>NC_135051.1:27499962-28116056 GCF_051014685.1 Ptiloglossa arizonensis
ATACTAGAATACTACAAATTATACTATTAATTTAAATACTACTATTATCTAATAGTACAAATTATAATTGAACGCAGCTTGACGTATTCGTAGATTTAAAAATAGTAGAATTTCGTTCGAAACTTACGAAAAAAAAACTATAGAGCAACTCGTTACGTAACGTTTTGTAATAACCGAAGAACGCGACGCTGGTAGCGTTGCTCGGATATCTCGGAAGCTTTGGAAATGCCAATGGTGATACAAGCATCGTTGCAATAATATATGTATATATATACATATATATATAATATTCTTTTTCGCGGGTGGCCTTGTTGGAAGTTAATCGTCGTTGGCCGAGTTGATATCCGCGGAATTCGTGGAGGGCGCAGGCGTAGGAGTTTCATGTTGTTTGGAAGGTCGTTGCTCTATATCCGATTTTAGAAACGAACCGAGCAAACTCGAAGACGGCCTCATAACTGCGTAACGTAGACGCTCCGCGCGCGTGTCTTTGGCATCGCGTGGTGTATGCCTTTCCTCGCAATCTCGGACATTTTTTCCACACAGTTTCGGAACTTTTCGTCCCAGATACGTCGTGCCCGGTTCGTTGATCAATTTTCGTTCTCCTCTCGGTCGCAATTTTCGACTCGAGACGAGGTAACACGATCTGTCGAAGCTTCGTTACTCTCGGCTGGAAAGAGTTAACAATCCCGACCGTTTCGATCGATTTAGGTACGGTTACGTAACGCAGCAGAGTGTTGCCAAAATTGTACACCGTCATACGTTTCGTCGTATATTTCCTATTTGGTATTAATCTGTCCGCGAATCGATAATATAAATCGAAGCTGGATCTTCGAGACGTTTACGATCGGGCGTGAAACATTGTCCGAGATGAAATCGATTCCTCGTGAACCGTTTGACGACGAGCGAGAAGAATTCCTGTTCGATGGACCGATCGTTTCTAAGGAGGTATCGGTACTTCCGGTTCGGGAAACTCGTTCAACGACGCGCGACGGAGACGAACGAGCGACACTCGACGCCCGGCGTAACGGAGACTCTCGAATCCATCGGATACCATAAATATTCGAAAGAAAAGAGAGAGAGAAAAAAAAAAGAAAGAAAGAACCGCCGGGTCCCTTGATTTCGGTGAATCCATCGATGCGAATCGGTGACCAGGATGGATAGACGGACGGCGCTTCTCCTCGCAGAGAATTTCGCGAGGGAGGAAGTGGGAAGCACCACCGTGGCGAGGCCCAGTCCGGTACACAGCCGTGTCACGCCACGGGGAACGTATCGAATTTCTTATGGCTTCTGTGTATTCCCATGAACGGAGACAGAAGGTCAGAGAGAAACAGAGAAAGCGGCAGAGGGTGGGAAGGGAACCGCGGTGGTGGCTCCTATAGTCCTATCCGATGGCTTTGGGGGTATCGTGGATACGCATGGCATCATTCGCGGCATATTAATTACAGGAAATCCCACAAAGCATTCATACCACCCTCCCGTGCTCTCCCTCGGCGTAATTCGTTGTACACCACCCCCTTGCACCGAAATATCGAACGAGCCGAATTATTCGATCGTTGTTCCGCTATTCCCTTCTTGGTCATTTTTTTTCGAGTGCTCGTGATGGTTGTACCTTAAACGAAATTGTCGAGAAATTTTCGCGAAAGTTAAACGAGACAATCGGGTAGCATCGGTTCGGTGTTCTATCGAGAAATACGCGCAGCTCGTCTGGTGACCGTAGTCCGAGAACGGTCGATCCACTATATCAAACATTAGAGGAATATTACATTCCTGCTGCCTCACAGGTGCTATAAATCTACTCGATTCGAACCTAATAAATCCACGTTCGCGAACGTCTCGGATAACCCTCAGCGCCATCTCACGATTGATATATTAGAGGCGATAGCCGTTCTCGAATATTAGATTTGGGATGGAAATCTCCGTGAACGATTCGGACAACTCAATCGGTAGCAGAGAGAGTGGTTTAGTGAACGGGGAATCGGAATTGGTCGAATTTTAAAAAGTGTCAATTACACAGGGTGTAACCGTTTGAGGTTACCAGACAGAGAACAATTGTCGAGGTACGCTGAGAAATATTCATATCTCGACGATCCTGAACGTGTACGATGTTCAAAAACTGATCTTCAGTGTACTCCCTGTACTTTGAGTCGATAATCGAGGAAAAGCTTGAAAGCCTGGCCAAAGCTTGAAGCTTGAATTGCGAGTTTCTCTCGCGCGGGTTCGAACAACGTACTAAACAAGATTTGAAAATTCTGTCGGGCGATGCTACCTCGAATTAAACAGACTTCCTCTTTCAGGCAGCGCGAGTAATTCGGTCCGCAAGCTGATGTAAATTAAAGCTGGATCACGCGTGCAGGGGCGGAAACGTTAGCGGTATCAGGCCCCACGGGACTGGGGCGTCTCGTGGGCGTCCCGTGTCGAGCAAAAAAGGTCGATCTCCAGGATGCACACGGTGTATTCTCCCGCGGGAGCTCTTATCGAACGATTAAACGGCCTCGTTTAGGCCACGATACATAACGCACGGACGAAGAACAGACGATTTATTCAAAGGTTCGCGTGACTCGGAACTTCTGCCGCGGAAGGCAATAACCTTCGACAAATCAACTCTCACGGTTTGCGAAAACCGTGCGCTATCGATTTCAGAACTCGACGTTCTTCAAACCCCTCGGTGCATAACGAGAAGTCGCTACGGGATTTTTAAACGCTCTTTGAATATTCAAAGATATACGTTGAGGGATATTTTGAGTTTTTTTTTTGTCATTTATTACAAGACGAGAATTTACCGAGATAATGCAATCCATTTTCTTTGTACATATGTAAGAAGGAAGACACTTTGCAACGACGATATATTTCGGTTTGTATTTCCACGAGTATTGCAGTTTCTTAGATTTTCAAGAGTATTTCGGTTGCAACGATTCACGAGTTGTTTCTACGTGCACGTTTCGGTAACTATAAATCTTCGATTCAATTTCGAACGATTCGTCGATACCTAAGGCACAATGCAATCTATTTTCTTCGTACATCCGTAAAAAGAAAGACACTCTGCAAGGATGATATATTTCAGTTTGCATTTCCATGAGTATTACAGTTTCTTAGATTTTCGAGAGTATTTCGGTTGCAATGATTCTACGTGCACGTTTCGGTAACTATAAATCTTCGGTTCGATTTTGAACGGTTCGTCGATACCTAAAACACAATGCAATCTATTTTCTTCGTATATCCGTAAGAAAAACACTTTACAACGACGATACATTTCAATTTGCATATCTGTGAGTATTGCAGTTTCTTAGATTTTCAAGAGTATTTCGGTTGCAACGATTCGTCGATACCTAAGGCACAATGCAATCTATTTTCTTCGTACATCCGTAAAAAGAAAGACACTCTGCAAGGATGATATATTTCGGTTTGCATTTCCATGAGTATTACAGTTTCTTAGATTTTCGAGAGTATTTCGGTTGCAACGATTCTACGTGCACGTTACGGTAACAATAAATCCTCGTGTCGATTTCGAACGGTTCGTCGATACCCAAGGAACGTTAGTCGCATCCTCCCGATTCGTCCGTCGCAGAAAGACATCCGAGGACGACGAGGTGTGTCGCATAGAACAAAGGAGGCGAAGATAACGGGCAGACGGCGCCGCCAGAAATCTCGCAATCAGCATCTTTTTTTGTTATCTTCCCTTCGCATGCCTCTGGTTCGCGCGCACGTTCGGTCATCGGACACCGGTGGCTGCCAAGCGACAGAGCGAACGTTTTTCTGCCTTCGACAGCAACGTCGAGAAGGTAACAATGACTCGAAACTGGCGACGATAGTATTTTCAAGGGTATATCCCCACGAAACGCGATCTTCGTTTTCTATGGCGATCGCGAGACCATTGTTACATAGAAGCCATCGAAGCTACGGGAAGAACTTTCCGCGAAACGTGTGGAACTTTTCACTTTGTCCTACGAGAGAACCTCTCGGTCAGCATCGCAGAACTATGTCCAAGGCCTCGTTCTTGTTACGCTCGTAGGGTATATCCTGCGCCAAAATAAAACCTGTTTACATCACAGATGCAACCTACTCGTACACCACGGACGAGTCTTTTATTTTTCTTTTTTATTTTCTATCTTGCGTCTGGTGTACATCGGCATCGAGAAAGTTTCTTTATATTATTTTAAACGTACAGGAGCATTTGTGATTCCGATTGATAGAGTACGATTAACCGTGCAAGCCGATCGGTCGGTTCCATCGCATTTGCGGAACGTAGAACGCATTCTTCTCGTATCGAGCGGTGATTTCGCGACGAAGAACCTCGTGCAGGGTAGTCGAGGCTTTATCTAACAAAGGACTAGAAGGCACCGTGAAATGTAAACAACCCGCGCAGATCGTGCCGTTTAGACACGACAGTAAGCAATTCTTATCGCGCAACGCTGCCCGCCCGCTTCGGTTACTTTTTTCATCGCTGGTACTTTCGGTGCGCGCACGTGTTACTCATTAATTCCTCGAAACGTCTACCTCTGTGTTGTATTTTCGTTTCGGTGAATTTATCGTCGTGCCTCGATCAAGGTTGCATTCCAATTACCGTATCTCGCGATTACGAAATAACGATGAACCGACTCCCAGGTTAATCGTATACTACGGGTTTCAACCGGCGGTAACTACTTTAATTAATCGTATCAACGTTTATCGCGTATACGGATAAGTTAACGTATTTCGAAAATTTCTGCATACGTAGCTCCCTTTAAATTATTCGCTCGGATGTGTTAAATTTAGCGCGGCTCGGGCTGCCAAACGAACCGACGCGAGAACTTGAACTCGACGTTAAAAAATTTGCAACAATTCAAGGTACTTGGGTGGCGATGATTGAATTTTTATCTTACCAAATGAAATGTATCAACCGAGCGAAAAGGGTCGAGCATAGGCGCTGCGAGAGAGTCACCGGTTGACCGTTGCAGGCAGTGGATAAAATACTTGGCGGGAAATAATTCTGTGCCCTTGTATTCGAGTCGTCGGTCACCCTTCTTTTTCCTCCGTCTTTAAATATAGTTTTATCACCATCGTTATCGTTTGGAAAGGGAACTGTCGAATCTCAGGTCGGTGTTTTCGTCACGAAAAGTGTGCAATAAATCGTCCCGGTACAGGTCTCGAAACGTATGCGTCTGTTTTCCGAGCATAAAACGTCGGACAGAGGTATCGGGACGCGTCTCGTTGCATTGTGTGGCTTCGCTTCTCGTAGACAAAAATAAACTTCTCCTCTCTGCACGTGCTGCGACAGTGTTTTTTTTCGTTGCAAAGGCGTTCTTGTTATAAACGTCGCTTAAAGCGTCTTTATTATACCCCCGGGCTCTAATATCATCATCTCGTTGGGCGAAGGAGAAGGCCGCTCCTCAGACGCTTCTAATCTTCGAAACACCCGAGAGCACATAACCAGTTCGCCCGGCCGAAGGGTTAAGAACAACATCGCGCCGCCAAAAATAAATAAAGCCGGAAGAGCCCGTCGAGTCCCTACGTGCCACACAGACGTGTTCCTTCCAAACTCTTCCGCCTGCTTTTTGGGTCGTTCGCGTTCGAACGAAAAACTATATCGACGTGAAAGAAGTACCAACGAAACGAAATATATCGATAAAAGGAACAGAGTATCGGTACGATATTAAGAACACGATAATTGTACAAAAAACTTACGTACCATACAGACGCATTCCTTTGAAACTCTTCAGCTTACTTTTTGGGGTCGTTTGTGTTCTAACTAAAAATTATATAGACGTGGAAGAAGTACCAACGAAACGAAATATATCGATAAAAGGAACAGAACATTGGTACGATATTAAGAACACGATAATTGTACAGAAAATTTACGTACCATACAGACGTGTTCCTTTCAAACTTTTCTGCTTGCTTTTTGGGTCGTTTGTGTTCTAACGAAAAATTATATGGACGTGGAAGAAATACCAACGAAACGAAATATATCGATAAAAGGAACAGAGTATCGGTACAATATTAAGAACACGATAATCGTACAAAAAACTTACGTAAGCTAAATGATCGTCACTCGTAATAATCGTTAACGTAATAAGAAAATTGTCTGTTGTTACGAACGACGATCGTTCGTCTTACGTAAGTTTTTATTCGCTGTTATCGTGTTCTAATTTTATAATAATATTTTTTTTTACCTCTGCCTATGTATATATATTTCGCGTTATCTTTAAACCGATGCTACGTTCCACATTACAGAAATTTGTTACGTTAATGCGTACCACGATACGTTCGATCTTCGGTACTCGATGTCTCGTTCTTTTTCGAATACACACCGCGCATAGCGTTCGATGCCCCCGTTCAAATTTTTTATCACCGCAACAAGCAGTAAATTAAATTAACGTATTGTCTATTTCGTTCTCACTTTTACGATTCTTTTATTACGGATTGTGTAATTCACAGAAATAGTCTCTCGATACACTGTCCCCCCTTGAATCCAGTTTCGTGAAATATTCTCCGGGATCGTTTCATGGTTTTCTTAAGTGTATTTTATTTCGACCGTCAAATTTTCGATCTTAGATTCTACGACTGTCCATTTACGTCCATTGAAAAAGAAAAAGTTCCTTCTGGAAGGACTGGACGGAAACTGTAAACAGAGGTTCTTTTTAATTTCGTTGTTACGAAAGTTTCGATCGACGGAATGACTTTGTAGAGTGATGAATACTGACGGAGAAACAGGAAATAGAAATGCAGGGTTAGCTAATCCACTTCGCCAACCGTGTGGCAGGGTTCCTTGGTTCGATGGATCGAAGAGGAGCCGTGCTGCATAGTCGGTGGGGTCGGAGCTCAGTAATGGCTCTGTCGTTGTTCTCCAGTGTCAACAAAACATTGCTAATGTACCCACTCCAACACAAACTCGCCCCAGCCTCACCCTCGTTGGTTACTGTCAGCACACCCTCGTCTTCGTTCGACGATAAATCGAGACCCGGCCGAGGAATAACCGGGAAAATGGAGGACGCGAATTCGTCCCTTAATCTCCATCGATATTCCCTTAAAATTCGAGATCAGTGTCTCGCTAGGTTCGTTAAAATTTCATCGGTACGGCTCCCGTATCCGATCGATGCTATTGGAAAAATCTTTTTGTAACTTGGACAATGTTCGTATAACGGGTTATTAACATTCAACGCTCTTTAATCTTAGAAACTGATCGTTAATCCGTCGGTGTATTATTAACTGATCCCTTTTCGTGGCCACACTCGATCACGTTAATCCGCGATAACCGATTTCTCGTTTTAAAATTCAGACTTTAACGTCGGTTGGATATTTTTAAAGAAATATTCCATCTTGCGTCAACCATTCCAGTGTGTTAAATTTTATACGCGATTCTAGCTTCAAAAAAATGCGCGAAAATAGCCCGTAAAGAAATTGAAGAGTTTCGAAGTTGCGAAGATATTACACGAAAGAAATGTTGCGCAATTGCGATAGTTGGGCGAATAAAATATTTCCTCGTTTTAATACAAAGCAAACGGGGTATTATTCAACCGAGGAGAACAGCTCGTAAAATTAGGAGGTCGTAATCGTCACCCAAAGGTGGCGTCGCGGTTAAACGATGAACATACATCAAGTGGAAGCATCCGCGGAATGTCTTCAAAGGGGATACTTCTGCGAAATATTCAGGATTGTTTCCACGTACATATTTCTTCTCGCCGCGCGACGGTGGCCGGCGATAAACATCAGTCGCGTTTATTATATCTATCCTTTGAGAACAATTATAAAGAAAAATCTAGCGTCGCTAAACAGACGATACAAAAATTACAAAACGTTGGAAAAAATACGTATGCTTTTTTAGAAACGTTATCGAACTATTCGGTACAGTTTCTCGCGCAAGAAAAGAAAAAAAAAGGGTTTAATTTATCTATTTGGCGATACACGCGATAGAGACGGTCCACCTCTTTCGTTTATTCGCGCAGTGACGCTTTATCGGTGTTGTTGACGACACGCACGGTTCCGTTAATGTTTTCCGTGAATTGAATTTAACGATCTCTTGTATTACGACAGCGACGTCGTCTCAGAACGAAGTGATACTCGCCGCGATATCGTTTCCAGCGTGGAAACTTTACACGCTTTGTGAAACGGGATTGACGATTTCGGTGCGTGGAAGCGTTCTGGAAAAAAAAAACCGACACTTTGAAAAACCGTGCTCTTTGACGAATTCTATCCGCACTTGAATAAACGTAATTGATTCCACGCGATGGTTTCTTGCGCGTTTCGTCGAGTTCTCGCGCAAGTCGTGAACAACGATGATCGTTCTCCGCGGAAGAGGACTCTTCTCGCGTAGAAGGCACCGGTGACGATTTTGGTTGTTCAAAGATAGAACGAGATAGGATAGAAGGAAACTACGTGGTGTACGTTTCGATTCGAGACACCGACGACACGACTCTGACCTCTAAATCGATAAAAATACAGAATAGGACAAAAAGGTAGTCGTCGTATTAAATGTCCGTTATTCGGCTTTAATTAACTCGTTTCGTCGAGTGGAAGTGGAAAGATGGAGGCACGTGAGATTGGAGTGGACACGGCTCGGGGATGGAGACCAGGGTTTCGGGAAGGGATGCCACTTCCCGGATGTGGAGGACAGATGGGGAAAAAGGGAATGGAGTCAGTGTCGAGAGGGCGTTACGGTAGGGGGCACGGGCGGTTGTCGGTCTCTCGGTAAGGGTTGGACACACGGGGGTGGCTGCGCCAATATTGACTCTTTCTGAAAACCGAGGGGACCCACACGGTGACAAAGAGGGTGGCGCTACTTCACCTAGCCTTTTGTGCGCACCAACGTGGACATGGCGCCCGACTCGATCATCGAACTCGCCGTTCTGCGGTTGGACAATTATTTTGTTAAAAAAGAACTTTCGGGGCACAAATAGTCGAAACGTGAAGAATTGAAACAGTTGACGTAACAATGAACAAGTGAACGAGGAAGAGAAGAAAACTGGAAGGATATTAGAAGACCCACACGGTGACAAAGAGGATGGCGCTACTTCAACTAGCTTTTTGTCAGTACCAACGTGAACATGGCGCCCGACTCGATCATCGAACTCGCCGTTCTGCGGTTGGACAATTATTTTGTTAAAAAAGAACTTTCGGGGCGCAAATAGTCGAAACGTGAAGAATTGGAACAGTTGACGTAACAATGAAAATGTGAACAACGAGGAAGAGAAGAAAACTGGAAGGATATAATATAAGAAGAGTGTAAAAGTTACGAGTGGTGAAGCAGATGTGCTTAGAGAAAGGTAGATGGAAGTAAAGACGATTCGGGAGACGAAGCTAGCGCGTACGAAGGAAACGAGAGCTGGATATGAAAAAAATATAGGTTCAAAATTGAAGGAAACGATTGGCGCGCTAGTTTTTGCGACACGGATGCATCTGGAGAGTCTCTCTCGGGGCCAAAAAGATGGATCCCCGTGCTTGAGGAGAACGCTGACGAATCGCCTCTCGCCTGTTATAGCCCGGTCTGGCTGCTGGCCGCAGCCGGTAGCGTGGGTCGACGCAGCGACTCCTCGACACGTCGACGATCGCGATCGATTTCCATCAAAGTCGATGTCGAGCTTTGATACCGATCGACTTCCATCAAAGTCGAAGACCTCGCCCTGTTCTCCTCTTGGCGCTCGCTAGCGATCGCTCGCGGACACTCGTCTCCCGCTGCGCGCGGATGAATCACGATCTTCGTGGCTCCACGCGTTTGTCGTTCGACTGTGACGTCGAGTTTCTTCGAAGTTCGCTAAACACCGTCGATATTTGCGCTCGTACAGGAATTCCTCCTGGCGCCGCGAGCTCTACGAATCCAATTTCACGCGAAAGATCGTTGAACGAGGAATCACGGGTCGCTGTGCCGTTCGATGTAAACAGAGGATGACCTATACAAATTGGGTACTCTTTAACGGGAACGGATTTACGATACATGACTGATCGATAAAAAAGTCGTACGATAAGCGAACGTAGTAACTCGGTGTTGTAGGATTTATTTACGTTTAGGACACTAGCGATAGGAATAATTCTCGTAGATCGTAACGTAGCAAACTCGATAGATACGATTCCGTTTTCAAACAGTTTCGTAGCTATAAAACGATCGAAATTTTCATACCGTTCGTAATATTGAAATTTATACGAAGTACGTATTTGCGAGTATAGCTGCACCTCGCTTTTGCACACCGTAACTGAATATTTAATCTCTACTTCTATGTATCATATTTCATTCAATCCTTCAGTTCATATTGCGTACAACTCTAGCGAAACAAAGACCTACCGCTACTATTATTGTCGTTATCCGGTAAAATTTGTTTTACAATATACACGTGTAATTATCGACACCTACGATGGACCAATTTGTCCGATTTGAGATATCTACGTTATTCACCAGGACCGGTAAAATATAAACGTAATCGAACGATAACGCAAGAGGCGAGACTCGAGAATCGTTATCGTTGTCCAGGAAAGTTCACGACGACGATGTTTAGAAGAAGCTTTGAACTCGATATCGATCCGCGTATCGAGGGTCGACTTTCGTTTCGAAAAAATAGAAAAAGTGGAAATCGATCGGGAAGGGTGACCGGAAGCCGAGGATGGTGAATTTTCGTTGCACAAATAAAGATGCGTTCGGGTCAAGCGTGTAGACACTCGTTGAAATCGTTCTCGCGATGCCGACGTCCCCGAAATAGCTACGAATACTGCCCGCGTACCATTGCCTGGTTTACGGTTACAGCATGCACGGTGTCTGGGCAACGCGCTCTGCGTATCTGAAACCAGAGAACCCATCTCCTCTCGTCACCGTGTGTCTCTCGCACGCTCTACCAACGTTCACGAACCGTTGCACGAAAAAGGCGACTTTCGCGTCGGTTCGTCCGACGCGGCACTCTCTCGTACACCGTGATTCCCGTCCGGTTTCCGAATTCTCATTTCCCATCGTGTCGCGATTCTCAACGTCCCGTCTGCGAATTCGCGACACGTTCCTCGCGATATTGCAAAATCCGTGTCTAGAATCGCTATCGCGATCAACTGAACGCCTCTCTCTGCACGGAGTATTGTTATCGATCGGTTGAGAATTCTTTGTAGGTGATCGGTAGGTCGTCGTTGATCACGATGATTGGTAGGTCATACGTAGGTAAGGTTACGATGATTGGTAGGTCATACGTGGGTAAGTTCACGATGATTGGTAGGTCATACGTAGGTAAGTTCACGATGATTGGTAGGGCATACGTAGGTAAGTTCACGATGATTGGTAGGTCATACGTAGGTAAGTTCTTTATGATTGGTAGGTTATACGTAGGTAAGTTCACGATGATTGGTAGGTCATACGCAGGTAAGTTCGCAATGATTGGTAGGTCATACGTAGGTAAGTTCACGATGATTGGTAGGTCATACGTAGGTAAGTTCACGATGATTGGTAGGTTCTTATTGGCGAAAAGGGATTAGTAACGGGGATGATTTCGTAGCTCGAATCCGGTGCGTAGAAACTTATCGTTCGAATCAACGCGAGCGAGATATCTCGCGATGGAAAATCTGCGACAGTTGGAGGGACACGGTTGCGATCTACGGTCGTCCAGCGGCCACAAAGGCCTCTCGAGAATAGAAGGAACGGACGGAACCTCAAACGGTCAAAAATAAAAATAAAACTATATACGAGCGAGTCGAGTGATACGACTCGTTCCGTCTGTACTTTGAATTTGTTTTCCCCGGGCCAGTAGCCTCGACGCTTGAAAATCGCGAGCAATCGGGCGACAAAATTATCACCGGTGAATCACGTTATACTGGCGGTCTCGTGGAATTTTCGACCGGGCAGATGTAATCCAAAGAAACCGAAATTCCGATGGGTGTATACCGGGTCCACCGTTCCATTCATTCGTTTCTCGCGGCGGTTTCGTGAATTCTCTCCCGCGGCGCTTATAAATAGCCGGTTTTCACGGTTTACGCGTTTATACCCGGTTGACGGATTCGCGTTCGGCCGCGCCTCGCATCTACGCGACACGATTTCTCATTCAGATTTAGGATCTGGCGCGACAACCACGCTCCGTACGACACTTCGAACGAGATCGCGAATTCTCGTCCTCGGTTTGTTTCGCAACGATCGTGCGTCGCCGATACACCGGTTTCGTTCGTCCTTTGCCTCGGTCGTCGAGTTTTAGCGAGGTTCTCGCGCGACGAGCGACGTCGCGACGACCATCCGGCGGAAACTCGACGCGTGACGACCTTTAACGTCAATCGGTCGACGGTATTTCTGCGTCGACGAGTTACGGGCGTTTCTCGAGGAAGTCGCTGCGTCGATTCGCGAGGAACCGTTCACTCGAAATAGAGCACCTGTCGTCTAGCCTTCGATCCGTAAGTAACCGAGCGACGGTCACGTGCGATGCAACCTCGCGTACGATACAACGCGGGAAAAAGAGACCGAAAATTTCAACTAATAATCAGACAATTCGATCGTTCGTGGAATTATCCGAGCAACCGATCCGACGAGATCGCAAGAGTACACCAGAGATGAACCAATAGCGTTCTCGCGTACGATACAACACCGGAAAAAGGGACCGAAAATTTCAGCTAATAATCAGACAATTCGATCGTTCGTGGAATTATCGACGAGATCGTAAGAGTACACCGGAGACGAACCAATAGCGTTCTTGCGATTCCCTTGAAATTTACACGCAATTGTTTCACCGGATTGAGTTTCCTCGTGCACAGAAACGCATGGTCGAATAATCCAGCCTGTCCCTCCTGTGTCCCTTGTTCGTGGAAAATATACCGAACCGCGACAAATTATTTCATTAAAATAGAATCGCTTAACTTCTATCTAAATTATTTATACTAACGGGCGGACAGCTACGCGTCGACGTACGAGCCGCTGAACAAGGTAGCTTTGTGTCATCCACTTGCCAGGAATTGATAAAGTCGAAGCTCCCGTCCGCGGATCTATTTAACGTGTAGCTTTTACGTAACACAAAGTTATTGGGTACAATAAACTTGCGTTTCACGAGGCGGCCGGCGTTGCTTTGGAAGGTCCCTGGGGCAGTCTTTTGCCGTGTAATAATTTTTACAAATTGTCTTGAAAACTCGAACCTCGATCCAGAAATAAAATAATCCACCGAGGGTTTCTTTCCTTACCGCGAACGCAAATCACTCGAGTGGAGAAGTTGTACTCGATAACGCTCCGAGCATCGAAACCAAGTTTCTGCAATAGTAAGAATCAGGATAGTTCGAGTAACCAAAGGTATACTTATTATTCCTGAAAAGTGTCGAGGAAGAATGTTAAATTCGCACCGATAAATATTATATAAAATCGAGAGTCTAAATAGTATTTATTTGAAGCAAGTCCGGTGAATAAAGGTAATCGATGGATTGTTCTTGGAATGATAAAGGATACAGATCCTACGGATAGAGAAATTCAGAGAATTATTACGAAAAAATGCTGGGTGACGATAAGAGACCATCTTCGAAGGACCATACTATCGAAGTCTGTCATTGCTAAGTGAATTTTCTTCAGGGAGAGGGACGCGTCGCGAATAATACTTTTTAATTCGAGCTATCAAACGGCACAAAGGATGCGTTTGGAGAGAAAAAAAAAAGAAAAAGAAAGAGAGACGCGTTGATACCGCGGTGGAAGTTCGGTGAATGTGTACTACGAGGACGGAAAGGACTCTCCCTGACGGTTCGACCCCTTTTTCGCCGAAGAGAGAGAGAAGGGCCGGCCATGTTGGGTCGCCTCAGCCATTTTCGGGCACACGCGGACAAAAAAGGCGGGTAGGGCCCTCGGTGAAAACCGCTTTAAAGAAGACCACGTCAAATCTGACAGGCCGAGGGAAGAAGGGGGCCACATATGGGCACGTAAGGGCCAAAAAGGGCCCGCCTCGTCGTCGTGCGTCGGTCGTCCGGTGCTGCTGCCGTTTGAAAAAGAACAATCCTCCTGCGGTCGGTCCGCTCCTCTTCGTCGTGTTCTTCTTCCATCTCGTCTTCTTCTTTCCCTTCCTCGAGCTTCCCTCGTTCTCTTCTGTCGACTCGCTGGCGACAGAGGGGGCATTCATTCATGCACGCATTCCCAGAATGCACCACTCGGCCGCGTGCGTATGCACACGGTGCATACGACTCGCAGGACGAACTTCGTTTCCTTGTACGGGGAGTACCGAACAATTCGCTCGAGAATCTAAAGAGCTGAACCGAACGGGACGACATCGAGGAACACGTATTCCGACGTACGTGGAAACACGTGCGAAATAACAATTTTAGTCATTCCTTCGCGCGAAATAATTATCGAACGGTAGCAATGTTCTCTGGCGAACGTTTCGATCGATTTATTTCGATCCTTCTCAGCGGTGAAATATTGGTTTTCTCGATTCAAGATTCATCTTACGTACAGTTGCTCGGGAGAAGCGGAAAAAAATGCACCAGAGAAGCTGTTCGATAATTGTTTCTCGGTATCGAGATTGATCGAGACACGTGTTATCTTAAACCGTACCCCGATAACTCGCTCGTTACTCCGATGGGTAAAGTACTCTCCGCGAATCGAAATCTTGGCGAAACGACCTCAAAATTGTACATTACCTTGTTCGTCGAAAAGAAACGGCAGAAAAAAAAAACAAAAGGGAACAGGGGAAGACGGTTCGGAACCAATCGAGTGTGGAACGTGCATATCGCGAGGAAGTGAATTCGACGGGGAGGAAAATAAAACGTTCACAGCTGCGTTCTGCATCCGGTGGAGAATAAATCGACGATATTACGAGACTTAAAACTTGATTTACGAGAGAGCGCTGGCGCGTTAAACAATTCACGATAATTCGACCTTGGGAGCCGTGGCGAATTTCCCTCGCCGGGAACGAGATACGGAAACGCGTGTGTCGGTGCAGGAAATTGCATGTCGCAGATCGTCGAACGATTTCCTTGGATCTTCGCGTGTCTAGTTGCACAACGGGCCTACTAGACGAATTAAATCTGTCCCTCCTCCTCTCGAGGTTGTCCGCCCGCTCGCTCGCTCGTCGCAGTAAAACTTAAACGATCCAGAACGGTAAATCGCAGAGGAAGACGCGAAACGCACGAGGAAACTGGCAGTCTTCTCTAGCAGCTCCTTTTATCGTTTCACCGGCGCTGGTGGCACGGAACATTTGAACTTCATTGTTCGTTACGACATTTCGCCTAGGAGCAACGCCGGCCAATCTTCCTTCTTTTTCTTCGTCCAAGAATACCTCGCTGCTCCCGTGATTTTAATAGCTACCGATTGCAATTTATCGCGGCAATTCCGAAACGGTCCGAACCGAGTATTCGATACCGTCTCGTCCGAATTTCTCGTCGAGGCGGTCGTTTCGGTTCGCGGTGGTCACGATTCTCCGAGGCAACCGGTCTAGAATGACTCGGTTGACGGAACACCCGCGCGATAATTAAATATTAATCACGTTGCACGGTGGACGCGGTCGCGAATGATAAACGAACACGTCCGAGAATCTTGTTGGCCGATACGTTTGGGTAAACGTCCGGGTGGACGTCTGAAATATCGTTGCGAGGAAGGTTCGGGAAAATTCGGTTTCCTTTGTTCTTTGGTAATAGTCAACGACCTGTGCAAGTTTGAAAACGGTGGACATCGTTACATCGGACGTCTCTTTGTCGAGATATCGGACGCCATGTTTACAGAACAACCACTCGTGAGACTTTTCTGTGTTCGACGACTGGCGTCCGTTTCACGAGCGAAGGTCGGAAACCGTAGCCCGTTGTGCGCTTCGGTTGAATGCGTTCGACGTCTATATCCGACCGCGGTTCTTTTTTCTTCGCCTCTTTTTCGTGGTAGCATCCCGCCAGCGGAAGCATTTTCGTATGACGTACCTACGTATGCAACGGTACACGCACACGTTCCCTTAAACGGTGTCGAGTTACTCGTCAGCTCGAGACACAAAGCTTATGTAAGTACGCCAAGAAGCTTCGAACTTTGTGGTGCCCGCGCACCTCTTCCCCGCGTGCACGACCCGCGTTATACGGGCTAAAGTTTCAGACTGTAAGATATATGTTTTGCGCTAACTTGTTCGCATCGGGTAATTGTGGAAATAGACGAACAGAAAGACGCGTTACGAAAGCTCGGTGGCAACGAAATCTCTTACTTTTTCAATCTTTATCATTTTTCTTCAACGAAGGAACACTCACACCCTTCGTACTCGGTATAGATTCTTTTCTCAAGGAACGATCGCTTTTTTT
This sequence comes from Ptiloglossa arizonensis, assembly GCF_051014685.1. Lineage (NCBI taxonomy): Eukaryota > Metazoa > Arthropoda > Insecta > Hymenoptera > Colletidae > Ptiloglossa > Ptiloglossa arizonensis. The sequence goes on from NC_135051.1 coordinate 27,516,130, forward strand.
CAGGTTAGGTACATCGCGTACGTGTATCGCGTCTCTTCGTATTTCCCGCGAAATGTCCAAAGAAACGAACGGAGGTTTTCGACGAGCCGTGTCTCACGCGGGAGTCACAACGGAAAGAGCGTTGTCCGAAATATGCTTGTTACGCATCGCAGTCAAAGGGAGCGCAACGCGGCGTCGTTCCTGTTTGCGCGTAACTCATCCTAACAGTCCTTGACCACGAATTTTATTGCACGGTATTAGCCGCATTTTACGAGGATCGCGGGTTTATAGAAGCGTCGAGAAATACGGTCATAACGGAGAACGCGGGGTGGCGCCCCCGTCGCTTTAATAGATTGTAGAAAAGACGGTGCAAATAGAGGTGGCTCTGGTGTGAATCGCAGCCGCGGCAGGATTTATTCTCTTCCAGGGCCAATAACTTAGAAGCGGAGAGAGAAAGAGTGAGTGAGAGAGAGAGAGAGAGAGAGAGAGAGAGTCCTGTGCACCGGCTGCGCGCTCGCCTCTCGCGTTTCCAATTTATGGTAATACGTATCGCTGGTGTGTGATCTCTAAATAAGACTGGGCGGTTTTTGCGGAAATCTCCGGAGTGGGGAGAGGACGAAAATCAAAGGGAGCTTTATGATATTCGTAATGCAGTCGGCGGCGTCTAATGAACTATCGGGGTGCCCAACTGGTATGCACGCGTGCGCGGTTTCGAGGAGCGTTCTTGGATCCTCGGCGAAATTTACGATCGAACGTTTGTCGTCGTTTCTTCCAACGGGCAGAAACTACGCGCCGCGCAGAATTTGGCATGAAAACGTGGATTTTCTGGCAACCACCCTGTAAGCGCATTCTTCCGTGCGATTATTCCCGTCGAAACAAGTCGATCCGTCGGATAAAAGCGCCATTCATTTTGCGCCGCGGACTTCGATGCAACCGCCACCTAGAGGTCGATAACTCTTCCGCTTGAACTCTGCCGGCTATTCGTCTTTCGTTTCGTTATCCGTGTTACCTTCGTAATTATCGCGTCGTTCATCTTAACGGGCGCGGGGGATTCCGTTTCGAACGACGAGCTTGGAATTAGTACGTTCAATCGGGGACATAAGGGTGCTTTGAGGATCCTTCCGTCGCTTGGCACCGATCGAGACAAATTAATACATTCGGCGTCTCCGATGTTTTCACCGACAGGAATCCTCGTGTTTGAATAACCTCTCTATCGCGTGGGTATTGAAACGTTGTCGAGAGAATTTAGAATCGTCGCCCGAAACGTTCGTTAAATTACACGCTACCGAGTGGTCAACGGCACGTTAAGACACGAGTTATTTTTGAGAAATATTATCGCACGTTGTTCACCGCCGACTCGATTTACACGGAATCGGGCGTCGGATACGGTTATTTCCGCGAAAGACTCGATCCGCGCGAGTTCTACGAAAAAAAAAAAAAAGTTAATTCGGTTATCGTAAATCTTCCGACAAGTAGCGCCGATTCGGCTTATCTGGATTCTTCGTCGCGTCGATGATCGATTTGCATATATTCTAATGAAATAAAGGACGCGCGTTGGGTGTTCCGCCACCGTATCTCCGGCTAGATTGAATCTGTATCGCGCGAACGGATCGATCGATCGACCGATCGTCGACACGATCGTTGATCGAGTTCTCACGCGCGATATGAAAATTTCTCTGGTATTTCCGTTCGTGAAATGTGAAGCTGAAGAATAGACGACAGACGGATTCGTTGGTTCGCGTAACGCGGTCTCGTATAGACGAGGAAGACTACCGAGTGGCAGGTTCAAAGTAATCCGGATTAAAGAATTCCGGTACACCGAAAGCGTTTTAACGCTTTGGTCCTGCGATTCGACGAAAGACTTCTGAGTTTACCTGCCGCGATTTTATCGCTCTATCGCGTACTTAATAATGGTGAATTACCGCTCGATCGACGGGCAATGTTAACTCTGAAACCGAAGCGCCAATTTACGATACACACTCGCGACCATCTTTTCCATCGATTACTTTTACGGAAACCACGGAATGCGAGGTCTCGACGCCGCGAGATTACAGCTGCTTCGTACATGAACGTTTCTCGAACTACGGGTCGCGAATCACATCGATAGATCGCGAAACGAATATATAACGGGCCGTGGGGACCAAGAGAAAGATCTATTTGCTTTCGAAAGTCACGTGGTCTTCGTCGTTTCCAATGTCGAGCAGTGACTCGCGCTCAGGAGGGAGAGGGAGGGGGAGGGGGAGGAGGAGGAACCGTTTCCCGGTCGTTCGAAGACGTTGCTTCTCGCGCGTTGTTATTTTTATACACTCGGAGAGAAACAGACACCGGAGAAGTTGGGAAAGGAACGACGGGGGAAGAGTTTTCCCGTGAAATTGCGCGACCAGCGGATTCGACGGTAGGGAAGTAGCTGGGGAGGTTAGGAGGAGGGGGCAGGTAGAAGAAAAAAAAAGCTGGACATTCGGTTTGACCGTAGAGAGAGAGGTGAGCCGAAGTTTGTAAACAGAGGCGGTGTGTACACGGTAGGCTGCATCCCCATTATTTTAGGCCGAAGAAATTCTTTCCTATCTGCTTATGGAATCAGCTGCCGGCGAAGTCCCTTCTTCTACGCTTCCTCGACGTGCTCACCTGCCGAGCAGACTGGATAGAGAGGAAAGGGAGGAGGCTGCGCGAGCTACAGGGGCCCACGGTATACTTGGGAAAATCCTCTCTGCGTTTCCCGACAAACTAGCCAACCGATTTTCAATTTGCTCTACGTCCGTGGGCCCCTTCGTCCGCGGAGGAGTTTGCCTTCCTGCCTTCTCGGCTGCCTCGGGTAATCCGCAGCCATCGGCTCCTCTGTTCCGAGGGAACGGGCCTCTTTCACGGATAATACCCGTGCCCCTTTAATTCGCAGATAATCTCACGAAAGTACCACGAGGAAGTCAAGTTTGCATCTTCGGGTTCGCCGTGTACTTTCCGGAATTACTTGCGACCGATTAAGAAAAGATTTGCCCTCGAAGGTAAACTGGTTTGGTACTATTGCGATGAGTCTTTTGTGTTTCTAAGCGAAACGAAAATTAGGGAATTTTTGAGCGCTACAGAATTCAATATACGTAGCTAACTTTGTACAGTAAACGATCGTGTAGCGTATAGTGTGTTTTTTGTCCAAGATTTAGTCCTTGGAGTATTACAATTAAAACGTATGTTGTCGAGTAACGTTAGTTGAATCGTTCTCTTCGCAATATTTATCGACGTACAATTTTCGCCTCCAGCGTCAATTAAGATCTCGATAGCGAGGAGTCGTTTCGACGCCGCAGGGTTTCCGTTTCTTTTTCTCGTTTTTCTAACGAGTCTAATAATATTGTCTCGCGTTTCTAACGCGACGACGAGCGCAATCGGATCGCATCTCCGACCAGAATAGAAGCCCGAAATCTCAGATCTCTTGGCTCGGCTTTTAGCCGGCTTTCCACCGGCCGCTTCTCTCTCTCTCTCTCTCTCTCTCTCTCTCTCTCTCTCTCTCTCCTCCCCTCCCACTCCCTCTTCCAGACTCGAGGCAGAGGAATCTACGGGTGTGTATGTTCCACGCGTGTCTCTCGCGCTCGCGCTCGCGATCGCGCGAGACGCCACGCTGACGATCGTTGAAAACGCGACATTACGTCTGACGCCCTCGAAATTCCTTTCCGACTGGCTGGTAATCGAGCGAATCGCGAAAGATCGTCGTCGAGAATCGCGCCAACCGGAAGAAACATCGTCTAAAAATTCACGCGGCCGATAAACGTCGTACGGGAGGAATAAGAAACGAGACGAAATCGTCCACGCCCCGCGGTCCGTGAATCGTTCGACGCGTTCGTGGAAATTAATAACGTCCCGAGACGTGTCGTGCACCGGGACAGTTTGTCGCAATTCATGTTATTGCACCACATTCGAGGGCATCGTCTTTCATCGTCCGACGACGAGAGATATCCCGAAGGTGGCGGTGGGTGGCGCTGTTTCGCGCGACATCTCGCGTGTAATACGAAAACCCTACGGGATACATTATAAACAAAAGACGGCGTCGAGCACCATAGCGATTCTCCCGGCCGATCGTTTCTGTCGTGAACAGCAACGTCGAACGACAACCGCCGCGTTCGCGCGGCGTATTTCGTTCGCGCGTCGAGTAGACGGACAGAGGGAAGGGTCGTCCGGCGAGATTAGCATAATTCGTAATTTAATTTCCCGATAAATTTCCTATGGCGTTGCTCGCCACGGCGACCGAAATGAGATGGTATCGGCTTGCGCGATTCCACTAATTCGCGTCTAAGTTTATATCGGCCGGGAGAGAGCAGCACGGGGTCGAGATAGGATCTCCCTCTCGCTCCCTCCCACCCTTCGTTCTCTTTCCCCTTGAATCTTTTTCTCTCGTGGCCGCCTCGTAAAATCGGATTATATCGGCTCTGTCGCCCCTGCGTTGTCGCACACTTTATTCGAGCCACCGCACGATATCGCCCTCTCGCAAACGAGCGGGGTCAGGGTTCGTCGCTGTGGTACTCGGTAATCACATTTTTCTCAAATGAATTCCACGAGACGATTCGTCCCGATGAAGGATCCGTGCGAGACCACAGCTCCACTGCGAACAGCGTCGCGTCGCGTTACGTTCGAATACTTGGAATTCGGTTTTAGTTTCTTTATCCAAATACGTATAATTTTCCCGCTACGGGCTTCAACTTGTTGCCGCGACTCGAACGGTCAACTATCATAGATCACTCGTTTTAACATGGAAGGTTGCACTGCTCGGGGATCCCGTGGCTCGAAGGCAGTTTTGAGGATGCATCTCGGACGTTGTTTCTCGTTTTGTAAGATAGAATCTGTCTCACGACGACGGTCCCACGTCGAAACCGTTTCTGGCCGTTTTCAGTTTCCGAGAGAGCGAACGAATCGATCTTCGCCACGAGTGGGGGTACCCTATGGAATTTCGAAGCGAAGCTTATTTACGAACTGGCCGATTAATAAAACGAGCCGCGCCTTCGATCATTATCTCCGCGCCGTTTAAACCGACGGCCATGCCGATGCCATAAAATCGCAGACCACGTTTTTCGGGCCACTTTGCAGTTGTTGCGTTGTTGTTGTTGTTGTTGTTGTTGTTGCCGTTGGCATCGTGTCGCATATTTTTCAAACGAGAAAATAATTAAGAAGAAGAGCGATAAAAATTATCCGCCTCTCGATCTTGAAGTTTGTTTACGTTCTTACGGAATTGATGGTCGTCGTCGGTGGTTAATTGAAATTTTTCCGCTTAAAAATACGGCGAAGGAATTTCTATTACGGCCTCGCTTGTTTCAATTACGAAATATAATACATTAGAGATTAATTTACCGCGTTTTATTTTTACTGTTTACGTCGCGAACGACTATCGAGGATACTCTCGAAAAGGTTTCCGCCGCGTGTACATCGAACCGGGATAGTATACAAAAAAATTAATAATCGCGTAACGATAACGCAGGAGAGATTCCGTTCCACCCAGTATAAAGCAAAATCGATTCGATCGCGACAAGTGGATCGCACGGTTTAAAATTAGCATCGATTTGTTCACCGAACGACCACCACCGGTGTGTGTCGGAACAATGTTCCGTCCACTGTTATCACCGAGAACAATTCCAAGGGCGGTGTGCGTGTGTGGGGGTAGATAGAACACGTCGATCCAAGTTGGCGGAGCGGTAGGTGTCACGGTGAACGGGGTCCACCGAATAAATGTCTCCTACGCGCGATGAGTCACAAATCCTAATGAAAATAATAATGCCCGAAAGATTCCGTTCTTTCGTGGCCGCGGTGCAACGCGGATAAATTTACTGCGCGATCTCGGCTCGGATAAGGCATACCTGGGGACACCTCGTCGAGGTTATGGACCCTGGCATCCAACGGGTGGCGCGGAAAGTACCGGTGGAAACAAGCTTATCCACCTTGTCCTTGCCTCGGAACTACGTCGTTCCACGTGTGGGATCTGTTGCATCGCGTCTCGTGGAAATAATTCTTGTCCCGGGACGAGAACGGACTCCCCTGCAACCGGGCTGAACGCCGGAACGAGATTTTCACCTGCCGAACGGATTTATCGTTGCCTCGGTGGGACTAGTCTCCCACTTCCCCCCGCGCGCACACCCCCCCCCCCCTTCTCCTTTCTCTCGAAGGATCACCCTCGGCGAGAGTCGTCGATTTTTTCTCGAGATCCTTTTTTGGTGCCACTTGGTGTGATCCTGGCAGCGATAATTTCGCGACAGAGCTCGGAGGAGATTCTTCCTTCCAGGCACCGTTTCCCCGATCTTCCATTATCGGTTGCTGGTGGATCGGTTACCATCGTTGAAAGAAGACGTCGAATTTTACACGGTAGACGGCGAAGTTTCGAACCTACGAGGAAGCGGTCCCGTGACGCACGAAACTGTTTAGAATATTATAGATCGCGGTGCGAAACGAGGAAGAATATTCGTCGAATAAATAATTTGTAATCGTAGATTTGGAAATTCGAATCGTAAGAACGTCGTGAGGACGATACCCGGTGAAACAAGTTACCGGATTGTTCTTTCACGTGCCGTAATCGGGGTACGGGGAGAGTATTCCGGGTCGAAAGGGTAGGGACGAGCAGGAATCGCGTCCGTCTCCGTTATCAGCTCGGTAGCGTTTCGGGTCGAGCGAACGGGGGTGGGAGAGGACCGGTTCTCGAAAACACCCCGTAGACAAGTGTCGCGGCACTTGCGGCGGACGGTGCCGTATCGCGGCGGGCACGTCTAAACGACTTGTAAAACAAGCGCTTAACGATTGCTCGTACCTGGACGCAGAACGTGGACCGAGAGAGGGAGGGAGGGAGGGGCGGGTGGGTAGAGGAGGAGGCGGAGAGCGGTCAGAGAGCGGTCAGAGAGCGAGGGAGGGAGGGAGCGAGGGAGCGAGGCGCGGGGGCCTTCGTCCGGTCCCACGTGCTTCGACTTCGAGGAGGTCCAGCCCGCTAAATTGAGTTTACGAGACGCCCGAGAGTGTCTCCCCCCCGTTCCTCCCCCGTTTCTCCGCTTTATATTCCTATTCTTCCGTCGGTTTTACTCGGTTCCTCCCCGACGCTCGCGTCCACCCTTAATTCACAAGTACCGAAGTAGAAGCGCAACGTAACGCGTACCCTCTTCTCTCGGTAGTTTACGCATCGGCGCTGGTATTATCTTACCCGATATTATTCCGAGCCCCTATCCTCTTCCGCTTCGAGGCGCTGCCGATCACCTTCGCGCCTGCGCGCGAGTCCCGCCGGGTGCGCGCGCGCTGCTGTGTTTCGTTCCGTAATTATATTAGGCTCGTTCCGTGCGCGCGGACCGACCGCGCATACGACGGACCGCAGGCCGTTGGATACAAGGAATTACGAAAGTGCGAATAAGCTGCGCCCAGACGATCGCCTCGGTATATTAATTGGAATACAGCCGCGTGGCTGGCCCACACGTATCGTTAGCGGTAACGAGAGGACGAACCTCGGATCGATAAGGAACGGTAAAACGCTCCGAGGATTATCGTAAAAGTTCCTTCTCGTAATTGCGTTTTGTGTTTACCGTTCCTGGTGTACGTTTAGTGGCTCGCGAACCAGTGTCAGGGACAGAGCGGAGCTTGCGACAACGAGATTCTCAGGTCGATCGTTACGGTCGAGCGATTGGAGAGACGAACCGACCGATGTTAGACGCAAGCGTGGTTCGAATATAACGGTGTCGCGTTTAAAGATTCTCGTCGGGCCCTCTTCGGGCCCTCTTCGGTAATATCGCGTACGATGTAATTGTTAATTCAAAGTTGTTTCGAATTCGATGGGAGCATCGTGGATTAAACGTATTGAACGCGTTCTGTCGCAGCGGTCAGAGGGAGGACAAGTCCCACGGCGGAGGACTCGGTGATTCGAGCAGCGAGAGCGGGGACGAGGCGAAGAGGCAGGCGGTGGGTCAGCAACAGCAACAGCAACAGCAACCCTCGGCGTGCGCGGTCCAACAACAGCAGCAACAACAGCAGATGGTGGAGCACCAGCAAACATCGGGCATGTACCAGCTTCCGCCCCCGGTGTCCGTTTCCAGTCCTCACTCGTACCACCAAGGCCACGGGCCGACCTTGAGCCATCCTCACACGCCGACGCACCACATGCAACACCACGACACCAGCAGCGAGAGCGGCGACGACAAGCGAAACCTTCATCATCAGCTGCAACATCATCTCCAGGTCGGTGCTCACGGTACTCACGGCTTGGTACATCCCACGGCGACCTTGCCGCCGCCACCACCCAGCTGCGCCCAGCAGAAGAGCCAGTTGGACTATATGCAGTACTATAGTCCACAGGTATAGTGAATCGTTTGCGTAATTTGGTACGGCGTGGAGGGATTCCGCTCCTGGTGGAGGGATTTTGCTGATCGAAGTCCACGAGCTTCCGAAGCGATTTCTAGATTTTAGAACAAGCTGTTGGACACTTGGTGGCTATTGTAATTTCTGGCAAGGTTTGTTCGAAACGTTCCGGATCAGTACGTATCGACGAAACGTACGAAATCGGTCACCTTTTTAACACCGGTCCGCCTACACCTACTACGATTATCGGAAGCCTTTTATCGATCACCGTCGTGCTCTTAACGGTCTTGATGTTCGAATAGTCGGGTGTTTTCTATTCCAGGACTACCTGATCGGTACACCGACTTCCGTCGACCTCCAGAAGTCGCTTCCGCACACGGCCACGTCGATGCAGATGGGTGCCATAGCTCCTTCGGTGGGTGGGTTGAGTCCGATGGGTCCGTCGACGATGCTCCCGAACACGATGCAGAGCGTCAACACGATGAACACCATGTCGATGAACGGCATGGGAATGGGGGCTTACCAAGGTATGGGTTCCATGGGAATGGCCACGTCGCACGGAGGTTATCACAGCGGCCTCGTGCTGGGCGATTATCATTCGTTGTGACCCTGGGCCCCAGGCAGTCAGGGCAAGAGGAACCAAGAGAAAACTTAACGGAGGACTCGTTTCGACTCGTAAGGATCTGCCACGGAATTATCCTTTGGAACAACCGAACCGTTCGCCAGCTACCACCGAGACTCTTCGCAGGGAGACGTTCCTCCCCGCGAAAGGACCTGCACTCGTACTCGGCAGAATATCTAGGTAATTAGAGAACCGTTTTTCTTCCTAGCGAATCGGGATCGATCCGTAGCTCGTCGAAACGTTTCACGGTCGATCGTATCGCTGGAAAACTCGCCTCGAATCGAACCGAATTTACGATAGGGGACGAAGAGAGACGCGACATCCTCGTGGCATCGATTCGACACGTCCGATCACGAAAACGTTTCGACGGAACGGTTCAACGGGATCCTCGATCCTCGACGATCCCGGGGACGTTTCCGCGAAGCGTTTCGAAGAGGAATGTCGGAAGTATCTTGACCGAAGCGACCGTTCTACCTCGACTTTCGCGTGGAATCCGAGAACCGTGCTCTCTCGAGAATCGTTGCCCCCGCTCGCAAAGGAAATACGGCAGCAGAGTACGGGGCTCGGTGAGAAACGGGGAAGATCGAGGCACCAGGGGAGGAGGAGGAGGACGCTTCCGGGTGAAATAGCAAAAGACATGTTAGCATTTTTCTTTTCGCGTATCGCCTTACGCGCGACAAGGCAGAGCTCGTACACTTCCAGAAACACGGCCACGTCCGTGTCTATTTTTCGCGGTACCGACTCATCATCCCCCTTCTAATCTCGTAGCGTTAACGCCCGTACCTAGGCCCTGAGCATAAGAGAAGACGCATACGTTATTTACGGTTACCAGTAGTCGGTTCGGACTGTTCACGCCTCGGTGTACCCTGGACGGCTTCCGCGAACATCGTCTTGCAGTGTCGATCGCTTCTCGAGTCTTTGGCTTTCATTTTGCCATCACCAACTTCGAGAACTTGCTCTACGAACGCCTTGGACGCGTTCGTCCAAGAATCTGGAAAGTAACGAGATTGCAACGACGACGTTAACTCTCCCCAAATTCTCGGACCTGTCTACTTACAACGCATCGAACCGGTAGAAGGATCGATGGAGACTCGCCTACCGAAATATTCAATTTTTATCCGTAACGTGTAAAGGTAACTTATTCGGTGTCTTTTACAGAAACAAATTATTTCTACGTACAATTCTACCAGGAATTAAACGATTCCTTCCCTTGTTAATTTCTCCAATTTGTTTTCTCGACGAATCGATGATTTTAACCCCTCTGAGCACAGTTGTGACATTTTATTGGTGTAGGATTTAATATATTTTCGGAATTGTTGCAAACGTAGAATATTTGTTGACGCAATGTACGAGGTAATCTTTCGTAAAATAAACCAGGGAAAAGAATTAAAATACAACAGAGCGACCGTGCCGTGAAATTCATCCCCTTCAAAGAAAAGTTAAAGAAAACTAACAATATCGAAATTCGTTGCGTCCGTCAACGTGTAGAAAAGTAACGTCAGTTAACGTCGACGAACCCGTAGCATTCTCGGGAGCAACAATGCGTTGTCCGAGGAACAACCGAGAAGCGGACAAAGTCGGAAACAATCCCCGAGGCGTGTACAGATCTCGAGCCATCCGCTAATTAATTAACGTCGCTATAACGAACCACACACGCTCTTTACACACAACCTTCTTACACCGTACGCTTCTGTGTTTGTCCTGTGTACATATGTAGATAATACACATACACACACGTACATACATACACACAGACATGAAACATATACGTACACGCGCATTCGAGAGGAAATTAAGTTAATCTCGTTTGTCTTAGACGAGCGCCGGGTGCTCGCGAATCGCGAATCGATCTCGACTCCACACGCGATTTCGTTCGAAAGAAAATGGTCCTTCTTTGCAACCAATCTGGATTCACTTCGTTCGAAACACCAGGTTCACCATCGATTCGCGAGCTATCTCCGTACAGATCGATCGAGAGTTCGCGTCGAGAATTGGCTTCGTTTCGTAGCAAGGACGCCCCGTGACATCGTCAAGAGGGAAATTACCACCTTAATCAATTTCTCGGTGAAAAATAATTTCGATCGGTTCGCGAGCGGGAAGAAGCGCGTAGATTCGAACGGTATGCAAATTGGCTCGACTGAAACGGCGCGTAGTAGGCGGAGCAGCTGTTTCCTGCCAACCAATTGCCTGGTGCCAATCTTTGCATCGCGAATAGAATCAGCAACACCTTTTCAGAGAGCACCGTAGCTGTTCGTATCTACGAATCGTTACTTCGCTCGAGGCGCTCGGAGGATTCCGTGTCCGGAAGCGAATTCAATGTACATTATCGATCCAAATGGCAAAGAGTAGTTTTTTTTTTCTAGTACCGACGAAAAGCGATATCCTTTCCCCGGTATTTGAAAAATAGCTGGCTGGTAATAAGTAGAAGAAGCTGAGAGAATTTATTATTAGCTGTCGGTTGCTTACACGTTCGGAACGTTACAATACATCGGCGTCCACGAATAACGTCTGAACTTTACACGTGGAGTTAGTTTTATTTACGCGCGAACGGTGTACAATAAATTTTTACAAAATCGTTTTCTCGGTCTACGCGTCAAAGAAGCCGCGCTGTACGGAAATATCACACACGCAAGGACCGTTCGATATTCAATCACGATTCTTCGAACCTTCGAACGATCTGCACGGAAACGTTGAAAATTGTTGTTGAAACCGCGAAGAACACGCGAGTGCTCGAAGATATTCTCGCGCACCCGGTATAAGATGAACACTGTCGTAGCGTAAGTTAGCCAGTAAGGTATCATTTAATCGCAGTTCGCAGTCTGTACATAAACGTAAAAACGAGAAACGAGAGAGTGTCAGAGAAAAGTGTGTGACCGGAGTGCAAGGGAGCGAAAGAATGAAAGAGAGAGAGAGAACGATTGCGAGAAGGAAACGGCGAGTTAAAGTAGAAGGAAAAATAGGTATCACACCGAGAGTTGACAAAACAGAGTTTGGTGGGGATAGAAAAGCAAGAGTTATCGGTTCTCTATTTAAGAGGCATCTCGCGCGCAGATGTCCGTTGGCTGCGACATTGCCTTGTAAGATTCTTATCTAGGACGCTGAGGAGGGAAAGGATTTCCCTTTAGAAATAGTCCTCGGGACGAAACAGGGTAAGCAAAAAGGGAAAGAGCGAGAAGCGGAGGAAACTAACGAGCAAAGAACTAGAGAGTGAAAGAAAGGTTGAGAGAGCGAGAGAGTGTGCGTGTATGTGTGTGTGTGTGTGAGAGAGATATGCGCTTTTGTATAGAATTCACATCTGAGACACTCTTAGCAGCACCGAACGTTCACGCCACACGGTATACGAGAAAACCGCGATCCATTCAATTTACAGCCTCTCGGACAACTTTTATTTTCAATCATTCTTACGATATTCGAACTTACTATTCGTCGAACGGGGAAAGTCCAAGAAACAACAAACATACACGGTAATCTGAAGCAGTAGCAAAATATGCACGAAGATATGATTGTTAATAGGAATTTGATAAATGATTTGTTTCTTGCAGTTTGCATAGAACGTCTACGAGAGCAACGGTAGGAAAAAAAGATTGGATAGTTTTCGTCGCTGTATTTCTCGGTATCGACGTTCTCTTTGAGACATCCGCAGTCTGTTGGACGATCGCGAGCCAAAATGTTTCGATTCACGCACAATCTATGCTTTGTACGCCACAGTATACACGTACTCTTCGCCATCGGGCTGCACACACGCGTTCTAGAAAAAATGCACACAAGCGCGGATTGAAACACACAAGATACGTACGTTTCTCTCCTGGAACGTTTGTTTAACGTCGAGAGGGAACAAGCTTGGGCTTTTCGTGCGCAGCGTTGAGCACGAATTCTCGATCGAAATGTTTTAATTTCGGTGCATCGTTTCCTTTTCTTTTTTTTTTTTCCAACCGATATCGTTCACCGATTTACGTTGTCCAAGAGCGGTTTCCATAAACGAGCAACTGTCGTTCGACTCGAATTATGCTTTTACAAAGCGAACTTTTATCGCGAGTTATGCAACGTACACGCGGTCAATTATACAATTTTATTTAAATGTACATTCGATCTGTACAGATGTACATTTTTCTCCACGATGGATATCAATTTGTAAAATAACGCAACCTTTTATCCGTACTTTCAATTATTCGTACGAGTCGTTTCCACAGTTTTAAATCGAGCCGTTGCCGCGAATTATGCACACATAGGCGTAGAGACAATTTTTTTATCTCATTTTATACGATCAAGTTTTACGGGAGACCGATCGTTCGTCTTTTTCCTTTTTTCGTTCGTCGTCGTCGCAAAATGTAAACGCGAATGTAATCACGTTGCTCCTTTCGATCGATCTTTGTCGTCGTTTTGATCGAATTGCGTCGAAGAAGCGTATCGTTGATCGAGCAAGACGGAGCGCCACGAATGAAATTTAATTGTTCGCATAATACAGTTTTCAGAGTTCCAGGTCCTCTTAAAAGGGTCAACGGTCCTAGTACGGGATCAATTTGCCGTTAATCGCGGAGAGTTCCGCATTGAAATTTCCAACATTTGCACAAATTGTCTATCCGCGACAGCAATAAGGACGAAGAGTAGCAGGAACAAAGGAAACGTGCGAAAAGAACGATAATAGAGGAGATATACATAGTCACACGCATACACATACACATACACACTATTGTACGCGGAAAATGTTTCACGATGCAAGGACGATTATTAATAACCGAGAGTTCTTCCCCGAGTACTTCTCATTCGTGTATTTTAGCGGACAAGCCTAACGTTGCACAACTAACTAAGACAAATTGCTAAGAGAAGCAAAGAGTGAACGCGAGAGAACGAGAGGTTGGTATTATTGCGTATGTGTGTGAATGAGAGCGAAACGAAAGGGTTGGCATGATAGACAAGTAAGAAGATCACGATGTACGATCGAACTGTAATCGAGTAAAGTTGATGTTATTTAAAGTAATAAAAGGAAAATATTATATACGTTCACGTGCGTGAATCCTTACACGTTATCCCGTAACCGTTGGATCCTCTGCGACGAGAGAACGTCTTACTTTGGAATTGGATCGATCATCGACAGAGACGATTAGAAACATCTGACGTCGAGGAGGTCACGGACCGTGGCTCGAAAGTAAAAATTTTCATTGCGTTCAACGTTCTTTTCCATCTCCATCGGTTTGAGCCTTGAAAACTGTACGTTCGTTCGACACGAGTCTCGAAAATAAGCGAGTGCATCGCGATCGAAGACAGCGACGAGTCAAAGCGACGTAACCGAGAATCGGTCAATATTTACGGTGCATCTCGGTAAGTAAGTTTTACACGAAATACAATTTTCTTTAAGCGGGATATCGTCGAGAAAGAGGATTTTCAAGACAGTCGGCTCCGTTTCGGCAAGAAAGAAGAGCCCTGTTTACGAAACTACCTGCAACCGCTCAGAAAGATCGTCGAACGATACGCGGGAGTAATTATTTCAAAACGAGCATCGGTCCAGTTCTATTAGCTCTATCAGCGATCGCCGATGACAGATAAGGTCGACCCGGTCTCTTTGTGCCGATATTTGCCGGTTCGGGCGCGTAACATTGTCGGATAGAACCTTCGTCTATCCTCGAGATCGTCTTCGATCCTGAAAAAGAGCATCTGGCTGTTCCACGTGACCCGATTCTTTGTGTCCGAGCTCTACTACGTTTCTTGTCTGCCCTATCGCTCGAAATTAACTGTACGAACCAGTGGTTTACAAATTTTTTCGAACATCCTCTTTCCCGAAGAAAAACAGAGAGAATTTCCGCGATCTGTATTTGCGGGCGAAGATTTCATTTATCGTGTTCGAACCTTTCTGAGGTAATACTATAAGAGAATCCATATTCGTTCTACGAGGACGATAAGAACGAATGTAAAAAGATACGTGATTGCGTAGAGAAAAAAAAAGGAAGGAAAATATTTATTAAACCGTAAACGATTTCCACGGGAGTGTCGCGATTGGATGCACTTACCTCCAACAGCTCGACACCTCGAGTGATCAACGACGTGTTCTATATTTAATCAAAAATCGTGTTTCGTAGTTTCGGCCGGTGCTGGTGTTTGGTTTTCGAGATTCCGTGAGGCTGGTTTTAGAAGATCTTAAAAAGTATCCAAAGATCCTTTAATCGGCTCCCTGGACCGTCGAACAACACCGTTCCCGATTTCACTGCCCCCCTCTCGGCCCTTGACGTCTTTTCCTCGATCCGTCAGCCGGGCGGAATAAGAGCAGTCGACGCATGCTCATCGGCCTGTTATAATTTCGGTTCTATTAGCCTCGTAGTGGGACCCATAAGCCCCGAAGGGATTTCAAGAGATCGTAAAGTTAAGCTCGGACCCCACAGAGGTACCACCGTGGGTCTGCATCCCCGCTGGCTGTGTGAGTGTCGAAATATACGCGTGTTTCGGCGATCTATACATAGAATCTATCAGTGGTACTCAGTAAAAAACAAACACGTCCCGACGGGTGCCACGCTACACCGAATATCGCGAGAAAGAACGTCTTCTACGTAACGAAAATCGAATGCAAGTTCAAACGAAAGTTGAATCGATACAACGATCCGTCGTTCGATCGGACCGACGCAAAATTCGGCCTGTTCTTGGTGCTTTTAACGATATCGTCGTTTTCGTCGCGATTCGGTCGGTATTGGTCGTCGAGAAGCAAACTTTGGTCGTGGATCGCGGAAAATTTGATTGGCAATGAAACGAGGTAACGATCGAAGAGAGTGAAAAGTGTTTTACGCGGTGAGTATCACTGACGCATATAGACATTGAATCTGGTGAGCTGCACGAAAGAGCGAAACCGTCTGTGAAGAGGGTCCGTTCAGGAGCGCACCGTGAAGTAGCATCTTGACACGGGGCTCACAATGGCTACTTGTTAGCTCACTGCGTCAACAGAGAATGGAAAACGACACCCGACGGGGCCCGATTCCGACTTTTCATCGTTTAAATACACTTGTCCCGAGTGGAAACTCCTCTCGTCGTCCCAGACGAATTTTAATAGGAAAATTACCGTGAAACTGACACGGAAAACGCGCGAGTCGAATTTATTCGCAACAGTTACGAAGTCGACGGTTCGAACGCGAGTTCAAATTAAGGAATGACGTACTCCGACTCGAACTTACGTTTCGATGTATGTATCTTTCGTACTTTTGGACATTGCTCGGTTTGGATCCCGTACTGTAGATAATACATGTTTTGAATTCTTCCAACACCGACGTAAACTAATAAATTTTGTTCAAATTCACGCGTACCCAATTGGATGTCTTTTCTCTCTCTTCTTTCTTTCGTTTCGCAAGGGGATCCGAAGTAAACGAAGTAGAAACTTAAAAAATTTACATACGCGTAAATTTATGTTTCCCGTCGGACAACATTGTCCCTTAATTTATTTATCTCGCGTTCATCGATCAAAATTTTTCTTCGGATAAGACATTTTGCCCGTCTCCGAAAAATACGCAGCTGTGAGCCGTAATTGCTCCGACCTATTTTCTCTCGTGTCTTGTTCCACGTTTCGTTCGCGGCAGCTCAAAACTTTCACACGAGAGCACAAAATGCTTACAGGGTGGGAGCAGGTGCAGCTGCGCGTACAATGGCAGCAGAAAATGGCGAAGAAGTTTGGAAAATTCGAAGGCGCGCGAAACCAGGCCGCCGGGCGCCTCCGAGCGACGTTTTATGGACTTGCGCCCGGGACCCGCGTTACCGAATAAAGCGGATAATAAGTTTGACGGCGTTACAATGCAGTCATTACGCACCGATAATGACGACGCATTCAAGCACGAACGACGAAGGTGAATTGCAATGCACCACCGGCCCTCGATCCGCCGCATCTGTCCGCTAACAATAGCTTCGCGTTCCGCCACCCTGCGAATCGTTACGCGGAAATTAATGACGGCCCGTTTTCGTCGACGAGTCTCGTCCAAATTATATTCTTCCACCCTGGAAAGGAATGCGCCTAGTTCCCGATCGATAACGCAAAAATAATAGATCCCATGAAACCGATGAAGAACCGGCCAACGATCTTATTAACGTTTCTGGAGTACGCGAGCGGATCGATGAGCGCGTAGAAGTTGCGTTAAATATTCGGAGAAGGCGAGACGACAGTTCGTAGGAATATTTCACGAGGAGAATCGTTGATAGAATCGGTTAATCGGTGATCGAAAGTTACTATCCGGCGAGTAGCCAGTTCCGTCGATGCATCGTACGTTGGACGTCTTTATTACGCGAACGTAACGAAAACAAATAAACGGGATAAGTATTTACATAGCGGAGCGAGTCGCGTCGTTATTGATACTCGATCTCAGGTGTGTCGTAAATTACGCGTACGCAGACTTTGCGAAATCGAAAGCGAGAAGACGAAACGAATGCCGTCGGTAAATAATTACCGGATCGAAGTTATCGGTTCGTTCGAGGCGACCTTGCGTCCGACGTGAATCACGGGCGGAGTAAGCGGTCGATCGTTCCAGGTGGCTGTGAATCGGAAACGCGTCGATCGTTCCCGATCGATAGAGACCCGGGAGGACCCGATCGCGGATACGTAGAGCCGATCGTACGCGGGAACGGCTATTTACAGGGCGTATCGACGTAAATTACAACGCGACGGGGGTAACGTCGCTCTACGCCGCGCTTAGACGAGCGCCGGGGTGGGAGAATGATTTCGAAGGGGGGAATATTTATGGCCAGACCGGCTGAAATTAATTTATGCAGCCGCATAGGCTGCCACGTAATTTATTCGCGGCGCCCGCGACGATCAGTCACTCTCCTCGCTGGGCTTTTGTGTGTAAGGAAATCCTTGCCCATTAGAAACGGCCACGAAGAGCCCTCCTCCACCTATACGCGCCCGGCCGATCCCTCTTTCTGTTTCTCTTCCTGAGTGCTCGATAGCGGCCTCGCAATACGTACACGCGGCCACGCTGGAAGATCTAGAATCGCCGTGCATCTTGGATCCTCTGGATAAACACGAGGGCATAGATCTGGAGCTGGCGTCATCTTGGACAGGTCAATTACCGCTTTCGAAACAACGAATTTCACTACGTTCGATACGATCGAACCGATCCTCGATCGTAATTGCGTACACGACGCGCGGAAAATTTTAAACGGAAACTTCAATTGGAAACGATGTGTTCTCGATCGTCGGTAAGGTAATCGGGTAAGCTCTTCTGCGATATTTGATCGATAATTTTATTCGACGATCAACGAGGATTTGTGATTCGTTTACATTCGTTTACAAATATATATATATATATATATATATATATATATATATATATATATATATATATATATATATATATATATATTTTTTCTCATGGAAAGAGCCAAGTTGCGCAGCGCTCGAGCACCGAGAAATTGTTCGAAATGTACGCGACTGTTCACGATCGATATTCACCGTACTTCGACGGCCATCGAAACGTATTTTAATTTTCCTTTAGGGTTGTTTTCGCGCGACGTGAATTTTCCAAACACGCGTGAAATATCTGTACACATTCTCCGGTCGCACGCGATACGTTTATTTACGAAACCCTGTTCGGATTTGAGTTCCAGCGAACAGTGGTACGCGATACCGATAAAGGGATATGTGTATTTTACTACGTCAAGCAGTATCGGTTTCTAATGGCAACATTTACACGCGACAGTATCGGATAGACTTAGGAATATTTGGTCGAATCCAACGACTCGTTGATAGAGTTACAATGCTGCGGCCGAAATTATGTGGCCCGTAACTGCGTTTAAAGAAAACGATAACTGTCCCACACGCGCAACGATTTACGCCCTGAGAGATACGCACAGGCGGGGCCAGTTTTTCTTACGACATCGAGTCAAATTAATTTACACGCAAACTACTTTATTTACGACTCGGAGCTCCGTTGATTTATTTTCCGTCCGCACCTAACTATCCATCGTTCCGCAGTTGCCGAACGTCGATACCAATTCTTTTTTACCCGTTCCAAGTTACACGAGTTCCACGACACACAAATCGATCATACCCTTGTGCAATTCTAAACGACGACAAAGCGTTGCCTCGTTAACAGTCGTGGTATCTACCTCGACGTCTCGTCGGATGTCCTCGCGTTTCGACCCATACCTCTCTCGTCCCCGTTGTTTTATTCTTCGGTATTCGCCTCTACAAATTTTTCGACCCTCGTCGGCTCGAGATAAAAATCGCTACCGATCCCGCTTTCGAGCGAAACGACGGTCCCGATACCGTCCCTCGAAACCGGGAACCGCTCCACCGGATTCCTCCACGATCGAAAGTGCAGAGCGCCGCGAGCTCGCGAGTTCTCTCGTTGGTACAAGGTCGCGACTTTGCTCGCGTCCTCGATCCACCGACTGGATGTCCACTCGGAGGAATCCAGGACTCGGGAGACTCGGGAACGAGTCCGAGACTCGGTTTCGGGAGCACGGGAGAGGACGATCGAGCGCGAGAGAGGGAAGAAAGAAGCAGGGAAGAGAGGAAGAGAGCCACGGAGGAGATCTCTGTCCAGGATCTCCAGTGCACCCGCGTTATGATTTGTGGGGGCCCAGATCCTGATCCTGTCTGCCTGGAAGAGGCACCCACGCTTTCCAGGAACCGCGGTCCGGCTCGTGTGGACCGACGGAGGAAGAGGAACGGAGAAAACGGACGGAGAGGGCCTAGGCGGGGGAAGGAGGGCCCGGGTTCACGGGTGGGGATGCTCTTCGAGATCAGCCGACCCGATTACACCGAGGGTGTAATGGACGGACTAATTTGTGAAATTTAAATTCCGTCCCCGACGTTTTACCGCGAGGCGAGCCGGTGCGCCCGTAGGACCCCGGAGAGAGAGCTCCGGGGCCCCGGGGCCCCGAGGTCGAGATAAATCGCGACCCCCTCCCGCCGCTCGCTCGCTCGCTCGCTCGCTCGCTCGCTCGCTCGCTCGGCTTCATAGAATCTGCGGGGACGATCCGGGCGCGGATCTTTCTGGAAAATCGTAGGTGGGCAGGTTTCGCGCTACGGAGAGAAGAAAAGAGGTGGCTCTGTCGCGTAGCGAACCGCGATCGCGCCGCGGTTCGTATCTAGATTTGCGTTTAGTGCGGCCGTGTTTACTCCCTGCCCGGCTATTTGTCAGATCGCTTAATCCCGTCTGTCGACCCGGTCCCTTTCTTTCAGGGATCGTGCCAGCCGGTACGCTCCGGACGAGTCTTCTCGTATCGAGGAGGTAAATACAACAGCGAAGGATTGAGCTCGTCGATCGAAACGGGACACGAGAGCGATCGATTCGTAGGATATTCGATCGGAACGTTGATGGACCACTACGTTCAGCCACTGAACTCGTCGCGTACCAAAGATGTTTCTCTCGTATCGTTGAACACAATTGGAGGGTGAAACTTGAAAATTTCCCGGTACGAAGGGCCGAAAAAGAAACGTCGAGGGAGCCGGGCGATAAAACAATGGTCCGTCCAGGAACGATAAAAGAAAAAGAGGAAATGGACGGGAACACCAGGAAGGGAAGTGGTGCAAGAACGAAATGGTCGAGAAAAAAAAAACAGATAGGGAGAAAGCGAAAGATGGGAGCCTCGGGAGCAAGACGTCGACGGAGTGGCGGATTAGAGGCGGCTTCTCGGTGTATAGCGAGCGGGCCTATTGTCGGACCGCATAATACGGTTATGATTTAGTTTTGGGTCGTCGGGATACGAGCGAACGAATGAACGAACGGGCCAAGGGGGCCTGACGGACTGTACTGGATGCAAGGGGAGAGGGCAGAGCTGTTGGTGTCGGGTTACAACGGGGCCAGGGCCCCGCCTGGACATCCACACGTCCTCGTATCCGCGGACCCACACGCAGTCGGGCCCTTTAAGCGTGCCCATAACTGCGTGTACGGAGGGCCACGATCACGCGTGTCCCTTCGCGAATACCCCCACTCCCCCCCGCTGCCAGTTATCTCTCTACCCTATTCCGTTTTCTACCGAAGGGACGCTACCTTTTGTGCCACGTTTCATTTTTACTCTTTTGTTGCACGCCGACATCCTGCAGACTCGTTCGATCCCGTTGATCCGTTCTATCCGGGATAATTTCCATGTACAGAATGGGCGTGACAGTTTTCGAAAACCAGAGGGCAAATACAGCACAAACGAAGTCGTTGTTAGTTTTCAATCTTGTCACCAGAATCGTTCGTCGACCAGACGGTAACGAGCTGTGCGAACACCTCGGTGAAAAACCTATCGAATAATTAAGGCGGGAACACAATTTTATCGTTACGTGACGCGTGCGCAGGAAAGCTTCTAGCTCGCGAGGTCGCTCGTAAAATACACGTCAGCGCGACGACGTTTCGCACGTCTCGTTTTCGAATCCCTCGTATTTACGTCAGAGTGCACGAATGATTCTTCCGTAGCGATTTTTCCCGAAAAGACGCTGCTACCTACGCTCTATCGACTGTCCTCGACGCTTGGTTTCGTTTGTCTCGTATTTCCTCGGTTCACGGTATTTAAAGGGAAATGGAAAACACGCGTTAGGTTTTCCCGTGGGGAGGAACGGAGAAACGATCGGAAGAAAAGCGAGGTGTGTCGAGATCCAATTATTCGCGAGATTCGGTTACGAGAAGCGACGTCACGCGCCGAGTCAGGACGGGAGAAGCAGCACGAGGGGGCCTAGGAGCGTCGACACCACGGTGGAGGGGGAGGATGTAAGGTGACACCTCTGGGACAGGTCTGGCTTCCCGTCAAGAGCCCGTCCGAGATAATCATATTCATAATTCGCGAGTTCGCGGAACGTGCACCCGCGTCGTGCAAGAAAAGGACGCGACGGCAAAAGGTGACAAGGTTATTTTTATTTTCCCTTTGGGAAAAAGAACCGACATCGCCGTCTCGTCGCTCGCGCGCGTCGTTGCGGAGAAACTCGACGATTGTCCAGTCGATCCTCCTAATAGAGAAAATTGCACGTTTGCGGCGCAATTTTACACTTTCTCTTTTCAACCGGCGCGCGTGCAATCCTCGCGTCCGTAGAATCTGCCCGCGCGATTACACGAAGCTTTAATACGTAAAAATGTAAATCGGCTCCGATGGTAATCGAGCGGTGCTCGTTTTCCTCGAAAACCGTAAAAAGGTTCCACTTCTTGGAGGGTATCCAATCACCGGACAACGACGATGATTCACCGAAAAGAGTCTTTAAATCGGGAATCGACGAGCCGGCGAAATTGCGCCATTAGGAAATTACAAACGCTGCTCGTGGAAACGGGCCGCGCGAAATTGAAATCCGTCGAAAAGGGATGCGCGCCGGGCAGAGGAGAAAACGACGATACCGAACGCGTACCAACCGGAGGGAGACGGAGAAGGGGATGCAGATGGGCCGTCAGCCTCTTTTCCGCAGGGGCCCGCAATAAATTTAACGGGCCAACGAGGGGGGCAGGGCCGGTTCGCAAGGGGGCGATAACGATCGAACGAGCGCGTCAGAGAAGTGCTAAGTAACTACCGATCGTATCGAAGATAGAACGCTCGGCTGCGTCTCTCTCTCTCTCTCTCTCTCTTTCTCTCCCCACCCTCTTGGGCCCTCTCTCCCTCTCTACCCAGTGTCCGGTGTGCGTGGCACGGTACGTCATAGAGGATTTGGTCGCGCTATCGGCGTCACCTAAAACTGTCACCGATACGAGCGGCCCGGTTGACAACAATGGTGGCCCCCGAACGGGCTAAACAGCCGGCTCGTGTTCGACGTTTACGAATCGAGTTTCTACGTGCCGATACGCGAGCGAGATAACGAGGAAAAGAGCGCCCCGGTGTATACACCGCCACGGGACTTGATCTATGCTCGCCGATGACGCGATACGTCAGGAGACTCGTAAACTGTTTCAACGGTTCCACTCGATTGAGAAAATGGCCGGATACACGGGCTTTCACGGGCTTTCACGGGCTGGCCTTTTGTCGCGGGAATCGGCCGTATTCACCGGGGACGAGTCGCGTGTGCACGATTAGCGGAAAGCTCGTCGCGGTTGTTCGGAACGACCAATGGAAACGGTAATTAACGCTTTCACGACCGGTGACGTAACGCTACGTGTTTCCCTAACGTCGAAGCCTAGCCGACTCGATCGTAGCGTTGCAATTCCCGTTGCGTTGTGCGTTTCGCTTCGAGATAACGAGACTCGCGAGAGAGATCGCTCGATCGCGTCCCGCGACTCGGTCCCTTTCACCGTTTTCGGCGTTAGCGTTCCGACTCCGATCTTAACGAACAAGATCGTTACGGAAGGATATCGATCGCGTTCGAACGATCGCACGGTTCGCGTTACCGTTGCAACAACGTCGAAAGTCGTCTCGGTGTTCGTTTCCATCGAAACGACTCGCATCCTTCGGGCGATATTAATTGCTAGCACGGTGTTCCATCTCCGTACAACCGTGCGAACAATCGCGCGCGTAAATACAATCGTCTCAATTCCCCCGGCATCGTTGTTACGCAAACTTTTACGACGGTATCTGCCCCTAATTTCATTCAGGCTTCCGATTGCCCCATAGAAATAAGCGCTGCCCGATTCCGACCCACCAAACATATGTCGAAGATCTCGTCCCCTTTCGGTACAATGACACCATGGAATTTCGTGCAGACGATTGGCCGGCCGTTCGTCCAATGAAACGCGCGATCGCGGGGAGAACGCTACGGGGGTTAGGTCCTGGTTAGGGGGACCTCGACGCGCAGGCGAGGTTCCTGGGGTGGAATTTATGGGATTAAGAGCCGACTACGCGAACGTAACCTCGTTACGATAACTCGTAACCATCCCCTTTCTGCGATTACATCGGATTACAAACGCGACTCGACGCTACCACCAGTCGTGGATGTCTCGAAACGAGTCTACGTGTTTTTCAGAGACTTCTCCGACGGTTTTCCTCGTCAATGAACATTTCTGGTTCTGAGACACCCTGTATATTGATATCAGGAAGAGGGAGAAGTGTCTCCAATGATACCAAACGGCGTACATAGAAGGCGAATATACGAGTCAAAGTGTCAGGTGAGCGACTACGGAGTCGATCGTTGGTCGCTTGTAACCCTAGACAGGAATTAAGCGGTGCAACGGCCAGCCACAGCTTCACCGTTGCGAGCGGTGTCGCGGAGAGGATAACTTTGTAACGCGACGATGGCGTCAAAGATTCGCCATCGAAATTAGGAAAATGATCGATCTCGATAACTTCCCGCGCAAGTGACACCCAAACCATTCGTTGATATCGAGAACCACGCCGTCCGAACGAAGATGTCCCGATGCATCGACGTATTGTTCTGCATCGATGAATATCTGGCTACATTGTCGTCGAGACGTCAACACGCGCATACCGTTCGATGCAACTTTATACCCGGAACGCTTCGAACTGTGCCAATGCTTCGGAACCGTAGAACGTGCACTGCGAAACGTAACGCAGTCGCTGTCGCTCGGTTTGGAAACCTCGGTTTCTAAACGTCTCGCGAGCTTCGTATCTCTATCTATATTTTCCGAAATCTCGTTTCCAAACATCTCGCCGTCTCTCTATCCATCGGATAGAGTCGGATAGGCTCTCTCTTACACGCGCGTAGACCCTCTCCTTTCTCTTAGTATTTTTTTTTCATCGATCTCTTTCACTCCCGCATCGTTGATCGCTCGAGCCCGGAATCTTCTCGAAGAATCACCTTCACCGTCGCGCAACGTGTTCTCCCCGCGTAGGAAGCCCGCGGCGCTCGCGGCGTGTAAGTACGCGCGAACAGCTGGATTCTCCGGTGACCAGCCAGTGGTCCATTCAGAATCCCCGTCGCGACGGCTGAAGGACGTTGTTTTCCTACGACAAATTACGCGCGCGCGTTCGCCACGGCCGCATCGTCCGGCCCGCATGTGCACGTATACGTACGCGCGCGGGCTCGTGCACACACGCGCAACACCACTCGCCCGACCTACCCCACTGAGAATCGTGTTTCAATACGGAAACCGAAAACCATATCATTACGTTGAAGCTCCGTTTCGTCGCTCACGAAACGCGCGCGCGCGCGAGCGGCCGCGCGAGAACCCGCGTCCGCGCGCTCCTGCGAATGGGAAGGTTCTGTCATTGTGTGTACACGCGCGAACGTTGTTTCACAGGTGCGTATTATCGCGAGACGGACGTCGGGCACCGGTGGGTCGCGCGCGTGCCGTACGAGCGACGAGCACTCCGTAACCACCCCCTGGCGCGAATTTTTCAACCGTTTCCTTTCAGCTTCGATCTACAGGGTGCTTCGTTTCGTCCGCAGGGACCAAAGAACGTGGCTCGAGGAACGATCCGCATTTCAACGATTCAAGTTCGGTCTTCGTTCGACCCTTGAAACTCGGGACCGATTACGAACGCGAAGTTTAACTAAACGATGAGCAACCTTCAACGACCGCTAATATCAACGAAAAGTATATCCACGAACGTGTCTCAATTTCGAGAGTGTATTTTTCACACGTCGCTCGAATCTTTTACAATTGAGAGAGTCTCGAGGCTACCGCTACTACGGACCACTGAAATCGTACTCCAGGTGGTTCCCACCCCCGTCTCCTCTCGGTCGATCCACCCCCTGCGTTCATCGTGTAAACGGAGAATTTTTCTCCGCGCTGTTTATCCAGTACCGATTGCCTCCGAAAGCCGCGTTTCGCGATCACCGATTGCTCAATACGACTTCGCGGTTTTCACTGTGGTCTCGGCCGACTGTTGAGTTTTACACAGGATTCGAACGGTATATAATGTTGCTAACAAATCATTCCGACGGTGAATTGGAAATCGGGAGGGAGGGGTTGTCTGTCGAAAGTTTCGTTGCCACCTTGCGGACGATATTCGATACCGTGGCGTCGATTGGTTAAAAATTGCCCTCGATGTCGAGTGCTCGTAGATCGCGAGTCGGGAACAACGTTGCGAGGGTGAACGCAGAAAAGTGGGACATCGCCGGTAATGGAAGCAGTTCCGAAAGCACGGGGCCCGAGAAACGAGGATCGGGCAATTGGCGAATGCGGGGCAAAATTGACCACGTTGGTTACATAATGGGCCTTCCTCGCGCGCGCGCTTCGTCAAATGGTGGGCAGTCCGAGTATTTAGATGAGTTGACTCCAATTGGCGTACGTACCGTGAGAATCCAGTATCTAGCGCGTGGACCGTGGTGTGAACCGGTCGAGCGGAGAAGAAAAATGGGTGAACTAATCATGCAAATTGGGCACAAAGTTACGTAATCCCGGTCTATCTTCAGCCGTCCGCCTCTAGAATCTCAACGGCAACGTCGAGCGGATGACTGGCGTTTAGCAAAATATTAATCATCCCCGCGGAAACTTTGCCCGCGCTTTGCCAAATCACTCTGCACCGGGTCCAGGTTTTCTCGTGATTATATTCTGATCAATTTTGCCAAAAGTCTCTCCGCATCGATCGCGCACGAACGACACGGTGTGCGTGTAAACTTATCCACTGTACGTTTACTTCTTTCCAAGCCACGAGATGTCTGGATCACGGAAAAGAAGCAAAAGAAGAAGAAGATTGCGACGATACCGAAAGAAACGTGCCTCGAGGTTCTGGATACCACTCGATGAAGATCCCTACGATCGGAGACTCTTTGAAATCGTTTTTTTGTTTTTTTAACGTATCCTGTCACGTTCTCCAAAAATAATTACTTCCACATAAGCGTAAACATTAGTCGCAAGCACCCTTTACTCGAGAACCGTGAAGGTGGATCGCGTTTGGAACATCGAAAGGGTAACTCGTGTTTCGGGTAAAATTCTCGAGCAAAGGGGGTCGGTGGTGGAGTCGCAATGGTTCACGGACAGATTTGAGCGAAGAACGGAAGAGGTTCGGAACGATTATGCAGCACGACACGGTGCGTGCAACGAGGAGAAGTGCAGTGCACGCTGCGAGCAATGTGCGAGGCTTCGCGCGGCCGTCAATTACGATTAATTAGAGCGGAGACTGACAGCGGACGCAGCGACGGCTACTTAATACTTTAACTTGTCCCCAACCCTCCACCCGTTCACTTCCTCCGTCGTCGTCGACGGCCACGAATCGAGCGAGCATGTCGCGTTCATCGCGAGAGCGCGTGCATCCCTTTTTTTTTTTGCCTCTACTTCTTGGTCCGTAGGAACTGTCGCTACCTTTTCGCGTCGCAACGACCAGAGGGTATCTCGAAGTTAAGCGACCGACGTTTTCGACCCTTGTTACAGAACCCTTTCGAAGTACACCGCTTCGTTACCCTACGATCGTGTAAATACGAAACCGAGAACACTTTCTCTTGGTTCGATATATTTCACGTAAATACGTATCGTATAATTTAATTCAAAGTTGGACGAACCGCGTAGAAGGGATTCAAATATTTATTTATAATATTTATTTCCTTCGTCCCCTGGACGATAAGCGTCGCATCGAGAGACGATCGTGGAACTTTGAACGGAAGTTTTGGAAGTAGGGAAGAACGTGGACGACGAAGGAGTATTTGAATGATTGCGTTTGTCGTCAGTCTCCTTCGCTAATTGAGCCATTGTCTAGGTCCGGTTAGGCACGTCTAAAAGCCTAATGGCCGTTTCCTAGAGACGCGCCAGCCCGAATACAGAACGAATTAGAATAATTCGTTCCGTCTGGCTGCGTCACCGCTCCGCGCCGCGTCGCGTCGCGTTGCGTCGCGCGACGTCGTTTCCCGCCCGTGGAACGTGTCCTCCGCTCGCGTCGCCAAGAATCGACGGTTCCGCTTTAATTTCGACGCTTAACCTCCATTTCGAATACCGAACCGCACGCGCGCGTTACGTCCAAGTTTCTGAAAAACATTGCTTTTTATTCGCTTTCCGTGTTTACGATTAACACGAACCGCAAGCCTTAAAACGATGTTTCGTCGTCCGCCGTCAGCTCCTGTTCGAGCGTGTAAATACACGTTGGAAAATAGAGCCAAGAGAAGAAAGATAAAGTGGTGGGGATGACTGCCGATAACGAGTCCGAGAATCAAACGTTATCAATATCCGAGACTTTAGCGTAGGTAGGATCGCTTACTCGGGGTAATTAACGTAGCCCGAATCTCGCAATGTTCGTGAGTCGATCGCGAGTCGATAATACCGTGCAGAGAGAGTTCGCGATCACGAGCGAAAGATCGCCGGATGGAAAAAGGGGATAGAGCTCAGGGAGACGTCGAGGCTCGATGTTCTTGGAAAAGCCAGGCCACTTTCGGGCAGGACGTTCGAGGAGCTCGACGAACGAGGAACCGGGTCGTCCCCTTAATTTCTAATTTCATTACGGTTACTCGATCGGGCCCCCATAATGGCCCCGTTAACCCATAGGCCATCTGGCACGATCTTCGAGGATCTGTATCTACATACCGATCGAATATAATCGATCGAGCTCGATAGGCGGAACGACGTCTAGCCGAGTCGGACATCGACGATCGGCTGCTTTCGACGGAACCCGCCGCGTAATCGTGCCACGATCGAATTTACATGGCAAATTGCGCGAACGCGCCGCCGAAACGTTTTCTGCCTGTTGTTCGACCAGCGAAACGCCGTGATTCGCTCGAGCGAACACGGCACGCCGACGTTTACGGAAACCCGGTGCGATCCGCGAGACCGACGCCCGGTTCGGGAAGCGTTCCTTTCGAGTAAGGTGATTCATGATCGTACAATTATAATTTAACCGCGTTAAACGTAGCTTGCACGTGTCCGTAATGAAGGTGTAACTTTATCGTCATCACCGGTATCTGCCCTATCGACGTTATCATCGTCATCGCAGTTATTAATAGGGACTCCACTTCTCTGGCTACCGAGGAAGCTCGTCTTTCGAGTCCAATGTATTTACCGGGTGCTCGATACTTTCCAAATCGAAGATCTGGTTACAGCTTTAATTTCTTCCGTTCTGTCCAAGTTGGAGATTTTCGGACGCTTCGATCGTTTCGGGAAGAGATTTCGAACCCGAGCCGAGAGCAAACTGTGGGGACAGTGTAACGTTTCGTGACCGTAGTCGCTGAATAAGATTCTTTCCAGGGAGAGACGCCGGCAAGAATCTCGCGGGGCGTCGATAAGGCACACATTAATTGAAGAATAACATCCGGCAAAGGGCCGCTGCCCGTAATGCGTGACATCATTGTTTACGACAGAACGAAAATGGAATTAAACGAAGCACGGCCGCGCGAGTGATTTCACGCAAAGGGCTATTTTAGGGCGATACCGGTAACGAGAACTCCGGTGAACGATTTTCCTCGTAACGAATTGTTCGTCGCCGGATTATTTACACGCCCGTTGCTACGTTATCTCGAGTAAGTTGAATTTCTTTCTTTCCGAATGAATTCTTCATTGTAAAACTTAACACTGTGCAAGTTGGTGGTATCGATTTGAAGAACGTCTAATCGGTGTTACTTTTCGTTCGAGTGGTAACTCGATAGCTACGGTCGATCGAATTGCAATTTCCTTGCAGAGTTCGGTGCAACGAACGATATTTTCTAAACGTCGAATTTACATTTTAACGGGCAAATCGATCATTATTTCCGTAATGGCCGTGAGCCACGGGTGCCTCTCCACCTGTCGCATCCGATGAAAACATAATTCCGAGTCAATGGCGAAACTAATGGTTCGACGAAGGAGTATGCGCTTACCGGTAACGTCTGCCCACGTAATTAGAAGGCAACGATATTAAAAAAACAACAGCGTCTACGGCTGCGAAGAGTGAGCGATAAGAATCAATCTCTGTTAATTTAATTTGAAACGTGTAAGCTATTTTTCCTTCCCGAGTAGTCTTTTCTCGGTAGTTGTCGTAAAAAAAAAAAAGAAAAAACGCTTCCTTCTTTCTAAAACCTTGAAGAGCGTTCTAGGATCCGAGTACCTTTATTGCGAAACGCTACATCTACAATAATCCGAGCAAAAACTGTATACGTCCGCGATGGAGTGTAACGGAGCAAAAAGATTGTTTTGTAAGTGGCGAGGAATCGTCCGCTCGCGCTCGTGCGCGCGCTCGCGCAGAAGAGCGAGAGGAACGAGAATAGAAGGGCTGAATCTGGAGCGTCCCAGGGTCATCGAAGAGGGCCCTCGTTTTACGATCCTCTCTTGGCCGACAGAAGCCACACGATGAGGAGTCGAAGGACCGGCGAAAGGAAGAACCGAACGATGATGATGAAAAAGGAGTGGAAGCTCGCTAGAACGAATGGCTCTGCCAAATTAACCATGATTTATGGGGACTGCCGGCCAATATTCCATTCTATTAACATCACATTATCCGTCCGTTAAATTACACGCCAACGACCCCGATTTTCGGGAGCCGGTCCCGAGCACAAAGTAATCTTTCCACCGACGCGCTCGTTCGCGATATTCTCGATCGCCGTTATAACGATAGATCTGGCTCAGAATGTATTTCGTGAATCTGTATGCGCGAAAGCGGATCGTTTCGTGGTCGAATTTTCCCCGTACACCAAAGACGACTCGAAGCCCAGCGACGGCCAGTAAGTTTTTCCGAAACGCTATGCGCCCGATATTGCTCGTTGCTGGCGTTTCAAGGTGTAGAGGTATTCGATGTACAATCATCGATCACCGACCGACACTTCATAGCCCAGAACAGGCCGGTACAATGTTGCACTCTATTGGTCGGTTACATATTGCAACATTATACGCGCGTCCGGCGAGCATCGAGTTGCAGACTACAATGCGCGCGCGCGTTTAATTAATTCCCTCGTATCCACTCCATGTGAGATCTATTCCGGGCATTCGGTATATTTCCCGACGAATAGTCGGTATTACGTTCGTTCGACAGGCGATCCGGCCGCAAATTTTCGGCCGTAATTGATCGAATCCGATACAGCATTACTGATCGTTCGGATTAAGATCGAGGCTCGTACCGAACGATAAAATGATAAAACAATTTTATTCGTATCGACGCGCAGCGATTCATCGTTCGGGGTGTTGTTGTTCCGCGGAGGGTATTTCGTAAACCGTGCTCGTTACTGTAATCAGACGATTCTTCTCCAGAGGATCGTTCGTTCCGATTTTCCTGCGGAGGAATACTAACCCTTTGCACTCGAGAGGCGACACTCGGTCGCCGATTAACGCACTGGAATTTTGTTGCACTCTAATTTTACCAATTTTTCTAATTTTCGAGATAAACTTTGTAACTCGAGGTGAAAAGAATGCTTGGTAAAATACAGAAAGATATAAGATCCAAATTGAGTCTACGATTTATTCTTACTTTCGAGTTCTCTTCGAGGTTCTCAGTTTCCGCGTAAAAGACTGAATCGAGCTCAAAGGGTTGATCCTCGCGCGCGAAATATTTTCGATTCGACGATCCAGCCAATGGGGAGTACGCGTGGACAAAGGCGCGCGCACGGAAAGAGAGAGGAAGAGAGTCACTCGCGTATACGCGTAGCTCGTGTCCGGTCACCCGTTAAGAAGGAAGCTCGGGACCGATGTCGAAGATAAGACGGGGGACGTGTCCCTCTCTCCGCGGCATTCCCGGCCGCACGAGGCCCCGTAGTGGTACCGAAGTTCGGGGACCAACGTTGCGGGGCCCTCACGTAATCCACGGATACGTCGCGACGAATTTGTACGTCTGCCCAATGAGCCAGAAGCCACCCTCCGTGCCCTCCCTCGCGTTCACCGTTCCCTTCTGGCCCGGTCTCTTCCTCCCGCGTCCTTTCTCCGCCAGAACAGAGGAGAAGCCACGAAACCGGGCCCCGCATTCAAAATGGCTACCGTCCGCATCGGTGGACATCCGATGTAAACTACAAGCGCCCCTTTCGATCTCGGTCCCCTAACGCCCCCTTCCTCCACCCTCGCCGGCCGTTTTTCAGTTCCGACCTGCACGTTCGTTTTTCGGGATCGATCGTTCCCGATTAGAACCGATCTAGACAACTGGCCCAGCGGAGACGGCGCGTCTGCTGGATCGAAGGAAATGGGTCGGTGCATCGCGTTGGCTAGTAAAGGGATTTTTTATCGATACGACGGTGTCGATGATCGGAGAGACCAATAGACCTGGAAATTGTTGCTTTTGTATCGGTGATCAGCGATCAGATTCGCTGAGCAGCTTATCATTCTAACACAGAATCGTCGAGTAATTGTATATAAGTTTCTTCGGTCTTTTGGAATGGACGCAACGCAACGACGAAATGTAAAAAGAATATACACACCCGCTACGCGTGTTTATCGATACTGTTGGCTGTATTACAGGTTCTCTTCGGGACAGAACATTTAGGTAAATTGGCCAGAAGCTGGTAGAAGAGGTCAGCGAAACCCGATCGGAAACCGAGTCCAGGTTCCGAGATCGGGAATAGTTTCGGTTTTGAGTCTGTTCGGCTTCGGTCGCTCGAATGGACGTCGAAGCACCAAAGTCCATCCGCAAATCGCAGGTACGATTGGTAGCGTGGAACGTTTCGTCGAACGTGGCGGAAAATCGACTGGTAGGGGGTACAGGGAGCCACAGCGAAACGAGCGAGAAGGGGAGTGACGGAGAGACAGAGTAGGGGTCCGCTCGGAGAGGGAGAGAGAAAGGAGAGCACGGAGCTCGTGTTTCCGGCCGGGTGAACAACAATGCCCGCAGACAAATGAGCATCCCGCCTCCATTGTTCGCTTCATCGGCACGGCGCAGCCTCTCCCCTGGTGCCCACCCCGGTTCCGCTTACGCCCCCCTCTCTCCGTACCGTGCTCGTAGGCCCACGTTCCCGTCCTCGTCCTCGTCCTCGTCCTCGTCCTCGTCCTCGTCGTCGTACGTCGTCGTCGGCGTCGCCCTCGGAACACCCGGCTGGGGGGTCCTCGATCAACCTGATGCGGGCCAGCACCGATTAAACATCTCTGCTTCGTCGAATCTCCGTCAACGGGACCCCCTCTTTGCCCACCTCGACCCCCCATTCCGCCTCTGCCACTCTTTTGTCTCTTCACGTGAGTCCTACCGTCTTCTCCTCTATTTTTACCCTCATTGTCTCCGTGTGCGCTCGATGAAAGTAACGTACGTCGATGTCGTCCGGATCGAGCACGTCGATTCTTCTTCCTTCCTTTTTACTTTTATTTTTATTTCGATTTCTACCCGTACCACCCCCTGTCTCTCGCCGCGTATATACTTTTTTAAATTGTCCTCTTTGTTTTGCCTCGCGTCACGTTTGTTTATTTAGCCATCGCGCGAATCCTAGGCCGCTTTGTTGCGTCCGAGTTGCGTCGCGCGCGTTCCCTTCGGTTTGCGTTCACGCGGCAGAGGAGAGGGGGAGGAGCTCGATATCGTATAAATATCGAGAAAACGTTCATCTTTTTTCACCTCGGGTATCGGTTTCTCCATTCCTTATCTGCCCGTAGTTACGAAAACGTATCCGAAAGCCTGAAAAAAGAAAGAAAAAACGATAGAACTGTGCACGTTTTCGAGAACGATCGTTTCTATCGACGCGCCGATTTCAATTGTTTAAATAAGGTTTCGCAGTGTATGTCGTTACACATCCCGTCGGGGAAAAATTATCACCGAATTTATCCGGGGAATCATCGCAGCATTTTCCGTTCCACGTTGTTGTTCAAATTGCATCGCGATGTTAGTCATATTATGGATACCGTAATTGATACGCATTCGCGCAGTTTTATTCCCACACTACTGCGTTTTTGCGGAAAACAACATCGTTCATCGTTCACTCCGTTGCAAGTCTATCGAACGCTGACTGTCGTCTGACTAATCGAAACGAATAGATTCGTTCGTTCGATATTATCCAACTAATGGTACAAGTTGCTTCGAACGTCGATTTATCATTGAAAGTAACGATAACAACACAGCTTCCAGCAATTTCTATTACGAGGTATTTATTTTTATTATAATTTTCGATCGATCCGTACCTACAGATCGCAACACAAATAAATCTCATCTTTTCTTTTTCCATACTTAAGTTAACTACGAAGTAACTTTTCGGACAACAATTTTGAACAAGTATCTCTCAGTTTCTTTCGCTAGCGTTCGTCGACTTAACGCTAATATACGTGCGCGTTTTAGGATGCGCGGTGAAGTGGCAATAAGGAGGTACACGAGAGAAACTCGGAGGGCCAGATGTCGCGCAAGGATTCAACATCCTCGGGTCCATTCATGGCTCCTGTGGCAGAGTACCTTGCTCCGGACCGAACAACGTCGACCTCCTGCACCAGAGAAACTCGATACTGCACGGAACTTTGGAACCGTGTGTCGAATCCCACTCATCTGTGTTCTATCTTGTACCAATTTCCAATTCCATCGAACGGCTAGAAGCTGCCGAAGTACGCTTCAAACCGAACGAATCAGCGATACTTTAAATAAACGTTTCTCCGTGGTTTCGATATTTTGTATACAGACACCAATTTCGAATATTAAGAATCGGTAGTAAGAATCTGTCGACAGTTGGTATCGTTCAATCGGCGAAGCAGTTGTCCGGTGAATAAAAAATCCGTGTCGATATTCTGGCTTCGATGTAAACGTTGGAAATAATGTTTTCGGTGATATCGACTATTGGTACAAGAAAAATTTATTATTCCATTTATGTGTTACAAACAATGTACTAGATAATGTAATCGATTTACGACGTTTTAGATATGTAGTTTTCGTTCTATTTTGGATTTGATTTATTTGTTTTATCTTTTAACTTTTTGTCGAAGATTTTTATGTCGTTCAGTAGCTCTTCGTATGGTTGTTGCACCTCGTCGGCAAAATCCGAGCATCTTGTTAAAACGGATGAAATAATTATATCGAATTGTGGTTGTCTTTGTGTCTTTTGCACTTACTTGTAATTTATATTTGTTTCGCAAAGTTTACACGTTTCGGTCGCTGTTAACGCCGCTTCGTCCAATCGGTGTTTCTGAAAAATTTTTAATTGGTCGTGCCACATTCTTCTAGTTAATTTTGAAGCTCTTTTATCGGCATCTTTTTCCTTCGATGGTTTTTCATCTAAAAATTTTTAAAATCGTTAAGTAAAATTCATACCTTTGGAATTACTTTCGGTTGAGCAAACATTGAATATTTGAGTGTTGTAGTTTTATTAAATACTAATTTCGATACGATCGAAATATAATTATACCTGATGGCACTTCGTAAGGTTCTAGGTATTTCGCAGGTACAAGAAAATGCCAAAATTCTTTTACTTTTTGTCGTTTACTGAAACTAATTTGTTGATTAAACGCCAATTCGATAAAAGGTTTATCATTTTGCGTCATAACCTTTAAATATAATACCGCCGATCCTGTTGAATATAAGAACGTTACTTCCGATTCGAAAATTTCACCAGTTAAACGAACGCATGTGAATCGGCCATCTAGTAACAATCTCCGTTACGATTATAACTCAGTCGATAACGTAAAGTTCTGTAATTCGCAATATATATTTACCATACGATACTTTTTCAAAAGTCAAATTCGCACGATATCTATTGTGATAAACCGACTTAAAATTGTGTTCCAAATATTCAGCAATATTTAACCAAAGTAAACGGGGAAAATAATCATCGTCACCGTGGGTTGGTAAAACAGAGTAAGAGCGGCAGCTTTCAAAAAATTCAGTTTCGACGTTCTGAAAGCAGTAGCGAGTACTTGAGCGAAGAATTAATTAGGGGAAGATTGACTCGATTGAAGAACGGTAACGAAATGCTTCAGCGAGATACGGTCGGTCGCGTGGGCGTGGTTTTCGTGTAGGCTGAAAATTAAGGGGAAAGGAAAAACGAATTAACCGTACGACGATGATGTCATTGCCCCGACAGGTTATGAGCAGTGCGCGGCGAGGATGTCAAGATGGCTGCCACGTACATCTGATCGGAGGTGTGTGCGCTCGCGAAATTTGACGCCGAACCGTGATAAAAGGGGCTGTGTTTTTCGAGTCCCTGACATGGTGACAGTGCGTAGTTAGTCGGCCCGTATCCATGAGGACCACTTTGTACACCATCGATGATAGTTCTTGTCGTCGCGGCCGGCGGCGGCTCGCATTGAACCATGTTCAGCAAAAAACTTCATGTAGACGTCAAAAAGTCAACACTGAAGATTCAGGATGTTAAAAAGGATAGCGCGACTCGGTTCAAGCACCTTAAGATCGTACTAGGTGAGCCACGTTTTTTACCTGTAGTTCAAACTGCCTCGTAATTAAGCTTAGATGTTAATTCGTTGTGGAAATTAAACGCGAATAACCAGTTTTGCAGCGCGAGCTAATGAATACGACAACGGTTGAAAGAGAGGGGCGGCAATTTTGTTAGCATTTGCCGCCTACGCATCAACACACCGAGACACTATTAACGTTATCGTAGAACTTCTTTATCGAAAATTCAGATAAATTTTTTCTGTTTGCCACCATGTCTGGTTCACTTCTAGTATCAGCTGTTGTAGCATTTCAGTATTTTTTCCAAGAACATGTTGTTCCGAAGTTTATCGGAATATTTTGTCTAAAATGAAAATAAAATTTCAAGAATTAAATTTTACAATACGAACGAGTTTCAAGAAATAATGTTCGTTTTGCAATTTTGCTGCCAAAAATTTAGTTTATTTAAGAAATTATTAATAATTTTTCACGCAGTATTTAACGTTGTTTTATGTTCTGTTTGAGAAAAAAATAATTTGCTTGTGTGCAATCACAATGTGAGGATCATAGTATTGAGAAGCGGTCAGTATCTAATCACCAAACCGCATGACCACGCTAACCAACCTACCGTGGCCTCCAATTCCATCTAATGTTACATTATTATTACATGTAGATAGTGATACATGCTTAAATGTTTAATCATCGTTGACCAATAAAACATTTTGAGATTGTTTATGGGATGGTATATCGAAAAGTGTATTTAAAAGATTTTTAAAAAAGCATTCTAAATTTGTTTTCAAACATAAACATTTTGTTTCTAATGATAGTAGATTTTAACTTTTAAATACGAAACTTTATGTTTGTATAATGTTAAAAGCAAACATTCTTACAATTTTTAACGGGTTAAATAATATTTTTATTTCATTATTGTTGCAATAACTATATATTTTATCATGTACGTAAGATTACACAAATACGATTATATTGGTTTATGTTTTTATCATTACGTGTAGATATGCGTAAGGACGATATTCACAGTGGTCATATGAGAACATAGAAGGAAAAAAGAAGTTCTACTATATAAGTACAGGTGCACAAGACCAGTGATGATGTAATAGAGGTTCCACAGCTCTCCCTATAAACCAAACCTCTTATGAAAGAAAAGTAGCTCTGATTTCTGATTCTATCTAACTTCTAGTAAACGTTCATTAATATGCATTCTGATAGAATTACTCTTCTATTATATTAATGTTAACAAGAACAAGTTAACAACTGCTACAACACGTTTTACTCTAAATGTTGTAGAAACAGGAATATTAACAAAGTTTTTGTTAATCTCTTTATTAAAATGAATGATCCTTTTTTTGCTTAAAAGTTTGTTGTACTCTTTTACAGAAAATGTGGACACTGATGAGGCAAAGGGGTTTTTTGAAGGCAACTTCAGTCATGTCTATTTTATTCTGTATGATTGCTTTGTGTCAGCTGAAGCAAACTTACGGCAACGAGGTAAGATTATTTGCAGACATAGTTATAATAATTTATCTTTTTACAATATGAATTACATTTACATTGCACATATATGTGGATATGACTGCAATTTCTCTTTGTATCGATGTAACCAAGTACAGTTTTATTTATAAAAGTATAACTGTAATGAAAGTTTATATATAATTTTTCTAATCCCAAATGTTATAATTATTTTACTATTTGCTTGTTTTCTCTCTATTTTGCTGCCAGAACTTTCCTTCCACATTGGTGAGTAAAAGACAGATGACTATGTATATGTCCCTGACATGTTGTAGTCTGAATTCTGTTAATCTGATCAACACATTTGATTGTACTAGTATAATGTTATAACCAGCATGAACATAGGAGACCTTGAACCAGTGCTTTTTTTTAATATTTTATTTATTCGTCATTGATGTAATATCAAATAATACGCACATAGATAAATATGACACATTTATTAGAAAAATATTTCTTTTACAGTGCATAAAGCACATAGGGAGGAATTGGAGCAGGTATTACAGCTCTTAGAGAAAGTTTTGATACTTCTCCCTGAACTTCTTAATAGAAGATGGCAATGTCACAGTCTGGCAAGGATTTTGCAGAAACTTTTACATCCTGGTAATAGTTGGAAACTCCGTAGACAAGCTGTGAGGTATGTATATATTCAAAGTTTAACATACACGTGTTTCAGATGCATACCTTAATGTAAGAATTCTTGAATTTATCTATATTTGTGCCTAATGTGCTGTAAATTAATTTTAGGTATTTCATTTTATGGTACCAAGCGCTTGGCGAAAATGCACCTGAGCATATACATCAAATGTTTGCAAGTTTGGTACCAGGGTTTCCACCTCAACAGCCATCTCCTTACAAGTCTGAACGTAAGGTAGATGGGAAGAAAGAAAAACTTGCAAAAGTAACTGGTTGTGATGATAAAGATAAGAAAGAATTTTATGATACACAATTGTCACAAAGTACTTTTCATGACAATGCCTCGAACCAGTGTCCTGTCACTCCAGTTGACGGTGGACCTATTTTACCCCCACAAAGTGGAGAAAAGCCTCTTGATAATGAGACTGTTCGATTTTTAGAAGCATTACTTGAATTTATGGTTACTCAGGTATATTTAAATGTTCCAAGAGAATACAGCATGATTTAATAATGTCTTACATTGAAATTAATAGTTAGAAATATTTTCCTTTTATGTTTTTTTATAGGTTATAAAGATAGAATGGCGAGATAAATCTTCACGACAGCACAAGACTTTTCAATTTTTATTAGAACGTTTTAAAGTTGCATACCTTCGTCATATTTGTCCCGATTTCGACGATAATTTCTCTTTGTACAAACCTAATTTAGAATTGCCTACGATGCGTAAACCAACGAATCAAAGTCAGGATAATTATGTACTGTGTAAAGTTGCATTGATAAAATGGATCGCCAGTTTTACGCATATCGCTAGAAAAGATGGTCTTTTCGCACATCTTTCACATAGGTATCGCAATGTTGAAAATATAATATTATTTATACATTCTAGTAGTAATAGTATGTAACTATTGACATCTAAATTTCTGCTGTAGCACAACTCCAAACGAAGAAAGCACGGATTCGGAACTTCGTCGCGTTTCAGTTACTCAGAATTCGACTGATTCAACTTTATTATCGCCTGAATCAACTGTGTCTCAACAAGAGAATCAAAATCAGGAAGATAATACCGTTTCGGCTGTTACTTTGGTCAGGGAAGTTCTGTACAGTAACAGAGATAATGTGAATTTTGTACATGAATTGTATAGACAAGCATTTCTTCTGGACTTTAATCATGCTGGTGCTATAAGAAAAGCCATAGCTGTTTATAAAGATTGGATTCAAATGAATGTGAGTAATTATTGCAACATATGATAACAATATTGTAATAAAAATGCAATTATTAATGTATGCGTATTGTTTTTCTAGGAGCTTCCTCCATTTATGTTAGAATCATTGGATAGTCACAAAGAAAGAGATTTAGATGATACTTTCAAAAAGGATGCGAGTGATATTGATAGAAGTCCATCTGAATCTTATCGTCAAACGAGATTGAGAAACGATTCTTACCTCGGTGCTATACACAGGGAAAATTTGTTTATAAGAGCGGGATTACAAAATGTTCTACAAGTATTCATTACACAAGCTTCTAATGTATTCTTCTTAGAACATTCTGGACCAAATGCATCTCCAACATTACTCGAAGAACAAACAGATAGTTGCAAAAGAGTTTTAAACGTTTATCGCTATGTCGTTATGCATTCTAGATTAGAACCGGGCACTTGGGAACAGTTGCTTAGGTAAATATATTATATATTATACTTGATAGAGTTATTTCGTACCTTTATATTTCTAATTTTATTTTTTACTTAATAGGGTATTGCTACAAATAACGTCACTTGTTTTGAATGAAAAATTGTCTCGGCGCAAAGCTCAAGAAAGCATTGGCGGCAAACTTGCACCTGCCATATTTCAAACCTTAATTGTCACGTGGATTAAAGCCAATCTAAATGTCATTATTTCTACTCAGTTATGGGATCAGTTTCTGGATGTATTGACATCTTTAACGCAATGGGAAGAGTTAATTCGAGAGTGGGCAGTATGTTGCATTACAAAATAACCATTAAATTATTTTGATTGTACACCTTGTGTACTATAACATTTTATATTTTTGTTTCTTACAGAAAACGCTGGACACTCTGACAAGGGTGCTTGCCAGGCACGTGTACAACTTGGATTTAAATGACCTGCCATTGGATAGATTGAGCGAGCAAAAGACTAAAAGGCGTCGTGGTGTTGGAAGTCGTGCTGCCTCTACAGGAAGTGTACAACCACCTCGTAAAGGAAGTGTTGATCAAGAAAATAATGTCGTATCTAAAGAAAATGTTACGGGTAATAAATATTGAAATGATAATTTATTTCTTATTTGCCGCCTCTAAATTGTAAGCTCTTTTCGATTACATTAAATGTTTCTTTTCTTTAAATAGATCATCCAATGCGAGACTTGAGAAAAGTACGACCTTTACCGCGCAGTGCAAGCGACAACACAATATACAATGGAAAAGCTCGTACGAAACTTCAAAGAAATCGTACGCATACCGTACATAGCGGCATTCCTGGTGAGTAACTCACCAAACATCAAGTTTGAACCTTTCTCTTGATTAAATTTTGGTAACCCATGTATTTCGGTAGTGCCATCTGTGTTGCTGATAGCGCGTGCAATTTATTTATAACTTTGTCTCTTACTTTTTTGCTTCGATGCTGACACTGATTTAAAAATAACCAGTCTGGTGTCCAGCCAGACACTTGTTTCGTTTCATTTTTTTTTCCCTTCATTCTCTTTATTCGTATCACCCTTCTTCTTTTTGTGCTTATTCCTAATTTCAGCCAACGAATCATCAGAATAAATCAATTTAATATAGACATTTCTCGCAGTGGTTGTGGCTTATTTGTGTATTAAGTGTAAACAATTTCCACACGCGCAGTACTCCCCCTATCGATAGAGCAAGACATGGCGCGACTATTGTCAAGCGGTTCCACTTCATCGTCAGGAGCTGGCCGAAAAATGTTACCAAACAGGCGTGCTAAATCATTGGATAGCATTATCATTGTCGATAGTGAACCACCATCCCCGCGATGCCCTTCTCCGACGCCGAGCAGCGGAGTTGACAGCAACAAAGACAGTCCAATACAAATAGAAAACATTGACGGCAGTAGTATCGGTAAGTACATGATTTGTTGCTGTTTGTATTAAGGTATACAAATATAATTTTTTTTTTTAATTGCATAACAACGTGTGAGCATATTTACGATTTTCAAAATACTGTGTTTCTCCATATTTACCGCGCACAAATCATAAATGTAATACTAACAATGAAATATTTTACTTACTCGGAGAATAATTTATTCTTTTAATCATATGCTTTGCTTATACTTCTGCAAATTAACGAGCCTATTTTTACATACAATTTTTTTCTATTTATAATGCCCAATTTGATATAATTAAGAAGGAAGTTTACTCACAGTTGTATACTTTGTTTACGTTTTGTTATAAGTATGTGTATGAAGTTATTAATAGCTTTTACGTTTAGTTTTTAATTCTCTATGTATAAATTGTGTGAAGTATACTTTAATTTTATTGATTACTTCTTGAAACAAATGTAAGTATATAAATTAGAAAGATACGTTTTATGTTGCTAATTGTATATGTACATGCACATAAAATAATGTTGTACATGAGTGTTAGTATATTATCTTTGTAATTACCTGATTTTTTTACAGACACAAATGATGCATCAGAAAGGAGATCTGTTATGGCAGGTGGTGGTGTTCGCGGATGGTTACCCGACGTAGCAGTCGTATTATGGCGACGTATGTTATCAGCATTAGGGGATGTAAATAACATTCAAGATCCTTCTCTGCACGGTCAAGTTATGGATTACCTCGTTCAACTTACGCAAACACTTATAAAAGTCAGAATCTGTTTCACATTTCATAAATTGCTGCATGTATTGAATGGATATCTATAATCAAATTAATATTACTTTCTTGTTGTAAAATAGATTCGTTTAAATCAAGGTGTATCTGGAGACAATCAAGTAACTCCACCAGCTCCAGAACTCATACCTCCATTAACAGTCATTGCTCCATGGTGTTTCAAGGTTATTGATTTACTATTTATTGAATTCAGATTACTTAAAAATTCTGACATTAATCAAGAAAATTTCATAATTGTGTATTTTTAGGCAATACAACTTCCGGATCAGTACGAAGTTGGTAAATTAGCAGCGTACCGTTTGATCTGTCTTTTGACAGTTCAGCCGCAGGATATCAATTTACCAAAACAACACTTGACCCTTTTTTATCGTGCGGTTCACAACGGTATCGTCAGTAATGAGAGTAAAGTTCTGCATGTACTGGTCAAGTATACTGGACCTAGGTTGTTCAGTTTGAATCTTCCCGGTTCTAGCCTACTGATCTTAGATTACATTCATGCTGCTAATGTAATATTAAGTAGTCAGGATATTGAGGTATTATACAAATTGTATAACAATTTCACAGTAATATCGTGTGATTATAAAAATATGAATAACATTAAAATGTTACAGGCACCGAGAACAGAAGCTGTCTCAATAATTGGATCATTATTGTCATTACCTGCTACTACAATTAAATTGCCTGTATTGCAGCCTACCCCAACAGATATTTTAACTATGACGTGTCCAGACGCAAAGGTAACGAGACACGATAGTCCGTATTTATTTATTTTATGTTATATATCTTAGATGAATCTTTTGATTTTAGGAACATATAATCACGATTCTCTTAAGAAGTTGTAGGCGTGAACCAACTGGTATCGCAAGGTGCGTGGCTCTTTCAAGCATTGCAATGTTTGTGTATAGAGAACTGTGCTTCAAGAATCAACATCCGAGGATTCCAGAATCTGTTACAGTTCTCCTTTTAGCGCTCAGAGTAAGTTTTCTGAGTCTGTTAGAGGTAGACAACTATAGATAAAGAATAAGATTTGTGTTAGCAGTTTTTTTTTATTTAAAGGGCCTTTTGCATGTTACAGTACATATATAAGTTATAATTGTTTAATATTTTGCACCATGGGATGTAGTTTTTAGTTAAATAGTAAACGCTGTGTAGTATATTAT
Organism: Ptiloglossa arizonensis; assembly: GCF_051014685.1. Classification (NCBI taxonomy): domain Eukaryota; kingdom Metazoa; phylum Arthropoda; class Insecta; order Hymenoptera; family Colletidae; genus Ptiloglossa; species Ptiloglossa arizonensis. Next base: position 27,559,147 of record NC_135051.1, read on the forward strand.
TAAAATTTGTAGTTGCATTTCCTTAGAAAGACGAATTTACTTAACAATGTTTAAGCTGAGTGTAGTAGATATGTCATAGTAGTTGTGAGAAATTCAGTATTTCTTCCACTGAGTCTGATTGACAGCGGATTCAAGGAGCAGAGCGTCGCAGAGCTGGTTTCTGTTTCCCTTTGATGGATCAGGTAGTTTTTCTTGGATTAACCAACTTGTGTCAATCCCTTTACTACGTGTTGTTACAGTATTTACCTGTCGACCGATGTCTACGTGTCTTTAAGGATGTCTGCAACATTGCATGGTCCTATTGCACGGTCGTGTATGTAAATTGTCCAACGATATTTCAATGTCTTCGGTTTCATTGCATTGTACATATGTTAATGATTAACGTGTTTCCTATTTAATACTAATTCGTACAGAACCAACGAAATCAATATTATATGTATAAAATTATCTTAAAATTGTATTCTTTATTGCGCAGGCCAGTCATGCTATTGTTGCTCAAGTGGCATGTGATTCTCTTCTTTTATTGTGCGACAAAGCAGACACCCTTTTGGAGCTGTATCCAAATGTGCCATCTAAAATAATTCAAGTGAGTTTCATCTAAAAGTTATGCGAGAAATTGAATTCACATGTATGTAACTTTTTACTTACATTTCAGATTTTATCAGAAACTCTTGGGTATATGAGTACTCGGGATAGACGTGGGCCTTTGACAATATCAATGTTATTCTGCTTGGGCGAGTGGGCTATGCATCTAGGTCCAGATGTCTTGTTACGCGTATTTCAAGGAAAACCTCTGCTAATGACCTTATTTACGGTTAGTTTATTTGATAGAATGTTTCATTGAAATTGAATAACATAAATCTTTAAAATATATACTTTCTTACTAAAATAATTTATCTGTACATGTATTAGGTATTGGATAATATAGTGCAAGATAAAGTCACTAAAGGTCAGTTATCTCAGTCAGGTAAAAATCATGAAGACGAAGATGATGATTTTGATCCTGATATTAATTTGGACAACTTAGCCGATGAAACCTGTGCTAAATCGCCTCGTCGAGGCAATATTCAGTCTGTTCAATTAGCGGCAAAAATGGTAGTAAATAATAAACACGTCCTTTTGTAAATGAATTAAAATTAGTTAAAATTTGAATTTTTCTCAGGTAATGATGCATTTAATAAATCATTTGGGACATTTTCCAATGGGTATTGGAGCTGCACGATTGTCTTCATTAGTTGTCGAATTAGATGACGTACCAGGAATAGACGGAGATGAATTGTCATCTGCTATTTTCCATGCACCAAATATACAATTATTGATGTTGTCAAACTCTGTAATAATGTCACTTGTTGAACTAGCCGCTTTGGATGCACCTGGCGGTGGCGTCACTGCTGGGTTAACAACAGCTCCATCGTTGGTTAGAGTTTTGTTGCGAGATTTGGCAGGGAAAGCATCTTGGGATAGTTCCATTTTATATAGTCAACCGTCGATTGAGGATGATGTTCTGATTACATTTACAAAGCATGGTAATAGATATATTTATTGGTATACAGATACGATGAATATTAAAATTTCGATTTAAACATATTAATTGTTTCAGTTGAATGGAAAACAAAAATACATTGCGACGATTTGAGCAGTGTTACGACGTCTCAAGCATGTACACCTCGACATACGATACGACATCGTGAACCTCATATATTGCCTACGTTTGCAAACGGTGCGAGCGATATGGATAACTTGGACGATGTATGTTCGAATGTTTTTAACAATTTTATCTATATTTAATACGGCGACAATTTTGCACCAACTTAATATTTATACTTTCAGCTTTTGCAATATATAGGACACACAAGTCCTGAAGTATTAACCAATCCAGAAATCGCACTTAACGCGCCTGCTAATTCACCACAGGGACATTATCTTGAAAGTGAAACCATCGCGACCATTCTCAGTCAAAGGAATGCAGAACAAGAGCATATCAATAATTGGAACCAGCATATTAGGTAAATAATCTGTGTTACGTAAGGTAACTGAGATTTTGAAATATATTTGTGTATTGTTATTTCAGCATGTGTGCAACCGCAATAAGTCCACCATCCTGTCGTCCACCCCCAGCGCCATTCCACCACTGCCGCCTTTTATTTTCGCATCTAGGTCTGTCGGGTTGGGAACAACGCAGAAAATTGCATTTATTGTCCAAAAATGAAAAGCTTTTACGAGAACTGCGAAATCTGGACAGTCAGAGGTCAAGGGAAACACATAAAATAGCAGTGATTTACGTTAGCCAGGGTCAGGAGGATAAGAATTCTATATTAAGCAATGTCACTGCTAGCAAAGAATACGAGAACTTTATCGCGAAACTAGCTTGGGAAGTTGAACTTGAATCGCATACAGGTTTTCTCGGAGGTCTTGTGCCTGGAAAAGCGTCTGGCGTTACTGCGCCCTATTTTGCTACATCTTTCACCGAAATTCTCTTTCACGTAGCAACGAGAATGCCGTCTGATAGTCCTGAAAGTCTGTTGCAAAAGGTAAATTTTATTTCGCACGAAAAAAGCGTGCGTTAATGCTACGCGATATTTTAAGATGAAATTATTTCAGACACGACATCTTGGCAATGATGAGATTCACATAGTTTGGTCAGAACATTGGAGAGATTATCGTAGGGACATTATACCAACCGAATTTTGTGATGTTTTAATAGTAATTTATCCTTTACACAACAAATTGTATAGAATTCAAATTTCTCGAAAATCAGAGATCCCATTTTTTGGGCCTTTGTTTGATGAATGTATTGTGGAAGATAAAGTTTTACCGGGATTAGTGAGAACAACAGCGTTGGCAGCGAGTAGGGCAAAACGGTCTACGCTTACGTTGTATCAACATTAGTAAGTATTTCATTTTAGATATTATCAATCGTATTTAATACTGTCTTTAATACCACACATTTTAGTTACGAAGAGAGAGCGAGGTCCATCGATACCGTTATGAGAAACCATAAAGAAGCGACCACGTTTGAAGAATTTACCGCTAACGTGTATTCTCCAGTGCAACCACCAAGTCCATTCAGTGGTGCTTCTTCTGTATCTGGTTAGTTCATATATGTTAGTAAGAAAACAAATTATAAAAACCATTATACACGTCTATAGGAATACTTCAAGTTAAAATAGCAGCATAGCTAAGTGTAAATTCTATTTATTTGCTGTTTAATTCAGTGCACAATTTTCATTCCTTATAGCAATTATAAGATAGACTTCGTTTTAGAATGTTTCATAGAAGCTGAACAGCTTATAGCTGAACAGTGAACCTTTCTCAATAGTTTCTGCATGAGGTTAGATGTCAATTATTATTATTATTATTATTATTATCAATATCACACTGTCAGGATCTACAACAAGCGTGCAATCCACAGCATCGTCAAACCTCGCAGCAGCGCTTATAGATTCCCATCAGGGTCGATCCGGTCTGCGAAGTTCTTCAGCGACGAGCAGTGATAACCGCGCGAATAGAGGTGACTAATTCAGTCCACTAACCCCCACCCACCTTGTAACACCATCCAACAAGGTAGTATTATAATTTATTTATTTTTTTTCTTTGCTGTTTTACCAACGTTTTGTCTATACAAAGTGTATCTCCTGTTTATTTCTCTTTTCTCCGTAAACTACCCGGTAGTGGTTTTATATGTTACAATATGTTAGTAATTATGCTGACTTTTGTACACTGTCTTTAAGTTTCGTCCAACAAACTCCAAACAATTTGATTACGCAAAAGGATGAATATAACATTACACCTGTATCATCTGAAATAACAAGACACAGTTAATTTGAAATTTATTAAATATACATTAATGGTAACTTACGAATTACTAAGGTATATACCAAATATCTATGGATAAACATAATTTTTGATAAACAAAACCAAGGACAAATATATACAACCGTTCTTTGTTTGGTATTCACATGTCTCTTAATTATATTTTTGTTTAACAGTCTTACACAATCTATTCAGAGGTAAAATTTCCTTTCTACGTGCATATTAGACATAGAATGATACATATTTCCTTATATTTATGTCACATTACAGATGCCATTTTTATTAATGTTGCTTCATAGACCAAGAGTGCAGTACTATGTTTATATAGTGTCTTAAAAGACTCTTATAAATAATAAATCCTTTTCTTCTAATTTATGGTTACATTTTTGATTGTATCTTAAAATAGAAGTATTTGAAAGTTAGAATTAAGAGCAAACGTTAGAACTGATGGATACAGAAGATACAAAACGAGAATTATTTGCAACTTAAAACAGTAGTTCAAGACTCTATATTTACATAGCATTGTACATTGCAAGTAGCTTTTGCAAATTATATAGTTGTATGTTTTTGTCTACAAATACAGTCAATCATCTCTTCGATAAATTGAAAATTATATGTACAAATATTTCACATCAGTTGTTGTCACAAAAATTATGTAAACAATTTCACAATTTAATTTTTTTAGCCTGCTTGTTTTTCTTTTACGAAATCATTATTTTATTTCGTGAAGAGATATATAAAATAATTGCAGAAATTGTTTAGAACTCACTTCACGCAATGTACAAAGTTTTTCTTTCAATTATGTCTGTATGCAAACTGCACGTTATTTTTTGCTATTACATATTTCGATATGTTGAAGAAAACTATTACGTTTTTGGCTATATATGTAATTATTTAGTGTGCCTTGGTTCATGATTAGAATGTTCAATATGAAGTGAAGCAAGTTTCATTTCACTTTGTTTTCAGTTTCTGATGGAAGTAGAGTGTGGTTTAGCAACGACACTCCAGAAAGTACAGCACTCCATGGAATTTCACCTAGACCTGTAAAAAAGATGTCGTTCAAAACTGGACCGAAGCAAAGAGCAAGCACTCAACCTACACCACCTGACAGCCCAAGATATAAATAAGGAATTTTGTATCGATCCCATAAAGAGGAACATTTTTTGCACAAGCGGTTGTTTGGGAAAAGATTATCCTGGAAATTGTAATTTAAGAGAATTCTTTAAAATGCTAATTAACACAATGCGTTACGATAGTATACAAAAGGTGACCCACTGTTCTCTGCATTGAAGGTAGTAGGTATGTTAGGATTAAAATTGCAGGTTCAGGTGACTCACCATTTTGGAAATTGTCTTTGCAGTGGGCATCAAAATATCTGATTAGTCTTAGCGTTTTCTGTTTTCCGTCCTTAGGTTTAATTTTTATATTAAATGTACAGATCGTTGTTTATTTGTTGCAACGTGAATATTAATTTATTGGAACATAAATATACGAGAAGATTTAATGGATCATAGGTATACAATAGTAACTATATTTGTTATATACACTTATTAGTGTCACATGACAGCTATTTTCATTGTACAGTACTTTCTTAAGATCAGTTTACCCCTGTACTTGAATAGGTAAGCTTAAATAATTATATCGATTAAGGCTTCTATCTTAATTTATATCAAAGATAACGAGCTCCTCGATGTTACACACATGCCTTCGTAAAATGTAACTTTTATTTCCTGTAATGTAATGGGTGATAAGAACACATAATTATCATGTAATCGCAAAACACGCGTTTATGAGTGTGTTGATAAGAATCAAATATTATTTTTTAATGTCAAGGTTTTACAAGTCAGCAATGTCACATCTCTTAGTACTGTAATAAGTTGTACTTCATGTTTCGCGTCAGTCTGATTTCTTTGAAACTGTCTACACGTTACATTCCATACAATTATCTTTTCTACACTTCATTCATTCTCTGTCCTTTGAGTAAACTGTTATTGTATCTCTAAAAAGAAATCAAAGCATTCCATTTAAGTTTTTTATTTAATTTCAATGACTGGAAACACATACATATTAGGATTTACTTGTTAACAGAAGACAGTGTCTTAGTTGTGTACATTGTGTAGAAGAAGAGATCAATTAGGGAACAGTTTTGTTGTCATACCAAAGTTACAGGTACTTGGTGCTTTACGATACTCGAAATATAAGTATTTTAAATAATGTGTCAAAACGTGTTATTTCCGAAGGTTAAAGATCTAAAGAAGACGAAGAAAAAGCGAAATCGAGAAGAGTTTTTGAAAGTAAACGAATAATTAAAGGCGTATTAAGTAAGAGTAAACTGTTGCTTTGGAAAGATTCATGTTAACACAGTGATAATAATCAAAGTATTAGTATATTATTGGTCGCTGTTAATATGAACAGAGTGTAAGGAGAAATTATATCGTGGTGAATATCGATATGATGGTATTCCAGTTGAGATTGTAATAGATAACACACTTCGGGTTTTTTTACCATTTTGAGGATTATCAGAAACCGCATTCAAAAGTGTAGGTGTTAGCAACGAAGATGTAGGTAAATAATTACCGATGCGCAGACCATGGCCAAAGCAGCATTATTTTTTCACTAATTTATAACGAAGTAGAATTGAGAAGAGCCGTGTATGTATTGTATATAAATTGTTAAGCACGCGAATGACGTCGAGGTCATTAATGGAAATTATTCTCTGCGAAACAATGTATCGCTATGTTATTGAAAACTATTGGTCTATATACGAGTATATTCAATATATACATACAAAGAAGAAAAAAGAACTTATTACAGTCTTACATAAGGATGCTTTCACAAATCGTATCTAAAAAAAAAACTGTACTTAATTAACTATCTTCATTAGTAGCATTATAATAACTACTTGCTATTATTTATGTTATAAATATACAAATTGCTGTTAACATTATTAGCGTAGCGCTGAACTATTTTTCTTACTGAACATTACGCTTGTAATACATCAGAACGAAACTCGTGAAAATGCAAGGGAAGCACGAACGAAATCTTCTGTCGATAATATCGCTTCGTTTTTCAAAAATTTTCTACCAATTCTGTTTTAATTTTTTATGTATAAAAGCTACTGCAAATACTTATGAATATTAATTGTTCATACGAAATAATATAAAAATTATACCGTACCTTTTTGCTTGCGCGAGGAAGTTACTTTGTTTTCGAGGATCTAAAACAGAGAACGTGTACAAAGGGTACGAGTTTTCGATCCATCACTTCTATATCAATGTTAAAAGGAATTTATATATCTATGTACAATAATTGTTTTATACCTAGCGAGAGGAAAGCTACACGTTATTGTCTGATTCTACTATTTGCCAAATAGAATCGTGTATGATTTCCTGTTCACATGAATTTAACCAATTGTAATTGTTTCGAATCTTTAGTCCGATGGGAACAGTGTGGAATTAGAATTTCGTAGTATTACAGGCGGAATCCGAAACTAACAAGTAGAATTTCTGAACCTTTTAACGAAATTTCTGCTGTAAAATCTGTACTATGAAATTCGAACTCCGTAAAAACGTTTACAGGATTTACAGCGTTCTAGAGCAGAATAGGAATCGGATAGGAAAACGTATAATTCCGTATTCGAACGCGTTAGATAGTTTTCCGTAGAGAGTGGTATTCGGAATTGATCTAAAACACGTTATTCTTCTATAATGAAAATTTGTTGTCCAAAGGTTTCTCTGATATCGTATTAATTGTACACATTTCTGCAATGGAATGTACATTTTATTGCACAATAAAATTGTGATGAATCAACCTTGAACATTTCATAAGAAATTCATTTTTCATTCATTTTCAATAGCTCGAGATTCGCATTTAAAATCGTGTTCTCGTTTTTAACAATAGAACGTTCGTTTTTTCGAACAATTAGGGGTTTCTTGCGTTGCAATTTTCAAAAATTGATTTTTTAATAAACGAAAATGAAATTAGAAACGTATTCTATTCATTGGAAACTACGTCAAATACACGTACAGCTTCCTTGTTCCAATTTGCGTATTGAAAAAAATTAAAACAGCAAATTAAGCAAATTTGAAGTTTTGTAACGGGAGAATATAAAGTCCGAAGAGACTGAAACAATATCGTATAAAGTTGCCGTCTCTAAACTGTAAACAAATATGATATAAGAGGCACAGGGTTTGAATGATAACACTTTATTGTCGCTTAGCTGCATTTTACCGAATAATTGTACCATAATACAATGAAATTGTACAATGTAACACGACAACAATCAGGACAAGATTCTAATGACATTGCTCTTTGATTACATATTTTTGCGATAGTGTGTGAGCACAAATATTGCACTTTTTTCCATAAGGCGTCGTCTCGATCGCTCGCTACGATTTTTGTCCGTATAGAAAAAAAACAGGATTAGTGGCGCTATCTAATTGCAAAGCTAAGAACTATTTCTCGACAAACTTGGCCTTTTCTCCGACGATGGCGCCATCGAGAAGTTTAAACGAGCGATCCGTTCATTGTTTTCAGTGAATGTAAATTGTAAATAGAATATCGATAAAAAAATTAAACTATTATTTATCAATATGTAAACAATATTTTGCAGATTTTACTCAAACGACGTACACGAGAATGTATTAAAATGTAACGATACGTAGTGGATGCGCTTCTACGTTGATACAAAATGATAAATTGTTATCGTAGAGTAAGCGAAAAGCAAATAGAGCAAGAGTTAAAAATATAGTAGACATACGAAAACAACCCGAAAGGGTTAATAAATAATAATTGGTTGGTTATCTCGATACTCCGTTATAAACCTCGAGCAACGTCGTTCGGCGTTTGAGACGCGCGAACAACTGGCTCTCCCCTCGTGACGAATCCGTGTCGTCGATCGTACAACCTGAACATATGCTTCAAAATCGAAGCCAGTCAAGGCGAAATCGTGCTCGCGGGTCAACTGTTCGTTGTTTCTAAGTATAATGGCTGTGTTCGAATGAGACACGGATCTTTTCCTTTGCCCCGTTCTGTACCAGGTGCAAGCTGGTCTCGACGCTCAAAATTCTAGTGCACGCAGCCATCTGAAATGACAGAACGGACCCCTGAAACGGGTACACCGACGTAAAATATCCGGCGAGTTGTTCCTCGGCTCCTGGGCGGAGCACGAGCCGCGTATCCGTCGTGACAAAATTCGATCGAATTCAAGGAGTGTGCGAGCAAACGTTTCGGGAACGATAAAGGTGGACGAGAAACACGTACCCCAAGCAGGGTAAGAAACAACACCGCGACGCAACAGCCCGACAAAGAGGGGGAGAAACGTGCAAAGAAGAATAAGAAGAAGAACCAGTTATCCGTTATCAGGATCAAAAGTCCAATGAAGATCCACTGGCATGGCCACGCGACTCAGCCCCCGAAATTCGGAGGTGAACGCTCTTGAGCAGCGGGGCTATCTGATTGGCAAAAAGATCGGACAGGTTATTTACCCCCAACCCTCTACGTCCCACCTGTTCGTTAACCTCTCTCGACTCCTCTCTACCTACTTCCTTCATCCACTCCGTAACATTGTTCCCTGTATTTCTTTTTACAAGTGTGCGCTCCCTTTGAAGCGATCCGGTAATTCTTGTATCGTTAAACGACCGCACGTTTATTTTTCTCCCCTCTTTTGGCTAACCATTGCTCTCCTCTCGTCTCGTTCGACCATTATTATTACACTCCGCGATCTTGCGTAACGATCCCTTCCCTCCTTCTTTGCCCTTCCACCACCGGAACGTGTTATTTATTTATCCGAAGGTACACGAGATATCTTTATTTCTTTCGGATCGTCACGATTCATTTCGCGGTCCAATTACGCCGACCGAAAGCGTATTAAGGCCGCTGGGACTTTTGTGAACCGTTAGGGCTCGTACGCGACCGTCCACTTGGCCGAATACGTCGACGGAACAAGCTCGAAGAAACTGCGGTTAGCCTGTAAGATATTCGATAAAGAGAAAGCACCCCGTGATTTCCTCAACAAGTTCTTCCCCCGCGAACTCGAGATCCTCACAAAGATCGAAAATCCCCATATTATTCAAGTAAGGCGACACGTTTTTTGTGTGTACGCGAAACGAACGACGAACCAACGCTCACGAATTGCAGGTGCACAGTATACTGCAACGCGGCCCGAGAGTCTTCATCTTCATGCGTTACGCGGACAATGGCGATCTCCTGGACTTCGTCAAGAGGAACGGCGTCGTACCGGAACAACAATCGAAGCTCTGGTTCAGACAGATGGCTTCCGGTCTCCACTATCTCCACGGGAAGAACATTGCCCATCGTGACCTCAAGTGCGAGAACATACTTCTTTCCAGGAAGTTCAACGTGAAGCTCGCGGACTTTGGTTTCGCGAGGTTCTGCATCGATCACGAGGGTAGACGCGTTCTCAGCGAGACTTACTGCGGTTCCGCGGCTTACGCGGCACCGGAAGTGGTATCCGGCACACCGTACAACCCGAAGCTGGCGGACGTCTGGTCCCTCGGGATCATACTCTTCATCATGTTGAACGCGTCCATGCCGTTCGACGACTCGAACTTGAAGAAACTACTCAAGGACCAGATGTCGCGGAACTGGATGTTCCGCTCGCGAGTACGACACACGGTGACCACGTTGGCAAAGAGCATCGTCAAGCACATCCTCGAGCCGGACATCACCCTGAGGTTGACCTTGGAAAGGGTTCTGGGCCACGAGTGGGTGCGCACCAAGAAAGAGAAACCCGGTCCTCTTGCTGGCCGACTCGTGCATTCGGCGCCGCCTATTCATCCACAGGTGATTCTCTTCGTTCTCGGATCTTTGAATTCGATTCTCCGTTCGTAGGATGTTTTTTAAATCGACAGGGTCCGTTTTAAAAATAAATTCGACGCACAGAAAGCGTCCATACGTTCGAATCGTCTACGCCGATGTCTCTTTCTTTCAAGAAGGTCGCATCGTCGAAACGAGCAGAGGACCAACGTGTCTAAAAACTTTATTCTTCGTCTTTGAATTCGATTCTCTATTCGTAGGATGTTTCTCCTATCGACGGGGTCTATTTTAGGAATGAATTCGACACATACAGGAAACGTCGATACGCTCGAATCGTCTACGCCGTTGTCTCTTTCTTTTAAGAAAGTCGCATCGTCGAAACGAGTAGAGGACCAACGTGACTAAAAACTTTATTTTTCGTCTTTGAATTCGATTCTCCATTCGTAGGATGTTTTTTAAATCGACGGGGTCCGTTTTAGAAACGAATTTGACGCACAGAAAGCGTCGATACGCTCGAACCATCTACGTCGATGTCTCTTTCCTTGAAGAAGGTCGCCAGGGACGAAGACATCGTCGAAACGAGCTGAGAACCAACGTAACTAAGAACTTTATTCTTTGGCAGGTGTCCGGAGCTGGTGGCAACTACGTTGGAGGGGGTGCTGTGGGTGGCTGCAACGTGCCCGTGGTACTTAGGGGACTGCCGACGTTCAAGAATCCCGAGAATCAAAATCAGGGTGCCGCGACGAAGACCGCGGACAACTCGGGGAAAAATACGCAGCTGTGCACCGTAGAGTGAAGGGAAATCGTGCCGACAGGGATGAACCAGCATCGTTCGCGCGTCGAACCTCGACGAGGTGCTCCGAGAATCTGCGCACCGTGCAAGAACACGAACGTTTGTAATGCAATTTTTTTTTTTTCTTACTTTTTCCGATTATTGTCGACCTATATACATGGTTTTTAATAACCCGTACCTTTAATAAAGAATTTCATGGTTTTAATCAACGGTGCGTGTTGCGTGAATCGCGTCGAAATCTTCACCGTGTCTCGAACAGAACGGAATCAACGAGGCCACGGAGTAATAATAATTAAGTTTATTGTACAACTAGCGTCTATTAATATACAAAACTATAATTTTTCCGATTACACGCTCGGCAACGCGACATTACATGTAGATAGATAATATGCAACGGTACAAGTAAATAATTTTAATATATATATTTATATATATATGTATATGTATATGTATATATATATATATATATATATAGTTTACATTAAAACAACAAATAATTTACACGACTCATAGCGTCGCCCGCGTCTCGAAGTCGATCTCTCCCGGCATAGCACCCCATGCTGTGAAAAAATACATGTATTCGCCCGGGAGAGATCGACTTGGCAACCGAAAAATCATCGAGAAACTTCGTTCAGTGAGGTCGAGACCAGAGGAAGGGGAAACATGCTTATCGCTGCAGAAACGTTAATTCGTTCATGACCTTAATCAACGGCGTCGCGTGTACAAAAGGGCGCGGTATATTCTTTCGCGGGTCGATCGTTGTGCGTGTTTCGCTCGATTACGAAATACATTTACGTTTCGTATTCTGTTACAGGATTTTACTGCGTTATTACTCTCCTCTTCCGTCATGTACAAAAGTAACTACTCGCTGTCGACGTCAACCTATACGGCACCTAGACCGTCGACTTTGGTCGACGGCCACCGACAAATGCATATACACGGCCGAGCGTTTTACCTCGAAATTTATCGTACGGCTCGTTCTCGGTCGAAAGAGGTCGATTATCCGAAAGTTGCTAAAACCGAGTCGTCCCGGCGCACCGGTTTCGGACGACACGATCTTCTATTTACAAATACTATAATAAAGCGTCTCTAAGTGTAGATTTAAGTATTTTTTACAAAACGTTAGGCAACAGCAAGTGCGTCGCGTCGAAAATCCCGGATCGGAATTCCCGCGGTTTCCGAAAACGATCGACAAAATCCGATCGAGCGTTCTAAGCCGTTGGAAATTGATTGTTCTCGTTTTCGTCGAGGTACCACAGTTCCTTAGACCCATCCTCCGGTCAGCTTGTGGAACATCTCCTCGTTCAACGTTTGATTCGCTTCCTTCGATCGCATCGACAAAAATATGTAACCACCGATGAATTCGTGAACGACTTTACAGTCCGCCGATTGGCACTCGAAGATGATACTCTCCTCCTCGAACTGCACCATCATGTGTTTCACCTCCCAGTTCACGTTCCACGCCTGCGTAAATACGAAAAATATCGTTCGACGAAGATTCGAGAACTCCTCCGATCGATTCGATTCGAGAAAATCTTACCTTCATGGTGTTGTATCTCCAGGTCTTCAAGTGATCGCCGCTGTGGAGCTCCATTCGCATCAGCCTGTTGTTGGCGATGCCCAACAATTCGTCCTTGCTCTTGCCGGTGAATCTGACCACGAACAGAGAGATACCGTACTCGGGTAGAGATTGCCAGGCTTTTATGTAGTTCAGCTTGGCTTCGATCAGGGGCAGATCCTTGACGTTGGCGTGCGCCTCCAGGATCCTCTGAACCAACTGCGCGAAATCAACGGTAGAGATCAGCGAACGAGTCGATGCGTCGAATCGAGCATTCTCCCACTTGACGTACCTTTCCTTTAAATTTCTTCACGAATCTGGGGGCAACGTAGTCCTCTGGAACGATGTTCAGGGAGCTTGGACTGATCGCGGGTGCTGGCGCGGGCCTCTGCAGTTGCAGAAAGGCCGTGATGCTGCTCACCTCGCTCTCGTAGGACGCGTCCGCGAGGGTGCGACCTTTCGCGGCTAGTCTGCACGCTGCCATCCATTTAGCGTATTGTTGTTCCTGTAACGAGCAAGACGTTGACGCGTTCGACCGATCGACGAACAGAGCGGACGCGTACACACGCGATCGATTACGAGTGGGAACGAAATCAAGGTCGGTCCGTCGATGATGCGAATCACGACGGTCACGACTCCCGATTTTACGCCGCGGCGACTGGTACTCGGTGCAAGGAATACAACGAGGCACTCGAAGCGCGCTCAAGTGGTATCGAAAGCGATACAACACTCGAGGGTGCGTACGACCGAACGCGTTCCCAACGCTTTACCCTTTACCCTCGATAGGTTCCGGGATCTTTGGAAAAATGACTGGAAAGATACCGAGGATAAAAGTACGGAATTAGTTCCGTTCGTCCAGCAACGAGTAGGTGTCTCACCTAGAACGAATTCGAAAGTTCGTAATCCCACTTGAGTCCTTCCCACCGTCTCGACGACGTTTGCGGATCGCTGGATACACCTATCGTACAGGTAATCGCGTTTCGGGCGGTGCTGTACTCACATTGTCGCATCTGATCCACATCTCGGTCATGCCCTCGGCGCTGGGTACCTCCAGTCTGATTCCGTAGCGTCCTTGCGATAGATGGACGTCGGGCGTGACCTCGCATCCACGCAAGTTGATCACGTAGGCAGGCGACTCGGTGCTGTTCGTCTCCTCCCGAGTCTTGTACAGCCTGAGCTGAAGGTCCCTGCAGGTGACCCAGTATCGTTTGAAGGCCTTGAGCGTGAAACGCTTCGGCTTGAGGAAGCGCAGGGAATCGCATAGCTCCGGGACCTGGGTGATGTCGCTCGGCCCGTTCCCGATGTTGCTGCCCTCCAGGGTGACCTGGAGGTCCGTCAAGGCCGCGTCGATGTCGTCCTCGACGGGCGAGGAGGCGCCGTTGCTGTCGTAATTCGGTTGCGGCACGCTCGCCTGGAGATTCACTTGCACCTGCGAACACGGAATACCAACGACGTCGACGTCATTCGGCGCGATATAGCGCTCCTTTTATCGTTACGTCCAGCGCCGATCGAGAAACTCGAGGTAGGCGTATCGGAAAAGCGACGCGAGTCGCGAACCTTCTACCTCGATCGGCTCAAGGAGACGACATTTGCATGCGAATCGCCGGTTGCGTGGGGGTTTCTAATCCAACCACTTCGATTGGACGAGCCCGACTTCTCTTTTCTTCGTCGTTTCTAATCGGGGCCAATCCTATCGCGACCGTGTACAACTGCGCCTCGCGAGCACCTACTTCGATACTCGTTGTTTTAATTTTCCGCTGGAAAAATGTTCCCTCGAACGTCGGAGATCGTCGAGATCGTCGATGTTCGTTCGTAGGATCCGTGGCGCGTCAATCTTGACATCGATACGCGTACGACCTTCGATCGATCGGGTACTCCGGAATGAAAAATCAAAGGTCGCGTCGAGGCTTCCGGAACGAACGTTGAAAACGATATGCCGGGAGCGTTCTTGCGGTACACGCTATTCTCGTGCGTTTCTCGTCGAGACCGACTCTGGACGCGGTGTACATATGTATATATAGATCGATTCGGTCCACGGGCACCGGATGTTTGGATCGTGAAACCGTTGCCGCGTAAACAATCGCGCGCGGCTGGCTCCTCGCCGTGCAAATCCCAAAGAGAAAAAGGAAAAGGAAACGAACGAGAGAACTCGCGTACCTGTAGAGCGGCGAACATGAGCATCTCCTCTTCGGTGCAGTCGATCTCCTCGGCGAGCAGCTGCCATTTGGCCTGCCCGTAGATCATGTTGATCCTGACGGCATCGGTTTTCGGGTTCAGGTCGTAGAACGAGTAGAACTTGAACTTCAGCCTGAGGGTGTCGAATTCGCAGATACCCTGCTCCATGATCGACAGGGACGAGTCGAGCCAGGCAACGTTCATCCTGGCGCGTTCGACGAGATTCTTCGGCCTGATCAGCTTCGCGCGTACCTCCGGCGGGCAGGAGAGCAGACTCGGATTCTGGGCAAGGGACTCGGAGAGTCCGCCGTTCAACGCCTCCAGGCTCATCGTGCTGTTGTTCGCGTTGAACGAACCGGTGCTACCGAAACCGGACGAGTTGTTGTTCCTCTTCCACGTACCGGTTTGCTGGAGAACCGAAGCGAAAGAGTAGGTAAGCCCGGTTCGCGAGCTGCCACCCGGCGAGCAATAAATACGCCTAATGACTATGTACTCCCGGAGGCCGGAAAAACGGGCCCGTTTCGCGAGAAGCAAATTAGTTTTCCCGTAGACGAACGACTCCGCGCGCGGTAATGATAGCCCGCGACCGATAAATCATAGCCACCGCAATCGGGTCGATCGGGGATTATTTATTACCATAACAGGTCCGGTACTCTGGTATTTCCGATCCCTATCGAGCGACCAAAGTACCCGGGGGCCCGAGAATTCGTACTCACCGAGACCGGCGAGCTGATCGGAGTGCTATGATTTCTGTTGTTGGGTGTGACCGGCGCGCACATGAAAGGACTGCTCTGGTCCAGGCTCCCCGTCGATCCCCTGGGACTCTGGCTGGCGGGAACGAAGGTATTCGTGTCCGCCGGTATGTTCCCGTGCCCGTTCTTCTGGTTCTCGATCTTCTTCTTCACCGGGAGGTCTTTCAAATTGTATTTCAGGTGATTCGGTTCGAGCGGCTTGCAGAACGACAACTCCTCCGGGTGTCTGATACCTGAGGGATTCGAATACGGGTTCGTTGAAACGATTCGCGTTTCGAGCCGGTCCTTACGGACCGCGTTTCCAGGCGCACTTTGCTCGAGATATTTTCGCTACCTCTCGTTTCTTCGTTACGTGGAAACGTTATCGACGGAAAGAGCTTACGCCACGCGTCTATTTGCGAATATGACACGCGGAAGGCTATCGGCGAGGTCATCCGTCGCGCGAACAAAATGTAAGAAACCGCGACTAGAATAAAAACCGTTACGACACAGTAGGAAAGCCATGCGATGCGATACAATGCCTTCGTTATCGCTGGCGAACCACTTCCTTGATTAAAAAGGCTGCCCGTTAGCCGCTCCGGTGAAGTTCAGACACGAAGGGACCCGTGACCTTCGCGTGACCGAGAATTTTACAATTTTATTTCGTTATCGGGATTAATTAACACCGTCACGGGTTACGCGTCGCGTCACCGTGGGACACGGTGCAGGAATTCCTCTTTTAAAACGTCGCCCTAACGCGTTTAACGTCCCCTAAATTTTCACCAATTTGCGCGTTCGCACCTTTCAACGCCGATGTTGAATTTTGTAATTGACAGGGTAGTCTCGACGCTGGCCGCGTCGCTCTCCCAAAGCGTCGCGCTTCGCCGATTTTATTTTACATCTTCACGGTTCGAGGATAACTTGGACTCGTCGAGGTGAAAGAAGCACGTGAACGTTCGCTTCCCCTAGGTTTATCTACCCTTCTTGTCACCCCGATTCGAGCGATTCGTTTATCTTCGCGATAACGATTGAAACGAATCTGTTACAAATCGTTAACGCGCGAGAAACATTCGTCGGTCGATAACTCGCCTAATTCTTTGCACAAGTTGATGACGGCGTTGAACGTCTTGACGGAGAAGTCGACCTTGCAGTCGAGGAGACGCATGTCCGGCAGCTGCACCGTCAGCGTTTTGTGCATCGGCGTGAAGTGAAGACGCGCGTCCGCTGCCACGCCGTACTGATCGAGGGTGCTTCTCGTTCTGATCAGCCAATGGTTCCTCTCGGGCCACCAAAGCGCGTGGTCGGACCAATCCCTGGCGATGTCTGCGAACAGAAAATACGGAACAATTTCATCTCGTTTCGCTCTTGCGCGCATCTCCGGGCGTCGATGAGAGGCAATTGCACGGCGTCACGAAGATGGACGCGGCCGATTGGTCGACGGTCGGAAGGGCTCGATTGTTTAATGCTCCTTAAAGGGTAGCGGGCCTCGACGTCAATTTATCAATGAAGATACAACGCCACGTTGGCAATAGAGACGCGCGTGTTTATTGCCTTCATCGTCGGTCCCTTTGATCGTTTCGCGACCCGTCGACGACCCCCGGAAACGGAAAACACCCCTAATTCGACGCTGACATCGAGGAGAGGTGCTTCGGAGGGGATCGTCCTTCGGACGTATGGAACATTTATTACGGGCTACCAGGAAATTGATCCGTCAAAGTAGCCGTAAAAGTCATCGGCGATCCAACTCGTCGATCGTCGAAAAACGTCCGTGTATAAATCGTTCGTAATTGGAATTCACGCACCCTTGTAAAATCGCATCGACGAAAATTGTCCGATTGGCGGTGACTCGCGACGTCGAGCACTCGGGACGAACGAGACTCGGATCAGTCCGCGCGCGACAACACCATGGATTTAATTTCTTTTGCGGTCGCGAATGTACGACTTCCCAAGTCTCTGACCGCAGGCCTTAAGCCCCTCGTCCTCGCCGTAGTCGCGACACACGGTCGACGCACGAGGACGTCGCGACGCGAGAAACGCGTGTTTTTCTTTCGACGGGTGCACCGGACCCGCGTATCCGGGACATGTGCGTCAGAAATCCACGACCGCTTCCTGGCCCACGGATCGGTCCGCGTACCACGATTTACGCGCGACGGAGCCATACGGCCACGTGGATGCCACCTCGCGTCCTGTTTACGTTCTTATTACACGGAATTTTTACGATCGCCCGTCGGATTTACCAACTCGGTGGATTCCCGTAGCTTCGAGATCCTCGGGAATCTTACTTTACGACGTTTGTCCATTCTCCGCGGGCGACGGACGTTTGGAATATTAGAAAGCTCACGGCCTCGAGATTCTCGAACCTCTACCGAGATCTCGGCTTCTCGTAGGCGGTCGAGCGAGGAATCCGAGGGATTCGAGTTCCGAGCACCATCCATCGACCCTTATTACGCTTCGAATACCGCTCTAAATCGACCATCGTCGTTATATAGTACTCCGCAACGTCGAAGACCCCTTGTAAATGCCGCGAGTCAAGGTGCTCGTCGCGATACACTAATTACGCGCGGGTCCCTCGTTCCCGGTAACTGTTGCGGCAGATAAAATCGGCATCCCCCGAGGGGTGCGATACAAAAGGGTCTGGTCCCTGTCGTCTTTCCCGGGTGGTTCGCGCTTGAAAAGACTTCCTCGAACGTTTGTTTCTGCACGGGAGAAAAGCCCGCGACGATTCGAGCACGCCCTCTTCTTCCTCTTTCTCGTCGAGCGGGCTGGTCCCGAGCCGGTCGTTCTTTTCTTTTCGTTCGATTTTCGGTCGCGCGCGAACGAATCGGCCACGAAAATTCCTACCCAGCCCCGCGTCGACTCGTCCGGTTCTCCTCCGCCCAAGGTCTCCGCTTTCCGCGTACGTGCGAGCGTGCACGCCGAACTTTCGTGCACGCGCCTCGAAGTTCGCACCCCCGTTCCTTTTGTGTCCATTCTTTCGCACGAGCGGCCCACTCTCTTCCGAGTATACGGCGAGAGACAACCCCTCGTAGCGAAGACGTCGTCGACAAGGGTGTCGGCTCGCTCGAGGGTTTCTCGTCCCTCGTCCACTCGAAACCGGGGAAAACCGGTCCGTTTGCACAGGTCCGAGGAAAGACGCACGTGGGTACGCGATCGCGGACCCGTCGTTGGAAAACAAATTTTCACAGCTGTTCCGGTTCGTGTCCGCTCGATTTAACGACTCCCGGCCCCTCCACTGCCGAAAAATCCGTGTCGTCTAGCCTCGTTTAAACCGTCGTCCATTACCTCCGAACACATGGCGGCTGACAGAAGAAGGGGGATATTTCTAACGCGGGGGTGCGCAACGAACCGAGCCCTATCCTCGTGACTCGTGGTTAATTTCGGAGGAAGATTTCAACGCAGCGTCTTCTCGAGATTCCTCGAGCCTTTCGGAAGAGGCTCGCGGTTGGATCCAACGGAGAAAGTTTCGTCGTACACGTCGATACGCGGCGCTCTCGAGCAGAGATTCTTTCTCGTTATCGGTTACCAGCCCTTTCTACGCGACGTAACGCGAAGCGCGCGACCGATTCAAAGGACGACGCGCGACCGTGCCCCGTTAATGGGAATAATTTTTTCCCAACGGTGACCCTCGCCGTGCCACGATGATTTCACGCACCGTTACGTTGCCATCGGTAACCGGGCGAGTTTCCACGGAACGCTCGACGCAGAAGCGTCGAGTTCGCGCGGAGAGAGCGAGGAGGCCGCTCCCGCGACAGGAGAGCGTGCGCGAGCGCGCAGCTGCGCGCTATAAATATTTCGCGAAATTTCAGACTCGCCTCGAAGCTCTCCTATCGAGAACTCGGAGACCTTCGACGCCTTCCACGCGCGGCTTCCACGATTTTCGAATATTCCTCGACCGGTTTTTTTTACGCGGAACGAATTTCCATAAAAAAAAAAAAACGGTTTCGCCTATTCCAGGATCCTTGCGTATAACCGCGATATTTTGAACGGTCAACCGGGGAACGGCGCGAGATTGCCTTTTAACGTAGGTTACGCTCGCATTTGCGAGGATGACATTTAACGGCGGCAACTAGCTCCTCCTTGCAGGAAGTTCGACCGCGGAAAGTGCAACCGAGAGGTAGACGTAAAGATCGAGCGACTTGCTCCGCGCGATAGCTGCGAGGTAAAGTTTACTTGCTTTTACGAGATAATTCCTTTTCTCGGAATTATCGCTCGTTACCTCGAGGAACGAAAATATCCAAGTTGTCGGTAAAAGCGTCGTAACCGCAACGAACAACCCGTGCCGATTCGTCGACAAGAAAATGTTCTTTGCATAACAACGAGGAGTCGATGAGAGCACGGTGTACCGCTACGACTGGCACGGTGACACACTAACGAGCAAAACGATACCTCTTCCGTGTTCTTTTATCGCGGAGTTCGAGACCGCGACCGGAAACGCGCTCCGTGCGAAAACGGTCGACTCGTTTTCTTTTTCGCGCGGTCGCGTCTTTACGATTTCGTGTCCGGATAAATTGAACCCGACGCGAAACGGTTCGGGGCACCGGTTTCGTCCACGAACGTTTCGGTTTCGCGAAAGCTGGAACGCGTACGGCGGATTCGCGTCTGGTTTTCTCGCGAGTCCCGAAGCCAACGGCCGCGATATTTGCACCGAGATGCTATTTATACCGACCCCGAAGCTGCTATTCTAAAAAGTGACATCGACTGCCCGCGAGAACAGCCAGGGTGAACGTGTTTTCGTACCGTTACGGTAACGTTCGAGAGTCCGTGTAATCGCGAAGGAAGCCGACGATGACGGAACAGAAACTGCCCTGGGTTTCCTGGTGCTCTCACGATGCGCTCGAGTGAATCTATTTCGGTGAGATCGCGTCTGGAGTCGCGAGAAAATACTCCTGCCGCGTGTATATCCAGACCGAACGTATAGCTGGAGAATTCCGTGGATTTCGACGCGCGGCTACGGTGTTCGTGGAAATTCCATCGAAACGCGATTCCGTCCGCGCTCAGCGTTTCGAAAACCCGCGGCGAAAATTACGGCGTACCGGTGCCTAGATATCCAACCATCGGAACGTTCGAAAAATAAACAATGTTGCTCGATCGATCGCCTTTTTGCGCAAGAAATATTTGCAAACGCGTAAACTGCGTTTAAGAGTGGAGACGCGGAGAGCGGCGATCGTTCGACGCAAGTTCTATTTTTACCTCGAGCAATTTCGATATCACGGAGCGAGACACGATTAAGGAAAAGCGTGGTGGTTGAACGAGGCTGATTAAGAATTCTATAAAGCGAGCGGCAATTTGAATAATTAGGCGGGGATCGCATTGATATTGCACGCGGCACCTGTGTCCGCCTCGGGGAACGCTGTTTCGATCGAATCGATCGAACGTTACCCTCGGCGTCGAATCGGCGCGTCGGGAGAACCGGGGCCCGGCTAAATTGGCGCGCTCCGACGAAGCCTCGGTCATTAAGGCCGCTTCTTAGTCGAAAATTTATCGTCGGCATCCGAGGGTGAAACGAAAGAGCGCCGCCACGGGGAATCCTTCTACTGAAAAATCCGTGGACGCGCACCAGACGCGTCCCCCTCGCTACCGATTCGATGAAACATCAAAAACGAGCGAAACATCAAAGCCGGTGTCTCGCGGGAGCGGGATTTTACCGCTCCCTCGATCGCCTTTAATTCCTTCCTCGCTCGAAGCAACGTCGAGGAAACTCTACCATTTGCGCCGTCGACTTTCCGTTTATCGGAGAATCGAATCAAACTCGCGATAAATACGCGCGTCCTCGACGCTGACTCGATCGACCGTGCTCGCGACTCCGTGTTCGCGGGTCGAGTAGAACTCCCGATCGCTCGAAACCGACGACGCTCGGTTCGTAACGATTCTCGATCGTTAATTTTTGCGGGAACGAGCGGCGGAAGTTCCCCGGAAAGCGCAACGACGAAACTGGGCCGAGTTTACGATTCCTACGGCGTGTACCGCGCATCGAAGAACCCGCGGCGCAGGACGAAACGATCGTTGCATCAAATTGCATATGTACGCCGCACGTATGCGCATACACGGGACCGAGCACGCTCGTACAAGGCTCATTATCGTCGCTCGTTGCATATCAAGCCGAGCCTCTCTGCATACGACCGTTGATCCTGAGCACGAAGAACAGTGTCAACAGCTGACCGAGCAATTCGTATCGACCCTGTGCACCGTGGAACGCGCGGTGTGTCGCCGAACCGAACGCCGACTCGACGACCCGGTTTCCGCGGTTCCACCCCTAACCCTTGCGACGACACGCGAACCGTCGTTGTAGATCGTTTTATCGCGAGCACGCGCACGCGCACGCGCGGCGTGTTTTCTTTTAAAATACTAGACCTCCTTCAGCGACGGGATTATCTCGTTCGTCTAATATACGCGTAAATATTGAGAAGCACGAGGGGGCACGTGCGGCCTGTGTAAACGCCGACGGAGGAACGCACCGAGCGCTCGCGAGCGCTGCTCATAGCGCGCACCGCTCGAGCTAAACGCGTAACAAGGGGACAAAACCAGCACGCCGCGCACGTGGCCACACGCAACACCCCTTTTTTCACCGAACAAACGATCGACGGAAGTCGCGATACAATATTATGATATAATAATGGGAACAAAACGATCACCGACGGCGACAATACCGCGACCGCCGCGCCGTGTCGCGTCGTTAAAGGGAACCCTACCGACCCCTTTTTTCCACGAGTTCCTGCGCGAAAAACCAAGGGGTTTCGGGGAACCTGGTCGCCCCACCGTGGTTCGCAATTGTGCGCAGAAATGTGGGCCATTGAGAGGGCGAAGAAAGAGAGGGCCACGAAGGACGCGCCGTACCGGCTCTGTCAACAAGGACGAGCGTCGAGGGTGCGTTCAGGGGTGGATTCGTCGCTCCGTGTGCGAGAATTTTTTAAATTGTACCGCGAAACCTCGGTAAGCAGCACGGTACAAAGTCTGGCGGTAATTATAACGCCAAGTGCTCGGTGCTTATACGAGAGAAGACATTTCCAAAATCGACTCACGACTTTGCGTCGCGATCGATCGATGAGTTTGTACAGCGAGTGCATTCGACGCGAGATATTTAACGTCTTCGTTTTTTCTCTACGACCAACTTGTACCAAGCACTCTGCGGTTCTCGAAACGTGGAAAGCATCGACAGTCGGCGGCCTCATGGTGTCAAAGCGACGCTGTTTGTTCGCGAGGCGATAACGGCGTAGAGAAAGCCGTTCGTTCGTTGAAACCAGAACGAACGCGATCTCGAGAATTGTCGGGCACTCGACCACGCGAATAGATCCGGAAGGAGACGGTGCATCCGTGCCTGCGCGGCACGCACGAACATCGACGTACAACCCTTCGCGGTTCTTAGCTTCTTCTTCTCTCTCCCCCTGTGTTTGACGAGCTCGAGCATTGTCGAGGCACCCTCGAGCAACGTACAAAGAGGAACACGCGAAAACTGCAGGAACCGGCCGAGCCCGAAGGAAGCCCCGGACTCGTACCCGAGCCCCTTTGATTTCTCGGCCGATTAAGCGCGTCGCCGCTTCTTCTCCCGGCGAATCTCGGGACTAACGCCGTGAAATCAAAGCGACGCGAGACACGCCGAAACGCTCCAACTCGGCTCGCTCGCGAGGGAGGCGAGGGAGGCCCCGGTTGCCTCCCCGTGGGTTTTGTTAACGAGGACCGCCCTCGTCCACGATTTTATCGGGCGGTAACTGAAACTCGCTCTCGGAGGCCCGACGCAATTAAATTCAGACTCTCCTCCGTGCCTTTGTACCGGGTGTCCGAAACGCGTCGCAACCTGGAGGAATCTCATCGATTCTCCTTCGATATTCGATTCTCGCTTATCAATAACGCGAGGGGAACTGTCCTCCCCTTCGATAAACGGATTCGTCTGTTCGAAACGATATCTCTCAAGAGTCCAAAAGAAAAGAAAGTTCGACGCGCGACATCGCAGTGTACAAGTCCGATTTCAAGTCTCGTAACTTTCCACGCCGATTTTAAGGCGGCAAAGTTTCAAAGGAGGCAAAAATCGATGTAATTTTTCTTCGAGAACGGTCGATCGATTCCCTCCGAGCGGGACTCGACCGTCCCCTTTCGCGAGAAAGGAGCGAGACTGGGCGTAAAACGAACGAAGCGGATCGTGGCGATTTTCACGACGGTCGACTACCGCTTAAAAAGCGTGCAAAGGTTGAGATACCCGAGCGAGCGTTTACTTCCTCGCACGGGAACGGCCACAATACGCCGCCGAAGGCGAACGGTATGCAAATCGACAGGCTTGTACCTGTTGCGTTCTATTTAAACCGGGTGCCCGTTGTCCGCGAGTAAGCGTCTCGTGCTCGCCGCTAATCGACTTTTCCCGGGGGCCGAGAACCGATCGAATTCCGATCGAAATAATGACTGCGGGAGCCGAGGCGGTCGCGATTATGCAACCGCGAGGACTGCAGCAAACGGCGCAACGGTTCCTCGCCGAGTGCAGTCGTCGCGCTGCGTTCTTTCGTCACGGGTGATGCGCGAGTCGGTTCACGCGCGGACTGGAAAAGCGTCGTCGAACATCGGCGGTCCTTAATTCTTCTAAAATAACCACCGATTCGGAGCCCGACGACTTTAACCGAACTCGATCCGTTCGCGTTTCGAAACGAAAGCTTCGGAGAAGGCACTGTACGTAAAACAGGTGGCAGGCACCCACACGCGAGACAATTCGAGCAATATCGACGGAATCCTTCCTTTTTCGCAGAAGCAACGAGACGCGTTTCGCACGGGATGCGTATCGATCGTTTTCCGCGGACGATTACCGCGTAATTAGGTGCTGAGAATTCAACGAGCAAGGTAGAGGTCATCGAACGACCACTCGACCGTTTCGCATCGTCCAGAGCGAAACGGACGATCCGTGAGAAGAGACGCCCGGAATAAAGCAAACGATTTAAATGCTTGTTACGGCTCGGTGTTACCCGGCGCAATTGCGCGTTATGCAATTTTACCACGGGCAACGGGTCCGTTCCCCGAGATAGAAGCGGCAATGGATGCCGCGGTTTCTACGCGGAGACAATAGAGGTTAATTCGTTCGTTCGGTTTGTTGCCCTTACTTATCGCGCTGGTGACAAACGGTGAAATTGAGCCACGTGGCCGTCCTTCGTAATTATCCCGCAATTGTTCCACGTTTCTTTCGACCACGGAACATCATCGCCGGCACTTTCTTTCGCGTCGGGATACGCGAGAGCGGAGTCGACTCGGTTAACGCGTCGTCGTCCACGGTGCAAAACCTTACCTGTCGGAAACAGCTTCGATGTTTCACCGCTAATATCGTATCTAAAAATAACCGTTGCATCCGCAGCGCAACGGCGCGCACGCGCGACATCGGTAAACATCGGAAGTATAATTAGGGTTATTAGGATACGTTCAAGGCATCCGAGTGGTACACTTCGGCCGAGGCCGCGATTAACATAATGCAAGTCGCGCGTACCGAGGTGGCTACCGTCGGCGTCACGAGAGGCGCTCGTCTGTACCACGGAAGACGAGGATAGCCTCGAATTTCGAACGTAGCCAAGGCTTTAAATAACTCGCACGATTAAAGGCTTATCTGGCGTTTCTGGGGGGCGTGTACGCGGTCTCGTAATTACGCACGCGGCGCGCGTATCGTCTATCGCTGTTCCCGTTTTCGAAACGCATTTGACATCGGTCAACAGCGACCTCGTTCGAACACGATCCGTCGAATCCGCGTTCTATTTCGGTGGAAGGAGTCGTGAGAATTTTGGGTGCCAAACGCGCGCGAAACGTTTCAAAGAATTCGTCGGAGACGCGCGATAAAATCGTCTCGCGTGAAACGAGAGCTTCGGTCGAGCGAAGCCGAGAACGAACGTTCGCTTCGATCGATGCAACTCCCGCGAGAAATCGCCCCTCTTCGGACCCCCTCGTACATTTTGGCGTACCCGGTGCGAGTACGAAACGTTCAACGAACGCTTCGCGGCGTCGCGTCGAAGAGAATTCCGCGCGTATAAATCTGTCGTCTCGGCGCGCGGCAACAGGTGCTCGCTTAAAAATGTCCCCCCAGGCTACCGATCGATAGTTTTAGATTTTGTTCTCGGAATACGCGGACACTCTTGACCCGATAAGAAGGGAAACAACCGACGCGTAACTGTTTTTCCGTCCATAAATGGGTGGCATCCGCGTACATAGGATTGTCCTCCGTTTTTAGACAAACGGCACGAAACCGTCCTATAAGGCGCGGACCTTCTCCGTTGGTCGGAAAACGATCGTAACGATCGCAAGACGCCTCGCGAAAACGTGTCCGCGACCGATGACGCACGACACGCGTTTTCTCTCTGTCGGTCGTTCGCCGAACGGAACTAACCAGCCAACGCGTGGCACAACGATGACGCTACCTGTATGGACTTCCTCCGAGCGAATGAATGAATATGTATGCTGAATTTAATTAACGAGTCAAGGCCGTAACTGTTTCCGTTGCAAACGCACCGTCGTCGTCGCCGTGTTTTCAGCTCCGTTCCTCTTCGTCCCGCGACACGCGCGACGTTCCTTTTCCCACCGAATCGTTTCGTCGCGGGTTAGAAAATCGAAATTCTTCCGCGTGCCCGAACCCTCGAACGAACTTCTCCAACGGAAGAACCTCCCAGTCCGTAAAACGAAACGGAATTTTCGATCGACCGTTGGTTTCTCGTCGTTCCGTTCTCACGAATCTGTTCCTCTTACGGCGCAGCAAAGTCGCTACGCGAAGCGAATAGATCGTCACCGCTCGTTCGAGCGAAACGTGACCCGGCGAGGGAACGATCCGTACCAAACACGCGGAAGGTGAAGTCGCGGATCGCGGCGCGTATCGTCGCCGTCGACACGAGTGTTTTCAGCCGTTAAGAAATACCTCCGCGCGATCCTGGCCAGATATCTATGTCGGTCATCCGAGTTCGCGTTCGTTCACAATGCTCGAAACGGTCGCACGACGATCGCCGCGGGCGATACAAGCGTTCTTGTCTGTCTTCGTTTCGTTGGACGTTCGGCGCGTAACAACCGTTTCGTATTTCCCTGTCCGCGCGTCGAACGACGTTTCGAACAACGTAATAAGCCGAGTGGCTAACTCGCCGGGGCATTCTACGGAGGGCGCGAAACACGGAGAACGCTCGAGCTAACAAACGAGGCGACACGGTGGCCGCGGGCCTCGACGCCGATGCTGGCAAAGATTGCGCCGGAATTTCCCAAGTGTGGCCGACCCCCGTCTTTGTTCGATCGAAAACGGTGGAATTGGGTCAGGACCGAGCACACCCTTCGTTCGATATCGCGTATCCCGCGGGAAAGATCTTGCGCTCGATGGCTCGCCCATATTAGCGAATTCGAAACGCGAGAAAGGGTCCTCGGTTCCGGCCCGCGTCGCTCTCTAGGACGGGTGCGCGAAAGGACGCCGTGCGTCGCTGGAAAAATAGAAAAAGTTCCGAGAGGCGGGTATGGGCAAGAACGACTCCGGATAATGCCGTAGGGACGTATCGATTTCGTTGGCCTTTCGCGCGGACGTGGGCAGAAACATGCGGGCGTGTCTAACGAACCGAACTACTTTTTAAACGGAGAATCCATACGGGTTTCGACGGTGGAATTGAACCGACGGAATTAAATCGTTCTCGCGTCGAATCGGTGCGGATCGAGCATTGATTTACGAGCGCGCGCAGAGGTTAATCGATCGATTACGGTTTAATCGGGAATTTGTTCGAGTAAAACGACCGTGAATGGGCTCACCCCTCGTTATCGTTCGTTACTCGACTCGACGGCCGATCGTTGTTTCGATGCCTCTAGACGGTACTTCCGGCTTTCCCGATTCGAGTACGCTCCCACCGTATACGCGTTATTTGCACATAATGCGCCTCGATGCGCGCCCGTGCGATTTTCTTGCACTTTCCACCTACGTTCCCACGCGCGCAACGTTAAAACTACGTTCCCTCGAGACACGCGAGTCGACTCGTCGCGAACGGTGTTACCCGCGGAATCGAAAGATGCGTGACCACCCACGCGACACGTCGCGGAAGACGAAAGGTCAAAGGGGAGTCGTTGGCCACGATACGGCGATTCTTTCCCAACGGTGGCCTCGCGGAATCGTTCTTCGTGACGAACTCGTTCTCCAAAAAGATTCCCGAACCGAACCGAAAGAAGCTACGAGCGAAACCATTCGCGACAACGATCCCGCGAACGACGCTCGCACGCGCAATTACACGGACGACGAAGGCGAAGGGAGCGGTTCGGAGCGACGAGAGAGAAGCACACGAGGAACGGGCAACGGAGGAAAAGAGACAGAGGGGACCGGGGAGAACGAGAGGGAGCACAATAAATGTCGGAACAACGACCCCGCAGCGGCTCGTCGGCTAGACGGATCGTTGCCCATCGCGGACGAAATATTCCCCGCGAACGATCGTTTCCAGCTTTCCAAACTCCCCCGAAAAACGGGGCCTCGACGAGTCTACCCCTGACCAGCGGAGATCGATGAGTTTCCTTCGACGAGTCGATCCTTCTCGTGGAACGGAGAGACGACAACGCGCCAGACTCTAACCATCGTTTGGCCGAAATACAGCAATCCTTTCGTCAGGGAACAGCTCGCTGCCAACTTTTCGAGACACAATGGGCCGAATTGTCATGCGAGCGGTGTCGGCCACGATCGATGGCCGATCGGGAGAAAGGATTCGAGAACGTTAAACTTCCGGCGGAATCGAAACGACTTCCTCGGTGTTCCTCCTCGTAGGAGTTTATTTCGTCCGGCGCGAATGCCACGTGAAAGTTGTCCGATCGATTACGGAGTAAATAAAGCATACCGGAGATATCGAACGTCGCGTCGTCGATAACGACCGAGTCGCCGCGGAAACGAATTGGCCAGCTTTCGACGAAATTCGCACCGAGACGAAGCGAATTACGAGCTACGAGATTCCACGAGATTCCCGTCTCTCGCGTCCTTTTCGAACTCGTCCCGACGAGTTATGGAAATTACGTGCCGAGGAGGTCAACGGCGAGACGCGCGAGATGGAAACGTCACTCCGCGCGAGCGATGTCACCTCGTGTCTCGCGATTCGTCGGAGTGGAATCCTCGACGCTGTCCAAACACGTCCGCGAAAGATACAAGGGCGTACTCTTTGCCTTTCTCGGCTGGCACACTGTACCAGTTCGCGCGAAATCCTCTCGGTTCGAAATACGAAGCCGACGACGAGTTCTCGTCTCTCCGTCGTTTACAAAACGGTGAAACTCTGGTTTACAAAACGGTACGCGAACCAAAATAGTTCCCGACGATTCCACGGCTGCCAGCCTCGCGTTGCTCCTTCGATGCTCGCGTCTCTCGACTTTTGGTCACGAAGCGGCGATATGCTCCGAACGTTTATCGGTGACCAACTTTGGCCCATTTCCAGACCTCGCTGTCCAGTTTACCTTCGTTTCCTTATTCAGAAAGGAGCTCTCGTCCGTATCAAACTCTTGATAAAATCCACCGACCTTCGCCGATTCATCGGCGCCGTCCATTCGCGGACGCGAGGAACCGAGATACGCGGTCGCGCGATAATTATGGTTTATGGTCTGGTCGTCTCTGGTTCCTCCCCCCTCCTTCTAAAAAATCTGGGTCACGCGACAGTATTTATAGAGACCGAAAGGGGGTTGAAGGAAGAGTAGAGCGCAGACTGGAGAAACCTATTATTGGAGTCGACCGGTGATTCGCAGCCGGCGTCTCATTTGCAACGTGTCTCGAGAGTCCCTCCTACGAATTACAACTCTACTTTCGTCGAGATAAAAATTTCGAGCAACGAATAAATTCGCGAACCACCGTTCGTTCGCTACTCGTCGAGTAAAAATTGAAATTCGAATCGTGGAACGAAATATTTCGCAAGGAACGTCTCCGTAAAAGTTTCGTCCGTCTTCGAATACCCCCTCGTTATCGCGTCGTTCGTATTCCCCCGTTCGGTGGATTATTCGTTTTTCGTGAGTCGATTATCGAGAATACGGGGGAGGGACGATCGATTTCATCCTCGACCGAGCTCTGTCTGCGGGTCCTCGTTACGAACGCACGATTTGTTACCGCGCAGCCTCCCGTTCGCGTTCCGTGAGAAGGAAAACGAGCGGAAAATATCGAACGAAAGAGCGAGCAAGAAACCGGGGAGATTTCGACGGGTGAAGGTAATACGCCGAAGCGAAACAGAGAAGGGGAGAGAAGAGGGTCGCAATTAGTCGTTCCACGGGAAACGCGCTCGGTAATGAGGCACGACCGGCTCGCACTTCCGGGACGTCGACGTTCAGCGCCGCGAGAGGGGGAGAAAGAAAGAGCGAGAGGGAGGTTATTCCTCTTTTTGTTTCATTATACGCGACTTCCTCGACTTTCGCGAGGAACAGGGGGATGCAACGATTGTTTCCCCGCCCCGGGCCATTGTTGACGAATCTGCTTTTCGTCGTTCTCGACTGGCTGCACCGGTTCGCATTCGGAAGCGTCGTCTCGTTTCGATAATTCGACGCCGAAACGGTCTTTCGAAACGGGGGGAAAAAATTAACGCCGCCTCTTGATACAATTGTTGCGATTGTTTCGCGAGAAAACGCTCTCGACTCGCGGTAACGCAACGGGATAGAGTCGAGGGTCTAGTTTTGTTACGCTTCGTAAATCTTTTCCTCGTTAGGTAACCCTAAACGTTCCTTTGCTACTCCTCGATACTCGGTGACAAATAGTTCGAGATCGAGTATCGATCTTACGAAGTTTCTTGGGGCATTCTCTACGGATTGAGAATCGAATGGCCAAAATTGCTACCGCGACCCTCGATTGTATTTTATTCGGAGTTGCGCGAATTCGCGTTCGACAGAGTCCGCACTGTCGACCGTGCTATTTTAAAATTTTACGGTTGTTGCGCGGCCGTCAAACGGGGAACTCGAGGGACGGTAACGAGTCCGTTAGACTCTCGAGTTTTTTGCCAACCGAGGGGAAAAGGAGAGAGTACTCGTTAGATTGTACACCCGGTGTTTCGCGCACACCGTATGTCGGCCGGTTAATTAAATCGTTCGCGATATCCGTCTTCTCGCGCGGTATCGTCGGTTTATCCGATGCGTCGTCGCGATGTCCGGTCGCGTCTGGCGCTTGGACGCCCGTGAATGAACGTCCGACCACCGTCAGATTGATATATTCCTTGCGGCGTTTCCGGTTCGTGGCACCACTGTCCTACGCAAATGAAAGTCACGAGGATGGAGTACCGCTTCTCCGAACCGAGAACAGACCCAACGATGACTCGATTTAGAACCATTGTACGCGTTCCGTTTCGCCTTTCCGGGACGATCACGGCTACCCGAAATCGTTTACGGCGACTCGAAATTTCGATAATCGGCGGCGCGTTCTCTGTTTGCGCGGATACGCGACAGAATGCAACAAGCGCGAGCGAATTCGATGCGAGAGAACCGCAAGAACGATTCTCGATGCGTCGGGTGACGTAATCGGTCGGCAACGATGCGAACTGGCGCCGTGAATTTGCATTTCGCAATGGCCGCGTAAAATCGCGTTTCGCGCGGTTATCCGCCGCGCGTCGATAGAAGATATCGCGATCGCGGTTGCGCGCGTGTCGCCTGGAACGCAAGTTTGCCACGGGAGAGAAAAGTCTGCGAGGCGCAAACGAATATCGGTCGAGCGGCGTTTATCAGCCGCGATAACGGTTCGCCAATACGAAACAACGTATCGTTTCCTCTGTCGCGCGATCTCCCATACGCGTAAGTACTTTCCATTTCGATAAATTCCCAGATGGTTCGCGGCGATAACGACTTTGGGCGAGTCTCGGCCCACGCGTCGAATTCGCGCGCTCGACGATCGTCCGCGAGACTATGTAGACGTTCTTATCGTACGACCGAGAAGTAACGAGAATTACAGTCGGGGATCGGCCACGTGCTTTTGTTCCCCGTTGGCGATGGTTAATTTCTCCGCGGCGCGGGAGGCCCGGTTTCTCGAGGAAGCAGGGCGAGAGAACACGAGGAGAAATATATATATATATATAGTTTCTAGACGCGTTAACTATCTCTGGTGCGTATATTGGCGGTAGTGAGGTCACTTCTTGCCGCGTTCCCAGCAATTCAGCTCCCCGAGCAATTTGTCTTCGCCACCGGCCGCTCTCGATCGACGAGACGAAAGAAACGGACGGAACGATTCGATCTCGACCTCGAACAGGCGTGGATCGAACGATCGGCGCGGTAATTTTTCTTCTCCGCGTCGACGTCCGACGACCCCCTCGAACAGGGGTGGATACTAGACGCGGAAAATGCGCGTGTGGGGTTACGTGTGCACGATTCCGCGCGAATATCGGAACAACGTGGGAGGAGTCCAGCGAAACGGATCGATCGGGAGGAAAACCCGCGGGGAGGTCGGTGAGCTTTATTTTCGAGCCGAAACCGAGTCGCGGAGGAGGGACAGATTTTATGGAAGCCCGGTTATCGCGATAGGCGTTCCCCTCACTCCCCTTGGAACGTTGTTCGCTCGTACCCTTTGAAAAAGTTATCGTCCCCGTGGACTTTATGCAAAAGTTTACGAGCGATCCGGCGCGGTCGACGCGCTCCCAGGCGAGCTGGAAGAATGTTAGGCGCGCTTTACGACACCCGTATCGAGCATTCCATGAATAATCGTTGCGGCAAAAATACCGCGAACGCCTCGCGAGCTCGGAACGTTTCGCCTATTGAATCTCTCGTGTTCGCGCGGGATTGCAGCTTCCGCTCGGCCGGGCGAACGTCGCGATAGTTTCCTGGCGGGAGCATAGAAAATCGCGCGAGAGGAAACCCGGTGACGGTTACCCCGGTATCTGTCTATACACGTTTAGCAAGGATTCCGGTCGCCTTATCGCCACCGCGCATCCTCGACTCTGCACACTCGCGAGTATCATCGACTTCCGCTGACGTCAGGTCTCCCCTTTCCCTGTTACGCCGCTTCCGGTGCAGCGGAAAGCGAATCCACCAGCCGAACCGAGCGAGCGAGCGAACCGCGCCGTCTTGGCGAGACAATCGCTCGTTTTCTTCGAGAGCTCGTTTCTCCTCGTCCGTGCGCTCCGACTCGCTGTTCCCTCGCTTCGTTGTACGTCTGCCAAACACAACGAGGGAGAGAGAGAGAGAGAGAGAAAGAGAGAGAGGCCGCTTGGAACTCGCGAAGCGTAACCAAATTGGCCTATAGACTCGACGAGAACAAGTCCGGTCAAAGGTTTCCTGTTCGGCAAACATACTCGTTCGGTATCGCCCAGATAGAAGAATTTTATTAGATCCGCTTCGCCAAGCGTTCTGCACGGAAATTCAGTTCCCGGACGAAATCAATTTATGGAACGTTCGAAATAATTAGACGATTGTCTGCTCGAACGAGATAACTCGTGTTTTGAAAGCTGCTCGCCGTTGCGCGTTTATAATTGGAAAGTTTCGTCGTTTTGTTCCTAGACTCGTCCGAAACGAAGGTAGTTTCTCACTCCGTATCGACGTTCGTACCAATTTGGTATTTGACGCGGTGCAATTGCGCACGCGGTATCGCGGTGCATATATTTTTTCTCCCCCGTGGAGAGTATTACTCTTCGAGCGGAAAGTACAAGGTTCGGTGTGAAATTCAAACAAGAGCGAACAGACGAAGATACCGAGCGTCGGTCTACCGCTTCCGGAAACGTCGTCGGCTCGCGATTCCGTATTTTTCCTCGTACGATCGTTGCATTCGCGATCGGAGCACTTGGCGGGCCCCTCGTGTAAACGCGCATTAATAATATCACGCCCGAAGCAATTATACAATCTCGTTAGCATTCTTCTACGCGTAGAACTTCTATCGCGATGAATGGATCCCTTTCATACACGAGCCACGCGCTTCTTGCTGGCGCGACGCTTCGCTCAAACGCGTGTAGCGACTGTGTTAAGTGCGCGCTGCGTGTCACCGGCCGCGAGGAATGTTTAATACTCTCGGGCTCTCGGTTCGTTAATTTTTCGCGGTGAGTACCGCGTCGAAACCGAACCGAAGCGTTTCAAAGTTCCATCGAGTTTCCACCGCGGACGAGAGATCCGCGGCTTTCGCTGTTCGCCGCATCTATATTTTTATGAATCATACGCGCCATACGTCGTTACGTATGATTTTACACGTTGCAACAGAGATAGGCGTGCAGTGAATAATTCGCCAACGAGGCGAATCACTGCGCAAATAAACCGCAGCGTTCACTCGGAATGAGTTTCGATACCTCGAAAGATCGGTGCCGAACATTGTTCGAGAGACACGAGAGACAACGACGACGACCGTAGGCGATTTCGGTTCGGTCGCCGGGAAAGCAGTGTTCCGTATCGTGCTCGTTAAACTACCTCCGATCGTGAGTAATTACTCCGCATCGGGATTCTTGGACGTGCACGTAGGTACACGGGTCCGCGTTTATGCTCCCGTAAATCTATCGGGACGTTTACGGTGCTCGGTCGGAACCGAGAAATCCGTAAACGATCATCGACGCGAGGAAATCGGTCCTCGAGGAATCTCCGGAAGGATTTGGAAAAACGCGACCGGTGTCGTACTCGATTCCGACGACTCGTTGGAATCGGACGTCGATGAAACCAGCCGGCGTCGAGGTATCGTTCTAAGGACGCGTTGAATCACGTGGGCGGATAAGCGACGCGTAGAGGCGCTATCCGCGTTATCAATCGCGGTAAATCATAAATGGGCGCCGGAGCAGCGCCGACACGCGTCGCGCGTCGCACGGACACGCAGGAGAGAATAATAAGCGATCGAAGGGACCAGAAACGTGCGCGTAGATCGCGGTGTCGTTGGTGTCCCTCGATGTGGGCCGAGAAAATCGCAATTTACGGGCATGGACGCGGATCTCGCTGTGATGCAACGCGCAGACATCGCGCCGCACCGATCGACCGGGTACACTCGAGTGACTTATCGGCTATTATTACCCTCCTTGTCTTCGCTATGTATCACTGTCAGCCGTTAGCCTTTCATACGTCATTCACATCTTTTTTTCACGGTAAAAGGAGTACTTAATTATCGTCCACTATAAATATACCCTGGCGCGTAACGTTCCTCCGATAATTTCATATAATGGGCTTTGTGCCCGCGTCGGTCGTCGTTCGGCCGCTAGAAATAGCGTTGAAAACGCTACCGATAAGTATGCAACGCAGCGTCCACGAATTGCTAGTTTTCACTTCGAGTCGTATCGATTAAGTCGTAGTTAAATATTACGCCTCCACTCCGTCCTCGCGTCCATTATCGCGGTTATCGATCCTTTGTCGGCCTTCCCGCGATAAGGTAGAGACATTGGGAGCCAATTCGGCCTCTAATCTATCGAGTTATGAAGCGGTATGCGCGACAAGAGCCGACATACTACATACTAAACACCATGAATGGACAGGAAGGCGTTCGAGTGAATGGAAACCAAGAGGCGAGTTTCGCCTACGCGTTAACTGCTCGTATAGGCAGACAGGTCCTGCATACGTGCCGACGCGCGCTACACGCGCATACCCCGTGTATGAATATGGATGCCCAGGGGCTGATCCGAGTACCAGCCGGACGAATCGACGCGTCCCTTTGCGCTGTTCGCGTTTGTCCCGCGTCGATCGTTACGACCGGCTACACGATGCTAATTATTTTGCAAAATAACCGAGATACGATCTCGCGATGGTAATCGTTTCGCGGGAACAATGTTTCTCGTTCCTCTTCGACGGTGCGAACTGCCCTCTCCACGGATAGAGGAGAACGCCGAACAACCGAGGAGAAAGTAATTTCGTTACGCGTCGCAAACTACGATATCTTTTATTCAATACGGGCGTTGAGAGTCGACGCGTAGACGGTGGATCGCGACGAACGAGTCTTTCCTACGGCGATCTTAATTAGCGAAATGAACCGCAACGGAAAGATACACCGCGTAAGCTCGGCGAGGGCATCAACGTTCCCGCTGGAAAGAATTCGGCGAGATAAGAACCGAGCTGCTCGCGATACACGCGGAGCATAATATTGATACAAGCTGATAACTCTTCGGGAGATCGTTCGGAAGACGTTGAAAAGCGGCTGGTTATCTCCCGCAGGCAGCTCGGCTCGTACACGAAATCGAATCGCTGGAACAATACGCGGAAATTGAGATCGCCGAGTGGAATATTCGAAGTCTCGTTGTCACCGGATATGGAAAATAAACGAAAAGGACAGTTATACGCGTATTTGGATAATACGCGCGTCGAATAAATAAATCGCGACGAGCCGGTGGACACCGCCGGAATATTCGATACGCCTTCCCGATTTTAATGGCGTCGCTCCTCGTGGAACTCTGCCCGGTTTGGGCAAAGATAAGCCGGAAAGCTAATACGCAATTAACGATCCCCGCGTCCGTAGGGATCGAG
This sequence comes from Ptiloglossa arizonensis, assembly GCF_051014685.1. Lineage (NCBI taxonomy): Eukaryota > Metazoa > Arthropoda > Insecta > Hymenoptera > Colletidae > Ptiloglossa > Ptiloglossa arizonensis. The sequence continues at coordinate 27,595,304 of NC_135051.1, forward strand.
GGTATTGCGTTAATAAGCGACCGAATAACGTCGTCTTTCGTCGATGGTGAAAAGAGTCGAATCGTACGGAGCGTCGAGGGTGCAACGACTTTGCGCGCTTTGTATCAGCACCGAGATAAACGGTGAGATTGCGGGAGAAAGGGGGACTGGGGAAAACGAGCGAAATCAACGGCCGTAATCCAGGTATGCACTTGGGCGGCTTGCCAAGACGCTAGGAATGCAACGTGCATCCCGTACCGGACTCGATCGTCGCGTATGACTACACGACTATGCACTCACCGAAATTGCGAATGCACGGAGAAACTTTGTTCCGCGGTGTCGTCGACGCTTTCTGCGAGGAAACGGTAGCTCCGACGCCAAACAACTTTTCTCAATGGAAAATAGGTGGTCCTTGTGTCGCGAAAACAGTCGCTAAGCACTCGAGCGCAACGAATAACCGCTAAAGCCGACGCTTTCTAACCAAAAGCCCAAAGTACGAATTTCGCGAAACGTACCGACGACTACACAACGCGTAAAAACCAATTGGCAAAGATCGTTTGCATCTCTGAGGGTTTTCGAGATGGCTTAAAATGTTTACGACGCAATGCTTTCGGGACACGCTTCAGGATTCGATGACACAGGGTTACGATGACGCAAGCAGAGGTCGAGTCGGGAAAAAACATTTAGTTAAGAGAGGTCGGTGCGCGTTACACGAGACTCGATCGGGTAATCGCGTGTAAAATACTCGGCGACGAAGTTTCGATGTTTTTTATCTCAATCGAAGGAACGTAACATTTTCGAACGCTATCCGTGCCACGGTCGAGACCTCGATCTCGACGCCCCGTTGCCGTTTTACGCGCTTCAAGGTTTAATAATGTATTTTCAAGGGGAATATATTGAGCAATTCTTTCCTCGAGATACGGATTACGCGAGACGAAATATAACTCTTTGCGTTAAAAATCCACGCGATGGATCTACCATTCGAGAATACCTTCTCGTCCGTCTACGGTACCTAAAGCTGCAAGGTCGTCTTCGGCGTGTCACGCGGCCGCCTGTCGTATTCAAATTGCACGAGCGTCGAGATTGCTTTGCGTCTCGCGATACAAAGTGCTTTCCCGGCCGCTGATTCTCCGCCGCGCGGAATTGCATTATTCCCTTTACGGCGGCAAGATGCTATCCCCCAGAGTTACGAGCTCCGCGAATTTTCGTTACACCTGTCCTTCTGTTCTGTCGCCTCGAAAGGTCGTCGCGGGAAACCGAACCGAAGAAACTTCCAACAGCGCGCACAGAGACCCCGAGAAAAAACGTCGAAATTGCTATCGAGACGTAATTGCGTTCGCAGCTTCGCGATTCGAGAGGCAGCTGTCCGCGCGACGTCACGCTAAATTGCTCGTCTCGTCACCGCGTCATTTTTGCGACGCTGATCTACTGGCGGCCATCAACGATCCCGTGGACGTTATACTTTGACCCTGTCTGCGACGATACTTTGCGTACCAAAGTGCAATTCTGCGCCGCTCGGCAGATTCCCGAGAATATCGCGAGAACCGAACGCTGAAAATCGCTAGGTACGTTCGCGGCGACGATGCGCGAGGAGATATTTTCACGAGCCGAATGCAACCGTCTTGGGAGAATGCTCGTCCCATCGCGACAAAGCGCGTCCATTGCGTAACCGAGCGCGCTTCTTACGGGGGAAAGTTTCTCGCGAGTCTCGTCAATGATGCCATTCATGCGAAAGGTCGATTACTCCTATGCACGACGTACACACCGTCCCCCGGATTGATAAACTTCTTCGGGGTATACGAAGCCGAGGGGAACGCGCGGCGTACTGCGTCGTGATCGATGCACGTCTGACTCACGCGCCGAAAAAAGAAGCCCCTCGGCGCTCGATAAAGGTAAGACTATCACCGTTACGTGAAAAATGGACGAAGATCGGAGAGGTTCGGTATCGACGAGCGCAATCTTCTCGGGTCGTATCGCGTTCAGAGTCCACGGAAACGGTGACGGAGTCGCTTCGCTTCCCAGCGGTCGAAACTCGAGCGATTCTCGTTACCGAGATTAACGTCGAAACGAAACGTCGACGTCTCGACGTGGTCGATCCTCGTACGAAAATGTTACGAAAGTCGTAAGCGTGACGGGATCGCAGGCATCGCTGACGTCACGGGCTATGTTTAAACTCGGCAGCGTCGGGTCCGTGCGTCCGTACACGCGGGTTCGCGTGTGTGGCAGATCAAAAACGGATGCGGTGCGTGCACCAGGCCGTCGTGTTCCTGCCGGACGGCGCACAATGTACCATTGTCTCTTCCTCTTTCGCGTCTGCCCGCCTTTCCCCGCGCGAGTGCTTTCATTTCTCAGCGCGATACGGGGCCTACGTAGAGCACGGGCTACTCCCGTCCGCAGGTAGGCGTGCGCTTGCTTGCCTTCGTACGTACATGCGTGCGTGCGTGCGTGCGTGCGTGCGTTTGTGCATCCATCTACACGGATGCTGCGCGAAATTACGGACGTTGAGTCATCCACCGCTTTTGCGCGTCCGTGCTTAAAACTGGATAGAAACGGGAGCGGCGAAGTTCACGGCGAACCGTCGCGCGACGAACGTTCGAGCTCCGTTCGCGAATACGCGTGTCCCGAATCTCGAAGCCTTCGAGAGAATCGCAAACAGAGAAATGGGGGGACGCGAGCTCCCGCGCCAAGGAGGCTTAACGACGAACGCAATTTGGTCTCGATACAGAGCGTAATAATGCGATTCCGCGGCAAAACCCATGACAAGCGGCAGAGGACATGCAACGAGTAGGGTGAAAGATGGGAACCGCGTGCGCGTGAATCATCGTTCTTCCTGCAGTTAATGGGATTTGTCCCGGCCGCGTATTATAATTTCGTGCGTTTCGGGTCCCATGGCCGGATAATCGACTCCTCGTCGAAGCGCGTTCGTCGTCCGGGACTTTGACCGGTTTGTCGACGTGGGACCACCGGTGTCGCGCGAATGAAAATTAAGTTCGCGTACTTCGCTCGCGACCAAGGAAATTTAAATATCGTCTCGCACGAGCGAGCAACGCCGAGCGGAACGTTACCGCGACCGACTGTCGCAACGCTCGGCATCGATCACGATATTCGATTCGCGATCTCCGCTCCGCTAACGACAACAACCGGCCGCGAAATATACAGGGTGGACCACCTAACTCGATCGACTCGATCCTTTTCGCAACCAGCGGATAAATCGCCTTTCTTTTTCTATCGCGAACGCGTATTACGTGCAAAAAATGCACGTTCGTAAGCTCGTCGGATTCGTCTCGATACGTCCACGTGCTAGGAAAAACATTCGGTCGAGTTACGTGGTCCACCCTGTGTCCGTATATACATTTATAGCGCAGCATCGTTGCGTCGAGGAGGCACGGACAAAGATCCGTTCATGCGGACCCGCCAGGTCAAGTAAACTCGATCGAGCAGTAGTGCACGTGACTCTTCCTAGTCGTGTGCATTTTTTCCCCATCTGTATAGATCCGAACGTAGTCGATCGCGAGCCGCGCCCGAGGAGTCCGAGAGCTTCAAAAAGCGGCACAGTGGTCTCGTTCAAACGATTCGCCAGTCAATTATGCTGCAGCGTATTGCGAAACGGTCGCTCTACTAACGAGAATCGTGCTCCTATTCGAGAAACGTATGTGTGCTCGTGCATGCGAACCTTTGTGATAAAAGGGCACGCTCTGGCTCTGCATCTTGGTTCGGGGAGCGGTATACCGGATCGATTCTTCGACGACGGTTCGTTTTAGGGTTCTTCGAACCTTAATGGGGGCCCGTGCGTCTCGACCGTCTCGAACGTCTCCGTTCTTTACGACGATCAAAAAAAGTACCCGAGAGGAAGAAGTTGTCCGAGCGAAGGAGGTGGAGCTCGGCTCGCAAAAACAATGGATAGACGTCCGAGGACAATTTTTCCGATCCCAAAAGGATTTGGTAGCGAAACTCGATGGAATCGAGTCCCGTAAAAATTTCTCCGAACGAACATTCCTATTTTTAGCCGATGACCAACGAGAAAAGATCGTACTGAATACGTGCCACGGTATGCGATTACTGTGGCTTCGATATGTTTGGCCGAGTATCGAATGTCGGTCGTAATGCGCGCGATGGAGAAAACATTGGTCATAATTGTACGGGCCGTGAACGATCGAGAGTCGTCCGACGAAGTCGGGAGGATCGATACGGGGTTTCGCGTATTACCCTCGAAGCGTTCCGAAGACGAAGCGGTTGGAACGAGGTCTTCGTTAAATCACCGTTTAACACCGCGGTGGAAGCAGTTCGTTTACGCGAATAAATTTAAAACGGTGCTGGCAAACACGTTCGCTACGTACAATGTTGCCGTTGATTAAACACGACTGTTCTTTCCTACGAACCGTGTAACCGCGTTTGTTCGAACGACCCGGGAGGTATAAATGGAGCGTCCACGAACGCGGTGGCCGCCTTCCAAAAACCCGAAGCCGGTATCCGATTCTTGGAAGTCCGCAAAGTGTATCCAATTCTCGCAAAAACCTGCAACCGCTGTTCGCCGCCGAGAACGAAGCGTTTCGATTCGTTCGAACTCGCGATCGCCCGAAATACGGTCGAACCTCGATAATTGCGCGAAAACGAGGTCGAATGTTCTCGCAAGTATCGAGGTAAACGATCGGATAAGAAGAAGCCCCGCTCGTACGGTATAGCACCACTACCTGTGGCTCGTGTTCGATCTCTCGTGTAATCCGCTTTCGCGGCAAACTCCTACTTCCAATTTAATTTGTTGCCAAGTAACCGCACGAACCACTTGTAAACGCGATGCGAGAAAAGGTTCTATCGTATCGACGACTCCGGTTACAGGGGATGTCGGTGTTTATTCGATCGGCCTCGCGCTCCGGATCAAATTTTCGTATCCGTGGCTTCGAAACGATCCGCAACCTACGCGCGCGCGCGCGCGTGCGTACTCGTTTGCAAATTGCGCGCGCGGCGACCTCGCGCCAATCAACGGCCACTAGAGAAGATTTCCGTTCGCTCGTGTTCGCGCTTTATTACAGCACGGAATGACGGACGCGTCCCCGATCGTAGTCGTTTCTAGCGCATTGTTCTCGTCGCCGATCGGGCTTGGAAATCGGCCTCGCGACGCACCGAGAGAGCACGCCTTGTACAGATCCACGAGGAAGAGACGATCGCGCGTAGTTTCATCGGGAGTTTGCGTCTTTCCGCTGCAACCAGCGCGAACGCTTCAAAGATTCCGAGCGAAGGGGAATCGATGCCCGCTTCTAGCGGGGTCGCGACAACGACCGTGTAAACGCATCGACGGATATTCGAAGATAAATGACGGATCGCGAGCGGCTGTGTAAATTCCGAAGAAACCGACGGGGGGACCGAAGTAATTATGGAATGGACGGAAAAACTGGCCTTCGGAGAAACACCGAGAACGACGGTCGAATCGAAGAAGTCTGGGCGCGAGAGCTACACTTTGGGAGAATGGGTTCGTTCGAACAACGAGGAACGTTAGAATTTTACGAGAATTTTAAAGCGAAATCTCGGAATTCCTCTCGACCGAAGTCACCGTTTCAAAGAGTACGTTTCGGCACCGAGCCGACCAACGAAAAGTTAAGATAATCGGACAGACGCAACGGGTGTTCGGAAATTGTTGGTATCTCGACCTTTCGGTGGTCCGCCCCGATAACTTTCCACGCTGGCACGAAACGGAGCTGGATCCGTTTTATCGGCACGCAGGGTGTGTCGATCGTAGGATCCAAAGTGGCAATTGACCCTGTCTTTCACGGAGCGCGAGCGTCGCGATTGGTCGAACGAACCGACAAGGGAGATTAGTTATAATTTTAACATCGACCGCGCGTCGCTCGGTCGCGAATAAATTGTCGTTTAAAACCGGACCAAGCGCGTTCCGTTTACGTTCACCGATATTTTCTTCTCGCTAATATCCGCGACGAGAGATCGCTTCTGCGAAGAATGACCTTCGCGATAGTTTAATAGCCGATAGGAGCTCGTATCGCGTGCGCAGCGAAACACTCGTTCTTCTCCGCTCCGAGTGAAGAGCTTCGCCATCGGCAATATTCTAAGATTTATTTTCCCCCGCGTCCTGAATATCGAGCTCGAGGCGCCGACCAAAGGAGGTTACACGAAAGCTCGCCGCTCGGCCGAACGGACGAAATGAATGAAAATACGCGCGGGTACGGTGCCAATACGCGTGGACGCGGTGTTCGACGAAACGGATCGAGGTAAAAGAAACGTTTTCGTCGGACTGTGATCCCGATGAACGATCTCGCTTCGTTTTCATTGCCGCCAGCGCTCCGATCGTGAAAACGGATCATCGTTTCGCTTCGCGGAACTTTACGCGAGCACGGAAAGGTCGATCGTAGGTATCGCGCTTCCACGAAGAGAAATGACATCACCGTCTTACGCGTCGAGCAATCGGACGAGCCATTTTCCGAAACATTAGGCTCCGCGAAGAATCCTGGCGGCAGGGGCGCGGTCTGTTTGATCTCGTCATCGTTCGAGTCGCGCCTGTGGTTACCCATCGAGAAAATTTCCTTCGGTGGTCTCTGCGTCGGAAGGGAGTGACCTTGAAGTAGGTCTTCGAGGTGTGTCTCGGTCGACGCGGTCTTCGAAGGAAAGATTATCCCTTGTTCGTCGAACGGTCGCCTCGAGTAGGCGAGACGTTTCGTACGAAGGAAGAAAGTTTCGAAAACGTAGCCTCGTCCGTGAACTATTGGTCGAGCGCGGAACGTTTCCATCCGCGTCTGCGTAGGTATGAGTTCATTCTCGTTCGTCACGAATTCGTTGAACCGTCTCGATGCCTTATAAGGCTCGTCCTTCGTGCCGTTAAACCGCAATAACGAAGTCACTCGGTCAAGGTTTCGATCCGTTTCCGTCGGTGACGAGAATCTTTCGAACACTCCTATTCGGAGATCGCGAAAGGGTCTTTCGATACCTTTGGAAAATCACGCTCATCCTCCGGTATCCTCGGGTCTGTTCGATGTCGAGAAGAATGCCCTTTCGAGAACGCGTAACGCAATCGATGAAGATAAGTAGAAATATCTAGGGATACGCCGCGGTATCGCCGCTTGGGAACCCATTCGCATCCACTCCTGGCGCCAAACAATATCGAACGGTTATCTTATCCGAGGAAACACGGACCATGAGGCAGCTGCGACGTAATTTTTTCTTCGGATATTTCTACCCTTTGCGCGCGATAAGTTTTGACCTTCGGTTCGTATCAAGGGCACCGTTTCGAACAACTTCTCTCGCCGATAAAGTAAACGTCGGTTGGCTTTATTCGCTACTGTGCAAAGTATGCTCACCGACTCGTTCGAAACGGAAGAAAAATCCAACCACGTTGGCGATTTATAAGCATTGGTGATGTAACGTTGATACACGAGCGTTATGTCAGCTAAGCACAAACCTCGCCGCGCGATTGTTGCGTCAGCTGCGTTTGTTGCTTTCGGTTGCAGAATTTGCACGCCGATTCCTCGGGCGTGCAATTAAGACGGGCAACGCGTGCGGTAATTTATCTTGAAACGCAATGCATTTTCAACGCCGCAAATATTCCACGGTACGGACGTCGATGCGACTCGATTTTATTCTTGCTCAATTCGGGCGAAACGCGGACGCGAACGAGGTAATATTTCGTTTCTCGCCGACTCCCGTCGAGACCGTCCTTAAACGTCGACGATGCGACCTACGATTCGGGAAAAGCGTCGATGCAATTTCACCCGGCATTCCGAAAGACTGCGAATACTCGTGAATCAACAGCTGTCCGATGAGTCAGTGCTGGTTCAACTTTTTTGCGTTCCCGCCGTTGGCGTTGGAACGTCGCCAACTGGCCGGCGAACAAATTCTCGTCGAAGACCGTATCCCGGTAGACTCGGCGTACAACCATCGCCCGTACTATTGAACTTGCGAAACTTTCATTACGATTTACCGCCTTATAACGGTCGGTTCGAATGCGCGTTCGACTACATTATTCAAAGAGTTCCGCGGGGGAGGACCGAGGATCCTCGAAGCGAAAGAACGGAACTAGGTTCGCTTCGAATCGGTTCGCGAGTCGCGATCGTTAACAATCCCGCTTCGAAGCATCCCGTAAGAACGAAACACGCGATCCTCGAAGGTAGACTCAAAGTGGCACAGTTCTCATTTACAAGTCAAGGGTGGTTCGCGACCGGACGCGCAAAACGGAAGCACGAAAACGTGCTCGTCGCGGGAAATTGTTTTCCATTAGCAGCAATTATCCTTTTCTCGAGTGGCGTTCGGCCGAGAATCGTCTCCGTTCTTCGGATAATTAGTCGCCGACGAAGCAGCGGCGGCCGCATCCTTCGTCCTCGATTTATTTAAAAGGATTCTCTCTCTTTCTCTGTTTCTCTTTCTCCGCGGATGATTCACCCCGCCAATTACAAAACCCGTCGAGCACGTTCGCCGGACTGTGAAATGCTAAAAACTGACTGCTCGCGCTCGCGCGCCCCGGGGAATTATTCATATCCGAGAGAAACGCGTGGATCGCTCGTAGGGTCCGCGAGCCTCGTGTAACTTAAAACTGGCGTAAAGTGTGTGTATCGCGGTCTTGTGACTCACCGAATCCAGGGAAAAAGGCGACTAAAAGAAACAAACGCTAAGATGGAAACTACCGCAAACGAGCGGCGATAAATCGTCCGCGTGGCATACGCGTTGGCTGTATCGCTTTCTTCGACCGTGTCGGTTGTAAAAGCGGCGGTGAAATTCACGTCGATATAGTTGCGTCGAGACTGAAATTTCACGCGTCGCGCGTACAATTATACCAGCCCCCTTATGTATTACCGGGTGTCCCCCTCGCGTACCCGATACGGATTCGATTTTACATCGACTCCTGGAACGTCGCTCGGAGGATCGTTCTACGCGGAAAACGATGTTTGCGAACGACACTCGTCCAAGAAACAAGAAATTGCCCGTTAATGCTTCTCAATTAGCGCGATCGACGGCTATCGGCCACCGGGGAGACTTATTACAGGCGCGGTATCGAGTAGCGACTCTTGTAACTTATTAGCATACCTACTTAACGGTTGGAAGGATGATCGATAATGTTCGGGAGCAATTATCGTACTCTCTCCGCTTCCAGTGGCTAATCGTGCAACATTCGCGGCGAGATCAAGGCCAGACCGAAAGGTTATCGCGCGGGAACGCGTTATCGGCCACGATTTCCGTGCGATCTCTCGCGCGGCTTTAAATTCGGATTTAGTCGCTGCAGTGGCGCAGGATTTCTCCGCCACGACCTGCAATTCCGTGTAGCGAGTGGTAGCTAATCTTCTTAAGTTCCTTCTAAGAAAGGACCGGGGGTTTTACCCCAGGGGTATCGCCCCCAATCCCATATCCCGAGCAAATAGGATTATCGCGACCCCCGAGTCGCGACGAATTCTTCGCGCTTTCTTACTTTTCACGATCAAAGCGATACTTTGGACGCTTCTAGGAGATACGGTGAGTCGTTGATACGGGAACGATAAACGGCGAGACTTATTTTTGCCTAAGCACGTTCGAACGTCGTAGATACAGCACATACTTGTAAACACGTGGAAGCAATATTGCACCGAGTCGTGCGGCAGATAAAAAGTATCTTTACCGACGTGACTACCGAAACTACTCGTACAAAGGAACGACGATAAGGCGAGGAGAGCAACGCCGGATGCTCGAGTTGATTTTAATTTTTCCGTTTGACGTGCAATCGAAACTTCTAACGTTATTGTAATCGTATCTTATCGGAGAAGTGTAATAGAAAACGTAAAGGGTGTGTAAACTCTTTATTATAATTCTACTATTTGTATAAACCGCTATCGCGGGTGTTCGAGCAACGCAATATTCAAAAGCTTCGTCGATCGAAATTTCTATTTCCAAGGAGTACCCGGAGTTTCGAGACGAAGCACGAGCGTCGAAGGACTAATTAACATTCTATACGCGATGATTTCGACACTCCTATTACCGCTGATTGTACGGTATTCAGGATACTGGAATAACAAGGCGGTAACCTGGTTCCAGATACACGTATAAGATAGCGGTGTAGGATGATCGATCAAGAGTGATATACGGCAATAATCGTCGGCGGCGTGTTAACGGCACGGAGGTGGCACGTCGATCGCGCGAAGGCTCTCCAAGGTAAAAGAACCTCGCGCGCCTCGTTCCGAGTACCGTAACGCCGACCTTGCCTCGAAATGGCGAAACGGTCCACCGGGTGCACTACAATAAGTGCCTTCGATTCTTCTGCACCTGGTAACCGCGAGCGAGAAGAGAGAAACGACCGGTATCGAGGACGAGGCCGCGAGTACCAGAGAATTCGGCCAAGGAACAATCTCGCCGAAAACCTGTCCGATCGTAATGTTTTCGAACCGTTTCGTGCTTTCCACGGTTTCGATCGTTTAAACGTTTTCAAAGTTTTTCGAAACGTAAACTCGTTCCCTCTCTCTTTCTCTCTCTCTTGAGAGAGATCGATTCTCGCGATCGGCCGCAGCCTCCGATCCAACGGCTTAGCAGAAATTATATCTCATCCGCATAGCCGTTCGAGAAAGAGAGAGAGATAAACAAGTTGATCGGACGAGACCAGAAATCAGCATACGTCGATCAAAGGCGATTGCGCAACGTTTCGGTAACTAGCGAAGAATTCCAGCTGGAGCCATGTGCGCGTACGTAACGAAAAACAGACTTCGAGCTCTGATCTTTCGCGAGAAGGTGGTCGATTCGCGCGAACGTTGAATTTAATTGGAGATTCTGCGGTCCAGAGGGTGTCCCTTTTCTCTCGCTCGGAGATGCCGGGGACAGACGCAATTTCGTAACAAAGCCGTGCTCCGAACGCTGATCCGCGCGAGGTAGCCGGAATATAAAATTACGAAGCGTAATCCGAGCCCGTGCACGTAAGCCGAGCAGATAATTCGAGTTAAGTGACTCTCTCTCTAAAGTAAGTCACCGTTCGCTGAAACTTTGCGCCTCTGTGGAGGACGTGGTCGTCGATCGGGGTAAAACGTAAAAATCCGCGGGCAAGGCGGTGTCGGTGCGGTGTCGGTGTCGGTGTCGATGTCGGTGTCGGTGTCGATGGCGGTGGCGGTGGCGGTGGCGGTGTCGGTGTGTGCCCACGCGCGCAGTCGCCGCGCTCTCGCTCGCTCGCTCTCTCCTCTCCGACCTCCCGGCGTTTTTCTTCTTCCTACCTTGCCGTCCAGACTCCTACAGAATGGTACGTGTCGTAACCGACTATAAACATCGGCACCTGCGGGCCTGTCACCTATCTTCTAGCCGGTCGTGGCTGTGATTGCTTTTCTGCAGTCACGAGCCACGCACCGACTCCAGGTAGCGTCCGGCTGGACGAAAATCTTGGACAACGCGCGATGAGAAACTTTTCTACGTCTTCGCGTAAAAATCCGAAGGGAGAAAGGACGGTACCCGATGATCAACGAAACGAAGACGTCCAACTTCCCAACGCGACTACCGACAAACGGCCCGAAACTGCAGGATCTCCGAGGGTTTCGTAGAAGCAACGAAAGAAGAATGTAGTCTCGTTATCGAGTTACCGATGTACGGTACTTCGGAGTCTCGGGCTTCTTTCGCGTTGTACCTCTGCCCGCGTACACGCACCTGTCCCGTCGACGAACGTTAATTACGTCGGATTTTCCTCTGCCTGTATTATCCTTTCTTCGGAGCGTTCGTTCCTCTCGGCGTCGAGGGTCCCGTTGCAGTTTCGTAAAGTTCCAATAGCAGCGAGTCCGGGCGCCGAATCTTTCGCGAAAAACGAAAAATATCCTTTCCAACCTCTCGGTCGAAAACACGCCGGTACAACGCGTACGTCGAATCGTTCCATCCTAGGAATATAAATTTCCAGCGCGTTTTGTCTAAGAACGCGGTCCTAAATAGCCGGTCGCCGCGATCGTAAATATATCCCCGCGAGGTGTCCCGTATCGTACGCAGCGATGCATTTGTATCGCGTTTAAACGCGCCATTTATAAGCGCTCGCGTCCGTTTAAGCGGCGAACGATCGTGTTGTCGCGTTCGGGCGTCGTAACGCGTTTCTCCGCGGTCGTGGAACGGCGACCTTTGCCGCGCCAATGTATCCAGCTACGCGATTCCCGTGTGACGAGCTCGAGGAACTGGCAGCCCCCGGGGGACACCCGGTATATTTACGTAGGGCTTTACCACCGGTTACGAGACGAGCGTGTTCGAAGGCGGTGAACACGCGCACCTGTACGGCTACGGTAACCTGTCGAGCTGGAAGGGCAAGAAAGGCCCTACGTAACAAAAGCTCTCGGCCCTCTCGGGACTCCTCTTTACCTGTTCCCTGTCCACCGAATCTCGATTTCGGTTACCTGAGTGCGCGCGATCGGCCAATTCAGGTACGAGCACGGTGTTCCGCGAGCGAGGAACGTTCGCCGATCGGTTAAACGAGGAAGAACTCGCGCGACGCTCCCGATTCGACGCGGAACGGCATACCTGTCGATGCGCCGAGTCACGTTCACCGAAGCGTGGGGTATATCGACGTCAGCGTGAAATTATCGTTATTACACACAGAGAAGGCATATCTTTCAGATACGAGTTATCTCGTTGCTCGCACCGATGGTTCGAATCCTCTTTCACCGGAAGTAGTCTTTCGCCGCGTTCGTTCCAAGGGTAAAGAGTAGATCGGTGGACTCGACGGGGAAGCGAGTCGGTGGAATTCGTAAAACGAATTTACAACAGAAACGGGAGAAACGCGGGTGGAAATTTCACAGGATCGTTGTTCCGCGCGATTTACCGCCTTGGGTAAAAAGAGGACGCGTAACTTAGTTACGAAGCACCGGGCGAGATTCAACGAAGGGATAAAAGGTCGGCCGACGGTGGAGCATCGGAGGGCCCTTTTAGGATCGGAGAAACGGTCGGCGCGACGGGGCAGAAAGACCGCTCGAAAAATCGTACAGAGGAAACGCCGAGTTAAAATAAGCCTCCCGCTACACCGGTCTCTCTCGCACCACCGAGGGGAGAAGAAAGACGAAACTGTCGTCTTCGCGAGATACCACCGAAAATACGCCGATGTCCGATAGAAGGCGGATCGGTGCGCGCCAAGAGTTTATACGGTCGATGCTGGCTCGTACAAACAAGCTACAAACGAATGAAAAAGGGAAACCGATGTCCCGTTGTAGGTGTGAATCACCGCGGTACGTATACAACCCTGTGAAAATAAACCGACGAATCCCGGTCTATTTTCAATTCGCTTAAGAGCCGCGTCGAGCGCTTTGGAAAATTCTGTCCGCGTATCGGACACGATGGAACCAGTCCACCAACTTTGCCCCGGTGTATCGCTCACGACCGGAAATAAACTGCCAGCAATAATCAACCGGCTATCATCGAGGTCGGGTCGTCACTGAAACGAGCTTCGCTGAATTTCACGGACAATTTGCACAGCAATTGCTCGATATCTTTTTAGGACAGCTGCAACGAGGATACATTGTGACCTGCGATATCCTCGGGTCTATTCGACCGTGCGTACACAGTACGTGGGCTACGGCCCGCTCAATTGATCGAAATTGGCTAATTCGTCGGGACTGAAACTATCCTGCTCCCAACGTGGCTAATTAACCGGTGTATTGACCGACAGTAGCTCTCATATCGTGTCGCTAAAAAGCGTGAAACTTCTCGGGTATCGTTCGATGTCTGGCTCGGTATTAATTATTACTCGAACGGGCGCGATTACTCGGCTGGATTCAGCCGGACCGTGAAACAAAAGGGTCCGCGGGACGTTGAAGTTGTCTCGTAGAATCGGTTGTTCTCGAGTGGCGATTCGCGAACGAAATCAGACACCGGCTCGGTTACGCTTATCTACGACGAAAGTAGCCGTACGGTGTTCGTTTTACGTGCGGCGAGCCATAGGGAATCGGCTGCCGGTCTCACGTGTCTCTCTCGTTTCTCCTCCGGGCCTGTGGGAGCTCCCTTTAGCATATAAAGGAGTCGGTGGCCGCATCTCCGTGCGTCCGTCGTCATAGCGAAACTAGTTCTCCCGTCCAGTTTTTCCATTCCCGGTGCACGCTTCAGTCGTGCACTCGCCGCTGGTGGGAGACGACATATCCCGAACAGTCGCGTTCCTACCAGCGACGCGCTACTAATCCCGCAACTTGTTGCTGCTCCGCCGCGCCAAACCCCATCCATCGACCTCGAAGCGGTTTTACTTGGTATTTTGAAAGACCGGGCTCGCATTTGCGAGGAACACCCGCTAACGAATACGACACCCTTTGGCCAAATTTCGCGCACCGTAACGAGCGACACCCCAACCCCCTCGTACGCTCCACTCGAAAGATATCACGTGACAATTTCGCCTATCACGTGTCATAAATTAATCGCGAACGATCGTTCGATTTTCGCGCGCTCCCTCGCTCCGTCGTTCGCGCGAGAAAAACGCGCGAGGAAAAATATACGAGACAGAGAAACGTTTAGGAGACTCACCGAGATCCTCGACCAGACGCAGCATGACACCGCCGATGTGCAGTTCTCCTTTTACACGTAAGCTCCTCTCCACTAGCATATCGGTCACCCAGACACGCAGCACCCAGCTGCCGTCCACCTCGTGACCGTCGGAATACATGTTTCCCGATCGAACGATGCGAGATGCGAAACGAAAGGAAAAGAAAAAAAAGAAACGCGTTCCTTGCGCCGCGTATGCACCTTTCAAGTCCCAGACACTTAAACTCGAGGAGGAAAAGTTGCGTTTTAGGGCACAGAAATCATGATTTCGCGGCACTCGACACCGCCGCGAACACACTTGCGATATTAATCGCCGCTCTCGATAAAAAATGAATTGTGTCGCGTATCGGTGTCACTCCGATGAGGTTTCTCGCGACTCGTCGAGTGGTTTCGGGCACGACTTGCGGCGCACTTGCGATTCACTGGCTGGCTCGACCGGGACTCGCACGAATTCGTGTTCCGAATACTGTGTAGAGGCGCTCCAGTCGTCAACCACAAGCCTCAGCTGGTTTCTCGACTGGTGTCGGCCGTGCACTCTCGGCTCGGCTACGCTCTCTTACCGAGAATAGAACTATTTACAAGTGACGCGCGCTCGGAATGCGCGCGCAGATCTCTCCCCCGCCCTTCGGTACCCTCGCTTCGTCGTCGACGAAGTCACTAACCCCCCCACCGCGAACCGGCGCACTCAACCCGTCATACAACTCGGTTTCCTTTCCCTTCGTCTCTGCCGACGCTCCTCCTTATATTGGTCGTTGGGCAAATTTTATTCGAAATTACAATCGGTTCGCAACATATCACTTTCTCGTTTATAATTATATTGCTTGAAATTAAACGGTTCTTGATTTGCTCGGGTATCTATTTTAAATAACGTTACCCTATTATGGTTTTCCATTTCGCATATATTATCCAAGAAAAGTATCTCTTGCTATCCGATAATCGTTTAACACACATAGATCCGGTATCTAGCAGAAATGCGTATTTTTTCTTGCGTTCGGATAACAAACGTAGAATCACTCACCATTTCGTCTTCGTTTTATCTCGTGAAATATCACTTCTTTTGGCCATCGTTTTCTAAAATAATATTTCAAATAACGTCGTAATTTCGAAGGCCTGCACGTATACTCGGTGACAAGGATTCATGCCGCGTGAGGGGAAAGTCGCTAAGTACCCCTTCGCCGGCGTGTACGCTTCTATTTAGTATCGCACGGCTGAAACGCTAGATGGTGTGAGTTAAACTTTGTCATAATTTATCATTCCGAGATTATTATTTATTAAATATTTATCGTTTATATATCAGAATTCAATCTCAAAATGATATACGTACTTTATACAAATTTGTCAAATTGAAATTCTTAATCCATTATACGGGTAAAATATTATTGAGCTGCTAACAGTTTCTATTTTGTAAAACTCGCAATGTCCAAATTACACTTACAGGAATCTATTCTTAAACCCATAGCAATATATATTCAATAAATAGTAGCATCATCTTTTGATTAGTAACCTATTTTAAAATTTATATATTATTACAAAGTATTATCATTTTATAATGATTTATACTACTCGTTGTACGTAGGATAGGTGTATCAAAATTTACTCTTATAACTCAATAATACAAATTTAATAAATAACAGTTTAATCCCCGGATCAATTACCTATTACAAATTTTAAATATAGCAAACCCGTTCACAGAGTATCATTTTTATTTCATAGACACTCGTATTGAGATTATACATATCAGAATTTTTTTTAACGCAACGATTTACCGATAATAAATAACAATTTAATCTTTGGATCGATATCTACAAAGAAAATTAATGGTCAAATGATGATAATAACCATCTATTGGTGAACAGGCCGAATTACTCTTAAAACTATTTTATGGTACATGCAGAGACCTCAACGGCTAAACGTCTAAGTTTATAATGAGACCGTAGTGTCGGTATAGAAATTTCGTAATAAACTTAGACGTTTTGTGATTGAGGTTTCTGCATAAACATGAGCAGCCGATTAGCTCGACATTATTCGTAACGAAAGATTGTTCGTGAATGTTTTTTCCTTTACACAATTGTTATTATTACAATTAACATTTACGCATATTCCGAATATTAATTTTGCAATAATCATCCTATTTTTGCAATATAAATGGTTACTTAATTTGCAGAAATTAATTTTGATCACGAGCTGAAACCCGGAGAGAAATAGATGGAACCAAAGTTTTATCGATCTCCTTCGACACACAGTACAAACGAAATTACTAAACCGCAGAGATAGAAGGAATGAAAGTTCCTTCGAATCGTGGACTTGATCCTACTAGGTCGGTTCCGTTTCCCCTCAGTGGGCCCGATTGAAGAGGAAATGCACGACGCCTCCACTCCGCTAGCGAAGTGCCCAATTTCTCAATAGGTTACTAATCGAAACAATTGAATACTAAAAGAGGAGATTTGCAAGTTACAACTTGCAAAATTTTTTGAAAATGACGTCATTTCGAAGAATCCGCGAAAAATGAATACCTCCTCGGCAACAATGTTCTCCTGAATTCAAAGTTTAAAATTTCGGCATAAATTTTGGGTCTTTTGGTATCAAGAGCATATGATATGCGAGGAAGTGGCACGATTTCGCGGATTCTTCGAAATGACGTCAAATTCCAAGAATTTCCGCGAATTAAAATTTTGTGGGACTTTAAAACGAATTTCTGATCTTTTGCTCGAATTTTTCGCTGATTTTCGAACTTTGGTATTAAGAGCACATGATAGGCGAGGAAGAAAAGAGTATTTTGCCTTGCTCGAAATAAATTTATTAAGTACATAGATAATTGGAGATACACTCACATTCTTTCGTTTCATTAACATATTCACACTCTCATACGCGTTACAAAAATTTTATTTAATATTTGTTCTTAAGAACTATTCTAAGTTCGCAGCCAATTAGCTCGGCATTACTCGCGACAAATAATACTTCGTCGCGAGTAATACCGATTACCAGGTCTCACCACGTGGAGGTTGCTGCGAGCGGAGACCCGGAGAGAGATAGATGGAATCAAAGTTCCATCGATCTCCCTCGACACGCGATACAAACGAAGATACTAAACCAAAGAGATGGAAGGCATCAATGTTCCTTCGATCTCCTCGTTTAGTTCTGCCAAGCAATTACATGATGGAAAAATGAGGCAAAATTGGGAAAGACGCGACACGAACCGTGCAGTTGGTCCTACTAGGTCTATCCCGTTTCTCCTCCGTGGTTCCGATTTCAGAGAAAACGAACGACGCCTACCACTCCCCTAGAGGAGTGCCCCGTTTCTCCATCTTTACGACGAGAGGGTCTTATTTTGGAGGCTTTCGCAGGGACCAGCAAAAATGCCTGCTCCTGTGCTCGCAACATGCCCCCTCTGGAAGCGGACACACCGGAAGAGACGGCGATAGACCGTTCGGACTACTTACACGGCCGGTCACTTGCTTGTACAAGAAGCAGTGGTGACCGGACCGAGGAACGAGGAAGCGAGCAAAATTAAGCTAAAGATTGGATAATTGCTTGGCAGATCACAGCCTTAAAACTAACTTATTCTAACTGCAGAGATAGAAGGAATCAATGTTCCTTCGATCTCCTCGTTTAATTCTGCCGAGCAATTACATTATGGAAAAATTAGGCAAAATTGGGAAAGACGCGACACGAACCGTGGAGTTGTTCCTACTAGGTCGGTCCCGTTTCCCCTCAGTGGGCCCGATTCTCAAGGAAATGCGCGACGCCGTCCACTCCTCTAGAGGAGTGCCCCGTTTCTCCCAACTCCGCAGCCAGGAGCCACGCAGAGCGTGGACCTGACTCACGGAGGATGACGAAGAGAGGGTCTTATGGAACAAGGGCTTCCGCAGGGACCGGTGCAAACACCTGCCCCTGTGTTCGCAGCAATTCTCTCTCAAAGTGGACGCACCAGAAGAGACGGCGATCGAGCGTTCGGTCCACCTCCACGGCCGGTCACTTGCTTATGCAACAAGCAGAGGTGGCCGGACTGAGATACGAGCAAGCGAGCAAAAAGAAGCTAAAGATTGATAATTGCTCGGCAGATCACAGATATTCGTACATAGTGACCTTAAAACTAACTTAGTCTATACTTAGAATTAACAGTCCCGCGGAGAATGCAATACATCAGTCCTCTTCGTTCTTCGTTTTTTGTTTTCCCATACATCTAAGAGAATGTATCTAAGAGAAACCTAAGAGAAACATAAAGTCAAGGCATAATAGAAAATAGAAATGAAGTTGGTTAGTGGAAAAAAATAAACATGGACAAACAAGTAGAAATTAAAATCAGAGAACAAATGAAATGAATTAGACAAAGAAACAATTAAAAAAAAAAGAAAGGATTGAGAGAGTGGTCGCCAGTACTGACCACCGCCTACCGGCGGCCAGTACCGGTTACCAAGGTGGGGGGTCCTCCTTCCATAAACCTAAAACGGAGAGATCCGTCCACCTCGAAGGCTCCAGGAACAATGAAATTTTAAACAACCGGGGGCTCCTTATATACCCACCACAAGGTCACTTACCCCTACTTCGATTGTCTTTGTTCGATCTAACCGAATATTTCAAGAAATTGATCGCTTTTAGGCCATTATTTATAACAGGACGTTCTTAATAATTATTTAAACTATGTTCCTCCGACGGTTGTTAATAATTATGATAAATAAACATCAAGATATAGCGAAATCTGCAAAGGGAAACGGTTTCGGTGAATTTTTGTTTATCCACGCTATTGTTATTAACATTTACTCATGTTCCGAACATTTATGTTAGAGAATGCATCTTAGTTATGCATTGTAAATAATTGATTTGCCTATAGAAATTAAATTTGATCGAAAATTAATGTAAAACGTGGTATTCATATGTTTCTCGATTTTCGATCGAAATTAATATTTGTAAAGTAATTAATGATTTATAATGCACACACAAGATGCACATTGTAATGTTAATATTCGGAACGTGCGTAAATGTTAATAATAATCACGGAAATGAACAAACATTCATCGAAACCGTTTCGCTTCGCAGATTTTGCTATATCTTGATGTTTATTGATCATAATTATTAACAACCATCGTAGAGCCATAGTTTAAATAATTATTAAGAATGTCCTAGTATAAATAAACGCTTAAAATAACATTTCGTTGAAGTAATTTTGGTTCGCGATGGAATTATTGTTATTGAGGTCCAACCGAAATTTTCAAGGCTACACATATCGATTATCGATTCCCAAGTGTTCATAACGATGATTTTCTAGCTAAAAAAGCGATTAATTGAATTTCGCCGCTTTTCAGTAAAAAATACAACTTCTACGCGTATTGTGTAAATTATAAGAATGAAACAAATGTTAAACTAATGTAGCAAAATGACAATTATTATTTTCCATGCTTTAAATCTTTACGAAACACGTTTTTACTTCGAATCTCGATCAAAATCAATTTCTACAAGTTACTTAATCATTTGTAATGCATAAATAAGGTGCACATTGTTCGATTAATATTGGGAATATGCGTAAATGTTAATAACAATCGCGTGGATGAACAAACATTCATCGAAACCGTTTCGCTTCGCAGATTTTGCTATATCTTGAAGTTTATTGATCATAATTATTAACAACCATCGTAGAGCCATAGTTTAAATAATTATTAAGAATGTCCTAGTATAAATAAACGCTTAAAATAACATTTCATTGAAGTAATTTTGGTTCGCGATGGAATTATTGTTATTGAGGTCCAACCGAAATTTTCAAGGCTACACATATCGATTATCGATTCCCAAGTGTTCATCACGATGATTTTTCTATCTAAAAAAGCGATTAATTGAATTTCGCCGCTTTTCAGTAAAAAATACAACTTCTACGCGTATTGTGTAAATTATAAGAATGAAACAAATGTTAAACTAATGTAGCAAATTGACAATTATTACTTTCCATGCTTTAAATCTTTACGAAACACGTTTTTACTTCGAATCTCGATCAAAATCAATTTCTACAAGTTACTTAATCATTTGTAATGCATAAATAAGGTGCACATTGTTCGATTAATATTGGGAATATGCGTAAATGTTAATAACAATCGCGTGGATGAACAAACATTCATCGAAACCGTTCCCCTTCGCAGATTTTGCTATATCTTGATGTTTATTGATCATAATTATTAACAACTATCGTAGGGCCATAGTTTAAACAATTATTAACAATGTCCTAGTATAAATAAACGCTTAAAATAACATTTCGTTGAAGTAATTTTGGTTCGCGATGGAATTATTGTTATTGAGGTCCAACCGAAATTTTCAAGGCTACACATATCGATTATCGATTCCCAAGTGTTCATAACGATGATTTTCTAGCTAAAAAAGCGATTAATTGAATTTCGCCGCTTTTCAGTAAAAAATACAACTTCTACGCGTATTGTGTAAATTATAAGAATGAAACAAATGTTAAACTAATGTAGCAAAATGACAATTATTATTTTCCATGCTTTAAATCTTTACGAAACACGTTTTTACTTCGAATCTCGATCAAAATCAATTTCTACAAGTTACTTAATCATTTGTAATGCATAAATAAGGTGCACATTGTTCGATTAATATTGGGAATATGCGTAAATGTTAATAACAATCGCGTGGATGAACAAACATTCATCGAAACCGTTCCCCTTCGCAGATTTTGCTATATCTTGATGTTTATTGATCATAATTATTAACAACTATCGTAGGGCCATAGTTTAAACAATTATTAACAATGTCCTAGTATAAATAAACGCTTAAAATAACATTTCGTTGAAGTAATTTTGGTTCGAGATGGAATTATTGTTATTGAGGTCCAACCGAAATTTTCAAGGCTACACATATCGATTATCGATTCCCAAGTGTTCATAACGATGATTTTCTAGCTAAAAAAGCGATTAATTGAATTTCGCCGCTTTTCAGTAAAAAATACAACTTCTACGCGTATTGTGTAAATTATAAGAATGAAACAAATGTTAAACTAATGTAGCAAAATGACAATTATTATTTTCCATGCTTTAAATCTTTACGAAACACGTTTTTACTTCGAATCTCGATCAAAATCAATTTCTACAAGTTACTTAATCATTTGTAATGCATAAATAAGGTGCACATTGTTCGATTAATATTGGGAATATGCGTAAATGTTAATAACAATCGCGTGGATGAACAAACATTCATCGAAACCGTTCCCCTTCGCAGATTTTGCTATATCTTGATGTTTATTGATCATAATTATTAACAACTATCGTAGGGCCATAGTTTAAACAATTATTAACAATGTCCTAGTATAAATAAACGCTTAAAATAACATTTCGTTGAAGTAATTTTGGTTCGAGATGGAATTATTGTTATTGAGGTCCAACCGAAATTTTCAAGGCTACACATATCGATTATCGATTCCCAAGTGTTCATCACGATGATTTTTCTATCTAAAAAAGCGATTAATTGAATTTCGCCGCTTTTCAGTAAAAAATACAACTTCTACGCGTATTGTGTAAATTATAAGAATGAAACAAATGTTAAACTAATGTAGCAAATTGACAATTATTACTTTCCATGCTTTAAATCTTTACGAAACACGTTTTTACTTCGAATCTCGATCAAAATCAATTTCTACAAGTTACTTAATCATTTGTAATGCATAAATAAGGTGCACATTGTTCGATTAATATTGGGAATATGCGTAAATGTTAATAACAATCGCGTGGATGAACAAACATTCATCGAAACCGTTCCCCTTCGCAGATTTTGCTATATCTTGATGTTTATTGATCATAATTATTAACAACTATCGTAGGGCCATAGTTTAAACAATTATTAACAATGTCCTAGTATAAATAAACGCTTAAAATAACATTTCGTTGAAGTAATTTTGGTTCGCGATGGAATTATTGTTATTGAGGTCCAACCGAAATTTTCAAGGCTACACATATCGATTATCGATTCCCAAGTGTTCATCACGATGATTTTTCTATCTAAAAAAGCGATTAATTGAATTTCGCCGCTTTTCAGTAAAAAATACAACTTCTACGCGTATTGTGTAAATTATAAGAATGAAACAAATGTTAAACTAATGTAGCAAAATGACAATTATTACTTTCCATGCTTTAAATCTTTACGAAACACGTTTTTACTTCGAATCTCGATCAAAATCAATTTCTACAAGTTACTTAATCATTTATAATGCATAAATAAGATGCACATTGTTCGATTAATATTGGGAATATGCGTAAATGTTAATAACAATCGCGTGGATGGACAAACATTCACCGAAACCGTTCCCCTTTGCAGATTTCGCTATATCTTGATGTTTATTTATCGTAATTATTAACAACCGTCGTAGGAACATAGTTTAAACAATTATTAAGAATGTCCTAGTATAAATAATGGCCTAAAAGCGATCAATTTCTTGAAATATTCGGTTAGATCGAACAAAGACAATCGAAGTAGGGGTAAGTGACCTTGTTGTGGGTATATACGGGGCCCCCGGTTGCCAAAAATTTCATTCCACGGAGCGCCTCCGAGGTGGACGGATGACTCCAGTTTAGGTTCCTGGACCCTTCACGGACCGCTTGGTACTGACCGTTGGTAGGCGGTGGCCAGTACTCCTTCATCTTTGTTTAATTTAATTTATTTCTTCTCTGATTTTAATTTGCACTTGTTTTTCCATGTTTATTTTTTTGTCACTGCTTTGTTTATTTTCTTTGTTACCGCATGACTGTATTTAACCACTAACCAACTTCATTTCTATTCTCTATCATGCCTTGACTTTAGGTTTCTCTCGGGTAGGTACAAGAGGACTTTCTCGTCGCATCCGCCGTGGGATCTTTAGTTAATCTAAGACTAAGTTAGTTTTAAGGCCACCATGTACGAATATCTGTGATCTGCCGAGTAATTATCCAATCTTTAGCTTATTTTTTCTCGTTTCCCCGTTTCTCAGTCCGGTCACCACTGCTTGTTGCATAAGCAAGTGACCGGCCGTGTAGGTGGTCCGAACGGTCTATCGCCGTCTCTTCTGGTGGGTCAGCTTAGAGAGAGAACATGCTGCGAACACAGGGGCTGGTATTTTTGCCGGTCCCTGCGGAAGCCCTTGATCCAGCATAAGACCCTCTCTTCGTCATCCTCCGTGGGTCAGGTCCGGGCTTTGCTCGTGCTCCTGATCGCGGAGTTGGGAGAAACGGGGCACTCCTCTAGAGGAGTGGACGGCGTCGCGCATTTCCTCGACAATCGGGCCCACCGAGGGGAAACGGGATAGACCTAGTAGGACCACCTACACGGTACGCGTCGCGTCTTTCCCAATTTTGCCTAATTTTGTCCACAATGTTAATCACTCGGCAGAATTAAACCAGGAGATCGAAGGAACTTTGATTCCTTCCATCTCCTTAGTTTAGTAACTTCGTTTGTATCGCGCGTCGAGGGAGATCGATGGAACTTTGATTCCATCTATCTCTCTCCGGGTCTCCGCTCGCAGCAACCTCCACGTGGTGAGACCTGGTAATCGGTACTACTCGCGACGAACAATAATTTTTCGTCGCGATTAGTACCGAGCTAATTGGCTGCAAATTAGAATATCTTTTATCGTTTAAATTATAAGCGTTAAACAAATGTAAGGTTACTGTATCGAATAAACCATCATTACATTCCATGCTTTCTAACATTAAGGAATATGTAACAAACCTTTTTCTTGGAAAGATTGTCCATAATTGCGAATAATGTCGAGCTAATCGTCTATATACTTAGACTAGTTACTTAATATGTAAAAATAAATTGTATATTGTAAGATAGAAAAACTTGTGTGTCGTATAAGAATGCATGATACGACGATGAGAAGAAGGAATATGATTGTAATTGGAAGAAATACGTATGCTATTTTGAATAAACGTAACTTATTCAGAATATCTTGAGATTTTTATTTACAACTTTCCTTTCCCTTTCCTGCATTACTATGAACCGGTTCACTGATAATTGAACGACGTCATTTTTAAGAATCCTCGAAAGAGAAATATCTTCTTCGCTATCATGTTCTCCTGATACCAAAGTTCCAAAGTCCTTGAAAAATTCTAGCATAAGTTCGAAAATTCGTTTGAAATTGCCAATATAGTTCGATTTGCGGAAATTCTTGGAAATTAGGTCATTTCCAATACATATGGGAAATGATAGCTAGAGGGAATAGGAGTAAAGTAGCAAATAAAAATAACTACTCATGTTATACGTGATGAATTTATTGAAGTGTTTCAGAATTACGTACATATTATTACGTTTCAAAAGAATATTTAAACTTTCATGCGCGTTATAATTCTCTACTGTACAATATACAATTTTTCCTTATATATTAACTATCTATTCGTGCCATAATATATTAATTTTTGACCTTTAAACATGTCTAAAAGCACAAATACAAAAATAATATAATTCAAAATTTAAACAATCTAAAAAGCACGAGTGGCACCATCTACGGCGAAACGTCCAAGTTTGTCGAGAAATAGTTCGTTAGAGAAACGCTAGATGGAGACGTATACGCGCTTAGAGCGTGTATTAGAATGTAGGTAACAAAATATAAATTTTTCATAAAACATGTCAGGGTTAGAAATGATAAATTTCTATTAAATAACGAGGAACAATGATGGTTGGACAGTTATGATGTACGCACAATATATTAATTTACGACTCTCAACTCCGTACAGATGCACAAATTCCAAAATAATTTAATTTGTTCAGAATTTAATAAATCCAAAAAGCACAGGTGGCACCATCTACGGCAAAACGTCCAAGTTTGTCGAGAAATAGTTCGTTAGAGAAACGCTAGATTACGCCACAAGTACTTTTAGACCGTGTATTAGAATGTAGCTCCAAAATATAAATATTTCATAAAAAATGGAGATGAATAATGTTTTACGAGGTGCATACAGGATGTCTGTTATAATGTAAGTACCAAATGTAATTTATACATAAAGTCTAATGTATAGAAAATCTACTTGGAACGTGTGTTATAACGTAGGATCAAATAATCTTATACACAAAGTCGTTTTCTTAAGATTGTACGCATACATTTTATTTGACTCTTATATTTACAACACGCATCTAATATATACCTCTAAACGCAATATTTATCTCTATTATTTATAAAAATTGTATATTTGGTTACCTACATTCTAATACATGCGCTTAGAGCGTGTATGTCTCCATCTAGCGTTTTTCTAGCGAACTATTTCTCGACAAACTTGGACGTTTTGCCGTAGATGGTGCCACCTGTGCTTTTTGGATTTATTAAATTCTGATCAAATTAAATTATTTTGGGATTTGTGCATCTGTACAGAGTTGAGAGTCGTAAATTAATATATTGTGCGTACATCATAACTGTACAATCATCATTGTTCCTCGTTATTTAATAGAAATTTATCATTTCTAACCCTGACATGTTTTATGAAAAATTTATATTTTGTTACCTACGTTCTAATACACGCTCTAAGCGCGTATACGTCTCCATCTAGCGTTTCTCTAACGAACTATTTTTCGACAAACTTGGACGTTTTGCCGTAGATGGTGCCACCTGTACTTTTTGGATTATTTAAATTTTGAATTAATTTATTATTGTATTTGTACTTTTGCACAGGATTAAGAATAAAAAATGAATATATTATGCCACGAATGTAGAGTAGAATGTTAATATATAAGAATAAATTATATATTTTATGGTAGGCATTTTTGTAACATACAATGCGCACGAGTAAGAATATAATTTTGACACATTCAATGAATATATTTCGTATAACATAAGTAGCTTTCTGTCGTTTCCTACTTTGCTTCTATTTTTTTTATCTAATTTTAAATAATAAGACGTAGACATGATAAAGACGCAGGTGATGTGCTGTATATTGTAGTCATTCTGATTGGTGCCAATATAAGTAATTCTCGTCATGCTTAGTTTTATTTCTCATACTTAATAGCGCTTAAATTGTATTCTGGTTCTAATCGATAATGAAAATGACATGAAAATAGTAAGGAGATTCAAAAGCTTCCAATTTGTGTGACTCTTAGAAAACAGTGCCTGCGTCTAATTTATATTTCATATGCGATGCAGAAACAAGTTTTCTACATTTATTACCATTATGGACTTCGATAGTTAAGTGACGTCTATTTTTCCAAATCATCATTGTAAAAGAAAGAGGTCGGTCCAAATCATTGATGTTTTACATGGTCGGTATTTCAGATCGTGTGATTTCAGATCCCGTAAGACGAAGCGTCTACTTTATATTTCGTCTGTGCCTATTATACGATATTATTCAGATTTTTATATTATGACTAAGTGAAAGAGTAAACATATTCAAGCAATTTCCAAGAGAAACAGTTGTAATCAAAATTTGCATGAAGCATTGACAGAGAAGTTTTGTGAAATATTCTTGTACGAACAAATAGAAACGTAAGATTGAGTTCCTATCACTTCTTTTCTGTAAAGATACTAAATGTAATTTAAGGTTAGAATCTGTCGAATTATATTCATTTTATACTGGTTGAGTGTATTTCTCTTCTTTACAAAGGTCGAACTTGTATAAATATTTTGGTGAAATTTGGTGCAATGATTGTCCGCCTTAAAAATTTTGTCTTACCATTCTGCAAATTGGATATACTTGGAAATATTCAGACACAGTTTATTAGATATAATTCTTTGCAGTCTTCGACTAAAGTGTTAGAGCAATTAAAATCTAGAAGTATATTACGTGTTAGAGGAAAAGAATCTTCAGAATTCTTACAAGGATTGATTACGAATGATATGAAGCACTTTGATGAAGGAGCAGCCAATTTGTATGCATTGTTTCTAAATATTAAGGGTAGAGTATTGTACGATGTTATTGTGTATAAAAGTCAGGAAAATGATATATATTATATAGAATGCGATTCACAAGCTGTAGATTCATTGCAAAATCATTTAAAAATGTATCGTGTTAGAAGAAAGATAGATATAGATAAGTTAGGAGATAGCATCAATGTTTGGACATTATTTGATACTACTCAATATTCGAGTAATAAAGATGCTGATAATAACAAACAGAAGCTCGAAGGTTTAATATTTCCATGTGGTACTCTCAATAATAAGTCCAGTAAAGTAGTAGATAATATTATGATATACGAAGATCCTAGACTTTCAAACTTAGGCATCAGAATCCTAGCAGAATCAAACATTGAAAGAAATGAAATAAAAAAACATTTGAATTCTAATATGTTTGTGTTTGATAAGACATTGAGTTATAAAGCATTTCGTTACAAACTTGGAATACCTGAAGGTATTGAAGATTTACCACCAGGAAAGCCTTTACCCTTAGAAGTTAATTGTGATTATTTACATGGAATTAGTTTTCATAAGGGTTGTTATATTGGTCAAGAACTTACAGCACGTACTTATCACACTGGTGTTGTAAGAAAACGTTTAATGCCATTAATATTTGAAGAGCATCCAACTAAAACTCTTTCATACGATGAAAAAATAATTGACGAATTTGGTAATGTAGTCGGTAAATTTAGGGGAAATGAGAACGAATATGGATTGGCTTTAATGCGAATTGCTGAAACTATCAAAGCTAAATCTCTTACTATATTAGGTTTAAAATTAAATATATTAAAACCGTCATGGTGGCCACAAGATTTGCAACAACAAAGTGCATCTGCTACAAAAAAATAATGAAGATATACGAGATATTTTTAGTTTACATAGAGTTCTGTGTTTCCACATAGAAAATTGTAATATGCAAATATAAAATAAATTTACTATGAGAAGTAACTACAGAGTATTTCCCATCCTTGTTACTTTGTAGGATGGAATCTATTGCTAGCACATCCATGGATCAACCTGCTGTTGTTGAACACAATCATGGCATAATTCCATCAGTTAGAGAGTCAAAGGAAATTGCAGCTGGAGTGTTTACATGTACCTATTGTTTATTACAAGAACGCTTTGACTTCAAAGGTGCCAAACCTCCGTTTGCACGACAAATAATTTATTCGGAAGATTGTTACGTTATGAAAGATCCTTTTAGTTTACCAAATAGAGGGGAAGTTTTAGTGCTTGGTGGTGATTGTAATTTTTGTAACAAACCTGTATGTTTAGCATGTAGTATATATTTTGGGAAACGGTTTTGTTTAAAATGTGCATTAAGCAATATACATCATTTGCCACCTCAGTTGCATCAAAAAATAAAGAACTTAATAAAAAATACCAATTCATAAAAATAGTATTTTATTAGATATTAAATACTTGCTTCAGTTTTCACAGTTTGCATTTAAAAAATACATATTGACAAAAGTATTATAAGTGTTCCATTATATCACCCATTTAAATCACTTTTAATTATATTCATTTCTTCCCTTCTTAAATCTATCAGAACAGACTGTTATGTTTCATCACTGTTATATAAACTGAACATGAACATTAAAATTAAAATATTAAAATGCCTTAAATTAGGAATACATTTTTTTATTATGCCATTTAATTTGTCGGTTTCTTAGGTTTGGCTGCAAGTTTTTCTGCCAATAATTTCTTCTTTTTCTCTAATTTATTTGGTTTTCTCTTTTTGTCCCCATCAGCTTTTTGACCTTGAAATGTTTTTAATTGTTGTGGACTAATTTGTTTTTCACCAAACTTCTGTTCTTTTTCATTTATTCTCTTCTGAGTATTTTCCTTAATATGAGCCTGCAAAGTGTATAATGGTTTAATATTTTTTTCGTATTTTTTAAAAATTAAAATAAGTAATTAATGATTCTTACCGATACCGTCGCTTCCGAATTGTTTTTTTGCTTTTTAAACAAACCTCTGTCTCCATCTTCCGAAGAAAGTGATCTCTTTGCATGTTTATCTTTACCCTTCTTAATTTGTTCGGTAAATGGTTTTATTCTGACTTCTCGATTTAAAATTTTTGTGCCATTCAATTCCAATGCTAATGCAACAGCATCGTCAGTTTTGAAATGAACATATCCAAATCCTTTGCCTACTCCAGTCTTGTTATCTCTGATTATACGTACAGACTCAATTTCACCACAATCTTCAAAATGCTTCCTCACTGTATTATCATCAATGTCTGAAAATTATAATACATTTTAGAACCAATTCATACTATACATTATCCTTAGTTATTCTAATTACAAACTGTATACTTACTAAAATTTAAATTTCCTACAAATACACATTTTTTTGTATCAGATTTTTCTTTCGACTTGCAAGTTGTATCTACTCTTAAATAATTTCCATAAAATTCTTTCCCATTCATAGATAGCGCTGCTTTAGCGGATTCTTCAGAATTGAACTTAATATATGCATACACTGACTTTAATCTGGGATGTATATTTTTAGTTATGGCTGCAACTCTTTTAGACATATTTGTGGATTTTGCTATAATACCTCTTAAACGTACAGTATCGATATTGCCAAATTTCTTAAACTGCTTTTTCAACTGTTTCTTTGTTACATCTTTTGGAAGATTACCAATAAAAATAGTTTGTTTATTGACTTTTAATTCTTCTAACGAATCATCTAAATTTTCTGCATGTTTCATATTTTGTCTACGACTTTCAAACATACTATTATTTGTTTCTTCTTCCGGTTCCCCTTCTTCTTCATCTTCTTCCTCTTCCTCGTCACTAGTATCAACATTTTCCTCTGTTTCAACAAAATCTTCATCTTCGTCATCATCAGCAAGACTGTTACCTAACAGAGCTTTTAAACCAAGAACTGATTCATCACCCTCTTCTTCATCCTCCGATTCATCCCCTGATTCATTATCATCATCGTCGTCGTCATCATCGTCATCTTCTTCTTCTTCGCTATCATCTTCAAAATTTGTATCATCCTCCTCCCCTTCTTCCTCTTCCTCTTCCTCCTCCTCGTCCTCCTCATCATCCTCATTCTCATCATCATCCTCATCATCATCCTCATTCTCATCCTCAACTTCATCATCATCTTCGTTGTCATCATTGTCAATGTCATTTAGAGTACTTAATTTATCTAAATTGCCTTTAATAGAATCGGTAGTCTTATTGTTTGATCTTAATCCTTTAAACATTTTCACTCCTTTATTTTTTTGAAGCTCTTCTTCTTTGTCCTCCTCATAATCTTCATCGTCTTCATCAGAATCATCCGCTAAACTGATTCCTAGAATATTTGGTACAGTCTTTTCTTCTTCGCTTTCATCTTCGTCAGATTCTTCCTCATCTTGACTATCGTCGCTATCTTGCATAAAGCTCTGTTCTTGTAGGATAATTCCCTCGTTAATGTCCTCGTCGGACTCGGACTCATCTTCTTCAGACTTTACCGTATCTTTTTTATTAGATTCTTTCGTAGGAAGTTGCTTTTTGTCACCTTTTGCAAATTCCTTTTTTGTCAGTTCTTTGTTCATTTCTGGTACCTTTTGAGGAGCAGTATTTTTTTGTTTTCCCAAATGTTGTTGCTTACTACTATTATTGTTTGGTGCTTTTGATCCATTGATCAAAATAACTTTGCCTGTTGGGGTTTGTTTAAACTTTTGATTCTTTTTCTTTTGTACAAATCCACTTTTAGGGGTATGTAGAAGTTCTTTGTGTGTTGCATTTTCAGTTTCTTCTAATATTGCTTTTACCATCTTCTCTGTAACTTTATTTAGCAGTTTGTAGAAATGTTATCCTATTAGAAGAAGAAGAAAGGAATTAATATTTCGTAAATACGTTATTCTTAAGTATCTTCCAAGCAATTCAAATTTCGTGATGTCGCAAGGTTAATATTCCACATGTGATACGTTATACAGCGGGTAAATCGAAGGTAAATTACCACGAGAAATAAAAAAGTAATATTTTTCGATCAATTTGATTAAATATATTTGAATTTTTTGTAAATTTAATCAAAATACTTACCACAAGTTTCCGTGCACAAATCAAACCGTCAAAAAGTTCACCTTTTAAAATGCCGGCTTTGAACGACGAAAACACTTCTAGCGCCAACAGGAAGGACTAAGTCGGCCATAAATGCTTCGTATATTTTCCTAGTCAAGATTCTAGTGAGAAATGAAATTCTCTGTGTAAAACATTCCTACGTATAATTATAAAGAAACTCGTAAGTATAATATTTTAATGGTAATTTGAAACGAGATTTAAAGAGGAAGTAATTATATGTAAATTGAATTGAAAAATTTTATGAAACATTGGATAATAAACATAGTAAAAGTATTATACATAGATACGGATTTTAGCGTGAAAAAAAAAGGTTATGTTATCAAATATTTTCTTAGACTGAGACTCTGAATTTTAGGTGTATTATTGTAAGAACTAACATAGCAATCGCCGAAAAATTTTAGGTAATTCGTTATCGATATAATATTGTATCGCATTAATAAGTTCTAATGAAATTTCCGATTTAAATCACACGATTAGAGAATGTCAAAACTATGTGAATTTATATCTAGATAATAATTTCTTTAATTTTCCAGATTACGTTTTTACTTTTGTACAATGAACGGTGTAGGATTATATAATGTGTTTCTCCAAGAGCATCAACCTCAATTGGAGTCATCCGCTGTGCCAAGAATATTTTGGGAAACTATATTTAAAAAACTACAGTATCAAACTTTTGATTCTTGTCTTGTGTTTCAGTTGATAAAAATCGATTATACAGATTCTTGTAGAGGTCCGAGAGATCCTATTTGGAAACTTTTCGTTTCTTCCGAAAAGGGTATCTGTGCTGAAGATCCAAATAACATTTATTTGATAGATCACGCATGGATTTACAAAACTTTCAATGCTAGGTGCTTTTTATTATATATACCAGAATTTTTGGATCGTATGTGTACATTAATGGGTTTTGACATTGAAAACGAAGAGAACGAAAAAATAGAATTCGTAATGAACGAAATGTGGAGGTACAATCAGACGCTTTCTCTAAGCAGCGGGCCTATAGAAGATAGAATGCCAATGTGGTATATTATGGACGAAGTGGGATCTGCGATAAATCATAGCGATAACCCTAACTTTAGAACAGTGCCTTTTTTATATTTGCCAGAAGGTGTTAGCTACACGCTGTTATTTCCTATAAAAGACGTTGATTACGAAGAGGAAGTTACAAGAGATTTTGTCGAAGGTCAAACAAACGACGAACAAACTCGAAGAGCTTTACTTTTACCATGGGTAGACGCGTCTTTTCTCGAAGAAAGTTTCGTACAGAGCGAACCGAGGAAAAATTATTTCTTGGCGAGTCGCGTTTGCGAAACTTTACCGGAAGACATAGACCCAGAACTACTTATAAAAGATAGAAATAGAAAATTAAAAGTTTTTTCAGATTATACGTACGTAAACGATTATTTAAACGATCCTGCATTCGAAATTACAAACGACGAAGAGGAGGCAGATATTTTATGGTACACTTCTCACTTTAAAGAATACAAAGAATTGAGTATTCGCTCGCCGCATGTTTTTGTGAATCAATTTCCATTTGAGCATATTTTAACCGTAAAAGATTTATTATCCATCGTATGTAGAAGAAAAGCGGGTGAGAAGCCGTACGACCCTGATACCCTTGAAACTTATCCAGAATGGTTACCAACTACTTACAATTTACGCACAGAGTTGGTGCAATTCGTTGCGTACTTCGAACGAAGAGAATCAATGGGTTTGGACAATCATTGGATCTGTAAACCATGGAATCTCGCTAGAGGATTAGACACTCACGTTACGAACAATTTAATCCACATTTTACGATTGTGCGGTACAGGGCCGAAGATCGCGCAGAAGTACGTCACGACTCCCGTGCTGTACGAGAGGCCAGGTATCGGTAAAGTTAAGTTCGACGTACGGTACGTGGTAATGTTGAAATCGGTAAAGCCCCTGAGGGTGTTTGTCTATAAAAATTTCTTCTTAAGATTTGCGGACAAGGAGTTCGCTTTGAATAATTTCAACAATTACGAACAACATTTCACGGGCGTAGATTATTCGGAGGACTTTGCGTTGTATCACGTCAAGTGCGTGCACTTCGTCTCGGATTGGAAGATTCAGTACCCGGACTTTCCCTGGAGGGAACACGTTGAGCCAAAAATTTTGCGCATGTTCCAAGACATTTTCGAAGCCGCGATCGCCGAGAAACCACCGAAAGGAATCGCGGAGAATCCACAAAGTAGAGCACTGTACACGATAGATTTGATGCTAGAATGGAAAAGAGAAGATATACAGCCGATTTTATTGGAGATGAATTTCTCACCGGACTGTAAAAGGGCCTGCCACTATTATCCCAATTTCTACAACGATATCTTCAAATGCCTCTTCCTGGACGAGGATAATTCGGACATGTTTCACGATCTCTGCGCGAGTTGCAATTGAATACGATATCGGACCGAGAACACGGAACGGCCTAAGTGCCTGCTTGCGCCATAAATATCGAGACGTTATTAACGAACGTTCCATGGTCAGCGTTCTGACCAAAATGCATTTATTTATTCACAACCGACGGGTACCGCATTTCGTATGCAGTAATGAGCAGAAGTAGCTGCCGTAAATCTGCATGCGCGAACGTTAAGGGTACGTTTGCTCCGTAAATAATTCGCGCTTTCCATAACTTGACGCTACAACGGGAAGACTGCCGTGCCACCTAATGGAATAATAAACGAGGGAGCAATTGGAACAGTTTCATGACACGGGCCACTTCGGTCACCGCGTAATGTCCGCTTCTAATGCACAACGGTATGCTTAATGCAGAAAGAAGCGCGCAGCGATGCGAATACCGATACGATGGAACCTGGTCCGTTCTTCGAAACAAGATGGAGACAACGTTTCGGACATTGAAACGTTCGAATAGGTAGGTACCCCTTCGGGTAACGAAGGTTCTACCGTAAGATTTTTTTTTTAGCGTTATATCATCTCCTCCTCGAGGATTCAGATGAATTGTGTAATAAAGATCTGCTGCAGCGAAAAATCTACAGAGTTGTTTCCCTCTCTCTTCTTTTTATTTGATTGGAAACGTCTACTGTGATTTATCGCGAACGATTTTCTCGCGTTCGTAGAGTCAATGTATAATTTCTATTCTATTCTATTCTATTCTATTCTATTCTATTCTATCCTATTCTATTCTATTCTATTCTATTCTATTTCTATAATATCGAAAGCGATCGTACGAAATGTTTTCGATTATTTTTGAAAATTATAATGCCAGTCGGGGGGACGGGACGATCATCAGGGATTCAAAGTATCGGTTTCGATTGCTTTTCGCTCTTGTAATTCGCAGTAACGCCCCGTGTGCGCGCGGGCTCGCGCGCGCACGCGACAACATAATCAACCGAAACGATTGTTTCTTTACTTCGGTCTGTAGCATCACCGGCTCGAATCACGCCCGTTGCTGACAATCGTTTGCAACAACAATGAACCCGCGCTATCGTATTTTGTTAATTATCGTTGCGTTCGTTATTCGGTTATTTCACAATGAGTTTCGCGCTGGTTGGTCTCATTTGAAAAAGCTTTGTCGTCGAACTTCCCAGCAGAGAGCTCGACCGCATGCAATTACGCGAACGTATCGACGCTCGAGGGCAACGAATTTAACGCCGTTTCACGCTCGGATAACGGCCAACTACTCTACTTATGGCGTTATGTTTGCTACGATTCAGCGGATATTAAATTGTAATTATCTCGTAAAGAAAATGCGATTTCAGACGGAAAATCAATGTGGTACGCAGCCACGAACGCGTATCGCGGTTCAATCGGGTGCATACAGGCCGGTCCAGCAAAAACGGAACGCCAAGATCGTTCGGTTACGTCAACGAACGATCGGTGCTGGACTTTTTTCGCGGGACAAGCTACTGCGAGCTAGTTCCAATTACGCGATACTCGTTCGGAGCAATTTTCGTCGATAGAAATATTTGCGAGTCGCAGAACCTTGCTTCCTACTCGCCTCGAATCACCCTGTACGAAATAATTTGCATTTCGAACTTGCCACCCCGAAGGTAGCTATCCGCGACACGTAGTTTCAGGAAGCTCGTAAACCGTGTGCGTGTACGATCGCGACGAGCCCGCGCTACAACGAAAGGTTCGTGCTCTCGCACGAGCGCGTCTTTGTTCTTTTTCCTTTCTCTCGAAACCGAGCCGTTCATTTTTCACCCTGCAGCCACCCTCGCGGCGAGGAACGGGTGCGTGCGGCTCCAGGTAGTCGGCCTCGTTCCATCGTGTTGTGCATTCCCGAATGTTAGGTTCGCGGGGTAGTCGCGCGTTCGTTTCTGCAGGCTGCCGCCCATTCGTTCCCGCGAATCGCGAATCGCGGATCGCTCCGGTTGGAAAGGTGGTCGCGTACCACCTTCGCCCGTCGAAACCTCCTGGCGCGCTCCTCCGACGGCGATGTCGCTGGTAATCACGGCAATTAAGCAAATGAGTTCTGCGTACGGGGACGTCGATAACGAGGGCGTCGCGGCCCTCGAGACGAACCGAGTCGTTCCGCGACCGCGACAGAGTCTCACCCCATCGTTTCCCTAACCCCCCGGTACCGCGTAACTCGCGTCCACGTCTTTTTCTTTCGTTTTCACCGGTAACGACAGCCCGACCGACGCCGACTACACGATACCGCTACCCTCCGACGCCCCCGCGAGATTGATATCGAGAACTCGGAATAGCCGTTGCGTTGCCCGTTTTATTTCCACCGGATTACATCGGGGCCTGTTATTTCTCTCGTTGCCGAGGCTCGATCCGTTCACCCGACCGGCAATTTCGTGCTTCTCTCGCCCCTTGCCGCTCGAGGGTAATTTGATAATTTCGTTTCTACCTTTCTCGTTCGTTCAGGAAAGAACTTACTCGGTGCTGGCGGTGCCCGCGTTGGCTAATTATTCGAGAACCTTCGTTCGAAGGTTTCCGGCCTGGTCCGGTCCGGTCCGGTCCGGTCGTCGGGAGAAAAAAGGAGGGATGTATATATATATATATATATATGTTTTAATCGTCGAGGGCGAGGAACGCGAGCTATTTTCCATTTACCTAATGCCTCTTTTCGAGTCGCATTCGGGACGACCGCGACTTCTAAAACGGCGGGCCGCAAAATTAGTCCGGGATGCCTGGAACCGTGCACCGCCACCGGCCGTTCCTTCCTTCCGTTCGCCGAAATGACGCGGTCGCGTGGAAGGAACGAGTCACGGAAGCCCGCCGCGAGGCAAAAACCTACGAATAAAAGTACGTCGCGCAATTAGAGGAGCCCCCGCAGTTGGAGAATCGCACGAGTTTCGTGTCGCGGCGCGATAAATGTCGTTGCGGCGCGCGACGCGCCGGAGTTGCTTCGCATTAAGGGCTCTTTCGGTGCACTCGATGGAGATGCAACCACTCCGTGGTTACCAGCCGGGGTAACGATGACTTTGGCATCGGGGCAGCTACCTTTTACCCTCCTTTCGTTCCGAGGTGAAAAAGAGAGAGACCTTTCGAAAAAGTTCAAACTTTTCCAGCAAGTTACGAAGAAACGTTTTCGACGTTTCAACGGGCACTCGTGTTAACCGATGCTGCCTCCTGAAATCGAACCGTTGGTAAACGATCCAATGATTCGCGACAAGAGGGCATAGACTCTCGCGTACGAGACACGATCCGCGAAAGAGCATCATCGACACGACCAGAGTCGTTTCTTTCCGGGTGTTGGTCTTGCCGCGTAGGGGGTTGCGCGGGGGTTGAATACGTTTCTACGCTTTACGCGTCTCGAAGAGCGCCAAAGCGGCGAATCGCGTTCGCCGACGCACGACTCCGCAGAAATCCTCGTTTATTGTTAATTAATGCGCTTAATTGTTATTTCATGCGGAATAAGTATGATGTATGCAGCCCATTACGGGCAAGTTTGTCCCGAGGAAATTGCGGGACAACTCCGTAAAAAGTATCCCTCTCTGTACGATGGAACTCGTCCGGGTAGCTCGCTGCGAGAAATGGACTTTTTTTCCATCGCGGAGAACGCCCATCGCGCGTTCCTCTCGTCTCTCGACGATGTAAATTTTCTTTGCGGTTCGAACCGCGAAGAAAAAGCGCGTTGCTTAACGACACTCGGCTGCGACCGAGACCTGTAATTTCGACTTCTGGCGAACAGTTTTGCGCGACGACTTCTCGTTAACGTTTGACTAGTTCCGCTCGGTTCGAGTCGTTCCTTTTTCTTTCGAATATCGTGTTTCGAAGCCGAAAGAATCTCCGAACGAAACTTTCGACGCGCGTCGAGACGCAACTCGCATCGCGTCCTCGGTATCGCTCGAAGGGAAGGGACGTCGATCGTGCAACGTTCCCGTGAATTTTTTAAAAAGGCTCACCCGGAAAAGACGGAAGAAGGCTGCGTGCCATCCAGCCACAGAATATAAAACGAGTCGCGCGGCGTAGCTCGTGGACGCCCCCGTGTCCAGGCTACTCGACCCTGCATAAATTTTCGTCGGACCAATTTCTCCCGACTGCTTTTTCCCGAGAAGACGGTTCCTCTAAAGCGCCGGTGCCTTATTTCGTGTCACGCGGGCTCGTCGAGGTTTCTCCGCGTTTCCGCGTATATACCGTGTCTCGTCGCTTCCACGGAGGAGATAAAAATGCAAATTTTTATCGCTTAAGCTGCCGTTTAAATTCACCGTCGAATGTACCTTTGATTATCCGAGGTTGTACACCCTCGGAGAAGCGAGAATTCGACTCGGCAAAGCGGAGTAGAATTAAATTGAATTTCATGGAAGTAACGCGGTACGCTTTTTTTTTTTTAAATTCTAGTTCGCTTATTTCTCCCGTTCGTGGCCGCGGTGTTTACGTTCGATCGTAATTCACACGGAGAAGCGGCAGCGAAGAAGAAGAGAACGATTTCGAATCGGGCCGTCGTCCCCTTTTTAAAGGGGGAGTCGGCGGGTAGTTTCGATCGCGCGATACGCGCTTTACGGTGTCGGACATCTTCACCAGATGGAGATCTCCCTCCTTAGTCAGACACGCGTTATTGCACCCAAGGAGGAGAAGCATCTTCCAGTCCCCCTTTCTCCTTCTTCTTCGTCGCGGATCTTCGATCGCGTACATCCCCTCGGTTCTCGGGACTCCTGCGGGGAACAGGCTTCATTACGCTCCCATAAATCACGGCCAATGTACCTTATACGCATCGGACCACCGGTAGGCATCGCGCCGTTATTAATTACCACCACGCGATGCCAATAAAAACGAGGCCCGTGTGGAAGACGTACCGTACTACTTGGCGAGTCGCCGTGGGTGGAGATAAAGGGGCGTAGTGAAAGATTACAGGGGGGCAGTTACGATATACAGGGTGTTCGCGAACGTTACCGGCGTAGTTTCTCCGGTGAACGACCGAACGAACTTGAATTTTCTTCCCTCCTGTACGCGAATCGAAACCGGCCGAGAGAAGTTCACGGGTCAAACGTCGATCGCCCGAAAAAAAAAATACCCGATCGACCCCGAACCAACGAATATATTATACTTATTTTGGAAAAAATTTGCCTCGAACGACCCGAGGGCATTGAATCGCGTCGAATTACGTCGGTACACTCGTCGTCGTGCATAAATCAGCGAGCGCGTTTGACCGTGCACACAGTTCTCTGTTACTTCGCCGCTTTGACACAGGGTTTACAACGGTGAAACCCGATCGAAACGCGTCGAGAGGGCGGCCACGATCAAAATATCATTATTCCCCGTTTTACACCCTTCGAAACTCGATAATGCTCTGCCGTAATTGACTCGCCTCAATGAATGACCGCGGCATGGGTGCTATCGTCATTGTGGGTAATGACAGGATTAAAACAACGTTCGAACCAATCCGGCCGGCATTTAATTATTAGCGACGTCCCCCTCCCCTGGCTTGGCTGACACCGGCCCGGTTGCCGCGATATATATTCAGAATGCAGCATTTTATTGACCGACCGGACAATCGAGTCGCGTATTTACACGTACGAGCGACGTGGCTCGCGCGCGCTTACCCCCCTCGGTCTATAATTGAAATTTAAAACGTCCCGACATCCGGGGATCGAATCGCGTTCGCGCCGCGTTTCATCGAACTCTTCTCCTTCGTCGAGTCTTCGCTCCGAATCGGGTCGTGTAAACTGGCAGCGAACGCAACGAAAGCTACTCCCAGTCGGGACAAATTTAATTGGTTCGCCGAAGGGCGGTACCTCCGTTTGGATAGCTCCTCTCCAACGTTCCAACGTTTCTCCCTTTACGCGTAAGTGCAGGCGGTAAAGGTAATCGTCGTGTATTTATTTGCCTCGAGTGGTTCTACGTTTAATCGCTCTTTAAATTCGAATCTCGATCCTTGTCGCTAGATTGCTCGATGAACGTCTCTACGTATCTTGGTACACGACGGAGCAACCGTACGTCGAGGTTGCGTCGGAATTGCGTTCGATGTAAATTAAAGGATTACGAGCAAAGAGGACAGTCCGTGTTCTCGTCTGGTTGGTTCGGGGACGAGGGCTCCCCGGAGTAGTGATTATCGCGGGAAAATGTACGAAAGCTTCATTATACCGGCGGTTACATTATGTACGCCACTTGAAACGGCCGGAACGAGCACACTGGGCCGCAAGGTGGACCGTAAGCGTCCGGCTGTGCCGTCACCTTCCTTTTCAACCCGCTCCTTAGAACGCGAAAAAGCCTCTTCGAAGGGCCGAGGTCCACTCGTCCATTGCGCAATTAGTGTCGCCGCCGGGTTTTCTTTCTCCTCGGGTCTCGGCATTCGTCTTGGCCCGCTTTTACCGGCGGCCACGCGCTGGAACGCGCGCATTCACCGCGTGTACACACCGCGAGGGAGGAGCGCGCGTTAATTGCGGACCAACCCTCGTGACTGCGGACCGACGTCTCTAATCTTCCGAGCGGGCGAAGACCGGACCGGGCGAAAAATACAAAAAGAACTAGGCCACGGTGTGATCGCGGCTCTCAAAAATGTAGTAGCTTTGCATACGAAAAGTTGTCCCAACGCGCCACTCCGATCCGCGACCGGGGAAATCGGGGCTTCTGCCCCCTGAAAGCCGCGAAAGATACGGTTGAACCCCGAGATTTCCCTCTTTCATCCTTTATCTTGCTCCTCGTCCAGGAGGATCGCGACCTTTTTAATTTCACCCCTACGCTCAACGCGGTTGGTAACGTTTCTCTTTTCCGCTCTCCTTTATCTTACGTCGTTTCCATATACCCGATGTTCTCTTCCGTCTTGTCGCAGCCAACTCCCTTCGTCGACGACCTGTTTCGAACGCTTTCCGTTCCGTTTCCTCGGAGAAGTTATTTCCGCTCGGCTAGTTCGACGAGTGAACATCGAAATCTCGAGTGAATTCAATTTCAGGATGGTCTCGAATTCGAAGGGCGCGCTATCGTTTTAAAGTTCCCGAATCCATCGCGCGCGAAATAATAGCCGATATCCGAACGACGCGCGGGCACGCAAATTTTTTCACGGATAGTACATCTCCCTCTACGAGGAGCAAATTTTATCAGAGGTAAGGAAGTGCGGGAGACGAGAGTCGAGAAACGAAGCAGGCCGCGTGCTGTTTGTACGACGTCAAGCTCCAAAAGTTGCTCGCGTCGTTTTGTATACCGCGTTTAATTTAAATAGAAACATTTCGCAAGGAACTACAAACTATTTAATTAAACGGCGACTTAGGACTCGACGGAACGGCCTGGTGTCGTTCGCGAAATTTAATTTAAGCCGAAATATTGCGGGGTTACGGTTAATCCTGGCGCTGAAAGAAGGCAACAGAGGCGGCAGTTTATGCGCGAGCAGCCCCGCCTCGCTCTACCGTTTCGCGTCTGATTTTCATTAATATTGATCATCGCGGGCTGCTCAGTCATGCGGTTCTTGTTTGCATCCAGCTGGCCGTTTTCTCGCACCTCTTCGCTCGGGACTTTCATTCCCGCGCGAAGCTTTCTCGCCGTTCGCGTTGTCTTAAGGAACGATAATTAATTTCTTTTCCTCTTACCTTAATTAATAATGTTCCGTTGCTTCCGAGTCGACGGTCTGGACTCGTAATGGAAGCTCGCAGCGAATATACATCCTGCCTTTCGAGGCTTAAACGACTCCCCGCCTCCCGAGAAGATGAAAAGCTTCTTAAAAATCATCGGAATTAACGAGTCGAATCGGTTGACTCGATTATAAATTTTACGATCAGCCTGTTGACGGAGAGTACTCGCAACTAGTTTCTATCTTCGGGTAATTACAAGTTCCCCTTTCTCTTTCCGTTCAATTCCGTTGCTCGATTACATGGTCCTTATCATTGACTTACATTTCGAGCAGCACGAAAAAATATTCGACGGCAAAGCGTGTACAGCAGTTTGTGGTTCAGTCCTATTTTCTCATATATTTCTGTGAATACCAGTCGCCAAACTATGATGTACTTCATAATCAGTTTTGATTAACAGATATTTCATTGATATAATATTCTAAATTCGCAGCCAATTAGCTCGGTACCAATCGCGACGAAGAATTATTGTTCGTCGCGAGTAGTACCGATTACCAGGTCTCACCACGTGGAGGTTGCTGCGAGCGGAGACCCGGAGAGAGATAGATGGAATCAAAGTTCCATCGATCTCCCTCGACGCGCGATACAAACGAAGTTACTAAACTAAGGAGATGGAAGGAATCAAAGTTCCTTCGATCTCCTGGTTTAATTCTGCCGAGCGATTACATTTTGGACAAAATTAGGCAAAATTGGGAAAGACGCGACGCGTACCGTGTAGTTGGTCCTACTAGGTCTATCCCGTTTCCCCTCGGTGGGCCCGATTGTCGAGGAAATGCGCGACGCCGTCCACTCCACTAGAGGAGTGCCCCGTTTCTCCCAACTCCGCGATCAGGAGCACGAGCAAAGCCCGGACCTGACCCACGGAGGATGACGAAGAGAGGGTCTTATGCTGGATCAAGGGCTTCCGCAGGGACCGGCAAAAATACCAGCCCCTGTGTTCGCAGCATGTTCTCTCTCTAAGCTGACCCACCAGAAGAGACGGCGATAGACCGTTCGGACCACCTACACGGCCGGTCACTTGCTTATGCAACAAGCAGTGGTGACCGGACTGAGAAACGGGGAAGCGAGAAAAAATAAGCTAAAGATTGGATAATTGCTCGGCAGATCACAGATATTCGTACATGGTGGCCTTAAAACTAACTTAGTCTTAGATTAACTAAAGATCCCACGGCGGATGCGACGAGGAAGTCCACTTGTACCTACCCGAGAGAAACCTAAAGTCAAGGCATGATAGAGAATAGAAATGAAGTTGGTTAGTGGTTAAATACAGTCATGCGGTAACAAAGAAAATAAACAAAGCAGTGACAAAAAAATAAACATGGAAAAACAAGTACAAAGTAAAATCAGAGAAGAAATAAATTAAATTAAACAAAGATGAAGGAGTACTGGCCACCGCCTACCAACGGTCAGTACCAAGTGGTCCGTGAAGGGTCCAGAAACCTAAAATGGAGTCATCCGTCCACCTCGGAGGCGCCCCGTGGAATGAAACTTTTGGCAACCGGGGGCCCCGTATATACCCACAACAAGGTCACTTACCCCTACTTCGATTGTCTTTGTTCGATCTAACCGAATATTTCAAGAAATTGATCGCTTTTAGGCCATTATTTATACTAGGACATTCTTAATAATTGTTTAAACTATGTTCCTACGACGGTTGTTAATAATTATGATAAATAAACATCAAGATATAGCGAAATCTGCAAAGGGAAACGGTTTCGGTGAATGTTTGTCCATCCACGCGATTGTTATTAACATTTACGCATATTCCCAATATTAATCGAACAATGTGCATCTTATTTAGGCATTAGAAATGATTAAGTAACTTGTAGAAATTGATTTTGATCGAGATTCGAAGGAAAAACGTGTTTCGTAAAGATTTAAAGCATGGAAAGTAATAATTGTCAATTTGCTACATTAGTTTAACATTTTTTTCATTCTTATAATTTACACAATACGCGTAGAAGTTGTATTTTTTACTGAAAAGCGGCGAAATTCAATTAATCGCTCTTTTAGATAGAAAAATCATCGTGATGAACACTTGGGAATCGATAATCGATATGTGTAGCCTTGAAAATTTCGGTTGAACCTCAATAACAATAATTCCACCGCGAACCAAAATTACCTGAACGAAATGATATTTTAAGCGTTTATTTATACTAGGACATTGTTAATAATTGTTTAAACTATGTTCCTACGACGGTTGTTAATAATTATGATAAATAAACATCAAGATATAGCGAAATCTGCAAAGGGAAACGGTTTCGGTGAATGTTTGTCCATCCACGCGATTGTTATTAACATTTACGCATATTCCCAATATTAATCGAACAATGTGCATCTTATTTAGGCATTAGAAATGATTAAGTAACTTGTAGAAATTGATTTTGATCGAGATTCAAAGTAAAAACGTGTTTCGTAAAGATTTAAAGCATGGAAAGTAATAATTGTCAATTTGCTACATTAGTTTAACATTTTTTTCATTCTTATAATTTACACAATACGCGTAGAAGTTGTATTTTTTACTGAAAAGCAGCGAAATTCAATTAATCGCTTTTTTAAATAGAAAATCATCGTGATGAACACTTGGGAATCGATAATCGATATGTGTAGCCTTGAAAATTTCGGTTGGACCTCAATAACAATAATTCCATCGCGAACCAAAATTATTTCAGCGAAATGTTATTTTAAGCGTTTATTTATACTAGGACATTGTTAATAATTGTTTAAACTATGGCCCTTCGATAGTTGTTAATAATTATGATCAATAAACATCAAGATACAGCAAAATCTGCGAAGGGAAACGGTTTCGATGAATGTTTGTTCATCCACGGGATTGTTATTAACATTTACGCATATTCCCAATATTAATCGAACAATGTGCACCTTATTTATGCATTACAAATGATTAAGTAACTTGTAGAAATTGATTTTGATCGAGATTCGAAGTAAAAACGTGTTTCGTAAAGATTTAAAGCATGGAAAGTAATAATTGTCAATTTGCTACATTAGTTTAACATTTTTTTCATTCTTATAATTTACACAATACGCGTAGAAGTTGTATTTTTTACTGAAAAGCAGCGAAATTCAATTAATCGCTTTTTTAAATAGAAAATCATCGTGATGAACACTTGGGAATCGATAATCGATATGTGTAGCCTTGAAAATTTCGGTTGGACCTCAATAACAATAATTCCATCGCGAACCAAAATTATTTCAGCGAAATGTTATTTTAAACGTTTATTTATACTAGGACATTGTTAATAATTGTTTAAACTATGGCCCTACGATAGTTGTTAATAATTATGATAAATAAACATCAAGATATAGCGAAATCTGCAAAGGGAAACGGTTTCGGTGAATGTTTGTCCATCCACGCGATTGTTATTAACATTTACGCATATTCCCAATATTAATCGAACAATGTGCATCTTATTTATGCATTATAAATGATTAAGTAACTTGTAGAAATTGATTTTGATCGAGATTCGAAGTAAAAACGTGTTTCGTA
This sequence comes from Ptiloglossa arizonensis, assembly GCF_051014685.1. Classification (NCBI taxonomy): domain Eukaryota; kingdom Metazoa; phylum Arthropoda; class Insecta; order Hymenoptera; family Colletidae; genus Ptiloglossa; species Ptiloglossa arizonensis. Next base: position 27,640,151 of record NC_135051.1, read on the forward strand.
AAGATTTAAAGCATGGAAAGTAATAATTGTCAATTTGCTACATTAGTTTAACATTTTTTTCATTCTTATAATTTACACAATACGCGTAGAAGTTGTATTTTTTACTGAAAAGCGGCGAAATTCAATTAATCGCTTTTTTAGATAGAAAAATCATCGTGATGAACACTTGGGAATCGATAATCGATATGTGTAGCCTTGAAAATTTCGGTTGGACCTCAATAACAATAATTCCATCGCGAACCAAAATTACTTCAACGAAATGTTATTTTAAGCGTTTATTTATACTAGGACATTCTTAATAATTATTTAAACTATGGCCCTACGATAGTTGTTAATAATTATGATAAATAAACATCAAGATATAGCGAAATCTGCAAAGGGAAACGGTTTCGGTGAATGTTTGTTCATTTACGTGATTGTTATTAACATTTACGCACGTTCCGAATATTAACATTACAATGTGCATCTTGTGTGTGCATTACAAATCATTAATTACTTTACAAATATTAATTTCGATCGAAAATCGAGAAACATATGAATACCACGTTTTACATTAATTTTCGATCAAATTTAATTTCTATAGGCAAATCAATCATTTACAATGCATAACTAAGATGCATTCTCTAACATAAATGTTCGGAACATGAGTAAATGTTAATAACAATCGCGTGGATGGACATTTAAACAATTATTAACAATGTCCTAGTATAAATAAACGCTTAAAATATCATTTCGTTCAGGTAATTTTGGTTCGCGGTGGAATTATTGTTATTGAGGTTCAACCGAAATTTTCAAGGCTACACATATCGATTATCGATTCCCAAGTGTTCATCCCGATGATTTTTCTATCTAAAAAAGCGATTAATTGAATTTCGCCGCTTTTCAGTAAAAAATACAACTTCTACGCGTATTGTGTAAATTATAAGAATGAAAAAAATGTTAAACTAATGTAGCAAATTGACAATTATTACTTTCCATGCTTTAAATCTTTACGAAACACGTTTTTACTTCGAATCTCGATCAAAATCAATTTCTACAAGTTACTTAATCATTTATAATGCATAAATAAGATGCACATTGTTCGATTAATATTGGGAATATGCGTAAATGTTAATAACAATCGCGTGGATGGACAAACATTCACCGAAACCGTTTCCCTTTGCAGATTTCGCTATATCTTGATGTTTATTTATCATAATTATTAACAACTATCGTAGGGCCATAGTTTAAACAATTATTAACAATGTCCTAGTATAAATAAACGTTTAAAATAACATTTCGCTGAAATAATTTTGGTTCGCGATGGAATTATTGTTATTGAGGTCCAACCGAAATTTTCAAGGCTACACATATCGATTATCGATTCCCAAGTGTTCATCACGATGATTTTCTATTTAAAAAAGCGATTAATTGAATTTCGCTGCTTTTCAGTAAAAAATACAACTTCTACGCGTATTGTGTAAATTATAAGAATGAAAAAAATGTTAAACTAATGTAGCAAATTGACAATTATTACTTTCCATGCTTTAAATCTTTACGAAACACGTTTTTACTTCGAATCTCGATCAAAATCAATTTCTACAAGTTACTTAATCATTTGTAATGCATAAATAAGGTGCACATTGTTCGATTAATATTGGGAATATGCGTAAATGTTAATAACAATCCCGTGGATGAACAAACATTCATCGAAACCGTTTCCCTTCGCAGATTTTGCTATATCTTGATGTTTATTGATCATAATTATTAACAACTATCGAAGGGCCATAGTTTAAACAATTATTAACAATGTCCTAGTATAAATAAACGCTTAAAATAACATTTCGCTGAAATAATTTTGGTTCGCGATGGAATTATTGTTATTGAGGTCCAACCGAAATTTTCAAGGCTACACATATCGATTATCGATTCCCAAGTGTTCATCACGATGATTTTCTATTTAAAAAAGCGATTAATTGAATTTCGCTGCTTTTCAGTAAAAAATACAACTTCTACGCGTATTGTGTAAATTATAAGAATGAAAAAAATGTTAAACTAATGTAGCAAATTGACAATTATTACTTTCCATGCTTTAAATCTTTACGAAACACGTTTTTACTTTGAATCTCGATCAAAATCAATTTCTACAAGTTACTTAATCATTTATAATGCCTAAATAAGATGCACATTGTTCGATTAATATTGGGAATATGCGTAAATGTTAATAACAATCGCGTGGATGGACAAACATTCACCGAAACCGTTTCTCTTTGCAGATTTCGCTATATCTTGATGTTTATTTATCATAATTATTAACAACCGTCATACGACCATAGTTTAAACAATTATTAACAATGTCCTAGTATAAATAAACGCTTAAAATATCATTTCGTTCAGGTAATTTTGGTTCGCGGTGGAATTATTGTTATTGAGGTTCAACCGAAATTTTCAAGGCTACACATATCGATTATCGATTCCCAAGTGTTCATCACGATGATTTTTCTATCTAAAAGAGCGATTAATTGAATTTCGCCGCTTTTCAGTAAAAAATACAACTTCTACGCGTATTGTGTAAATTATAAGAATGAAAAAAATGTTAAACTAATGTAGCAAATTGACAATTATTACTTTCCATGCTTTAAATCTTTACGAAACACGTTTTTCCTTCGAATCTCGATCAAAATCAATTTCTACAAGTTACTTAATCATTTCTAATGCCTAAATAAGATGCACATTGTTCGATTAATATTGGGAATATGCGTAAATGTTAATAACAATCGCGTGGATGGACAAACATTCACCGAAACCGTTTCCCTTTGCAGATTTCGCTATATCTTGATGTTTATTTATCATAATTATTAACAACCGTCGTAGGAACATAGTTTAAACAATTATTAAGAATGTCCTAGTATAAATAATGGCCTAAAAGCGATCAATTTCTTGAAATATTCGGTTAGATCGAACAAAGACAATCGAAGTAGGGGTAAGTGACCTTGTTGTGGGTATATACGGGGCCCCCGGTTGCCAAAAGTTTCATTCCACGGGGCGCCTCCGAGGTGGACGGATGACTCCATTTTAGGTTTCTGGACCCTTCACGGACCACTTGGTACTGACCGTTGGTAGGCGGTGGCCAGTACTCCTTCATCTTTGTTTAATTTAATTTATTTCTTCTCTGATTTTACTTTGTACTTGTTTTTCCATGTTTATTTTTTTGTCACTGCTTTGTTTATTTTCTTTGTTACCGCATGACTGTATTTAACCACTAACCAACTTCATTTCTATTCTCTATCATGCCTTGACTTTAGGTTTCTCTCGGGTAGGTACAAGTGGACTTCCTCGTCGCATCCGCCGTGGGATCTTTAGTTAATCTAAGACTAAGTTAGTTTTAAGGCCACCATGTACGAATATCTGTGATCTGCCGAGCAATTATCCAATCTTTAGCTTATTTTTTCTCGCTTCCCCGTTTCTCAGTCCGGTCACCACTGCTTGTTGCATAAGCAAGTGACCGGCCGTGTAGGTGGTCCGAACGGTCTATCGCCGTCTCTTCTGGTGGGTCAGCTTAGAGAGAGAACATGCTGCGAACACAGGGGCTGGTATTTTTGCCGGTCCCTGCGGAAGCCCTTGATCCAGCATAAGACCCTCTCTTCGTCATCCTCCGTGGGTCAGGTCCGGGCTTTGCTCGTGCTCCTGATCGCGGAGTTGGGAGAAACGGGGCACTCCTCTAGTGGAGTGGACGGCGTCGCGCATTTCCTCGACAATCGGGCCCACCGAGGGGAAACGGGATAGACCTAGTAGGACCAACTACACGGTACGCGTCGCGTCTTTCCCAATTTTGCCTAATTTTGTCCAAAATGTAATCGCTCGGCAGAATTAAACCAGGAGATCGAAGGAACTTTGATTCCTTCCATCTCCTTAGTTTAGTAACTTCGTTTGTATCGCGCGTCGAGGGAGATCGATGGAACTTTGATTCCATCTATCTCTCTCCGGGTCTCCGCTCGCAGCAACCTCCACGTGGTGAGACCTGGTAATCGGTACTACTCGCGACGAACAATAATTCTTCGTCGCGATTGGTACCGAGCTAATTGGCTGCGAATTTAGAATATTATATCAATGAAATATCTGTTAATCAAAACTGATTATGAAGTACATCATAGTTTGGCGATTGGTATCCACAGAAATATATGAGAAAATAGGACAGAACCGCAAACTGCTGTACACGCTTTGCCGTCGAATATTTTTTCGTGCTGCTCAAAATGTAAGTCGTTTCAATTCTTCTTTCGAGCAGTTTCTTCTTTAGAACTGTCTACTGAATCCGATCTTGAGTAGAGCTTTCGTCTTAGGTAAAGAACTTTTTGTAAAAATATAAAAATAACGCACAGAACGAAAACAGATTGGCACTTTTTTAAAGTTTGACGTTAATTTATAACTATTTGTGATTAAAAAGAATAAATTATTTATCATTATATTCGAGAAACTTTCCTGCATTTTCGAAGACCAATTAGAACTTTGCAACGTTTTTACTTTTCAAGTGATACCTCGTTATTTTCGAAAATTCAGAGTTTTTATAGAAACTCGTGTTTTTTCGGAAATCGGGTTGAAAAAATGATACAGGAATTTGACTTTCGCATTCTTGTTTAGGAGTGGGGCTCTACAAGGATCGCCCATTGGTTATTGGAAAGCAAAATGTGTGTTGGACAGTGTTGTCTTTCTCTCGCTTCCTTTTGACCAAACGGACGAACCAACGGACGAACGGTTGCAATCGAAGTCGCCTGTGAGTACATAATTAGATTGGCACTTTTTTTTTCTTCTTGCCGTGGAAAATCGTAGCTGTGATTTTTGGTACCGTTCCGCGATCGAAACCCTATCTCCTGTTGTTAACGATGCAATTTCGATCGGACCTCGGGAGCGGTACCATTTCCCGAGCGCTGTCGGAATTTCGTAAACGCGCGCGGAACGATGAAAAGTTTATTCCGCGACGAACGATTTCGTGATTTGCATTCGTGCTAACCGATGCGCGGCTAATGAAAAACATGCGCGCAAAATTGGACTCGCGGTCGAGTTATCCCTCGTCGTTCGGCGTTGTTACACATTACTCGTGCTCGTCTCGTCTCTACCGATTAACGAATGTTTAACTATCGGGGCGTTCGGCGCGTCATATTTTTCAATTTAACCACGATGAAATTGTTCCGCTTGATTTCGGGAACAAAATTGCGCGGAATGTCGTTAATTGGTCGGCGAAATGTTGTTCGTTACGTTCAACCCGGTTTTGGTAGGAGGGGAACGAAATGACATAGACGTTCGATGAAATTGAATAGTAAATCGTTTATTAGTACGAAGGTGTGATAGTGTCTCGAGTTAGCCTTGGCCGACATTCGTGATTAGAGTGAACCTGTGGTACCATAAGGTGAACGAGTGTGATAGAGTCTTTTTTTTTTTCTTTCTTAAGTGATGTAAGAGATAGATGTTAGAGCTAGTTACCCTGTTCTGCGAGCTGGTGTTCTCCCCATCGATCGGGCCGATTTCACGTGCTCTTTCACGATCCCGCTACGATTCACCGGGCTTTCTTTCCTCCCCTTCGAACGATCGATTTTAACCCTTTTCTATTTACCCTTTGATTCATTTTTCCTCGATTATCCACGGTTTCGTTACAACGCGGCACGATGGAAAAGGAGAACGCCCGTGCAAGCTAACTTTCAAGAGTGCTACTTGTTATTCTTCCGAGGTACTCTAGTGCCTATGTTTTTTCTCTGTCCTCTGCATTTTTCTGCCTATATTGCTAAATCGCAGCTAAAATTAGCGAGACTAATGGGGAGGAACGCGATACCCCCGTTCTCCCATTCGAACGGAACAATAAATAAGAAATTTCGCGACTCGTATACGCGTTCCGAAATGGAAAGGAAACCTCTCGTTCGTTCTTCGCGTCTTGTTAAGATTACGCGCTCCTCTGTCTTCGCTTTCCGCGAAAACTCTGAAAGAAGGAGAAACGAAAGGCAAAATCAAACTCTTCGATTTCGACTCTGGTCGCAATGCGTAGCAATAATAATGACAATAATAATGTAATAAAAGGAATAGTAATAATAATAATAATGATAATAAAATAATAATAATAATCATTAATACACTATACGCATTCCGCATCAGTGTCGATATAACGATTCTTCGATTGCGATAAAGTACTTGGTAGCGAATACAGATTGCAGGCTGCCGGGGGATACAACGATGTCCCCGCTTCTTTAAATAAGAACAATGATAATAAATTAGATTTCGTCGTACCTACTGTACACGCGTATCTGTGTGTATATATCTATTTATATACCGCATATATTTATATATATATAAAAAACGATCTTGAAAAACGTGTTTGACTAACATGGACGTAAAATCGTACAAAAAGCGTTTGTCCCTCGTCTAATTCCGTCGTGCGTTTCCCTCGACACCGTTTCGCGCAAGAGCGTTTACCACGTCGTGAACGCGTTTCTTTTCTCTCGCACTCTTTGATTGTACGCATCTTTGATCATACGTGACTGGTCGTGCGATTTCGTTCCCCGCGATATAAGTACGTGTTACACCACCTACGGTTCACTTTTATTTTCGCTCGCGTACTTCGTTTCCCCTTTCGTGCACCCCTGAATCAAGGACTTTTGAATTCTCGGATACGAAATTGTTTACCTCGCTCTTATTCCGCGACGAAAATGTTCAATTACGAGATATACACGAAATCTCCAATTACGACGAACGCTACTTGTCTATTAGGGGGAAACCGATCTTTGAATTAGGGGGAGGTGCTCGATAGGGGTTGGTCTTCCGCGTGCGACTATTTGGTAGCGTGTTCGCTACTACACACACCTAATTCTTCGGGTCGTACATATAAAATTATATTTACAACAGAGTGATCTTTTCTTTGTCGCGAGGTATTCGCTCTAAATGCACCTAAAGAGTGTACAGTACCAAGAAGCGGAAGGGGAGGTGCACGGGAATCCGAAAGAATCGTTTCCGGACGACCCGTTTGAATAATTCAATATCCACTCTATGCCATTTTTTCGATCGTTCTTCCTCTCTCTCGCACTCCGTGTCGTTTCACTCTCGTGTCAACTCGTACACGCGTAGTCGCTGTTCGCGACGTACAATGCGCTGCTCGTTATAAATAATTTAAAAATTATACACTTTTATTTATCCATGTATACATACACGTGTGTATGTAAATGTATGCGCATACACATATATTAAATTCGATCTCCGTTTTCCCGTTTATTCATGGCACACGTCACACGTCATACGTCACACACGCACGCACACGAAAACGTTTGACAAGGATATGATACAGCTATGCTACACCGGAGGAATACGGCCACTTTTCCCACACCCTCTCCCTTCGCTTCCTGCTTCGTATTTACACGGGGTCGCTCGCGAATAGTTGTCTACTTTCTTACACTTAAAGTATGTATAGGTATGGTTGCTTCTGTATATTGTATGTATATGTACCGGTGTGTGCCTGTACAGTCTGTGGTCGAGACGAAATCAACCGACCGCTCGAGGCCGCTATCCCCGCCACACCGTTTCGCTTCTCCCATCGGTTTCCCATCTTCGCGAAAACGTGTCCGAACACACCCTCCGTGACTCCAGTGGCCGAGGAATTTTGTTTCGACCGCAGTAAGAATACCGTCCCTCGATTATCCTACCTCTCGTCTTGGTCTGTCTCTCTGGCAGCGTGATAGAGGCGTCTCGCGAGCGGAAAATCGTGCGACTACCAAAAATTAGAAATCCAGGGTCGTGCGCGACAACGTCGATAATATCGACGGCTAAAATTCTGCGAGAGTATTATTAAGGTCGTTCGGCGCGCGCGCGCGCGTCCTTCCTTCCGCGAACGCACATTTCGAAAGACGATCCCGTATCAAAGGAGCCGTTTCGCGTATTCAAAGAAACGACAGGCTATCGTTGCTTGATCCGTCGCGAAAGGAAACGTCGCGACACGCGGGCGAACCGTTGTCTGGAGGTTCTGGGGTAACCCATCTGCCGAGGAGGAGCTTTGAGAATGTCGGACGAGCGGGAGAGGGCTCGCAGAACGAACACTATGTATTCTCTTTGGACACGCAGACTTTGCAAAAGTAAGTCTTTCGCGAAAGCGCCCCGTCTATACTCCCTTTCTTGATGGTTTTTCTTATTCAAACGCGCCGTGACCTCGCGCGAGATTGCAAATACAGCTAGCTACCCTCCGAGCGTTCGCGTTCGAGAGCTTGCGCCTGCACGTTACGCTATCCGTGCTACGATAATTACCGTTTGTAATTGACGAAGGAAAATACTGCAACTCGACGAGTGCGCTTATTATACTGGGGTGAAACTACCGCGTGTGTGCGTCTGTGCGCGCGTATGGCTACTACGGTTTCGCTGTGAGTCGCTAGGTGCACGAGAAAGTATTTAGATCCTATTTTACAGTCTGATCGATGGCGTATGGGAACGTGCGCGCGAGACCATTCGTCTCTTCTCGCGTGGTCGTGTCAAATTATTTTGTACGAAACCAGTTGGCAGATATCTCTCAGTCGTGGGCAGTCTTTGCGGATTATTATTTAGGATTATTTGGCAGTGGATCGGTTAATCTCTTCCGACTGTTTCCCCTTTTCGCTTCTCTCTTCTTTTTTTTTTTATATATTTTTCGTTTTCTACTTTGCTTCTCGGTGAAACGCGTGGCAGCTTTACGAAAGGTAGTCGCACGTCTCGCACGAAACTCGTTAGCGTTTAAAATCGTCTCGCGAGTAGCTCTACTTGTATAAATTACAAACTAGAAGGCTAAAAAGTCGAAGTACTTGTTAGCGTCCTTTGGTACCAGCCTGAGTCTCATTGGATTACAAATAATTTGTTAAATAGTCTTGCTAAATCACTAAGAGATCACTGTTTGCGTGACTGTTCTTATCCCCCCTCCCTCCTCTCCTTTGTAGTCCGACCATCACGTTTACAGTCTTTTTATTGCTCTGTGTGGGATATTCCTCCGAACCGTCGTCATCCTGTTTCGAAGGTCTCTTCCGTCGAGTACCGTTCTTCCGTCGTTCCCGATACAATTATCGAGCTCCGAATACGTCTCGAAATACTAAAATACATCGCTACGTTACGCGCAACGATTAAAAAAAAAAAAAACAAAAAACATCGCTAGCACTCTGCCGCTTCGCGTACGAAAATAAAATACTCTTCTTCGCGGTAAGAAACAAAAAAGAAAAAACAATAAAGAAACGATCTCTGAAATAAATACGCGAAAGGAAACGCGGAATCGATACTTTTTAAAAAAGTATTACAAGCTTCTCGTTCATTTTCCTCCCGCCGTTCTCGGACTCGATCTTTCTCCGCGAACCTTCTCCGCGACCGAGCATTAGGACACGATGTAATCCGCGGAATGATGGGAATGATGCGAGTTTCGATGCTTGTCCTTTCTATGATTCGTCCTCGAGTTGCTGCTACGCGTCCCGGTGGTACCTGTGGTACCGGATGTGTGATGACTGTACCCGCTATCGCTGCCGAAACTACTGTCCGGTTGACCTTGGTACAATCTACCGGAAGTGATTTGTTCGCCGTCTCTGGGCCCGTAGTACACCGGTTGCGTGTACTTGTCCTCGTTGTAGAGACGATCGGTAGGCTGGGAATAGGTGTCCGAGTATTCGGCCCCTACTTGCGTGTAGACCGGAGCGGTGTCTTGATTCTGGAGCCCGTAATAGTCCGCTCCGTACTGCGAGGCGTACTTGTACTTCTCGCTCGACTTGCGAGACCTGTCCTTGTTGCTTCTGCCTTGGCTGGAATAGTGGTGCAAGGGTCCGAGCACCGGCACGCTCTCGTAGGGGTTCTCCTCGACTCTGAGGGCCTTGGTCGCTGGCATCGGGGGCACGAAATAGGGTAACCTGTGGGCCACCGACGGGACGGACTGTTGTCGTTGATTGCTATTCGTTCGTGTGCCAGCTACGCCTGAAAACCGAGTCCCCGCGTTAATCGAAACATTCGATCGTTACTCGCGAATCGAAGGAGTGTCCGATTTCGAATTGAAACTGACCAGCGACGCTAGGATAGAGCTGAAGCAACGCGTCCAGCAGCATCCCCTCGTGGAACTCCCCCACATCGTGATTCTTGTCTCTTCTACGTCGGTCGAGGCTCCTAGGGCTTCTACCGCGTCTTTCTCGCGGTGGCCTGCCACCGGCCGGACACGTGCCCCAGGTTGGTCCGCTCGAAGTGAGCATCCTGGCCTCGGACGGCTCGCCGACCGAGAGCTCGTCCTCGGCGAACTCGTCCTCGCTCGCCGGTTTCGACGAGGACGACGGCCGGTGATGATGCCGATGATGATGGTGCAGCCGGTTCCGAGCGTTCAGCTCGCTCTCTTCGTCCGTTTCCGGATGGTCCCCTGGAACGGATGAATAATTTATGAGCACCCGTGGCATTCGTCGCTCGGTTCGATAACGATAATTAATTGGACGGTACGTTAATTAATTAACCGGCAATCTCATCCTCGTGTCAAAGTTACGATCGCGCGGTGGATGAAACCGAATCGAATCGAAACGAAACGAGTCGAGTCGAGTCGAGTCGGTTACCGTGCTTTCAATTTTCAACGGGGAATCGATGTCAGGATCGATTTAGTCGAGGAGATCGACCGTCGTGTTATTTGGAAACTAGAGCAACGGGGACAGAGGTAGGGTATTATCGGGGGAAAGTATCCACGGGAAGCAAAGCGTGTTATCGTCGTTAGTCGTGGAACGAAATCCAGGAACGGGCGAGCGTATCGCGCGTACAGCTCGTGCTTTTAATCGACTCTGCCGATTTTTCCCACCTTTTTATCATCGCTTTTATTAACGCCACTTCTCCCTTTCCCTACTTCGATCCGGCACGGTTTTCAGCATTTAATCCCGATAATTGACCGGCGCGACTCCTGCGTGCCGGTCTATCGACGTCGCGCGATCGTTAACCGATCGTATTGTTGCGCGTATCAATTCGGCACTAACGAGAGCTGTGTTCGTTTACGTCGGCATCATTAAAGTAGCACGACGGGTTCGCGGTCGAAATCAAAATACGAACGTTCGATGTTGCGCGATTTGGCCGCGTTCTTTCGCGGTTCCAATTATCTCGTTGGTTCGGCGATGGCCGAGGGCAAAAACGGACCAAGACGAGAACGAGTAGCGCGTCCAGAGTATGCTTCCGTGGCTCGTACAGAGGGATACGAGGAACAAGGACCTATCGTCGGATACGAGCCTCGTAAAAGCGAGAGGCGAACGAAAACCGGTAAAACGAAGGAAAAATGGCGTTTAACGGTGAAACAATATCTTTACGGAACGGAACGGAACGGAACGGAAGTTTATCGATTATAATCGACGTTAAAGTTCGTTCTTTGACGATCCCTCGAATGCTACCGATCGGCGTTCCATCTTCGCTTCGTTGTACGTGTAGGTTCTTATCTACAAAAGGAAGTAGAAAAGAAGGAATACTCGTCCGTTTACCGTGGTTGCACTTTTAATCTCCGTCATTGTGTACCTTTCCTTGTTTGTCGCTCGGCGCTCGAAGCGATGGCGAGCGAGCCAGGATTTCCCCGGGGACGCTAAATTCCACGGAACGAGGAGGAATTCGTTACCGCGCGAAATAATTCAAAAACCGCAAAATACACGTTCCCTTTGCGCGACAGCCGACGGCCGCATTGTATTTCATGGTCGACTCGGTCGCGCGAGCGTCGAGTTCGACTCTCCTGGACGCCATCGTCGGGTCCTTTTCGAGTAAAAAGTTGCAAGGTTTTCGACGAGTTCGGCCAAACTTTTTTCTACGAAAAGGTACCCAACGGGACAAGAGCAGCCCACGGTGACGTTAACCAAGATAAATTATCGCCCCGAAGAACCGGGAATACAATCTCGCGTAACACCGTATCGCCGCGCGTACATCGAGTTACACGGTTTCGTTTCGCTCAAAGGGCGAACGGATCGCCGAAGCTAGCCCTTCTCGTCGTCGATACGCTTTCCGCGATCGAGAGGCGCGAGTGAGCCTAGATACGTACACCTGTACAAGCACAACGGGTTAGGGAGCGGCACGGCATGTATATTCGATTACCGTCTCTCCTCGTCAAACGTCGAAAGTCTCATCACCATGCTAATTAGCCATCCGACTAATGGGAAGTATAAGTCAGAGGTCGTGTCGCGCTTATCTCCTTCCACCAAAGGTTACGGTGGGAGGAGTGCCGTGGATGGATACCTCGGGAGAGGGAGGCTATCGAGATACTCACCGCGGGAAAGGAACAAGATACACGGGGAAGAAGATGAACAGCTTCCGATTCCGTTCCGACGGAGATTAGACACGGAACTTCGTTGTCGAGAGTTCGTCGAATTAATACGGAGATAAGCGCGGAAGAAAGAATCGCTTTCGAGGGTTTCTCGTTTTGGAAAGCGTATCGCTCCCTGGACTCGGCGAAAGCGTTGCTTCTCCTCGATCTACGAAGGGAGACGATCGCCCGAGTCTCGGAGAAAGTAGAAAGGGACCGACCGTCCGCGCGGAGGTGTACGATTAATTCAAGCCAGAGGATCCGAAACACAAGAAACTCGCAAGCCAGTGTTAGCTCTTGGTTAACATCAAAGTACATCCAGATTCAATTTAACCACACGTTAATCGCAAGTTAAGCCGGAGCCGACCGGCGGCAGTCCTCGAAAGCGCGTACTCGAATCCTACCTATGTTCTCTCTTGGCAGGATTGCGCGCGAGGATCGCGCTCGAGGATTGCGCGCGAGGGTCGCGCGTTACTCCTCAGAGTCCTCAGAGGCAAGTCTCATCTAGAAGGAGAGCGTGTAATTTGCGTTTGTGCGTGTGCTCGAAAGGTCGAAACGTCGAAACGTTCACCGTGTTCCGTGGAAACTCGCGCGGAATGGTCGGGCGAACGCAAAAATCCGGAAACACCCGCGTGAGCGTACGTACACGGATTCTCGATTAAATTACTCACCGTTGCTGAGCTCCTCGTAGACGGGATTGTACAGATCCTGCGACGTGTAAGGATCGGGACCCGGACTGCTGCAGACGAACACGCCTCTGCCCGTGTCCTTGACGTCCAGCATCTGTCGCGAGAAGGAAAAATCGTTAGTCGGTGTCGGGGTACGGTGGTATCTCGGAGATGATCGCGCGGGGGTGTCGAACGGGCGATACTGTTCGCGTCGAGGACCGTGCGGTTCCAGCGAAAGGAACCGTAACCGCTCGGTGCCGAGCGAGATGCAACCAGGAACAAAAGGAAAGCCCCTTAACGCTGTAAACTCCTGGCTTACGCTCGAGAAGCCTTCGAGCCGTCCGTAAACGTTCCTACCTTAAAGCGGAACGAGTCGTTCTCGCGCGACACTTTTCCCGCCTCGCGACTCTACTTTCGACGTATCGAAAACTTCCCAGCGTACGGCACAGTTTAAGATCGTAATTTCTTCTCGAACGGGTTCGCGTCGATGTCCTCGTCGATTCACCGGCTCGCTCCGCGTTCCATCGAAAGAACTTTATCGTTCTTCGAGACTCGTTTCGCGCAACCGATACGGATTAAAGTAGACATCAAAGGGGGACGGTGCTAACGGCGCCTTCGTTGCGTTCCCGAGCGACGATTGACTCGTTCTTGGCCCTCGAGACCCTCGCGAACCTTCGATTTCTCTCACCTCCGGGCGAGTCCCGAACCGAGAAACGCTGACTCGGCTGCGAATCGCGCGAAAACGAGGGGTAACTCGTCGGTCGATCCTCGAATCATCCGAGATCGTCATCGTCGCGAACAACAAGGAACGATTTTCGACGCTAATTTTATTTCTCCGGCCACGAAACGCGCCAACCCCTACCGAACCGTCGAGCGAACGGGGCGAGAAGTCGCCTCTCAAGACGTCCCGGCAACCCCGGATGAATTCTAAAAACTCCGGGACTCGTAATTAATTCCCGGGACATCCTGTTCCGCGAACTCGCTAAAAAATTCAACGAGGCGACAGCGACGGCAGCAATGACCTGGGAAGGAGCGAAGCGCCGAGATCGTCCGGATGATCGATACGATACAGCACGATTTAACCCCCGGGGTTCCGGTTAACCCAGTTTCGCGCGCGTCTACTCTCGCGACAACCCGTTTCCGGATTTCTCGTGTCCTCGCTCCTCGCTCCTCGCGCAGGAACTCGTCTAATGGGTCTCGTCATATCGCGTAACGGGTACAAATGGCGTGTCGTGGTTCGCGGAGCTTCTTGCCCGGGGTATCCGTCGCGGCGAACGTCTCCGTGCTCGCTCGTTCGATTATTTATTTACGGTAATCAGACCCTCGAAAGGTCTCAGGGAAGGACGTTCGTCTTCGAATCGGAGTCGATGGAATTCGATCGATGCGCGCGCGTAATTCGGGACGAGGAACGAACAAACGACAACGATAAATAATCGGGGATAGTTCCCTCTCGGAAAGTTTGCGCTCGCGCGCCTCCGTTTCGACACTTTCATCGAGAAAGGAGAATCGCTTCGGGGTACGAGAGGAACGCTAAGTGAACGAAGGGTCCGAGTTACAGCTTTGCAACAACGATGGCGGAAGGGAACAATAGCGAGGGAGAGGTTCGAGTACTTTCCAAGTACTTCCTAATAAAATTTGATGGGGTTGATTTTCCGGTGGCGTACACTCTCGTCGCTCGTCGACGTTGCAACAGGATGTACGTAGAGCCCGAAACGACTACGCGATGGCAAGTTACCGGCCGTTGACGTCGACGCAAACTTTTTAGCCCTCGTTAGCTCGAAATTACCCGCGACGGAAGACGAAGACGTAATTTCGAAACGCGATCGGGTATCCGGCGAACGATCCGTGACTCCCGTGACCTCGAATCGACGAAATCGAGTTAGCCCGATAATTCGGGTGAATCGCGAGGGAGTCGAGAGGAACGAAACCGACGGCTTTTCCCCCGAATCGAAGTCCCGTGGGCGGCTCCGTCGGCCACAAAGGAGGATCACTCGATTACTTTTGCTTCGCTTTTGCCGAACATCGAACCGAGGGTTCTCTTCCGGCCCTTCTGCTTGTCTTCTCGCATCTCGTCTAATCGGCCGTCTCGCCCTTCGCGTTTCGGCCGCTGCCAACTTTTCTTCGATCGCCGGGAGTCTTCCGACGAGTGGGTAACCGAATTATCGGGCCTCCCGAGAGAGCATCGGGCTCGAACCTCCTTAATCTCGGAGAAGAGCGATCAATTTCTAACGGGACGATTGTTAAACTCGCGTCGGTGCCAAAGAAGGACCGCGTCGCGTCGCGTCGCGTCGAGTCGAGTCGAGTCGAGTCTCTCGGGTCCTGTGCACCATGGAAACAATACCCTTTCGTTTCTTTTCGCTGGTGAAACGAATTCAATTCGGGCGCCACGCTCGTTTCGTTAATTTTAAGAAAATAATCGACGGAAAGACTCGAAGCAACCTCCGCGCGAACATCGATGGAATCTTCTCGGTAGTCTGGGAAATCGCGAGAAGAGGAATGTAAAGGATCGACGCGCTATCTCCCCGAGAATCGCGATTCCGTTTAACTACCAAAATCGAGATGCGCCTCGATGATAGACGCCTGAGCAAACGCCCGGAGCTCTTTGCTCTGAATACAGATTCCGAGAGCGATATTATCACTCTCGAAAGAGGATCACTCGATTACCGGCGTCTCGTTTGGACGGACGGGCCCCGGACGAAGGTAATTGTCGCCCTTAGCGGGCGTAGCCCGGGCAACGTATACCTCGAGGGTTCTTTCTAATAAGAGCGCATCGCGAACCGAGCGTTTTCTTCTCGAGTAACGGGTCCGCGTCGTCTGGTGAATTTCGAGTCCCGTGGAACTCGACGTCTCTCGGCCCGAGCGAACAAACCCACTCGAAGCGTGTTCCACGATCCGAGATTCGCGCCGAGCGAGAAACCCGGGGAATCCGCGAAAGCGATGGGATAATCGATCCTCCCTCCGGACGCCTTTCAATTTCCCGCCCAGGGATAGCCTATCGTTATCTCGAGAGTGGGAAACGATTTTTGATATTTCACGGATATCGAAGCGAGCGAACGAGCGAGCTAGCGAACGCGCGAGCGAGCCAACGCTTTCTCGGAACGGCGGCCGTAAATTTGCTTTCAGCGTGATTCGCGTAATAGAGGAAATCTCCGCGCGCGTTTATTATATCCCGTTTATAGAAACGCATCGGAGAACTAGGCGGATGGAGACAGAAGGATAGAGAGAGAAAGAGAGAGAGCGGAGCGAAACACGGACACCGAGAGAAGATAAAGCGACGGATAAAGAAGCGAAACCGGGAAAGCTCGGCTCGAGCTGCGAGAACGAGAAAGAACCCCGAGGAGCCGGAGAGAGCGAGATTGAGATAGAGCCTTGAGCCATCGTACCCAACAGCAGGAAGCAATATGTCCGTGGCGTAATAGCGTGGAGCACGGAGGTTAATGGGTTGTCCCTAACGCGCCTAACCTGCCCCACGTTCGCCGTATGTCTGTCCGTCCGCAGAGCGCGCCGTGCGTCCGATCCACCTAGCTGGACCGTCACATTGTATCGCGATAACGCGCCGTCCTAATCGACTAATTTACTACGTCTCTTCCAATTACCGGATGCTCGAAGAATACGACGCTATCGGCGAGGCTGCTAATTCTCCGACGGGCCGTCCATTCCCCGACTCTCGCGTTACGATAAACGTAACGAATCGAATAATTCAAAGACCTCTCGACCATTAATTCCGAACCGCTCGAACGATCGAGGATACGCCGAGAGAGAGAGACGGAGAGAGACAGAGGGAAAGAGACCTTAATACTCGAGAAATCCAATCATCGATTATAACGCTTTCCGAAGCAAACACCGACTCGTTCCACGAGCTACGCTCGTATCTCGTTCGTCTCGAGAAACGTGGCTCGAGAGTCTCGATTCGTTCGACCGTTTGCGAATAACGGATCTCCGGTTACGTTTCAATTTTTTAAGCCCGCTCCTTCGGCCTTTTGCGTCGTGGAATCTCCTCGTTCGAGTACGACGTTCCGGTTGTTCCGTGGATGGGTTTTTTTTTCCACCCGCGAAGAATCGTTCGAAATGCATCGAGAAGATTCGTTACACGACGAGCAAACGTTGTTTGAGCGAGTCGATGTTTCGGATATCCGAGGGACGTACGACGTCACGGTGTTCCGATGGATCGAGGTACCGTGCACCTCGATCGCGCAGGCGCGTTCCTCGAAACGAAGATCGACCACCCTTCCGGCCATGTCGGTGCATCGTGCGCTGCTAGATGCCGTGGCCACAGCGCGTTACCGTAACCTGCTAATTGTTAGTTACGAGCGGCAATTGCATTAGGTTCCTAAGTCCGATCCCTCCTCCTTGCCCCGCTGGCCATCGATGTTGCGTCGCTATTGCTGCGAAGCTACCGCGGTTTCGTGGCCTAACGACGTGCCAGGATACGGATTAGAGGCCCGTAATCGAGCCAACAACAGGTGGGACAGGGAATCGATGGTCGACCAACGGACAAGATTGGATGTTTATTGGCTTATTTTGCGCCGGAGAACGCAAGAACGCTTCCTCGTTCGAGCTCGAACGGACCATCGAGAAAATTGAAAACGCGACGAGCGTCGACGAGCGTCGACGAGATCGAGACCCGCCCGTTCGATGAGAACACGCTCCTCGAAGACCCGGGTTTTCGTCGCGTAGCGTCGTCATCGGTGGTTCGCGGCAATCAATGGCCCGATTGTTCAACGACGTGTCGCGACATCGATCGAACCGCGCAACGGAGTCGACAACAGGTGGATATTAAATCGCCAGACTTCCGGTGGCACGGATCGTCAATTTATTTGGTTATCCGACACCGGATGCGCGCCCGAAGCGGTGTCGTCGAAACCGACACGATCGACGCGCGAACAACGGGACGAGGACCGACCGATCGTCGATCTTCCCGCGATCTTTCCAGGAGATTCGAAGAAGAACGGTCGAAAGGATCGACCGCGACAACGCGCGAATCCTCCACCGGTGGCCAAACTCGGATACCACTGGGAGAAATAGAAAGGTGTTTCGAGCAATTAAATTACGTTCGAGGTAGATGGTCGCACCGGTCCCATTTGCGAAATTAGAGAGCTTTTTCGTTGGTGCGGCAGCTCGCCGAGGCAAACGGCGCCGGTGCACAATGGTGCGGCTGGTCGATCTTTTCCTCGATTTTTCCTAACCTCTCCTCCGGTTCTTCCCTTCGTTTCTCTCTACGTGGTCGTTTTCGCTTACGTACGCCTTTATTTGCGCGGGAAAGCCTTTCACGTTTGCCGGAGGATCTCCGAAAAACGGGCAACCGGACGTTCATTTTTCATTCCCTCAGAGAAAGTTTGAACACAGAAGTGGTTATTCCGCGGCCACGTGTATTGTGTCGGGGGACGATTGGTCCACGCGCGTCCGATACGATTTCGCGCGACTCCATCGTTATCGTTTTCTCTCTTCGTCGAGCGCGCGCAACTCCATTTTCACGAGTCCGTCATCGATCTTCCGCCCGATTCCGTTCTATCCGGCGGAGTGTTCGCTCGATCGAAATTCCGCGCGTTCGCGAAGGATACGAGGGATGCGAAGGATGGGATTGTGGACCGGGTCAATAACCACTCCTCGTCAAATTTTTCAGTAAAGTAATTTTATTTTCTCAAACTTTCCTCCCTCTTTCCTCGGTACTTCAATATACACAGGACTTTCTCTGCTTTCCCTTCTTTCTCTCGCCTCTCTTCCGTCTCGAATCTACGCGCGTTTATCTCAAACCCATCCGGGGTTTATTTACAAGACACAGGCTACCGTACCGGCTACGGTATGAGACACGATAACGACAATAAATAATAATTAATCTGCTCGATGATAATAATAATAATCATAATAATAATAATAATAATGATCGTTACCATCGTAACGATAATTACTCGAGCGTCTATATAAACGAGAAACTTAGGTCTGGTAATTCACCGTTCACGCGGGTGCACAGCTAATCTCTGACTGTCTTTTAATACTTTTATATTAATATATATTTATATGTATATATTCTCTCTCGTTCTCTCGTTCTCTCTCGTTCTCTCGTTCTCTCTCTCTCTCTCTCTCTCTCTCTCTCTCTCTCTCTCTCTCTCTCTCTCTCTCTCTCTCGCTCACCTTGCTTCTTCGCCTCGCTCTGTGTATATTATTTACAAATTTTTGCGAGTCTAATCTATTTACAACCATGGAGTGCATCTAGCTCTCGCCGTGCTCACACAATCGAAATTAATAAGGCCCCTCGCCCTCTTTTCTCGCTCCACTGGCACGCGGCCGGTTCGTCGAGCCAGTTCTCTCGCCTCTTCCCTCGTGAACGCGAGATTGTGCAAGCACGGCCGCGTAACAAAATAAATACTGACTAGTCCGCGCTAGTGTCTTCGCCTCGTCACCGATAGCGAGCAAGAGGAACTGAACCGAAAATCGTCGGGACTGATCTCGTCCGTAAGCAACGAGTAAACGAATGATCGAGATGATCGAGGTAATCGTGTCGGTTGGCACTCGATCGTGGAATGCAACGTAAAGAGCAACGAAACGCGTCGCGAGCTGCGGAGACGCTCGGAACGAAATCGAACGAACGGAACCCGAAGGAGACGATCCTCCGAGAAGAAACACCCGAGGAGCGCTGTCGCCTCGGTTTGCTCGCTGACCAACTGGAAAAGACACTAGACTACCCTACGACCTTACGATGGAACGTAACTACGACGACGAGTTTACACCGAAACGCGAGGGTCGCGAGCTCGAACGACCTTGAAACGATCGTGGCCGACGATATCACGGGATATGTGAACCGTCTCCTGTCCCCCGAACGGCTCCGAGGGTCCCGAGGACACCTGGAACCACCGGCCGGGTACAGACATCCGAGACAGGGCAGTCTCTACAAGAATATGTCGCTGGCGAACGACATGTGTCACGTGGTCTGGACGTTCAGATAGATGTCCTCGGGCTTGCTGAGGAGGCTGTGTATCTGTTGCATCGTGCAGAGCGGACACACCTCCTCCTCGGTGCCCTCGGCAACGATTCTTCTGGCCGTGCCCGGGGCCCTCCTGGAGTCCACGATGTACGAGTAACCGTCCGAGTCGAGGGAGTTCGACCTGATCGAGGACGAACGGAACAACCTCAGCGAGGAGATTCTCGTCCCGATCGCGTTATCCGGTTGACGACGATAACTCGGATCGTATCTCGCGGACTCCAGTTCCGTGTCCTTGAAGTCTATGTACGAGTACCCCTCGGAATCGACCGACGGCCTCCTGCCGTACGCTACCTCCTCCCTATGCGGAACTCTTTGGGCGGGTTGTTGGAGCTGACCGGACGAACCGACGGAACCGTGACGTTTGTCCAGGGACGATTGGAGGAGTCTGGGTCGATGGATCGGCGTGATCGGTAGCCGGGAGTCTATCGAGTAGCCGTCGCTGGGATACTTGTCGTTGGTCGGAACGATCTCCGCGTCCGGACGGCTCGGGATGCAAGGAACACCGGTCGAAGGGGTCGGAGGCAAGGGTTGTCGAGTGGTGATCAGGGCGTTCTGACTGGCCAGCAGCAGGTGACTGTTACGAAGAACGTTCCCGCCGTTCCTTAAGAGCGGACTGGACGCGGCGGTGCATCGAGGAGGCGCGTGAGTTGCTATCGAGAGCGGGACTTCCTGGGACTTGGCGAGAAGGGCTCGCGGCGTTCGATAGCCGCCTAAGACCGCCCTCGAGGGCTTGTCCTGGACGCGCAGTATCGCCCTCGGATCCCGGTAGTCGAGATAGTCGAGATGATGTGGCACGGGAGGCCGCGCACGCTGCAACTGTTGCGGCTGTCGTTCCCGCAGGTTGTGTCGCTGATCGGGATTTCGTACCTCGATCGTCGGCGCCTGGCCAGGGTGGTGGCTCGGCAGGTGATTGTGCAGCTGCGAGTGCGTCACCGCTTCCGGCAGGTCCTCGTAGAGCACACCGCCACCCCCGCTCCCGGTACCCCCGTGCGATTGTCCATCGGCCAACATTCGACTTCGGCCACCAGCCGCGGCTGCGGCCGCCGCTGCCGCCGCTCCCGCTGCGCTCTTGCACGGTAACAGGTTCTGCACTTTCCGCTTGTGTCTGCAACAAAAAGTCCAACGTCCTCGTTTAACCAACGGATATTCCTACAGGAGTACCGAGACGCGAGAAAAATCGATTCGCGTAACGGCGAACGATCGCAAATACGCGCTAATTCCGAAGAAAGCCGGAATCGGTCGATCGCATTGCGACGCTCGGAACTGGGCCGAATAAACGGAAAGAAATTGTTTACGATTTCGTTACGGCCGCGCAACGAAACTACCATCGAAAATTCCACCGGTAGCTGGACACCAGAGTTCGAGAAGCTATGTTGATATTTTACTTCGTTCCGCGCTTCGCTTTCCAGTGACTGGGAATCCCCCTGCCCGGCCCGGCCCGGTCTCTCTTTTCCGTTTTCGCTCCACCCTTGGCCTACGCTTGGTTGCCGCTCGTCGGCACACCAGATTAGTTGGGAGCTCGTTGCAATTGTTTGTTCAGACCGGCTTTGCCATAGCTGCACCCGGGAGCTTTTCTCAATGTAAACTTTAACAAATGGAGACCTGCCTTTGCCTATCGCTTCTGTGCCGGTACGACCGCGCACATATTCGCACCTTTCTCGGCCGGGATGTAGATTTCCGTAACGTTCTCGGAGTTTTGGTCAAAGTTCTCCGCGCACGGGAAACGATCCTCGGATCGAAATTCGTACCGGGATATACGCCTGGCTCGTCCCGGTTCTTCGAAACGAAACGCGAGAACACGTTTAAATTCAACCGGAGTCGTCTCTTGGAGCGAGGCGGACGCTGACGCAAATATCAATCGAACCGGTGCCCGAGCAGAGATTTCTCTCCGTGGAAACATCTACCTCTACCTCTAGCTTTTCTACGGAAAGAAAGCTCTGCTCGGACCGCGCGACGGAGGGCAAAGTTTGGACGACCCGAGGGAAGGTGGCGATAAAATGTCCCCGATGAACGATACAGAAACCTTCGGCGGCACGATAATTCACTCGGTGGGTCGGAGGAAGACCGGACAAATTTTCCTCGCCGTTAAAAAGACAAGACGGAGGAATTTCTCGTTAAGGATAGCTCTATTACAGTGGGAACAGGTAGATCTCGGTTCCATCCACGTCCCCGCGGAAAGTTCTCGGTGGAAGGTAGAACGTGGAAGAAGCACGATTTGCGGTACGCCGTCAATCTCGCCTTCCATCTTTCGAGGTGTACCCGTGTACACGAGCAGAGAGCCGGCTCACGGACGAACCGCGGCTACGTCTACGCCTTCCCTCGGTACGCCGCTCGGCAAAGTAGTTTACCCTTCAAGTTTTAATTATCTAATTAACTCCGGCAGTTCGATAATATTTGCCTGTGTAATTAAACCGCCAACTAAGGTTAACAACTTGCGGTGCACTTCCAATAGTAGGTCGTCGAGGTGAATGGCTGAGGGGAACGAGAACTCGATATCTGTGTGTATTATGCGAACGGATCGGGGATCTCGCGAATATAACGAGGGAATTAATTTGCCGCAACCGAGTCGGCGCTCGGTTCGTAGCGATTTTTCGGCAAACACGGCCAGATTGAAACAATATCTTCGATTAGCTCCGAGCGTTCGTTCGCTCGAGACGTCCATGGTACGGGAATGCCGCGTCCAAGTATCGAGGTTCCCTTAATTTCCCGTCTCGCCAATTAGTCGCTTCCCCCGACGTCTGAAATTTCGGTCTCGATACGAGCCGCGATGGTTACCCCGTCCCGTGTAATGAAACGCAAAGACGAAGGGAAACGAGATTAGTTCGAGAGGTGGTCGGTCTCGGAAAGATTATCCCGGTAGCGGGCAAAGAGCCAGTTACATCGTAAAACAGGAAGCAAAAGCTGTTAAACGGGGAGCAGCCGCAGAGACACGAGCTCTGGTTTCGAGGAACTCGCGGACGTTACCCCCGATATAGGTTCCTCGGGTTTCACGGGCCACGGTCAGAGCACCGAAACCATCGCGTCGGATTCGCGCCGAGCGGAGTTTCGCCCGAGACGCGAACGCAAACTGGACACGTGCCTCCTCTACCAGCAAGATTTCAATTTGCCTAATGCTCGTCGTCCGTCGAGCGTAGCGCGCGACCACACTTAGCGGTGCTCTTAGCGCACGGCGAGCCTCGACGCGCTCTCTTCTCGCTGCACGCGAAAATCCGATTCGGAGCGAAACGCAAAGACGACGATCCTTATCGTTTCCCCTCTCTCCCGCGCCCGCCTCTCGAATTGAATCTTCGAGATTTACGCGACCCTCGAGAAACGAGGAGATCGTTGAAACGGTTGTCAACGGTATCGCGTGCGGTTTCAACGTTACACCGGGTATCAAAGGAACGCGTAAACTCTGCCGTTCGACGAATCGTAGCGAGCCCTGGGAAAGCTCGTAAAGCGCGCATCGCGGGAGAAACACTGGGCCGCCGAATGCACCTGGAACGGGCTAGTCGCGTTCGCGTTCGCGTTCGCGTTCGCGATCGCGCACCCGTGCTAAACACGGTATCGCGAGCTTGCGGTCGTATAACGGATCGTAAAGCGCTTTGTGGACCGGCGACCCTTCGAGCACCGGTACGCGCTTTCGTCGAAGGGTTTCTCTGTCCCCCGGCGAGCGCGTTCGTTCGTTATTGTTTCGCGGATCGCGGGAAAATAGGTCGGAAAAATGTTAAAAGAAAGGCTCGCTCGTCCCGATCTCTCTCGGCTGGAGAATTCGCGATCGCGAATCGCGCGTCGCGTTGGATCGGTTCCAGGTCTTCCGGCTCGCATTCAAGGACTCAGCGCGATTCACGAGGTTCGTTATGGCGTGCGATCCGCTGATGGAAATTCACGATGGCGCAGCAATTAGTAGTCGGGATTGAATATCAGGACGTCGGGGCTATACAAGACGGGCCAAGTTCTCGTCGGTTTCTCCCTCCGGGGGCATCGAAAGCCCGTGCCGGGATTGCTCGTGATGGATTTCGACCAGTCGTGCGCTCGCCGCCTAACAGCCTCCGCGGAAACAGACGGAAACTTCCGGTCGCTCCTAATCAAACCCATTCCGGGCAGCAACCACGCGCCTAGAACGGACAGCTCCTGGCTTTTGTCCCCTCTGGGTTGTTCTCTGCTCTATATTCGTCCACGGATATCGTAATGATTTTTCATTAAGGTCGACGTCTGTCCCCCTCCAACGTTCGCTCTCCTCGTTGGTCCCTCCTTCCACGGCGCTGTGCAGCCTCTCGCAGCGAGACGTTCCATCTCCTGTCTCCTAATGGATTTCATTTAGTCACGACGGGAACCCGGCCGGAGAGGAGTTCTCCGGGCGAGAAAACTCCGTCGTCGTCGTCGTCGTCGTCGTCGTCGTCGTCGGCCGCGACGAAGAAAGAATCGATGCGGCAGGAAATTGTCGGTGGCAGCGACGCGGACCCGCGATGACGATAGCTCGTCGACGGGTAACGAAGACGCGTGCAATGGCCTCTTTCCGTCCCTACCCCGGCTCGATCCATTCTTCGGACGAGCGAGGCGAAGCGAATTCGCTCTCGCTAAACTCTGAATAGGTCATTTAAGCCGAGCTTTTAACTCGAGCCGAATTAACTGCCTTTTCTGTTTCTATCTGGGCTCGGCGCGTGCAGCCACTCGCCCCCCGCCACCCGGATTCGGTCGCTTTCACGACCCGACTGCTGCTCGTCCGGATTATGCGCCCCGTGTACCTACTCTGGAACACGCCGAGCGCCCTCGTGCATCATCGCGAGTCCTAGTCACCCGCAGACCTTCTCGACGATCGCGAAACGAACAAGGGGAGAGGCAGGCGTTCTCCGGGCGAACCATATCGACGATTCACGTTACCGTTCTTTGCAAGCTTTCGGTTCCGTCCACCCTCGATCGAAGCTCGGGATACGTTCTCGGAATTTCGAAGCGCTTTTAATCGCGACGGACGCATCGCGGCCCGTTAAGAACCCCCGAAAACTGCCGTCGGAATATTTAGAAGCGTATTAAGGGTGTTCTAGCCCGCGAGTCGACCGAAACGCCCAAGTTCGCGTACACGGAACCCGGCACCGGAAGCACGAACCGGTTACAGCCGCCTCCGTACCCGGTATATAACCTCGCGCCGACAAGCGCATCGGATTTTGAAGTTTACTTGCCGCTGGAGTTTCTCGTAAGCTTCTCGAAACTACAAATTTTGCATATCAATGCGCGTGGGTACACCCAGCCTGTCGACTCGATAAACGACTTTCCACCCTTACCTCCCCGCTCCGGCCCCTTTCACCTACCGTAACCCGTGGGATTCTCTATTCCTCCACCCCGTCGGTAATATCGTCGCATTTCCACCCTTGTATTCGCGGATATACAGCCAGTCCCGCCTCTTGCTCGAACCGAAGAGGGAGCGTGTATTTGTTCGGACGAGACTGTGCAGGAAAGATGTCGCTTCCTGGGTAGGAAATCGAGCCAAAGCGACCGAGTCGAGTACCCACGTATTTAAAGCACGCAGCCCTCCGGTCGTAAAAGGTGTCTTCGAAGCCCTCGGAACCCTGCTCGGCTGCTACTTAAAATTTTCATAACCCGAGCGAGTCGCTCGAGTTTTCAAACTCGGTCGATCTTGCACGGATCGTTGAAAGACGGTCACACCGTATCGTTCGATACCGAGCCGAACGGTGATCCATCTTTCCGAGTAACGCGCATGCATCCCGCTGCTCGTTTATCTCGGTCCGCGAGTAGTCGCGCGCAACCAAATCCATCCCCCGCGTCCAAGTCGTACGAGCAGGGGGATATTGTTTTGCCGCTATCGCCACGCTCGTAGGTGGGTGGTACACGCTTATCGGGAAGGGTTACCACGGTCGAGGCATTATTCCTATCCGGTCAAGTGACCTCCCACGCGGTGGTTATCGGCGAGGAACCGACCCGGGCGCCGTTCGTCGCTCGCCCTCGCTCGCCTCGTAGTTATCCATGCATGGTCGACCCCTTGTAGATACAGGACGCGTCGAGCAACGACCCGAGCCGTGTTTTCTTCCGCGATTTCGGGGATAACGGGGGAATAAAGGTCCCCGCGAAATCGCGAGTACAATTACGCCGGCCGCTATCCACCGTGAGCCCGAACAACCGCGTTTCGATTCGCAAACGCGTCCTACCTCCTCGGTGGACGAACGCGAGTTTTTCTCGGTGGTTTCCGAGTTCTCGAGGGGCGTGGCGGATGCTACTTAATATTTAACGGCGCGACGCGTCGACACGAAAATCCGTGGTCGTCGATACTCGGGGCACGCGGGAACAAGGGGGACGCGAAACCGATGAAAGTCTAAAGAGAGGAAAGTAATCTCGACCCGGTGTACACAGATGCGTACCTAGGTGTGCGCACGTGCCACCGCCACCGCCACCACCACCGCCACCACCGCCGCCGCGGCGCCGGCGCCGCTTGATTGAAACACCGCGGATATTTAAATTGCGAAAGTTTACGAATAAATTTGTGGCGTCGGGCCGCTTCTCGCCAGAGTTCGCCCTTCTTTTTTGGGATTTACCTAATGAGCTGCCGCGGCTACCCGAACAAACACAGCCGGCGCGGTTTCCGGTTCGCGCCGTTGAGAAACGCAGATCGTTCTTTTATCGCTTCGCGTTGCGATCGAGCACCGATGGTCGCTCGTTCGTGACTTTAATTTTCGCGGCGAGCTCGGAGCTCCGCCGACGAATCGCGTTTCTCGACGCGAACTCGCGCAGCCTCCTCCCGAACGGGTATCGGGCGATCGGTTTTATCGGCGATTCGATCGGCGGCCGGAGAGACACCGAATCCGAATCCCCGAGCGACGCGAGCAAGAAACTTGGTCGTCTACGACTAATCCGATACCGGGCCCGTGGATACGCGGATTCGAGGACTATCGGAGATCTGGCGCGGAACAGCGGTAGAAGTCGGCAGAGGCGGGAAGCGAGATAGTTCGGGGAGAACCGAACGTTTGGGGACGGCACTAAGAGAGCTACGAGACGGAGGGCTCGGGGTTGGTAAGTGAAACGGAGCTTGATTAACCAGCCATCCGACCGAGCCTCCGCCTCGAGTGGAGGTCGAAACACGATGGAAGCGAGCGCCGTAATGACCTCAAAGGTGCTTGGATTCGCGTGGAAGGTGTGCAGTCGCGTCAGACGTCGTCTCTGGAGTTGCACAGTGTCCCTCGAGTGGTGCCCACTTGGCGCAACGGAGCGTATTGTGCATTACCGGAGGATAGGCACGTAGACGAACCGGAGGATCCTTTGACGTAGGGTATTAACGTCGTTTCGAGAGCCACTGGGCTCCTTCGGATAGTTACGCTCGACCAGAAGGACGCGGCCGAATCCTCTGGTTGTTCTTCCCTTCGAGTAACCGATCCTTTGAGAGCCGTACCTGCGGGGGTGTTGCGAACCGTTTCGTCGATCGCGAATCGTTCGTCGAGGAGACGCTTAAAAAATTCGAACCTCCTCTCGAGGAGGAGCACCGAACGGGATGTCGGTGTTTGTCGCGGCTAAAAGCATCGCCAATATCGCGCGGATACACGGTATCGGATATCGTTGCGTCCTCCGGTGTCCGATTACCGTTTACGTCTCGAAGGAGCATCGTCCTCCGATTTCGAAGGATAACACGGATCTTCCGTAGCTTCGGACGAAGATTGCCGTCCGTAGGTACGGACCGTTTCCCCTTTGGCTTTCCGTCTCTCGTGCTCTCTTCTCCCCGTTCGGCGATCGACGCGAGTCGCTCGACGGGGGAGAGCTCGGTCGCAAATAGAAGGATTTCCACGGAATAGCCGCAATTTCAAGGACAGTCGGTTCGCGAGATGGAATCGCGTCGGGAAGATCGATCCGGGCCTCGATTCCTCCCCGTTCGTTTTTCGATCTCTGGGCGGAGTCCGGTGGCACCGATGGTGCCGTTGACGCGGACCATCGTCGAGGGCCTCGGAATCGCGAACGCGGGAAAGGAAATTAATAAAAATCCAGCTATCGCGTATCGACGAGCGGCCGTCGATTTTCATTCCGGTGACTTCCGTGGATTTTCACCGGGAGCGATTCAATCCCCGTGTCTGCTCGGATGTGGGTCAAGGGTCGAGCGGTTCGCTGGAAGGGAATTCGCATTTCAGGAGCATCACGTTGACGTCCTGGCAGACTTTAATCGCATCCGCAGCGTACGTTCAGCGGGCTGTCACTCGTCAGGCTCGAGCCTCGAATTCGATTTGCTCGGCCATCGGTCTCGCTCTCTCCGCCCGGGGATCGCCGATCTCCGTCTTTGTCTCTCCCCGGCCCTCTGGCCCGTTTCTCCGCTGAATATTCAGAAGGCGTCCCGTTCGATAGATGGCACGGCAGCCCGATAAAAAGGGGAAAAATCGGAAAGGAGAAAGGACGAGGAAACCGGAGGCGGCTCGAGGAGCGGGTATTATGCTCGGGAGGACGAGGAAATTAGCTCTCGCCAGTTTTAATATCCGTTTTATTTTATTTCGCGCGAGGGGACGGTCCAACGGAGCCGTTCCTCGACGCCTCGCGTATACGCGGAGACGGCAAGGATCGCGCGAGAGGGGATACAAGATCGACCGACCAATTTCCTACGCAACGATTATTTTCCGCGGCGGAGAAATTTAATTTTCGCATTTTCCGAACTCCGGGGCTCACCTCGCCGGCATCGTAATTCGAGACGGTATCGGTCGAGCTCGAAAGACCGGCGCCCGTTTTATCGGGGCTTATCGCTTAATTAGAATTTTTCGTCGCGCGCGCAACGTAAATCCTCTCCGACGTTCGCAGCCGTGAACTTGCTCTCTTCGATTCGAGAGCAAAGGAGCCGGAGGGTCCCGAGGCCAGCGAGATGGAAATTCTCCGAGCGGATGCCGGTTCGCGGAGCCGCCCTTGCTCTTTATCCCCGGACGTAAATTCGTTAAATGAATTTAACAGACGTCGAGGAGGACCCCGCTGTCTGCCTGGCTGGCTCTCGACGTCGTTTCGGTCGCTTGTATTTCTTGAGATTACTAAATAGACCGTAACGGAGGGGTGGGAGAGGGTGTTAGACGCGCAGCAAGAGGGAACTAAATCACCTCTAAACGATCCTCCCTCTTCGTCACTCGCGCGTCCTCCGTCCCGGCCGCTCCGAATGACGATCTCCTTCGAAACGGGGTCAGGTACGCTGCCCGTATTCTCATTATTGCTACGCGAGGGAATAATTAAGCCGAGAAGAGATTAAGAGGTTCGCGAGCGTCGGCCATCGTCGCCTCCCCCGACTCGTCCCTCCAATTTTTCCCTCCGCGACTCTCTCCAAGGAATCGATCTCGCGCGGTACCTTCGAAAATCATCGGAGAACGATCTCGCGCGTACCGGAAACTTCTCGTGATTCCCAGTTTTTCCGAGAGAGGCTGCGCGAAACTCGACGAACGGTGCATCGACGAGAAGCAACCTTCGCCTCGCGGAGAACGTTCAACCGAGTCTGTATTCGATTTTCCTTCCTATCTCGCCTCGGTGCCACGAGTAGTTAGCATAATTCTGTTTACGAAACTCCGCGAACTCTCCGACGTTGCCTTTGCTATTTTTTTCACCGTGCCCGGTTGTTCTCTCCGTTTGGTCGTTCCTCGCGGTAACTCCTCTCCTCTTTCTCCTCTGTCCGTTTCCTCCGTGAAACGCACCGGCAGGAGCTACGAACGCGACCAACGGGGACTATTTCTATTCCGCGATCACCGCCAATGAGCCGTAATTATCGGTGTAATCGAATTCCGTTCGAAACAGCGGGCGTCGAATATTAATTCGACCAACGACTCGCCGAAGAGTCGGTGCCGTCGAATTTCCATTTGTCGCGTTGCCGCGGTCACCGCGGATGCAGGCGCGCGCGACAAATGGAAATTTTCCTATGGTTTCTGCGACCGATAATTGCCGTTAACCGACGTTCTCCGCAGCGAATCGAAATTAAACGAATCGGTCGTCGACGGTACCGAAACTACTGCTTTGCGGATTATCAACGTTCGAGGTGCAATTTCCTACGAGGGCGGACGATCGCTTTCGAACGAATTTCGCGAGCCGTTCGTTCGGGCTGTAGGATCGCCGCGTAGGGTTCGATAACCGAAGGAATTCGACGCTTCCGGAAGACGGTCGCGCCGCGATGCGGGCCGACAGACGTCCGGCGCATCGCGTCGGCAGCCATGAATTCACCGCGGCCCGCAGAGAGAACAGAGCCGAAATTGCCGGCGATACGCCAATAATTCGCGAAATGCAATTGCGCAGCGAAGGGGGGCCGATATGCAGGTGGTCCTTGTCCGCAGGATGGACTCTGCGGTCCGGGAAGATCCGCTCTCGGATCCGCCTCGGTTGCATCGTTCCCCCGAGTGCGGTTCGCATACTCGACATAACATAACCGACGTAACGTCGCATTAGCTCGCGCGCGCACGGCCGCCCGCTACGCCCGCTCGCCCGCTCGCCCGCTCGCCCGCGCGAGCGCGACGTCGGCTCCTATTAACGCGCGGGAGAACCTCGGGTGCATTAACCGTGCTACGCGAACCGAGCGTGCACTCCGCCAGATACGCGTACAGAGAAATACCATCGAGTCTCGCAGGTGCATCGATGCGCTTACAGTTTCCTCGCCGCGCGTACCCCATCCACTTGGCTCGGGTATCCCTGGACCCTGCGTATGAATATGGATACCCGCCGGGACTGATCGCGGCGCGCCAATCCACCCGTGTATCTTCCCGTTGTTCGTATTTGTCGCTCGCTTCGGCAACGCTACGGCGGAGGATACCCGGCGTTAATTACTTTCCGACGTTACCGAGAGACGAGCACTCGAACGGAATTGTCTCGCCCGCGCGACGTTTCTCGTTTCTGATTGGAGGGGCTCTACGCGGTCGTTGGAATTTCAATGAACGCCGCGCCGCGCCACACCGCGCCACACCGCGCCGCGACGCGACGCGCCGTACCGCTGCTGCGGCTCGAATGGAAAATGGTACACACTCGGCGCAGGATTGCGCGTTCAACCGGAACGTTCGTTTTCGCAAGAAACCAGAGACATCCTTCTCGCGCGAAATCGCGATACCGATGTAGACACCGAGACGATAATTCCGGTTTTTGTCGCGGCGCGGTATGTGGGTCGGTCGGCAACTTTCTCGCAGGAAGAGTTCCTCCTCGGTGCGGCTCTGGAGGTTTTTCCGCGGGTTGTACCGCGCGGGCGCGGGAGCGGGAGCGGGCGGCCGTTGACGCGATATTCTTTCCCCAATTACGAGCCGCGAAACCCGGGGACAAAAAGCCCGGCGGGTGAACGACCGTCCGCGCGCGAAAGCGTCGAGTACACGAATGAAAACGTAACGAGGCGGGTGTGCACAGCCAGCGGTGAATGGGAGAGGGAGCGCGCGTCTAACGGGCCCGCGAGAATCACAGGTGCGCGGAATAAACGAGACACCGGAGAGAGAGAGAGACGACGACGGCGACGACGACGACGACGACGCCGTGCACACACGCGCGAGCGCGTCAATTTTGGCCCGACGAGCCAACGACGACGAATCCGCGCACGCGGACACGACCGTTTATGCACGTGCAGTCGCCTCGATGCCCTTTGCAAACGAGAAACGCCGAGAATCGGAAAGCAGGGATCGCGTTGCGTGCCGGGAGTTGCGAAACCCGAGGGTTGCTGCGCCTCCGTACCCGTGCTACGGGCTTGCGCGGGAGGAGACAATGACGATGACGTAATTATAGCCAGTTAGGGTAATATTCCCGGCTGCGAAACTGCAATGGAACGGGATTAGAACGACCCTGTCGTCCGGCGCGCGCTTTGTGCCCTCAGGGATTCTCAAACGGATCCGCGAGCCTCGAGCTCGCGCACCGCGGCTCGAAAACGCGCGCGAACCTTACCGAATCTGGCTCTTCGAGAGCCACTCGTTTCCCCCTCGAGATCGATGCGTTCGTCGGCTCTCGTTCGACCGCGTTTCCGACTCTCTCGATCCGATCGGCGGCTTTCCTCGTTTGAGAAGCACTGCTCGTTCGGATGTATCGCCGCTAGAGCGGAATTACGTCTACGCGCGGTACCACCGTGGAGAAGCATCCGACCGGTAGACCAGAGCTACGGTTACAGAGGGACGGGAATGCACGGTGCACCGCGGCTCGAGCAGCCGGCGTAAGGTGCATCGTTCCGGGGAACGGGATCCGGCCGTGGTGCACCGTCATAGGTGGCCCGCAAAACCAGCTTCGCGCGAATTAGGCCGACACCGTCGTAATTGAATCGAACCGCACACTTCCACCGAGCTGGTCCTGTCCCTCGATTCCCCTGGAACGAGCGGTGAACGTCGCGCGCTCTCGCCAACGGATGTCGAACGATTCCGCGATACCGATATCGTCTTATCGCGCGAGGGAGGTCCGATGGTAGCGCATCTGTTGCGCAACGACCCAATCTCGGTTTACGAGGTTTCGCGGACCGAACCGCGAGACTTGTTTCATCGCGACGCTGCGCGGTACGACGCGGAACGTTGGCCCGCGACGCGCGTTTCGGTCGAGGTTACGATCCGTAGATAGGCCCGGGGAAGAGTCTCGACGGTCCGATCGCGGCGATGAACGAAACGAGCGGAGACGTTTATTCGCGGACGATCGATTCGCGTCGTAAACTCGTCGATTCCCCTCGAATCGATGGACGTCCGCGAACCGGGTGGAAGGAACGCCGGAAAGGAGTCACGGAGCACCCGAAAGCGATTATACCGCTCGCAGCTCGCGTCTGGAGACCGACGAGCCATTCAAGGGATCGCAACTTTCCACGACAACCGGTTGAATCCGCGTCACCCACACGCGCGGACGGAAATCTGGCGGGTGTCTCCGACGTCTGGGACGACCCGAAGCGCCCATCCTCGAGAGCGACACTCTCGCCGCGTTGAATGCTGCCTCTCCTGACGGCCTGTCATCACCAATTATAACCCATTCAGGGCTGCCACGGGTTAAATTACCCATAGACCAGCGCTTCCCCTCTCGGTATCTGCCGCTACGTATACAGAAACAACGAGCACGATTCACCGCCGCGTACCCCCCCTTGTGCCGTGCCGTCTCTCCCCGAACGGTGCGCCTCGCTCGGCGAACACCCCCCCGTACGAAATTATCCCGTGACGGATGCGCGAGGTGCAACTGCACGTATGCGCTTCCGGTGGCTACCGTCCACGGTGTCTAATGGCCCCGGAGAACGGGTCACAATGGGCCCTTGATTACGCCCGACTCCGGGGACGCGCGGTTTAAAACAAACGTAAGTGAAAAAGCCGACTCCTCCCGTAGGAGGCCGGGACCGCGCCACGGGGGATCGGGGCTGTGTTTGAAGTGCGATCGGAAAGCGCCGCGACGCTAATTCCCGGGTAAATACCGGGAAAAACGAGACCGTCGACCGTTTCGAGGCCGACCGGAGGATTTTCGTCTTCCCTCGATCACCGAGCGTCCTTCCATCGAACGCCGACCGTCCAGCCTCTACGGGGCTTCGTCCGGGGCTCGACCGGCTTTCCGCTCGCTCGAGGAGGATCCTCGCGAAACGACCCTCGCGCGAATAAATCGTTTCCGCTCCTCTTCCGACCCTCTCGCGCCGGATTTTAATCCCCGTGGTCTCGCTGCTCGATTTTTCCTTTCCCCTCGTCGCGATGGAAAAATAATTCGGATCTCGTAGCAAATTATCGGCGAACGGTCGCCCGACCCTGCAACGCGATTTACACCGCGAGGAGGGTGCACGTACACGCGCGCGCGCCACAGATTTAATTCTTACCGCTCCGGGGGTCCTTTAACAACGGCTCCTGCGACTTTCTCTCCGTTTCTCGCGTCGGCTGTATTCCCCGGTAATATCCGTAAGTGCATCCCGCGATTTTCTTGCACGTGCACTTCTTACCAATGACTCTGCCGCGGAACGGAAACGGGCTACGAAAAGAGAGCGAGAAACAGAGACGACGGTACATTTTCCGAGACACCCGAGGCGCAGCGTTAACAAGCAATGACTGCAACGACGCCATCGTCGACCGAGACGACGACGACGACGACGACGACGACGAAGACGACGAAGACGAGCACACAGCGGCGAGATCCAGCGCCCGAGTACACCGAGTAAGGCCAGACGCCGGCCACTCTACATAATTGCTAGCTATTGTACGGTGTGTGCGCCTCCCAACCCCCGTACACCGCTCGTTCCGCGAACCCCGTGGCGTTTCCCGAGGCGCGGATACTTTTTACCGCAGCTCGCGACACCCCTGCCGAGCACCGACGCCCAACGTCCTTCATCGAAATCGGACCTCCGCTCCAACCAGCCCGAACCGATTCTCCGATTTCTTCCCAAAGAAATTTCTCACGATTCGCGAAACAATTTCGATCGTCTCGAGATCCGGTCGACGAGAGGTTCGACGACCTCGTAATCGGATTTTCGCGAAAGAAACGCGCGTCGGCGGGAGCGAGAGGCGGAAAGAGCGATCGGTCGTTTGCCAAACGAAATAATCAAAGTTCGTTCGTCGGTCGTTCGCGTACGATCTCGGAGCGCGTCGAGGCCGCGGGGGGCGGAGGTGCGAGAAGACGAGACGCGGGAACAGTCTCGTCGGCGGGTGAACGCAAGGAGGACGAGACAGAGGGGGTGGGTGTGGGTGGGGGTGGAAGCGAAGTGCTCGTGCAATGCAGATCGTTAAAGCATCCCCCGTTGCGCCGGTGACCCGAATGTGGCTTACGGAGACAAAGTGCGGGCCAGAAAGGTGGCGGGAAATACAGAAAGGAAAAAGGAAGAGGAAACGGACTGGGAGAGGCAACGGCGAGTGGCTCGTTCGCTTCCTCCCTCTCGCAATTCCCTGTTTCCCGTTTACATCGTCTCGAATCTGTGCCGCGGCAAGTGGAACGTAAGTAATGCCACCCCCTGGCCCTCCGGTGGAACTGGAAAATATCGTCGAACGGGGCATTTCCCCGAGTCCTCTCGTTCTTTCTTTTTCCCAAGCTTTCGTTTCGTTTATTTCCGTCCGCGCGCGGCAATTCTTCGGAATATCCCCGCGACGTTTATCGTTATTGCACCCGCGACCGGGCGCGCGCCTTTTCCGGCCCCGGGAAATCAAAGACTCGAATTAACGAGTACCCTCCTCCGCCCCGCTCCCCCTCTCTCTCGCCTACGCGCGAGAAACTCCCACGGTTCCCCGAGTGCTTTTTCCCCTTGCCGCGAACCAGCTCCCGTTAAATCCGATTCCCGACACCGTTATCCTCGCGGCTCGATGCCTCCTCGGTGACGATCGTTCCGACGATTCTACGCGGACCGCGGACGGGCCGCGAGAGTTACCGCGTTCTCGAGCTCGAACGGAGAAAACTCGAAAGAAAATGGTAAAAAGAGAGTCGTCTCCGTTCTCGAGCCCGCTCCGACCAACTTCTCGAGAGGCTCGGCTAAACGGAACGCGACGTACGTCTCGTTCGAGAAGAATTCGATCCGAGCCGCGCAAAGTGTCGGATCGGCGTTTAAAGCGGTCGATATTGCGCCTGCTGGCCGGCGTGTTTTCATCCACGAGCTTTTACGCGCACACACACGCGCGGGCATACCCGTTACGCGCGGTTTCGCGAAATTCCGAGTCCATTCAGCGCACCGGCGCGTCTACGCGGAACAGTGGGAACTCAAACGCTTCTGTCTAGACGTAGTTTCGACTCGTGAGGGGATAGTTGCCATGGAGAGGAGCGAAAGAACGGCCGATAGCCGGGTTCCAGGTGAAATGGAGAAAAATATAGGTTAGATTAGGCGAAGAGCTATTGCAGGGAACCGTGTAGCATCGAGGGTGCCGGTTAAATAAGGGCTGCGGGATCGCTTTACCTCGTCCCCCCCGCCTGCCCTGGTGTTTCCAGCACCTTTGGCTACGGCGCGAGGGAGCTCTGGTTCGTCGGAGGCGTTTCTCTGAGATTTTAAAGCTCGCTCGGCCGTTTCTCTTCCCGGCCGGGATAAGGAAAATAAACGGCGGAAAGAGGAACCGACGCGACGCGAACCGACGCACCAAGGTGGCTCCCAGTATCGATATCCTCGAACGATGGTCCTTCGGCGGACGTCGTCGATGTTTCGTTGAACGGGATCGTCGTACCTTTTCGGGCGTTGCGCGGGCTTCGAGGGATCGAAAGTGGCACCGGGTACTTCGACACGGGCCCGATTAGCACGTTAAACCTTTCCCCGAATCGCTGATTCCGCGAAATCGCCGCATTGCGTTTCAACGACGCTCCGACTCGGTGACCCACTAACGACTCAGCGGATTATTCGTTAACGATCGATTGTCCTCCTTTCGGTACTCGGTAACGACTCTGGCCACCGTATCGAAAGTGCAAACACGTAGCTGCCGAGCGAGATCGTCTTTCGCGAGGACTCCGCGACACCGCGATCGTCGAAAAAAAGAACACGGTCGATCGCGGTAACGTTCGAAACGAACGACGAGGTTCGAGCGCGCGTCCAAGTTTTCCGGGGCGGCCGTGGCTCGCGTTTCCGCGGTCGTAAATAAGAACGAGCCGCGGTCGTTTAATCGCGGGGAGATACGAGACTCCGGAACGAGCGCGAGGGTAGTGCGCTCGTAGGGCTGACGAGCGAGGCCGGACGATAGCGCGGCGCGTTACATCCACTTACAATTTGTCGCGGCGCTCGATTACGCTCGCCGCGATCCCCGTGGTTCGCGAGCGAAGGGCCGAGGATCCGGTCTCGCGTACCGTTCGCGTGGCAGTTTCGAACAACGCCGGCGAATTATCGCGAATTGCCTGGAACGGCCGCGACGACGGGGCATCGAGTCGAGCAGGAAATAGCATCGAGTCGGAGAGAAAGAGGAACCGAACGGACCGAGAGAGAAAGACCGCCGTGTATCGCCGCGATGGAACGAGGACGAGAGAACGCGGAGATGGGAGAACACGGCTCTGATTAGCATACAAACTACGCGCGGCCGTGTTGGTTCTCCGCGTTTGCTCGGGACACGAACGAGCCTCGCGCGTCTACGTGCCCGTATACACTCGTACGGGGTGTCCAAGATCCTGATTAAAGCTACGAATGGATTTCGATCCGCGCGACCACTCAGCGAAAAATTTACTCGGCGCCGACGCGACCAACGAACCAACCAACGAACAAACGGCCGATTCGAGTCGTCGTTTCCCGATTCGGAACACTTTTTCGCGAAACTGGAACCGCCGACCGTCGAGACACCCGTTACAACGAAACGTACGCGTGTTCTCGCGCGTTAAGAGATTCGAGATCGAGGAAGGCGACAGGACACGCCGTTTACCGCCGCGGAGAACGACCGAGAGCTCGAGAAGAAGAACAAGCACGAGGAGGAGGAGGAGGATGCCACCCACAAAGTCCGGGAACTCGGAGAGAAGAGTCGGAACATCGCGAAGCCGTAACGCTCGAGATACCGTGCTTGTGGGTCACGATAATGGCCGGCTATTACGATAAACTGAAAAAGCGACGCGCAACAGTGACGCGGTTGTACAAACGGACGGAGCTTTCGAGCCGCGTTCCTCGTTCGAATCGAGTTACTCGACGCGAGAGTCCCGTCGATGAACGTCGGAACGATCACCGATTGGTCGATTCCCGCTCGGAAAGTGTCGTCGACGAGGAGGGTTCTCGAGCGTCCCGTAATTTCGCTCGTCGAGAAAAAAAAGAGGAGATTAAAAATCGCGAGGCGTCGGTACACGGACCGACGACGCTCGAGATATTGCCGAGCGCCAGCGATAATGACCACCTATTACGATAAGCGCGCGAAAAGAGGGCCAGACAGGACCGGCATTGTCGCGGCGAGTGGACCTTCGAGAGGTTTGCCCCGATAAAAATACGAGGCGCTCGTGGTATCCTGAATACGGGCCTCTGTACGATCCAAAATCGTCTTGGCCCGGTGCCGATCCCTCGGTCCGAGTTCGTCGATCGCCGCTCCTCGTTCCTCTTTTTCTCCACGACTCTCGGCGTGCGCGTGAAATTACTCGTCGTCGTCGTCTCGTCGGACCACGCGGTAACAAAAAAGTTACCAACGCGTCCTCTACGTCCGAAACGCGCGCGAGAGCTTCCTTCCTCCTCGGTGGATTCGATTCGCGGGACGTTCGTCGAACCGTGACTCGTATCGCGGTGAACCGCGTCCGTTGCTCGCGAAACGTTACGTAAACGGCGATGTAGCGAACATCGATCGCAACGAGAGCAAAGGGAACGGTAATGCATTATATCGGGACACGTGCGCGGAGAAAATTTCCCCGACGAAAGAGCGAGATCGGCGCGGCGATGTCGAACCGGTCCGAGCGAAACAAAATACGAGCGGAGCTTTGATCTCGATTCGTCGATCGAAAGTTCTCCGAAAGGAAAACACCGTGGTCGGGGACCGTGCCAAAGAAACGTCTCGCGTCTCGTACGTTCTTCGACGAATGGAAATTATTTTCAGAATGGAAAAGTTATTTTCCCATTCGACGCGGTGAAAAGAAGCTCGCGGAGAGGGTCGGCTCCGGCTCCGGCTCCGGCTCCGGCTCCGGCTCCGGCGACGTTTCTTTTCTCCATTGTATTTCATTTTTTATTACGACGTCGGGCATAAAGCAGCGCGAGACAATGCCCGAACGAGGCGAGCCCGAGGCCGCGTAAATCTTCGGTCCGCGTACCGCGGTGGATGCATATTTCTTCCTCGTACGAGGCTCGATCTCGCGCGGATCCACGGCCAAGTTGCTCGCGCGAGCATGGAACGAGAGAGCCCGGTGCGCTCACCGTGTCGGAGATTATCAGTCCAGCGTTGTTCCGTCGTTGCCGGCGCGTAACACCCTCTCGACGCACGCCCACTTATTCGATGCCCTATTTTTGGCTAATTTGGGATCCGCCGAACGGTACCCTCTCGGCCCTTACCGACGGACAAAAGAGTCCGCGCGTTCTCGATTACGAATAAACTTCGTTACGATCCGTTTCGGAAATTTACGGCCCCCGTGTCTCCCGGTATGCATACATTACCTTCTCCCGGAGGATTCCGACGCGTCTCTATAGATTACGGGGAACAACCAAAACCACTACTGCCCGGAGCACGGACAGATACCGAGACAGGCTCTGGCTTCCGCAACGGCCTATTCTCGGTTAATTTACCGTTCACCGGAACGACAATGACGTCCGCTTCCCGTCCTCGTCTACAATTCTTTCTTCCTATTCGCGGTACTCGGTGAACCGATACTTTTCCGAGACGGAGACGCCGGATGACGCACGACCGAGAGACGAGGTACACCTAGCCCTCGTAAAACGGGCAAACGGTGTCGGTAGCAGGCTCGCGCGGCACACCGAAATGCCCTATTTTTGGCTAATTTAGTGGCCACTAGAATGCCAATGACGCGTCCACCGCGCGTTTATCCGGCCCATTCGACCGCCCTTTTTCCTCCTATCCTCCTTCGAGAGACCCTCTCCTCGTGGACGTCTACTTCGGGGCTTGAAATACGGTTAGAACCCGAGCGACCTCCAGCCACGAGCACCTTACGACGTCCAGCCGGAACGAAACCCGGCTCTTTATCGCCGAGAGGGATACCTCGGCGCACCTCGCTCGATCACGAACGATTTTACGCGCGGCGACGCGTCGCCGCGCCTACTTTCGTCTAAACGAACCGAATCAAGATCGTACTCACTTCCAGAAGACGACGGAGACGATCGCTGCCATCAGGAGCAGCACCACCGCGCAGGTGATGATCAGGGCGGTGCTCTGCAGCGATGGGTTCGTGTGGTACGATGCATCGATCATCTGGAAAGAAGGAAGAGGTTAGCGGCGCCGATCTCGAATTCCGTTGCATCTTTCTCTGCCCTCTTCCGCCGCGGCGGATGCTGATAAGTGCCTCGACGAATACAAATGAACGAGCACCCGGTGCACGGACTGCGCGACCGAGTACGCGCGAGTCGTGCATCGAGTTTCGAAACCGCGGCAACGGGATTAATCAACGTTTCCACGGCTCGTTATTATTAGCGGTTTCGAGAGTTGTCGGTAGACGGCCAATATACATCGATGGTAAGCTCGCGGCAATATTTGATACGCGCTCGTTTAAACTTACCGGTAAATTCAACGCGCAGCTTTCCAGAGTTGCGCAACGTTGACGCACGTTCGAAACAACGTACGCGCGACACTCGATATCGTTATATTTTCCGTTGCCTCGTCGATTCGCGAGAAATCCATTCGATTGCGGCCGATCGAATCGAAACGAACGGTACGGGTAGAAAAGGTCGGAAGGATTTCGGAAGACGCGAGTCGCGATCGGCGAGACTCGTCGTTCGATATTCGCGTCGGTATTCAAGGGTTCCTCTCGCGTCGCGTACGATTCGTCGGGAGGGGTCGCGTAGACGCAAACATCCCTCGGAGAAGGAGCGCGACGCGTGCCCGGTGGGAAGACGAGGGCTCGCAGGGCGTCGGCTGGTGCCCGTTACGTGGCGCGCCTGCCAAAAGGGAAAGTGATTTTTGCGCGAAAGGATCTCCGCGACGGGGAAACTTCCCGGCGGGTTCGTTCCGTCGTCTACCTAGGTTCGTGCCCATTGTCGCGAGCCCCGCCGATCGATCGACGCGCATTGTGAACGCGAGGAGACCAAACTCATTTTACCCGCGAGGTGCGAGCCGCGAGACGCGGCTGAAAAGGACCGACGACGCGCTTTAGACTCACGATTTAATGCGTATCGATAAGCTCGGCTCCTCGCCCGCTCCTTCGCTATTATACTCGCTCGATGGGATATTCCGGCGATTTGGCGACGCGCCAGGGAAACCGTTCGATCGCGAGACAGTACGATCTCGAGCGCGGCGATGCTTTCTCGCGAGTCTTTCGTCGACGGTCTTCGACCGCGTCGAATTGGAAATTTATGGCGGATAACCAGAATATTTACTTTAAATCTTACACGGAGGAACCATTTCGCGTCGAAGACGGAGTTTCCCCGGCCCGGATCCTCGGCGAGCCTCGCGTTCCGGAAACCAATTGTTTCCGACCGATTACTCGTCGATGCGAACGTTGACAACGATCGTCCCCTCTCGAACAATTTTGTTAAAAGATAACACGGGGAGGAACGTTGCGAATACCGCCCGATGGCCAAATAATTTAATAACAACATTGTAAATCCATGGTAATTGAAAATTAATGCAGCCCCGGTTGTGCGAATTTATGGAGCTCGGTAGTTGTTGGTCGTCGATCGGACAACCGTAAACATTTTCCCTGGAAATTGCCATCGATCTCGAACGGTTACCGCGATCAAGTACGGTCATTTTTACGATGTACGATTGGTTTCCGTTTCGAACATTGTTCGCCGAAACGGCGTTGTTCGACGTATAATCTCGCGACGCGGGAGTCGAGTAGGACGAAAATCGGGCCCCGCGATCACTTATCGGCGAACATTGGTCGTTCGATGCGTTCTATCCGTCGACGAGTCGGCTCCTCCTTTCGCGGGAGGAGTACACGCGCTACGGAATATTGTGGTACGCGTTGTTTGGCGGTGGGCCAAGGGAAACAGCATTTATCAAACGTTCGCGAACGGTTGTGTGCGTCTCGATACGATCGCCGCACGCGCGCGAGCGCGAGCGAGCGAGCGAGTCCCTCTTTGCCGAGAATCATCCCCTTCCCGGACGCACTCAGACGCGACTCGTCTTCCTCCTCGCGGTGGCTCATCGCTCATCATTACGGGGATATTAATGGCGTCGGCTAATGGATTCGGCCGAGAGCCCAGCCGCCGGAGAGAAAATTCCTTTC
Source organism: Ptiloglossa arizonensis (assembly GCF_051014685.1). Classification (NCBI taxonomy): domain Eukaryota; kingdom Metazoa; phylum Arthropoda; class Insecta; order Hymenoptera; family Colletidae; genus Ptiloglossa; species Ptiloglossa arizonensis. The sequence continues at coordinate 27,681,681 of NC_135051.1, forward strand.
TCTCCGCGGCCTTTTGCCCCTTCCTTCCCCCGAACCTCGCATTTTTCCCCACCCGGGAAGGAATTTGTAAAATAAAGGCAACCGCGGCGGAGTCTCACCGTGAGATTCCGATGGCGCGCGATCGAATCGACGAGGACACGTTGCGCGGGATGAGAAACTCGAGCGGTTCGGGACACGTTCAACCCTCGAACACGAATCCGTCGCGGTCGTCGGGTAACGAACGAACATCGTATTTCGAAGAGGTCGCGAAGAACGAGGTTACGAATCTCTTCTTATCCGTGGAAGTTTCCGTCTACTTCCACTACGGAGAAACCGACGCAACTCCGCAGGGAAGCGACGCTCTGTTCGATAAAACCGCGAATCTGCGGCGAACCTTCGGACGGCGCAAAGGTCGCGGTCTCTCTCTCTCTCTCTCTTTGTTCCCCCAAAACGGAGAATCGGTGGACCACGCGGTGCACCAGGGACGAGAAGGAAACTGCGCGAGAACGACACACCTCTCGTTTCCCACGATCGACGGATTCGACGAGTCGGTAGGAAAAAATGGTACGCGTTGAAAGGGTTTTTCGTCCGCGACACGGCTTCCGATGTAATTAAAGGGGAAACGATACAACGGAGGTATCCAATTAGCGCGTAAAAAAGAGTAATTACGAGCTTCTAAGAACAACGGCCGAGAAAAACGAAGAGAGAAATCGAACCGCGAACAAAGCCGACGTATCCCCTTGTTTCGCGTTGTTATACCTACGTAGCCAGCCAGCCAGCCAGCCAGCCAGCCAGCCACCGCGCGGTGCAACTTTAGCCGATATCGACTCGAGGGCAGCGCGATATTCCCCATGCGAGAAACCATACGTTCCAGCGGCGCTATACGCGGTACTTACGACTGCTCCGATTCGGCATCAGCGGAACAGAAACCCGTAACCCGAGCCGGGATCCAATTAACGGAATCCTAGAGGATAGCCGAACGCGCGTGGCTCTACGAACGCAATAACGATCGTAAATTCCGAATGGAATTGTGGATGGAAACGCGCGCTACCTCGATCGGGCCATTGGGGCGAGGGTGGTCTCTCGTCGATGATCTCGTTCGGTTTTCGATTTCTTGCGAAAATGAGTCACGATCCCGGGGCTCGTCCTGGACGATATCGTCGAGTTTCCCATCCCGACGATTCGCGTAAAACCGACGCTCTCGATTCTCGAACGGTAAGTCACGGCTTTGGTAATTAGCGAAGCTTCGAGAGCCTCGATCGATCGGTAAACTCGCCAATACCTTCCCCGCGTAATCTACTTAAACGCGATAGCTGCGCCGTAGTTGGATCCTAGAGCAAAGGGCTTCCGGCCGTAATTCGCGAGTCCACGGCTCACCGTCCTGCGCAAAATCCATTCGTCCGGTCGATCTCGCTCCGATCGAGTTCGGTCTTTGCGGGTAACGTTTTCGCGAGCTGGAAATTTTTCGTGGGAGGACGCTCGTCCTCGTCCGGGCGCCTCTACCGTATTCTCGTAACGAAAACTCGATAGCTCGGGGGCGCGGTTCGGGACGTGCCCCCGATGACGGGATTGCGACAGAGAATAACAAACCGGCCGCGTTTACGGTACAGGATCCGCTCGATGCGCGTTCCGTTCGAGGGACGCACGTGTCCCGTGTATCTAAATGCGTCACCGTTCGCGTCTAAACGCGTCTCAGCGTTTCTACCTTGCGTCCAATTTCGACGCAAAGAACGTTGTCGAACGCGACGCGTCGCGTGGTTCTCGATCGGTTCGCTCGTCGTCGAGACAACGTCTACCTTCGATAAAAGGGATTTCGAAGGGAACGGGGTAGGTTGTCTGCGCGTTCGATTCGCGTCCGTGGGAATCTCGTAACGTTTTCGGTCCGGAGCGGCGCTCGGTGGATAATCGATGCCGATTAGCGCAAAGAGGGAACTGTGGGAGGATCGGCTCGCGAGCCGAAATCGAAGCGAGGAGGACTCTCGTTGGTCGCAGCGTGCATCGCAGGTACGCGTATCAGATCGTTCGGCGACGCAAAGGCGCCTCTCGGTGGTTTCGCTTCCGTCGAGTTTCGGCCCGAGCGGACACAAACGGTTACGCGGCATCTTGATTCCGCGGCAGCGTCTCTCGATTAATTAGCGCTCCGTGGTTAACGAAGTCCGGCCGAACGAGGCGCACCGGGCCAATGGGCCGAGGAGTTACGAGAAAAGGAGAAAAGGAGGAGAAGAGGAAGAGAAGAGGACCGTTCGTCTCCGTTCTCCCGACCCCGTGGAATCGATATCGCGTAATGCGATCTCGCCGGACCGGAGAGCGCGGATATTATGTTCGTCGGGTCGGTGGGCGCACGGGGGATGAAAAGCTGGGGGAGAGGGGGTACGGGGGCGCTACCAGAGATTCGAAAAGCGCGGTCCATTTCGGGTATAAATAACCGTTCGCGGCACCGGTGTAACGTATATTTTAATGTCACCCCACGGCGCTACGTATTCTCTCGCCGCTTAAAACGCTCGCCGCCGCTTTCCAAAAAGCTTCTCCTCGTTTATCATGCGAGTGATTCAGCGCCCGGAACGCGGCCAGTCCGAATTTCACTTGATTCCGGTTATTAATGGATTCGCGTTGCCCCGTATAATTTCCCCGTTCGACGCTGCGGCGACGAGCTGCTACGCGCCCGCCGCGAAATATCCTCCACGAGAACACGCGATAGACCGTTATCCCAGGAACGGTCGATACACCGCGAGGCTGGTTTCCCGGAAGGCGAACTCGATCGGGGGCAGCGACCAAAAGTCCCCCCTGGTTCGAGAGACAGGGGACTCGCGAAATCGTACGCGATCCCGGACGCGTGCAACGTGGATCGTCCACGCGCGCGAAAAAATACGCGAGCAGGAAAGTCGACGCGCGGCTCTGCGAAACGTTCGATTCGTCGGGGAAACGTTAACACGAGCGGCACGTCCGCGACAATAGCGACGGGACGAAACGAGGCACCGTTCGGTGGGCCCCGCTCGGATACCTCGATCGAAAATCGTCTCGTTGATTTAACAACTCTATCCGCGGCGTATACACCCTCGACGCTCGGCTTTGTCTTCTCGTCCGTGTCGCCGGTCACCGGAACACGTCTCCGCCCGGCCGGGACACGCTAATTACGCATTTGTTCAGGAATTTGCATGCGTTACGCCATCGCGTTGCCGAGAGTTTACGTGTCCGCGTCGTAACGAATCGTTACGAGCCGGAACGACCCCCCACCGTGGCAACGCGCAGACCTGGCCCCGGCTCGCGCCCCCGATTTTACCGTCCCGGAGGGTCGCGATCGGCACGTTTGCCCCGCGTTTGTACCGTCGACGACGGGACCAAATTGTCCCATTGAAAATCGTCTCGTTAGACCCTCGATTCTACCCGCCGTAACCCCGTTGAATCCGTGATGCGTCGTTATTATTTTTTCTTTCTTTCGTCGCTCGCGCTCGCGAACCCTCCTCGAAACGTTGCCGCCGATTCTTCGAAGTCGACGCCTCGACGTCGATCGGCCGTTTCGCGACACCACCGTCCCGCGGAGAGTCGCACCGTTGTTTCGGAACCACCTACCCGGCCATTTATCGAGCAAATATTTCCCGGTTATTCTACCGTTTCGTTTCTTCTTTATTGTTTTCCAATCAACGTCCGACATCGATCGTTTCTTTCGTCCGGTGGAAAACGCGGCAGGTTTCCATTGTTCGCGTTCGGTCTTCGCTTTGTTCCCCTCTCACCCTTCCGTGAGCAATTTGCAGAGAAAATTGGCCGCGAGACACTTTCGAGCGCGGAAGAAACGAAAGGAAGAAAAAAAGTGGCGCGAATCTCGAAGAATTCCTCGGCGATCGATCTTTCCGCGCGGGTACTCGGCCGCGGTCGATCCACAAGTACTTACGGTCGTTCCCGAAAGGCTTGTTTATTATGGATAATATCGGAATTGGATTCGACGAGACGTCTGGAAAACGCTCGGATTAGCCGGGAGCGAGAGGGTGGAAAAAAGTAGCGACCGGAGGACGAAAGTCGCGAACGGCTTCTCGTCGCTCGGACCGATCGTAGAGAACCCTTTTTATCCCGGGAACGGGTCGAAAGGACGAGGTCCCGGCGCTCTTGTTTGTTCGTCGGGCCAGCTTTTTATCTTCGCGGATTCCCCGCGACGGGAAAAAGTCGAGAAGCCAACGGACGCGTTCCACCCGCCCCGCCATCGCCAACGCCAACGCCAACGCCAACGCCAACGCCGTTTTCTTTTCCTCGCATCTCGATAAAACAACGCGCCTTTTATTGCCGCTGTTTTCTCGGCCACCGACGGAAGTAGTTCATAAATATTTGATGCGTCTAATGGAATCTCGTAGAGACGCGCGCAAGCTCGCCGCTCTTTACGCTTCGATCGCGTTCGAACACCGAGGCAGCAACCCCCGGCCGAACGGATCGTTGTTTTCGTCCATCGACGCGCCAACCTGGCTCGGATTCGTCGAATCGAACACCCCGGCCGAACCAACGGCCCGAGGAAAAAGAACATTTTCGCAAAACGATCGACGGATACCCGAGGACGATCGTTTCTCGCCACCCTCGTCTCGATTTCGGTGCGGTGCAACGAAGAGTTGGAAAATCGCTAGGGTGGCAAACGATAGAGATTACGTCGGAGGAGCGTTTAACGACGCGGACATCGACATTCCGGACGCGCTTTAATATCGACGCGTCGACGAGTCTCGTAAATCGTTCCCCGGCTAATGGAATTCGAGGCTTTTACCGATCGAGTCGGCTCGGTAACGCCGCCGGCGGGGTAACGACTCGTTGGATCGAAATAAAAATTCTTCGAGCGTCGCGGTCGCGGGCAACGCTCGGGAAAATTGCGCGCGACGCCGAGCCGGGTCTCGCGATCGCGAAGATACGTCCACGGTCTCGGAAGGTCTCGAGAAAAAGTTTGCCCGAACGCGAGAACTTGTTGCCCCGGCGCCCTTCGTTCGATCGAAACGCGCCGATTAACATCGAACCGCCCCAATTGTCCTCGACGTTATCGCCGGAATCGCTGGACCATTAGGCGGCACATTATTGCGAGGAGCTCGCGAAATGGCAATTCGAAGCGTATAATATCTGGTTCCCCCCTCCGGTGCTACGAAACGGCGTAATATCGCAGGGGATAACGGCGACGGCCGAGTGCCCGAGAGACGGAGGGACGTACACGGGGATGGAAGACACAAGGATGCTATGTAGGAGTGTTTAACGACACGGAGAGCAACATTCCGGACGTGCTTTAATATCGCCTACCGTTTCATTCGGGACGCGGCCGTGCCCGCGCCCGCGCGCGACGTTTCTCGTCATTCCCGTCGGGTATTTCGCCTAAAATCCACTCACCCTATCTCGTCGGTGGGGAACCGTCAACCCTTCTTCCTGGCCACGTGGCGCCGCGGGCCGAATTGTTTTTGATATTCGGAACGGAACGAACGCGGTGCCGCTTCGGTGAACGAGCGAACCGAGCCCACCCCTTTTGTATCTCTTTTCCGGTTTTATCTCCAACCCCTTCGCACTCTCTCTCTCTCTCTCTCTCTCGGACGCGGTCCACTCGAATCCGAGCATCGCGGTATTACGGCGCTCCCGAGTTTCGCTTTTCACGGTGTTATCGCGACAAAAATGATAATTTGCCCCTCGAGGAGGGAGCCGGCGCGGGAAAGGGAAACGGAAAGGGAAAGAAAGAGAAAGAGGGATCGTCTCGCGTCTCGCGTCGAGAGGCAAGGAGCCGGGCTCTTCTTATAATTAAACGACCGACGATGAGATCGAATCTCGGTTCGAACAAGTGCTGTCTGGTAAACGAAGCCACCGAATTTCTGGTCGGGTGACCGAGCAACGGGGAACCAGCGGAAGAACGCTCCTGAAATTGGATACATTCTTTTTCTGGCTTTTCGTCCGGTCGAGAAACGAAAAGCTCGACGAGTTATCGAACGGTGGTCCTCGAGGGGCCCTTTTTCTTCCCCGTATCGGTTACATCTCGCCCTTTCGCGCGCTCTTTTTGCGAGGATCGTTCCACCTCGTAAATTTCGCACGGTAGAGCGGACAAAGACGAGGAATCGATGAACTTTGACGTTCCACGGCGTAGACGTCGACGCGAGTTTTCGGGAGGGCGAGGAGAACCCTCGAAGGTTTTCGCGAGGACGGTAACCCCCGTTCGGCGCGCGGAGGTACCGCGGAGGTACCGCGGAGGACGAAAAGGAAGCCACGAATCCGGCTCGTCGTCGGGGGAAAATATTATTCGACCGAGATTCCGGGGCAGCTTGAAAAATGCTCCGAAAGATTGAATCCTGCGTCAGCGAAGCTCCCGGCGCGGAAGACACGAGGATGGAATTTTCGCTCCGAAAAAACTCGTTATCCCGTACGTCAGCCGCGACTGAGAATCAACCGGCGCGGCATTAATATTCCTCCCCGGTTTATTTCGAGTAATATCTGCGCCAGTGCAAACGGAAGTCCGCCACCGAACGAATTAACTTATTTCGCTCCGTCGTTCACCGTGCTCGCGCCCGCGCCCGCAGTTGCGCGGTTTTTCCAACGACTCGACTAAATCTCGCGTCGTATCGTTCCATTTTTCCACGTTTTTCCTCCTTCCGTCCGCGGCGCCTATAAAAATAACCGTAACGCGGAACCCCGGTAAATATCGGTAACGGAGGGCTGGTAGCGTTCGTTGGTCGAATTTCGATCGTCGCGTCTTCGTCAAAGGGTGCGCGGTGTCCGAGTTACCGAAAACGCGGACGGTACCGCGCGTCGCTGGGTTTCCGTATCGGTAAGCCCCGTAACGAGCGGTAAGCCCCTATTCCCAGGTGTGTTCCAGGAATCGAAGACAAATGAACCTTCTCGATGCAAAGTCTCCCTCTCGGTTCTCCGTGGAGCTCGGGACCGGCAGAGCCCCACCGCCCCGCGTTGCGTCTTCTCTCTGTCTGGCGCAAACACGGTTACGGGAGAGGCGGAGGGAGAAGAATGCCTCGCAGTCCGTAAATTGAACCATATTATTTGCCAGGAAATGGAAATCTTCGCGCGAACACGCGCTCCGGCAATTTCTCCCCTCCGTTAATTTCTCGTTTGTTGCAGGCGAGGGAACAAGGCGCGGAGCTGCTGACTTACAAATTCGAGTTTCGAGCGACCGGCAACTGGAAGCCTTTTGCAAATAGGAACGCGTTTACGAGCGTTCGCGTTCACGGTAAAAAATCCTCCGGTGAATCCGATGCTCGTTCGCGAATATTCCGATATTTTCGCGGTAAAGCGGCGTTTCAGGGTTCTCGGGCCTCTTTTTGATCGATTTCGCGGCAACTCTTTCGCGTAATGCTTTTGCCGGTTTCCCGGTCGGCACAAAGGGACGGCAAAAGGACGAGCGCGCTATTACGAGCGGGTTTCCACGGGGCTGGGGCTGGAGCCGGGGCTGGGGGTTCTTTACGGAAGATCGACGCCCATCGGCCGCGGCGCTCGCTTCCAACGCCGGGAGAAGTTCCAATTTCCCTTTTATCGGTACTCCTGTTCGATTTCGGGCGACGCGCGCGATATTCCGTCGAACCTTTGGATCAAAGAACGAACCCGACGCGCCCCTCCCGTCCCGTCCGTCCTTCTTTCTTTCTTTCTTCATCGCGAGGCTTTCGACGATCGAACGTCGCCCGATCGCGCGAGTTTACGAAAGATCCTTCGCGATCCGTCACGATACGAAAAGCGTCGCGGTCTCGCGAGAGTTTCCGACCAGTCGCGCTTCCGACACCGTTCACCGTGATCCGGCACGCACGATCATCGTTTTCTCCCCCTTCCTCGTGCTCCTTGTCTCGTCACTCGGCTGCAGAGGTGGCCATTATTTAAATTTCGTCCCCGCTGATTCATCGTTTCAACGTCAATCTCTGCTGGCTCCGTTCGCCGTGGAAATTTATCTGCCGCGAGACGGGAGGCGGGAGTCGGGAAACGGGGGAGTCGGGGGTGACGGGGGATACGGGGGAGACGGGAGACTGGAGGCGGGTAGGCGAGAGGAGGGACCGAAAGACCTCACCCCCCACGGAAATCGATCCGCCGGTCCATTTCGAGGAAGGAAACCGGGACGCGGTGGTTCGCGAAGAAGCGGAGAAACAGCCGCAATGGCGTCGTCCCTGGGAAAGGGGATCCCGCGGTTTTAGCTTTAATCCCCCGTGAACAATGTTACCGGCTTTAACGTTCGTTACACGCAACACGTAATTTTCTTTCTCCCTTCGGTCGCCTTCGAAACCCTTTCGCGCGACCGCCGGCAAATACGCAACCCCCGAGCCACGGAACCGAGGTATCGCGAGGGGCTTTGTTCGTTCGTTCCTCGAGCACCGAAACACCGAAACGCCGGCTTCGATCGCGAGCCACTGACCCGATAAACGCCGCGTTACCCCTATCGATATCGTCTCGTTATCGATTACGCAACGATCCCGCGAGTCCACGCGTCCGTGATTTCGAAACACCGTGTCAACGCCAGGTGTTTGGCCAACCGTCGGAAAATACCTCGCCCTCTTACCGCCCTTTCGGGGTTCGATCGCCCGCGGTGGAGAAGAATCGAATATCGGGGATCGGAAATTCCAGCAGCCGACGACGGGATTAGAAACTTTTTTTTTCCAACGTCGGGGACGAGGGTGGGCGGCACCCGATAATGAAGTAATCCGAGGAAAGAGAGGAGGTAGCTCCGTCCTCGGATCTTCCTTTTTCACGGGTGGCGGCGAATCGAGGGGCGTATTCGACGTCGTTCGGCGCGAGGCCTTCCGTGTGATATTCGAGCAGCCGCCAAAGGGATCGTTAGGCCGACCAGAGAGACGATTCTCCTCGAACGTATACATTCTCCCTTTAATCCGGCTCCGGGGGAGCTTGGAACGGGAGGTTCGCGGACCGGTACCGAGGGGACGAATCTCCTCGGTTCGATTTTTGTTCCATTCTTTTCGGAAATCGCGGTCGTTCCGCTGACGATCGAATTCTTTCACGTCTTCTCGCGCGACGAGCACGCTGGTAAAGAACGAGCCCTCGTTCGTAAAAATTTGTCACGGCGAAACGACGGTCGACGGAAATCTCCAACCGATCTCCGCGTCGCGTTCCTCGCGACGATCGGTCCTTCGGTTAACCGTGGAACCGTCTCGTCCGTGTATTTTAAAACCGTTCTTCTCATTCCGGTCCGAATAAATGCATATTTCTTTCAGCGGTGAACCGCGGACGCGGTTCTTCCTCGCTTCTTCTTCCGGAGGACGATTTGCGCGAAACATTGCCCGTCCTCGTTTATTCCCGCGCGATGGAAACGAAACGGAGCGAGGCTGCCCTCGAGGAGACTCGGAGGATTTATCGGTCGGTCGATGCGCGTCCGAAGACGTCTCGAGAACTCGGAGGAAACGATTTAAGTTCAAGGACGATCCCCGAGTCGAAATTCCCGTGAAACAGGATTCACGAGCCCTGTTGCGGTGATGGAGTTTCCCCTTGGAAAAGCTCGGAACGAGGGAGCTCTCCCCGCTAATCGCGCGCGCATCGTCTTCTTCCGCTACACCGAAACTCCGTTACTCGGAACCCCTTGCCCGAAGGAACTCTCGCTTTTCCCGAAGGAATCGCGTCGAGCCGAGAATGGATGTCGCGGTCTCGGGCTCGGCCTGCCGGAACGGCGCCGGAGTTCCAAAGTAGCCTCGTTTGCGGGAGTTCGACGCGGCATTAATTCCGCGCTAACCGCGAACGCCCTTGCGCGACCCCGCGCGCTTGCGATTTTTCGCCCGGAAACTACCGGAGAGGATCGACCGCGAGTCGAGGGATCCGTGCCGGTGACACGGAGAACGAAACGAAAACGGAGCGGGTGGAATATCACCGGTATGAAAGTTTAAGCCGCGCGGTAGCCTCCATCGTTCGATGCTCCGTCCGTCGGCCGCCGGCTACGCCGAGATTAAAACGCGCGGCCTCGCGAGAATCGCTCGACCGAAATCACCACCGTCTCTCGTCGGTCCGTTCCGCCCGCGACCAACCACGGGACAAAGCTCCCGCTTCTCCTCACTTTTCGTCGTCGGCCTCGCGCGCTTGTTTTCGCCGCAACCCCCGACGAATTGGATATTAGCTAGCGACAGCCGGCGCCCTACGAGGGGTGTTTCCTCGCGCGTGCTTCCGGTCGGAAAATTAAGACGAACCTCGCCTTCGTAGACACGACGCCGGTATTGTTTCGCGCGGCACCCTCCGCCAAGGGCCAATCGCGCCGGGTTTCTCGGAGCCAATATCGAATCTCGTCGCTGGGACCCCACCCGGACCTTTCGGTTCGGTTCGCGATTTCGTAGTCGAAGCTCGGCCAGGTTATCCGGGAAGCAAAAAGGACGCGGTGCCGGCTCGTTGATCGTTAAAGTTTGCGCGAGTGTTCGTTAAGAGTTAACGATGCCGTTAGATTTTAGCCGGAGGTTCGGGATCGTTAACGGCGTGCTCGAAATACCGCGAGAAAGGGCGCGTATAGTCCAGGGCCTCGAACGCGATCCAGGCATCGAGGAAGGGGAGGATCGATTCTCCGTGAGGATCCAGGGCTCGCGTTTCGCGAACACATTCGTTTCTCGATGGTTCCCCCGAGGAGAGGAGGACAATTCGTCGAGGAAACTGTCGCTCTCGCTTTCACGGCCTCGTTTTTGACGACACGCGTCGAGACCTCGAAATCCAGATCGCGAAAACTTTCCACCGACTTGATTGTTTTCCTTCCCCCGGCCCTCCTCCTCCTCCTTCTTCCCTCTTGCAGCTCTTGCTCATTATCATTCGACTTCTTGCCCGGCTCGCTCCGTGTTCTTCCGGCGTCCTTCGTTTCCTGCCGCGGACGCAATCTGTGTTTTTGCGCGGACGCGAGTTATCAGAGAACGGGTTATTAATTACGCCGAGGTTAATTGGCTTCCGCGAGGCGACCACCGAAAGCCGTCGATCCTCCCGAACCCGGTTCGAGTTCTCCTTTTGCGTCCCGGGTCTGGCTCTCTTCGGCTTCCTTGCTCCCGTTTCGCTTCTCCAAGGTCGTCCTCGAACGCCGGGCGGTTCGTCGAAGCTTCGAATTCCGCTCGCGCGTTTTTGCGCGCATTTTTCCTTCCGAGTTCGTAACTTAATTTCGAACGGTTGGGAGCTACGAAGGTAACAAACCGAGGGTCGCTCGTCCGCGAACGCTCCCGAGTTATCTCGAAGCGCGAAATTTCCACGAATTTTCCAACGCTTTCCTCGAATTCCCAGGATCGAGGAAGCGCAGTCTCCGAGCGGAAACACCGGGGCGATATCGTAACGAGGTTCTCCGCGTGTACGGGGAATCGGCTCGAAGGGCGAGCTCGAGCGATTTATACGCGCCGAAGATTTCAGCGTAGCGGGAAATTTTTCCGCGCGAGGAACTCCCGGAGCGACGACTAACGACGCTCACGGGGAGGAGGAAAGTGTCGGTGGTCGTTTCGTTCGCGCCGAACGCGAGCTCTCGGTCCGAGAGCGTACGGCTTAGCGGCGCGGCGGCGGCGGCGGTAGCGGCAGCGGCGGTAGCGGCGGCTGCGGTTTCGCTACACCCTCGTTACGATCCCCGGGCCAGCCCTTGATTATTCCGGATACGCGTAAACACCGCCGCCGCTCGTCTGGTCCGCGTAACTCGTCGCGCGGAACGAGAGAAACCGTAAACCCCGTCAACATTTCGACGACCAACGATCCTCTCCGAGGGCTCGCATACCCCGTTGGCGACGGAATTCCCTCCGTGACCGCAAATTCTCTCGCCCGACGTCCGATGTTTCGGCCAGCTCGGTTATTTTCACGAAAATTATGCATTCGTGGAACCCGCTCGGCGATAATTTCCGCGCCAAATCCCACCGATAACGGGGGGATTCGGGGAACGAGACGCGGCGGGAGTTATCGTCGATCGTTCGAACGTCGCGAGAGTTTCTCCGATCGATGGTTCGTCGCGGTAACGAGGACCTCGGTACAAGAACGACAAGGTCGAGAAAGTTTTCGCGCGTCGGTTTCCACGGAAGCGAACGCCGCGTAAACACGAGGAGGACCGAGGCAGCAGCATCGTCGACTCGGGTGACGTCTGGTTTCTGTACGACGACGAGGACGCGTCGCTACTCGTATCTAATTATAATTGTTCGCCGCTGGTCGAGCACCGAAAGTCTCACGGAACGTCTCGGTGTCTCCCCAGGACGTCGGCCGAGAGCCGCCGCTCCAGACTAAATATTTCCACAAGAACCGGCCACTTGGGAATCCGGTCCTTAAACTCGCGTCCTTTCGAACCGCAAAATGGGAAACTTGCCTCGTGCCGCGTATTTATTCGTCCAAAGTGGCCACCGACGCTCTCTTTCCTCGAGAAAGGGAACGACGCCCGCGTCGATGCGCTCGCGGTCGATTCACCGCGTTCTTCCAACGGGCGGACGAAACGGTTATCGGTCGTTTTTACGTTCGAGTAAAATCCGCGAGGATCGCCGGGATCGAGAGCGAGGCGAGCACAATAACGGCGCTAACGACGCTAAGGGATACCCAGCCGCGAGAAGAATCTCGACCAAGGGTTCTCCTCGATCGGCCCTTCCGCTGCCCGGAAGAGCCCGGAGGTCCCGAGCGGGCCCCGCGATGTACACCGGATTAGACGGCTACTTGCGCCGAGCCTCGGCTAAAACCCTACACGGATCCTCGGGGATCAAAGAGCATCGTAGAATTTTATATTCGCGCTCAAGGGTTTCAGCGGCGAAGATGGCCCTGCTTTAAAGTCTTTGTCGGGGAAGCAGCCGAGTAACGAGCGGTTGGAAGCTAGAAATTGCAACCTCTCTCGGAGCGCGAGTAAATCCCCTTTCGTATCGCGCCTTGTCCGTACAAACGCGCGGCGAGCGTTTATCGTTTCGTTGGCCGGGTGCTCGATGGTGTCGAGGAATCCGCCGTTTGTAATTCTGGCTACGAAACGACGCCGGATCCGTGGATCGATCGCCGTTTTCCCGCGAGCACCTGTCGTTCGCGTCGCGGTACACTCGCCGCTTTATTACGGACGCGTTGTTACCGTTTGCCGCCACTTCGAAGCGGCTCGCGAGCAAGAAAACCGATAACGGTAGGCCGCGAAAGCGTCGGATTAGTCGTTGATTTATGCGCGCCGATAAACCACCGGTTCTACGGCATAGACGCGCGGCATGCGCCCGTTACGCGCGACGCGAATGATTTACCGCGTTTTGCCGGGGAAAGTTAACGCGTTTCGCCGGACCGTGCCGCGATACGCGGCCCAGAAGAGAAACCTACCTAAACGCGCGTTCCGGACCTTTCGCCCGACGCTCCGCAACGATCGTTCGCGCGACCGATTAATAGCGAATTCGAGCCCCGATGCCACCGACGCTTTTGTCGCGACGAAACGGAATTCATTGGTCGCGCATCGACCGAGCGGTACCTCGAGCACCGTTGCGCCTTCGTCGACGATCGACTTTGTTTTCGATCCGTACACCGATTCGCCTTCGAAAAGAGGAAAACGCGAAGCACCTACGATACGCCGCGGTGCTCGAAAAGCGGAGAAATATTACGCGCGGAATAAATCGGTGGCTCGTACGCGGGAACGTGGCGCGCGACAGTCTTCCAGAGTTCTTTCCCGTTTTATTCCGCGTACGACGAAGTCTCGCGGCCGGAAAAAGAGGAAGAGACACCGTAGACCTTTAGCGGGATCAAAGGATTCCGCGTCCTGCTCGAGCGCTCGAGTGCGCGCGTCTCGCTCGTCCCGGAATAATTTCGCGATTCTTCAACGGCTATTTTCGCGCGACGAGGCGCGCTGCGCGAATTTCCGAAGCCCGTGCAGATCCGATTGGCTCGATACCTTTCGAACGAGTGCCCGAAGACGGATTCCTTCTTCTTCGGTCCGACGAGGGCTTCTCGCGAGAAAAACGCGCGCGTCTCCCTCGCCTCCTCGAATTCGCTAAATAATCGCGGATCGGGCGGAGCTTCGACCAGCAGGCATCGGTTATCGCGATAGGCAAACCGGGAGCCGCGCGCCGGTCCCCGGACAGACTGGCAGGAAATCCGGGCTATCGACGAAAGAGAAGAGACACAATCGGTTCGAGATAATCCGGACGAGGGTCCTCTGTCGATATCCAAGAGGAGGACGTCGACGTCTGGCATCGATTTGCTATCTGGACGCTCGAAATGACGATACGTTCCATCGAGCCGCGCCGATAAACGAAACCAATTCCACTCGTGCTGTAATTAACCGTAGCTGCAGCGATACAACCCCTCGCCGCCCACCTCGGCCGACCACCGCGAGAGACCGGGAATAACTACCCCTTTTTCTTCCCATTTTCCAGCCCGGTTCGCTTTTTAGTCCTCCGGCCGGCGGGAGCGGGAGCGGTACGCGCCGCGGCGAACTTCTGCCTAGGGGAACGGCATTCTTTTCCCTCCGCTCGTCTTTCTTCGCGTCCTTTTCCTCGCTTTTTCACCGCCGTATCCCGCTCGGAGTACCACCGCGCGTTTCTCCCTCTCCCTTCGTTTCGCGCTCTCTACGCGGCAGAAACAAAGCGGATTCCCAGGCGTAATAAAGAGACTCGCCCGGCGCAAAAACTCTATCGAGACTTCTTCTCGGGGTCTCCTCCCTCCGGTTCCCGGTCCGGGTGTCCGTTCTTCGATCGAAGTTTACGGTCGGTGTTCGATTTCGCCGCGGTTCCCTCTTTCGGTCTCTGTTCGCGGCGGAATTAGGCTGGCCGTACCGCGCCGCGTGATTTCGATCGTTAAACGTCGCCGAAGAAACGAACTCCGAGGAGACGCGCGCCGAAAACGATCGCGACGACGACGGAGCGCACTCGGCTGGTAGGACGGTCCCGGGGGTAGGGCCGAGACCGGGGAAACGGGGAGAAACGCGGCTTAATAAATACCGCGCGGCCGTATCGTCCTATAATAAACTCGGGACAACTTACGCGAACTGTATTCTCCTGCTGCTTTTTAATTACTATCATCCGGCTCGGTCCTCCCTTCCATCCCGACCCACCCTCTTTATAATTCTTCCGCTCTCTTGGCCTCTCTCTCTCTCTCTCTCTCTCTCTCTCTCTCTCTCTCTCTCGCCTGGTCCGTCCCTCGCTCCCCCTGCTTTTTTTCACGTCGGAGCTGAAACGATTCTTTGCTCGGCGACTTCCTCGCCGCCTTTTTTCCCCGGTGCTTCCTTCGGCGGAGGAAGTTCTCTCGGGCGCTCCAACCCCCGTCCTCGGTAGCCATCGTTTCCGTAAACTCCGCTGGCGCGGAACGACGCGGCCCGACGCAGCCAATCCATCCAACGAGTCGGACGCGACGAAGGTAACGCCTTCGAAAATAAACGATACCGAACCGGCTCGAACCGAAGGAGATCGTCTCGGTCCGCGAACATCGGGACGGACAAAATGTTTACCGCAATTTCGGTGGTTACCGCTCGGCCCGGTACAACGCTGCGCGACGGGGGCAGGGACGGAGAGCCAGAGAGAGAGAGAGAGAGAATTCAATTAAGGACGCCCGATGCGTTTAACGCCCCGTAAAGCCAGACGAGAGGGCGCAAAAACCAGCGGGGCTTTCCTTCGAAACTCGCGGGATTTGCATGTGCACGGCGAAATGTTCGCGCCGCAGACGCGGGCGAATGTGTGCACACGAGGGTGGGGGTGTGGGGGTGTGGGCGTCTCGTTCGGTGTAACCGGCTAGCCGACTCGCTCGAAGAGCGCCTCGCGAGCTAAATAATTATTTTAGATTAAACTCTCGCTCGCTGCAAGACACTGCTCGATATTAAAGTGATTTAATATAACGCGCAGCGGCTCGAAATTAGAAATTATAAACGGGGGTGGCTGTAAATAATACGGAAATTTTACGGGAAATCGCGAGATCGTTCGTTCCTTTGGAAAACACCGACTCGTTTCGCGGTTCGCGGAGGAACAAATGCGTTCGATCGTCGCGTTGTCGTTTTCGGGGAACGCCCTCGAGCGTCGCGTCTAACCGTTCGCGGCTCGGTGGTCGTCGAATCGTCGTCAGGGATACGGTCCGCGCGATACCTTCCGTGCGGGGGTTGTTCCCTCCGCGGGGCGAAGGGACGGAGGTTCTCGCGAAACGGCCGGCCGTTTAATCGAAACGAAACGGAAGATAAATTTCGAGTCACGGACCGCGTCCGGGAGGATTGTCCAATTACGCGTAATGATGTAAAATCGTCGGGCGATAATGGGTCCCTCGGTTACACGGTACGGTAGCGAGACACGTGTTCTCTATTAATAGGCCCGCGCCGTTTTTACCCGGGTCGGCTCGCGTCGCGGCGCGGCGCGGCGCAGAGGGAAGCGCGAGAGGACCGGAGTACGATGAAAAAGGGGAGGCGTCGGCAGACCGATGGCGCCTGTCAGGGGTAAATACGGTTTTTTAACGGGCAGCCTAAAGACAATAACAGAAACAGAGCCGTTCCGTGTCCCTCGTACGAGCGATGCCCTCTCTCGATTTACCCCGAGCGCCGCGAGCCGAACCGATTACTCTTCGCGGCCCGGGTTCTCGGTTTTAACCTCGCTCCCGATCGCCCCGCTCCTCCGCCGTTCGTTTCTCGCGCCGCTTCGTCGATTCGCTCGACGATCGAGCGTAACGGCCGAAACCACCGGACAGAATTATCGCCGCGGGAACTTTCGAGCGGTCTCGTCGAACCGTCTCCGGTGCGAGAAACGCCGAGCGATACGTTCGATCACCGGACGAGTAACAATTTTCGTCGAACGGTCGAAACCCTCGTCTCGCGAGGGACTCGTCCCGGCCGGTCGCGCTCCAACGAGGCGACGAGGCGTCGGGGATCGATCGACGTCCGAGATTTATCGGACCGTGGATGGACGCGAAGCCTCTCGACGTCACGGAATCCGCGGAGAATTTCATCGGTTCGTCGCCACCGCTGTCCGCGATTCGTTGGAAAGTTGGAGCGCGCGAGACGTCCGCCGCGGCCCGCTCCGGGCCGGAAAGAGTTCCGATCGGCCAACGGCCGGCAAAAAGTTACGAAACTCGCGCATCCGTGTCCGTGGCTGGCCACGTACACCCTCTCCTTCGGAGATTTCGAAGATCGAGCCAAGATTTCGAGGAACGGCTTTGTCGAGCAACCGTTTCCAACGGGGAAAAAGTAACGCGAAGATTAACGGAAACGCGGCAACGTTTTTGTCCGGCGAGGCTCCCGATTCAATTCGCTCGCGCCGGATAAGGAGCTCCCCGGGATTTATCCCGCACCGAAATCCCGTCCTTCCGATACGAATCGAGTAACCGTGGAACCGCCCGCGAGGTTCTTTCTTACGAGCTTTCCGTTCTTCCTCGCCACCTGTTCCGCTACCATCGAGCCGGCCAACCGCGCGGATTCCGTTTCTCCGGTCCGCGAACACCTCGAAGACATTTCTCGAGGACGAGCAAACGGGCCGTGTACCCGTGTAAACGCGAGTGCGTCGATTCGGGCCGCTCAATTTCGATCGAGGAAGAAAAGTTCGTTCCAAAGGGCGGATGGGAACTCTCCTTTCCCCGCGGTATCGCGATAAGGGGAACGATCGGGAACCGAACTCACCGGAATGGCGACGCAGTCTTCGATCTCGGTGAGGGGTTCCTCCGAGCAGAAGGTGCCGTCGGTGAGGAACGGCGGCCGAGGGGGTGGCGGCAACCGGAACTCGGGCGGTGGGCCGGGGCACTCGGGGCACTCCGTGCTCTCCAACGTCTCCAGCTCCTCCATCCTCCACCTCAGCGTGCTGAAAACCACAGGCGAAAATCAACGCCCGATCGATCTTATCGACGGAACTATTAATCGCCGCGCGAAAGAAACTTTATCTCCGCGAGCACGCGAGCCGTCTTGTGCCCGACCGGCCTCGAAACGGACAAATAGGATCGAACGTCGAGAAACCGAGGCGAAAAGAACAACCGGAGAGTACGCGATACGGTAGCTACGAAGCGACGAGAGCCTTGCTCGCTCGGACCAACTGGTTGGCAAAGGGTATCGTCCAGGGAGCTCGCGAACCGCGGAAAAAAATGCAACGTGGACCGACAAAGTTCGCGGCCTCGGGTGAAATTGATAACCGGACCGCGCTACCCGCTGCGCGCGCGACCCCTCCGAGAGTGGATTTCGTCGGCTAATTAAGAGATACGCGTCTGGTAGCCGAGCATTAGGGCCGGACCCAACCCGACGCCGCTTCGCGAGCAGTGGTAAACGCTCGATTCGTCGACGACGCCGCACACCGCGGAGGGTGCGTATCCGGGTGCCTCGTTAGCATAGGAAGCACCTTCGGGTCAAGTCGTTCCGCTCGGTGCCGACTGTCGGCAACGGCCTACCCGCTCGGTATGCTAATATTCGGGGACTCGATTACGCTCTCGTAACGAGTCGGTCGCGGGACCGGGGCCCTACCGGCCCGACGGGGTTCGATCGATCCTTTTGGTCTCTCCGCGCTTCCGGCCGAGAACGAGACGCTCGTATCCTCGGAACCGATACGACTTGATTTCTGTTCCGTCGTCGAGGCTTTCTTCGTCCCCGTTACGACCAGGGACGCGTCGTCCATTGTTCCGGATCGAAGGGGAGGCCTTTCGCGTCCCCCGGAACGGACAATGGATTTCAAGATCCGATCGGCGACAGGGCTACTCCGAGATCGCAACGAAGCCGCGAGAGGAGGAACGCGGCGAGAAACTTGGAACGATATCGAACGGCCGAAAACGTCCTCGGGTAACTCCCATCCAATGGAATTTTTCCACAGCGGAATCGGGAACACCGCGCGCAACAAGAAAGGAGAGCCTTCCTCGGTGACGAAGGGGATATCGAGCTACTATTTTACGCTAAGCGGCGCAATCGCGAAGGCTGAATCGTGAGAAGAGCGAGGTCCGCGTAGGTGGACAAAGTCGAGGAAGAAGAAGAAGAACGCGTCCGCGCTCGGTTTAATAAATGCAGCGTTCCTTCCTGTTCCGTTTCTTGGCTCGCGCGATGTTCCACCTCGACGCCCGACGACGCTGGAACCCCGCGGAGATACTCCGTTTCCTTTCCACCCCCTGCGAGCGGCTCTTCCCCCGCGCTGCTCTCATTCGCATGCGGAGCGGAACGCGGACCAGCAACCGTTCAAACTCCCCGAAGCGCTCCTCTCGTTTCTGGCTCGGCTTCGCGCGGACCGAATCTCCGTTTCGCTTGATTTTTATTTAATTCTCCCCGCGACGCGGGCACCGTGTTCCGTTTTCCCCGTATCCTCGCGAACGCGCCTCGAACGGACATCCTCCAGTGGCTCGTACGCGGAACGAGGTATTTCAATCGCGAGCGCGGGTTTTAAAAGGACTGCGATCGACTTCCGGAAAAGCCCAAAGTCCGTCGTCCATTGTTTCGAGCCGCGTTTGGACTCGCTTTGGAATCGCTCGCGAGTCGATCGAAGCCGCGACGTACGATTTCGCGCGATAAATCTCGCGGTAGCCGCGTCCGGGAGCCTCGACCAGCAGCTCCCGTTGGCTCGAAACGCGCGGCAAACTCGGCCGAATTCGGGAATTAGGAGCGACGCGACGCGTCGCGAACGAGGTACGCGGAAAATGTCGGCTCTGATAAAATTGTGCGTTCCGGAACGAGGACTCGGTGTAAAAAATCGCGGCGCCTCGTTCGCATCCGGTCGCGAAATGCCCGCGGTCGGCAATAAATACTCGCGTACCCGCGCGAGCGGCTCGCCCGGCGGACAGTTTCGGCTCGGTTTCGGAGCGTCCGTCGCGAGATGGAATTTTCCCTAATCAGCTATTTTATGCCGCGATTCGCGTCGACGGGGATGAATAATGGAAAACACGTCCAGAAGAATTCTCGCAGAAGGGAAAATGTATAGCCGTGTCCGCGGTGAACGCACTCGCGTATTACGCGCTCGTTATTATTGCATTAATTAAGCGTCGTTATAAACCACTGCATCGCGACGATAAGAGGATTACGTCTCGCGGAAAAATTCGAAGCGGCGCGGTGCTCGTTGAAAAATAGACTCGAGAAAGTTTCGTCGGATAGATTACGGCGAGCGCGGGTCCGAATCCGTAATGCGGTTCGCGAGCGCGCAAAGGACCGCGGATTCGGGCTCGAGTCTCGCTCGTAAATTCCGCGTTCCCGAATACGTTGATCTTGGACATCGCGAAACGAGAAGCGCGAGTCTTCGGGCGAAGATAGGTGGGTGTCGAGGACGACGCACGATGCGCGTAAAGTCGCGTGGGACGCCGACCGAGCGCGTTCTCGCGCACGCGACGCATCCGGTAATTTCGTTACGAAAATCCGGACGAGCGTACGCGTCGTTGACAGTTGCGAGCGCGTCCAACAGCAGCTTGGAAAAAGAACAAAGTCGAACGGGTCGGGGTTTCGCGAACCGCGTTGCGCGAAATTTCGTAACATCTCCTGCGTCGCGACGCCCGTCGCGCGGTACATCTTCCGAAAGGAACGCGGCCGTGGCGGTCGTGTTTTACGAGCGGCCGAATTCGTTGGACGCGCGCGATCGAACGACGCGAACGAGATCACCGGGACGATACCAACGCCACGACGAACGCCGCCCGGTTATTCCGGTAACAATGAATTCTAAGATTAGGCGACCCGCGGTGAAGTCGAGCAACAACCGAGACGCGTTCGGGACGCGGCCGGCTGAAAAATGTCCATCGAGTGGATCTTCGCGCGACGCCACCCCCAACGGAGGGGGAGGGAAAGTTTAAATTAACTCGTTTTAATCCCGCGGGAAACTCGGACGTTCCGCGAATCGCTCTTGTCGAGTTCCGACGTTAAGTAATCGGATTAGCGCGAACCAGCCTCGAAACGTCGCGGAAATTGCGTTAATCCACTTTCGAGGCCGTCGACGCCCGAAACGTTCGGATAATCGTTTTAAAAAAGCAAATTTTTTTCCGCCCGCTCGTCGGTCCTGCTCCGCTTCCCAAGGATCCCGGGCGAGCCTCGCGAGGGACGGATACCGGAAGTGGACCGGATCGATCGGGAAGGTCTCGACGCGCGATTCGTGCTCGGTAACTCGGAGCATCGATTATCGTCGTCGGGCATCCGACTTTTTAACGCGTTCGAGGTTCCTTCGAAAGAAATTACACCGCGAAACGAGCTCGAGTAGCCGTCTTCGGCGCGTTGGTTCGCTCTGGCCCCGTTCCCCTTTTCGACGAATAATTACGGGACTTTCGACGGCGAGTCGAAAAAGAAGTCCGGCACGGAGAACGAGACGGTAGGAAACGGCGTTAATCTCGTTCGCAGTTTTCCACGGAAACAGCGACTCCGGGTGCGCCCGGTCGCCGCGGTAATTGCGCAAATACGGTCATTAGCGAGCGTCGGCCACGAAAGAGAAAAGAGACGAAACGCGCCTAACGTTTGCCGCGTCCGAAACGACGTATGAATAATTTCCTCGGTAACGACGCGGAGAGCTTTTCTCTCCGGTTCGACAACGCGACCGACGAACCGAACGCTCGCGTACGCGCGAGCTTTCCTCGACGATTCGCCGCCGCGGAGTATCGCGATAGGCGTTTCGTCGTGAACGGTGCGGCATTATTTCGACGTTAGTCTCCCGCATCGAGTCCCCTATCAACCGGTTAAGCGATACAAACTCGACCGACGCACGCGTCGGTGGGTTATCGTTCCCGCGCTCGATACACCCGGCCAACGCGATTATTGCTATTTGCGAACAACCGGCGCGGCGCGGTAAACACCGTCGACCGCGCGCCGTTTTCACCGTTTCGTCGACACCCTCGCGTTTTTATCGTTTTTTTTTTTTCTCTCCCCCCGTTTTTCTCCGTTTCGTCGAGGGTAGCGAAAAAACAACTCGATTCGCGAAAGTCGGTCATCGAAACGCAATCCGAAATATCGTCGATGCGCGAGGAACTCCGCGAGCGCGGCTCTGCTCGTTTTCGAACAATATTTTCCTCCCACGCTGTGCTCAATTTGTCCGCTTTCTCCGAGCCGACAGCGTCGTCCACCGACGGTCGTCAATTCTCGTCCCCGCCCGCCCGTCCGCTCGCTCGCGACGCGCGCGCCGCGCCGCGCCGCACCTCGCCGCGCTCGACCCACGCCGAGGGGATCCATTTTCGTCGTTTTCGAGGCACGCCGCGCCGGTTTACCATTACCGGGGACTCTTTCGAACCTCCTCGACCACGGGAAACGTCTTTTCGATTTTCCTCTCGGGAACTCGCGACTCGCGTTGCTCCCGCAGCCGTGAAATCGCTCGAGGAGAGCTCGTCCGCTCCAGTTGCGGTTCGAGCGCCCTCCCATCGGAACGATTCTTTTCTCCGTTGGCGATATGTCTAATCAAAAGAACCAATTATCTCGAATCAAAGAAAAGAAGATAAAAGGGGAAAAAAAAGAGGAAAGGGGGAAAGATAGGACGAGGAGCGGAGAACAAAAAGCGATAACGAAATTACGATGCCGCGTTCTCCGCGAGAAACGAGCGAAACGTATACAGAGGAGCGCGCGCTTTGGTCGACGAGGGCGATAAAGGGAGCTACGAGGTCCGCTTTACGACGCGATGCTCGATGCAACGTAATTCGGCCGCGTCGCTCGCGGAACCGAGTCGAGCCGTTCTCCTCTACTTTCGTCGAAGCGCGGCGAACGCGGTGTCGAAGACCTACCCTCTTTGCGCTCGACCTCGAGAGCCAATAGTTCCACGTGCCTTTATCGTATCGATGTACTCGCGAACGAAGCCCCGCGGTCCTATCGTCCACCGATTTTCGATAAATTTACGCTCGGTCGCGTCCCGTCGCCTCGCGTTCGACGACCTCGACCGGTTGGACGACGAGTGCTCCGTTAGGATCGAAAACGGGATAATTCCGGTGGAGGAATTACGAAGGAAAGGACGAAACTAATTTGGAATCAATGGTGCAAACGGGCCGCGAACGCGGCAACTCGCGGTGGAGCTCGATCCGAGAGGAAGACGTTAATTATAGCCCGCGGCGAGGTAGCTCCGCGAGGTGGCAAAATCCGACCTAGAGACCGCGCAACGTTTATTTTACGTTCCATTAGAGTTACCCCTTGAACCGTGTCCATCGCGCCGCACCGCAAACACAATATTTGCCGCGTACCGAGGATCGCGGACTGTGGATATTTCCTCGATTCGATTTTCCCGTACCGACGAGATCGATTTCGAGGGAGATCGATCGGCGAAGGTTCGCGGTGACCCGCGACCGGTTCGAACCAGGGCGAGCGAGTTCCGGCGGTATTATTTCGATGGAATTTTCGTCGACGGCGGCGGCGCCGGCGCCGGCGACTGGTTACGATTACGCGGCCAGCCAGGATCGTTTCCGGCGGTATCTCCGCGAGAAAATTGCCCCAACGTGCGTAAGAGACGTTATTTATAGGTGGACACGGACGGCGGAAAGGGTGGTCGCGCGGTTACGAAACGAAGGGTCGCGCAAAGGGCGCGGCCACGCGCTCCTAGCTCTCGATTATTTCCGCAACAGCGGCGGTCCACCCTACCCGCTGCCGTGCCCGTAACTTTCGTTTGATTTCGAATCGACCCGCGACTCGGTTTTAATTAAGGACACCGACGAGTTCCATAATTTCGGCACGGAATGGACGCGTCGCAGGGTGCGCGCTACCGACGCGACGCGACGCGACGCACGTGCTCGAAATGAACCCCACCGGGTCTCGCGGTCGAGCCACCGATGGTCCGATGGTCCGATGGTCCGATCCGCGGACCAGCTTCTTTATTAAATTCGAAAACAGTATTTCGACGAGATTGCGTCGCCTTTAAAGCGAGGAACCGTCGTTTGGACGATCGCCAGAAAGAGCGAGCTTCGAAACCGAGAATTTTCTGGCCGGAAGCCTGGGAGACATCGATGATTCCTTTCCTACGAACGAATAATCGTTGTACCTTTTTCTATCTCTTTCCTCGGTTCGTCCGCGCTCGAAAAAATGTATCGAAGACGTCGATTTCCAGTCTCGTTCCTCCCGAGGCGATAGGCTCGGCCGTACGAACGCACGGAGCGCCGCGACGCTTCGCCGTTTTCCCGCAATGCGATTCGTTCCCGCGTCGTTGCGCTCGCGCACCGCGGCGAGTACTCTTCTCCGCCGATAAATAATAACGGGAATGATTTCGCCCGGACGGAAGAAAGTTTCGCGTCCCTCTCGCGTTCCAGGTTCGAGAGGTTCGCGAGGGAGAGACGCGCGCGACACCGCGCGCAATGCACGGGGGAGAAGAAGAGGGAGAATAGACGATTCGACGGGACGACGCGAGATACGAAATTATTTATAAGGCCGGCCAATAAGCTATCGGAAAGCTATTAAAAGTTTTCGCGATCCAGAAATAACCTCTGCGCCCGGCGATGTTCCCCGGAGGGTGATCTCCCGCTCGTAACGTTTCCCAAGATCCCCCGGAGCTGCGCGTCCCTACGAACCTGGATGCGTGCCGTCCGACGCACTCTTTTTACACTTTTTACACTTTTTACACTTTTTACACTTTTTACGCTCCGACGTTTTCTCCGACGGTCCCTTTTCGACGTCGCTTCGTTTCCCACCGGCGAAGAAAAAGAACGTTTCCGGACCTCCGTCCCGTCCCGTGCCACCGAACGCGGAGAAACTCCCATTTCCAACCAGACCCGGCGATTCTTTACCGGACTCGTTCGAAGCATCGAGCCGCTCGAGACTTCCGAGCTTCCTCCTCGACCTCGAAAATCCTCTTGGAATTTCCACCGCGACTACCCTCCGTTCCCTCCCTCTCGGTTGGCTTTCCATCGACCGACGAAACAAAGTCCCTTCGATTCCCTCGGCCGGGTTTCGCGCGTAGCCGAAGCAGCTCGCGGCGGAAGTAAACCGCCACCGTGTCCTCGATCGAGACGCATCGTTGCGTTTTCGCGTAGCTCGAAACGCGCTCCGTCGACGAGGCAACGAATCGATCGAATCCAGCTCTCTCTCTTCCTCGATCCCACGGGATCGTTGAATCGATCTCGATCGTTCGCGTCCGAAGATAAATTTATAAAACGCGTTAAGCGCGATCGCGGCCATGCAGCCGAGTGCTCCCTAAATATTTGTACTGCGACGAGTCGGCATCGATCTCCCGACGATACAACGACGGAGTGTTTGTAGCGCGCGGAGACACAGGAACGATCGGGGTTAGAACGGCACAGCCGGCAATCTCGCAGGATCATCCCCCTCGGGCAACATCGATACTCTCGTCACGAGTGTCACAATTGTCGGACGCCGCGACCGGCCCCCGCAAAAGTTGAACGCGATCGAGGGACGACCAACGGCAGGGGGAGATTCGAAACTGTCGCGAAACTCTCCTCCCCGCGAGCCTTGGAAACAAACTTCGTACCCACCCCGTTCTACCTCGCCTTCTCTCGCCTACTCTCGCCCTCCATCGCCGCGGCCAGGTTACGAAGGAGCGAAATTTCACGAGGGTCGTTCTCGCTCCCTCGTTTCGTTTTCTCGATCCCGGGGGTCCTCGGCCGTCGGTGTTCTCGCCTATCGCGGGGATCGTTTAATTCGACGCCCCGCGTCGGTGTTTCGCGTCGGCGTTTCGCGTCCGAGAAACGGAATTTAGGGGCGCCCGGTTGAAAAGCTCGGACCGTTCTCGGTAACGGGATTCGAGCGTTCCATTTCGACGTAAGTTCCCTCTATTTTCCAATATCCGAGTTTGCCGGGAATAACGGTACACCGGGCCACTTTCGAGGTATTTCGTCGTTAACCTCCGTTAGCCCCGTTACCGATATTGCGCGCGAGCCCGCTCTTTCGATTTCCCGCGGATCCCTCCTCCCGGTCCGACGGCTGGCCCGTTTCGTTTCTCGAAAATTCGAGATTCCACGGGAACGCCCCTCGAGGAACAACCTACCGCGATAAAAACGCGTTCCCGAGCCGTAGGGTGCGAGCCCGCACCGAAACGGAATATTACGCGTACGCGACCGAAAGGTAACGGGACATCTAAAACTACTCTCCCGGCACGACGTAACCACCCTCGTAACTTTCTTCCTCCTCCTTCGTTTCGTCCGTAGAACGCCGTTACACCCTACACCGTGCTCCGTGGGGAGAACTTTTGCACGCACGTGTGCCACGTTTCTCACCGGTGCTTTATTAAACCGAGGCCCTCGAGCACGGAAACGACTTCGAGAGTCGGGTTATTCGGCGACCGGTGCCGGAGAGGGCACGGAGGGCACAGAGGGCAGGTGTCGGGGGTTGCTGAATCTCGAGGGCGCCGAACGTACGCACGCACGCACGCACGCCCACCCGCGCGATTCCGTTACGAGGGAGTTTACGATCTCGTCGTCGCGTACGGTAGCCGGAACCTCGGTTTATCGGCCGTTAACTCGCTCCCGATTAGCGTCTCTCCTTCGACCGTCGCTTCTTCCTTCGATTCGAAACGAGACGAGAGGAAACGGTGCTCGGTTCCCGAGGGAAACGGTTTTATTTCGGGTCGAGAAACGAGCGGTCGGTGCGAGGTAACGATTTCGAAGTCGACGCGTTAACGACGTCCGTGCAACGCGATCCTTCGGCTCTCCCTCGCGCGGAGAAGGTCGCACGGGCGCCGAACGGTTCTCGTTGTCTCGACGATTCGCGAAATTACAGGAAAATACCGTACGACCTTCGAAGGGTTCGACGACCTACGCGTACCTCCCTTTCGAATCCCGGGCAACTTTGTTTTCCACGAGATTCTCGTATTTTCAACGGCAACTCTGCATCCTGCGCATTTTCGAGCACAGTTTGGCACGCGTTGCCGCGAAACTGGAACGACGGAATCGAATATGCGGAAGTTTGGAATTTTTAAGAGAATTCGCTCGGAAAGTTTCCTCGTCGACGGCTACGAAACGATGGAACGTCGCTGGTCCCGGTTCGGAAACGATTCCAGCGACGCAAAGTGGCGCTCGACGTTGGAAAAGCCGGGGTCTCGGCCGCAATTAGCGTTATCGACCCCGAGTATCGTTCGTACGCCGTTAGAGCGCCTACGCGATAGGTAACGCGATAATCGTTATCGCAGCGAATATTTTCGAAAACGGTCGCGACGAACGCGCGTCATCGGGAATTGGTCGCTCGAGGCGGAAAGTCGATCCGCGTGGTCCGCGTACCCGTGATCCGTCACGTGCCTCCATCTGCCGCCGTTTCCGGGGACTGTGCACCGCCAAGGGCGCGATCGGGATACCGAAACTTTCCGCCCGAAATATTTACCAACCAGGCGGTTTTTCGAACTGGTCGCGTTTCCGTGGAGCTTGGCGACTTTCGAAAAAGAAAATCGGTCCGAGGAGACGAACGAGGTGCTCGCGAAAAACAAAACTCTCCGTTTGAATTTCTCGTTTAACCGGATCTGGAAGTTACTCTTTCAATCGGACGGCTGCGAACGAGGTGTCGTTCTCCGAATCCCGAACGCGTTTTGAAATCCGAGGCTCTTGTTGCTCCGTCCGCAACAGAGGGCCATCGGGCACGGTTTTTTGCCCTTTGAACGTCGTATTTCATCGACGACGACGCGCACCAAAGTTCTTCCGACGAACACCGTTCCCCGATGCTTGGAAAATCCTCGCGAAACATTTTTTCCAGGGGAAATCGACCACCTTGAATTTTCAAATTCGATCACGGGCCACGAGATCGTTTCTAATCGTCCGGTATCCGGCCGGCATCGAGGGACGCGGCGACGAAGAACGCGGCTTCCAACCCCTCGTAATTTCGCAAATGGAACACAACAGGGCGCTGCACTTTCACGGCGGTCAAGGATTCGCTTAATTACCGCGATGAAAATTCTCCATTACGGCGAGCAATCGAGAGTAAACATCCCCGTGATTCGATGGAAATTAACCAACAGGTGAACGAGCGCGAACGTCGACGATAATTCGCGGAAGGAACGACGAAAAAGCTCCAACCACCCCTCTACGCGCGCACCACCGCCAATTTATACGCGGACATTCGATTATCGCCGGTAGCGACAGCAATTTCGTTTCCGCGAAAATACATTTTTCCCCCATTGATTTCGAGACAATCGACCTTTTTTCACCGACGAACCTAAACGCGTATTCTTCGTATCCGTGGATCCTTTTTCGGCGTAGAAAAGCGCGAGCCGAAGATGCTCGGGAAACGCGCGTTTCGCGAGATACTTGGAAGGAAAAGTACAAGGAAGCGTTTCGGAAAATGCTTACCGGACGATAAAACGTTCGAATACCTATGCGAATAAAGCGCACGCCTTATTAGGGAATTTCAAATGTCTCGCGCGGAATGCATTTTTCCGATACCTTACTTCGACGCTCGCAACGACGGTTTCGTACGCGGAACGACGAACAATCGATAGCGAGGTGGAACGCGCGCGGTTACGTCTGAGAAAAAATCGGGCAAAAGTTTGCGAAATATCGTGACGTTTCGGTCGCAACGGTTCACCGTGTAGATTCCGGTGCGTTAATCTCGCGACGGTTCGCGGCGAGTCGCGAATATCGATTTCCGCGGCGCGTCGGCTCTTTTCAATTCCCGTCGGAGATGCTTTATTTGTTTGCTCGCCGCGTTAAGTTCTGCCTTTCTCCGGCACCCCCGACACACGCGGAATTCCTCTCCCGACTCGACTCGTTTCGTCTCGTCTCGTCTCGTTTCGTTTCCACCGTCGGTCTGGATCGGTGAATTGGATCCGGACGCAGCAGCGGAGCTATCGCGTTACGTTAACCGCGGAAAAATGTCTGCACCGCGAATTCTCGCGGTAACGAGGAATCCGCTCGCGCGCGAGAGGAGCGAAAAGATTTCCGCGACGCTCGAAAGCGGGGCTCGGCCCCGTGGCCGAGGCGAACCATCGTCGCGTGACCGTCGTTCGATCCGGGAACGATTTAATTCCGTTTTTAATCGGATTTCGCCTTCGAGAACGAAACTCGTTCCCGGAGTTTCCAAAGGATCGCGGGGAGGGGAACCGACTGCTTCGCGCGAGCAGATTTTCGGAGCGGATCGAGTCGCCGGCGGCCGCTGTCGCAAATCCAAAATCGATGGGACGCGAACGGCCAGGGTCCGGTCTCCGCGTTCGCGATGGGAATCGTATTCTGCGGAACATCCGGTTTTCGGAATCGTATCCCGGATAATCCTCTTTACGGGTGGGGGAAAAAAAAAAATCTCGCGAAACGGCACTGTGCTGAAAGTTCAGGTGGGATATCGCGAGGACGGCCACGTGCCGAGAGAACGCGCACCGGTGGACGTTGTTTGCACGCTTCGGAGAGCTGCGTTTCCCGGCAAAACGAGCTTTCAACGTCCGCGACACGGCCCATTTCCCAGCGCAATTACCGTGCCGCTAACGCCCCGTTTTCACGTACGCGGTAGATACGCGGGGAACCGTGTCCGTCCGACGCCTCGACGCCTCGACGCCTCGACGCTCGGACCGAACTCGGAATCGGTGAGACGCCTACCTCAAAAATTCGGGCGACACCTTGCCGGTTTGTTAGCAGCGCATTTCCTTCGAGAACACGACCGCCCGTCCTCGTGGCTCGGAGCTCCGCTACTCGAACCGAGCACCGATCACTTTGCTACGATGCGCGCGTTCCTCGCGTTCACTGTTCTCGGGAGCCGACCGCTTCCGTCGCTCGATCGTCGAAACGATCCAGACGGGAATCTTCCCGGCGGACCGGACGACGAGATCGAGCGATCGTTGGCCACGCGTCCTCAACGAGCACGATAATCCAGACTGGTTGGGTGGAACGACTCACTTTTCGTCGCACTTTCGATCATTCTTGTTTTCTCTCACTGCGCACGAACGAGATCTCACTCCGTAACACGAATTCGACGATTCGCGACTACCGTCGTCGTCTTGTCGGTCGTTTCGCACTCGCGCACCGAAACCACGCGTTAGCCGTAAGGATTTGCGCGTTCGCGCGAGCCAACGTAAACGCAAGGTTCTCTTCGGTGTTTTCTCGCACCGTCGTACTCCTGCGAAGCACGCGCTCCTGCGAGCTCGATTATCCAAGTGACAACGCTCCGTTGTCGGCGGCGCGCGGCACACTGTTGCTCGCTGCTTTCGCTCGACGGCTCGGAGGCTTCGGTTCGCTCGGTGCCTATCCCCACCACTCTCGCTCTCTATCCGCTATCACGTTGCCAGCTTCCCCCACCGTCGAGCCTCTCCCCTCTCCTGGCGCTGCGCTAGCGATCCCCACTCCTAGCCTTGATCGACTCTTCTTTCTTCGGGTGCGTGGCAGACTCCTTTCACGCGAGCGCGAGAGAGCCGGCCGAGCTCCCGAGAGGGAGGGAAACAGAGGGAGAAGGAGGAGCAGGAGAACGGAGGGGGAGGGGAACCGAGTACGGTGTCGTCCTTTTGAGAGCGCGAACACGGTGACTCGGTGGAAAAAAAGAATCACCGGGCCGGAGGAGGAGGGTGTGCGCGCAGAGTCCAGCTCCGAAGGCTGCGTTGCCCTTTGCGACGAGTCTGCACCGTGGTGCCCTCCACCGTTCCGACGAGGGTTCAGAGGGGTGTTTCGCGTCGCCGGGCTGGGCACAATGCGTCGACGAGTCCGTGACGAGGCCGAACGACAGGACTCTCCGCGGGGGCTGCAACCAGACAAAGTCCTCGCGTAAAGTGACGCGCGTCGCTGTTGTTGTTCGCGCTGAAAGCGTTTAACGACCCCGCCGGCGAACTCGCGGCTCGCGGGGGATTCGTTTCTCTCGTTTTTCCTTCCGTGCTCGGACGCGATCGAAATCGAACTACGCGCCCGCGAGCGATCGATACCCACGAACGCTCGTGGAAGCGGTCGCGCGACGAGAAGGTTTTCCTTCCGCCGCGAAACGACCCGGTTGCTCGTTCGAGTCTCGTTCGGTCTCGTTTCGCGGCTTCGGGAAACTGGATTGGACCGTGGCATCCGTCCTCTTATCGTCGAGACGAGATCGCGAACGTTGCGCAACGCGAAGAGGAACGGAACTGGCGAGACCGAGATCGAATCGACGCGAGATTCGACCACCGGTACGATCGAGAAGGAGGGCCGACTCTCTCCCTCGTGTCCGCTCGGACGAGCGTTCATCGTCGCGGACACGACCGTTTCCGCTTTTTCCGGCGGTTCGGTTCGAAGCGACCGAAGTAAACGCTCGACCGACCGCGTGCTCCTACGCGCGTAAACGCAACCAGGCTATGTTCTACAGCTGTAGCGGCGCACTGGACGGAATTAATTAAACGGTCCTTCGGCTGCCTACCGGCGTGGGCGCGCGTATTCGCCCGATGGACTTTGAGGATCCGATTGCAGGCGCCCCGTGAGAGAACCTCCCGTCGTTTGTTCCCTCCTGGTTTACGCGCGATCTCTCTCCCTCTCGCGCGCTTCCTCGTCGCAACCCCGGTCCTCGCGTCCTCTCGGCCTCCCTTCTTCCTCCGGTGACCGGTGGCCGGCGCGTCGTTGCTTTCCAGCCGGGTGTTTCGAGATTCTGGCGGACGACTACCGTCGGATATCCGGAAATATCGCGAACGAGAGATCCTTTTCGTTCGGAGGACGCGATCGCGAAGGGAAATTATCCGCGGCCGCTTTCCCGATGGAAAATCGTGTCGCGCGCAACAACGTCCGAGTTTCGTTCGTAGACGGGACGGGCCCGAGGACCGTATCGAAATCGAGGGTTTAAAAGGAAGGTATTTGCGAGCAAATACGGTCCCTGGACGCGCGAAGGCCCTGGCCCGCAGCGGTGGATTCCATCGCGAAGGAGGATTGCGCAGTCTGTTTGCGAGGGACGATGCATCGTTCGACAAACACGGGTAATCTTCGTTGGTTTTCGGGCGTCGGGAGTTTGTTTAACCTTCTTCGAAAACACGCGAGATAGCCGGTGTATCTAGCCGGGTAAATAGACCGAGGAACTTGTCGTATCTCCGAAGAGGCGCGCTCGCGACAAAAACACGCGATAACCACTATGGGAACGGAAAGTTCGTTGCACTCGAGGGACCGATGCGCCCGATCGACCTTCTACGCGCCAATTTTTCCCGCTCTCTCCTCTCGAACGACTCCCGAAATTCCTCGAGGAGGTTATCGACGTCTCGAACGGACGAACGGAGCTTTCGTACGAACACCAGACGCGTCGCGTCGCGTCGTCGACGAAAGTCACGACTCTCGTCCGTGGAGTTCGACCGCGATCGTCTACGGTGATGGCGTCGTACCGGAGATCGTGTAAAGACGATAACGGGGGACATCGATAAGATTAAACGCCGCGGGTACAAAGAGCCGAGTTGTCCCGCGAGCCGTGTCGTCGCTGGAACGATTTTCCTCGACGGTGTTCGATCTTCAAAGGCGGTATCGCGCGAACGGGATCGGGGACCGAGGACCGAGGACCGGGGACCGGGGACCGAGAGGCGACCGCGGCGATCGGGTCGAGACGAGGAGAACCATCAAAGTATCGCGACCATCAACGCCGTGACTCACGCCGCGCCGACCTGCGCACGCGCTCCCCCGATCGCGACGATAAAATTGATATTAATGGACCTACGAGCCGGGACCGCTCGCGTTAATTCCTCGCGGTAATTTTCGGCTCGGCCCGTTTAACCCTTTGAGAACGTCGGCCACCGACTCGAGGTTCTTCGAGTGCGCCAGCTGGCGACCACGGGATACCCTCGCTACGGATTCCTATGGATTTTTCGAGCTGCGCGTCTCGTCGAGCGAGTGGCGTCGATCGCGCGCGAACCACCGAACGAACGACGATGAGATCGAGCCGCGATTCTTCGTTCCTGCCGCGTATTCGAGACCGCCGATAAAATCGATGCGTCGAGCGATCGTCCGGGTCCTTTCCCGCGACACCGGCACGGATGCACGCATCCTTCCGACGCGCGTGTCCGCGTTGGGTGCCGAGCCTCCGCTGATTTACGATCCAAAAAGGAATTACGAACGTAGGTGGACGATGATTTATCGTTCGGGTATAAATTGCTCATACCTATGCCCGGCAGGGGTCGTCGATCCGCGGAGGACGGCGCGAAGCTAGCCGAGACGAACGGACAGCCCTGGACGAAAAGCGATAAACTCGCCGGGAAAAACGTTCGGGTTCGAATTCGAGTCCGGTGCGCCCGCTCGCTCCTCCAGGATTCGAGTCGACGGGACGCGGTCCTTTGGCAACGAACGTTTTTCGCTCTCGGTCGATTACCGCGGTTAGAACCAGGCGTAATCCGGTACGTTTGCCGTATTTTGACAGCGCAATTTGCCAGCGGACATCCGTCGAAAATCCGCCCCCCTCGTTTTCGTTCCTCGAGAGCGTTCGTTTCCTCGGATAACAATTTCGACTCGGTATTCGGGGACAATGAAACGCACTCTCTCGTAATGAAAATTTCTCATTTCCCGTCCATTACCGTATCTATTTTACCGCAGCTGCGACGAAATGTAAATACGCCGGTACCATCCGCAATATCGTTATTCGTGTTTGTACTCGGGCTCGCAGTCGCGTCAGGATTGCCCGTGGATTTCTCAGACGCGGGAGGAACGCTGCTCGGCCGCTGTATCCACCAGCTGGTGTACGAGCCGCACCGAGCATCCGATCGTTAACCGACGTCTCCGACTCGGAACGACCCGAGGGATTCCTTTAAATCGGCCTTTCCTCCGGAATCGAGAACGAAACCCGGTTAATAATTCGCTCGCGTTACGATCGCGAATCGAACGAGTCCGGACCTTTGAGATTATTTCGCGAGGAAACGCTTCCGCGGTCGCGTACCTACTCGGAACCTAGTCGCGAATTTGAACCTCGCGCGGGCGGGATTGCGGCCGAGAAGAACCAACATACGGATCGGAAATGCAGCGAGACGCGATTCGTTCCGAGGTGTTGCGCGAAATAGATCTTGCGACGAATTTAAAAAGCTTAAACGCGCGCGAGAGGGACCGGGATGCCCAAAGGGTTCGAAAACCCTCGAAAGAGCGCGATCGGAGCGAGTCCGGTACTCGGATTCTTCCCGACGACTTTCAACGACTCCGAGTTTCCTCTGGGCGTTTAAGAAAGGCGTTTCGTTCTTTGCAAACAATAAGCTCGAATTTAAAAACCGCCCCGGGACGAACGAACGCGGAAAAACGGGCAAGAACGAGCGATAACGTCGGTTTTCGACGAGCGTCGCTATCGCCGCTCGAACGGCCGAGAGTTTCGTGAAACGGAGACTTCTGGCGCGGTTCGGTTCTAACCGTTAGAGACGTCTCGTTAGCTTATCTCGACGTGTAAATTCTCGAGGTTGCGAGCTAGGGAAAGGTCCGACGGTGTTCTCTCTTTCCTTTTTCTCGTCTCTTTCCCTCGGCGCGTTTTCCGTGCTCGGGAGGAAACGCGTCGGATACCGGTTCGTTCGAGTCCGCTCGGTCGCGGACGACGAAACGCGTCGACGCGGCCTTTGCCCACGGTTTTATCGCGCCGGCGTTGAAACCGGCAAAGTCCGGTCATCGGACCGACAAGATGTACGCGACTCGTTATCGATCCTCGGAACACGAACGACGCTCAACGGTTTCCAACTGGACGCATAAATTAAGGCCGAAAACGATTCCATCGAGAGGTTTCCGATCGATCGTCCGGTTAGCCCGATACGCGGTTCGAGTAGCTTTTATTTCGCGCGGCGATCGATCGGAGGTTGCTCGTACCGCAAAGGTTGGCCCGGGCAATTATAAATCCGTCTAATCCGCGGAGAGGCCACTCGCTCGGAACGAAATACTCGAGGAATCGCGATCCTCGAAGGGTTACGAGGATCCCGGCGTAAGGTCTCGGTCTTAGCGAAGCGGACGCGAAATCGCGGCTCGCCTTTGGAAATTGCGGCAATTATCGCGGTGAAGGATTTTTCGCGAGCTCGAACGGGCGCACTTTGCTCGAGAATCCGCTTTCTCGTCCCGTTCCGTCTCGACTTGTCCGCCGGTCCGTTTCGCGCTACCACCGATTAGCCCCCCGTGGATCGGGGCGACCGTAAATTCGTAAATCCGTCGACAGCGGGCCAGAAGACGTCTCGCGATGAGTACCGCGGCGGGGCGTCTTTGGTGGGAGAACAATGGCCCCGGATTTCGGTACGGGAGGAAATCGCGAGTCGGCCACGCTCGTCGCTCGACGTTTCGTCACGGGTGTTGTCCGTTCGGGGGCCCGATCGAGGCTCGACCGTGCGGGGTTCGGTCGCGAGGCCGCGGGAAACTCTCCGGTCGAAAGCATCGAGGCTGCGTTACGCTCGGTGAAAATATTCTCGTCGGGTACGCGCGAAAGACCGAGGTAATTCTTCGGTTCGGCGCCGAGAGAAACGAAAGAGTTTTCACCGGAGCGATGAAACTCGCGAGTTTTCCGAAAGTTAAGAGTTCCGGGGCTTCGCGGAGGGAGATCCCTCTCCCCGCGGATTAACCGAAAGTAACCGGCGGCACATCCTTAATTGGACCATCGTTCTTGGCCGCTTACAGCGCGCGCACCGAGCCGAGTTACCCGCTCGAACGTCTGGCGCGCGCGGTGCTCGGAAAGTTCCCGAACCGGTAAATTCTCGCCGGAACGTGCCCCGGCTCGATCGGCGTTTACGCAGTGCGGACTTTTTGCCACCGGTCCGGGCGATTTTATCGCGCTTCGCTCGAGAACGAGAATCACGGAGGAGGGAAGACCCGAGAAGCCGGGTCGCGCGGATCGTCGTCGAAAATCTCGGGGTTGCTCGATCGGCCGTGAAGAAGCCCGTCCGTCCGTCCGTCCGCTCGTAGATCCGGCTCGAACGCGTTCCCTTGGATCGAGGACATCGCTCGGTACCGCGCGAGAGAAATCCCTGAAGATCGATCCCGATATTGGCGCGAGGCTTCGCGCCTCGTCGCGAGCGGAATCGGCGCTCTTAACGCTTTAATCCCTCGGCGAGGCTCCGGTGTTCGAGTCACCGAGGCTCTCGAAAGGAAAAAGACCCGGCGACCGCTTCTCTTTCTCTCGGTTCGATCCGTCCCTCTGTCCCGGACTACTACGAATTCCCTGTTTCGCCTCGAAAAGCTCACCGTCCCTCGCCTCTCCTACCCTACCTTTCTCCCGGGATTGCTCCGCAATCGGCAGTTTATAATCTGGACCGCTTTGGGAGACGTCAGTTGGCACGCGAGCCCCCGAGGCACCCCCTCGTTCGGAACGTCGACGGGTCGATCCTCGTTCACCGGGATTGCCGTGGAATCGAAGGGACGATATCTGAATTATCCGGGCCGGTGTTTTGCCGCGGAGGTCCGTTAAAACGGGCCGAAAAACGGCGCTGGGTGGCGAGCAGTTGGCCGAGATGCGGGGATAATTGGAGGTCAGGTATGCCGGCACGGTCCGCTCCGACAGCTTCGCCCGTATTCGCTTCGACCCGACTCCCTTCGCTCGGCTGTTTACCCTCTCGGACCGTATTAAGCCGTTCCATAAACAACGCGGGTTTCTTCGCCCGGCGTTCGAGGCGCGGCCAAACAACTTTCCGTCGACGATCGTTCGACCGGAGCTTTCGCCGTTTTTTACCGATCTCTCTCGCCGTTTCGTCGCCTCGCCGATGCGTCCCCGCCCTCCTCTCGGACGATCCCGTTCGACACGGTTTTCCGAGCTTTTCGGAGCGAAATCCGAGCACGGTGCGAGTAACGCGACGAGACGCGACGCGACGCGACCTATTTTTCCGATCGAAGGGCATCGACGCTCGTACGCTCCGAGCTCCGTTACGACGGCCCGGTCGACTCTTCGGGTTTACCGTTTCGTCGCGTCCACCTCGTATTTGCATTTCGATAACCGAGTGTTTTAAAACCGAGAACCCGATCCGTTCGAAGCGATCGTTATCGCGGTTCAACGCACACGGGAGAGTTACGGTTTCGCGTCGATAATAAACGGTTCACCGGGGAGGTTCCGGTGGAGTCGGGTATCTCGCGGCCCGTCCTATTTGCATACACAGAAATTCATCGTAAGAGACCGCTACAAGGTCTGCGCAAACACTACGGAATGCATTTAGGTAGGGTCCCTGGGTCCACAAACGCGTCCCGATACACCGAGGTCGGTGTAAACGCGTCTACGCGCGGATGAAGTCGTCTCTTTCGAAAATCCTCTGTAAACTGTGGGACGGCGCACGGCTTCCTGGGACGGTCGGGACTCCATTAAATTCCCTTTCGCGCGGCAGAGAGCGTCGAAAACACCTGGATCCGAAAACTCGGACCCGGGGTGCTCGTCGCCGTGTTCGTCTCGCGGTTTCGCGCTCGTGGAACCGCGGCTCGGGAGTCGTCGAAGCGTCACGGTCGTTAATTATCTCCGTACGAAACGGATCGGCGGCTCGGGTCGGAGTCGAGGGAACGAGGATATGCCCTTTGGGGAGAGTGCGCGTTCCGAGAGGAGATTGAGCGGTCTTCGTTACCCGGCGGTCGCTCGTTACGCTCTCAGCGTGAATCCCGGTACCTCTCCGGTCGGTTGGCGTGCCGCCGGTATCGTCACCTTTCGCGGAGTTCTCCGCCGAGATCCCTTCTCGGCTTCTCGAGCGACTCTCGACGTCCAGGCGAGCTCCACGCTCCGCCGAACGAGCTTTTAATCCACCGCCCAGTTACCGTTTACAGGACCATCGATCTCCCTTCCCGTGGAAATTCCCTTCGATTCCAACGCCCCGACAACCTCCGCCGGACGTTTACGAACCGATTCGTTTATCTCGCTCGCTCGAGGGCGAACCTTCCGCGTCGAAGACCGAAGAGGTCCACGGTATCCGGTACCTGTCCTCGACGATTCGAACGCTGCGAGAGTTTCGATCGTTCCGAGCCAAAGTCCCTCCTACCGACGGATATCGGTGAGTATCCGCTATCGTACTTTGCGATCAGTCCGCGATTGTCGGTTACCGAGAAAGTGGGAGACGACGTTGGCAAATGGGGCAAAACTTTGCCGAACCCGGATGCTTCGACGTCGAATTATCGTCGTTACGGCCCACGAATACGTAGATCCCCGTATTCGGAGGTTCTCCGAAAATCTCGGGATATCCGACTAATCCCTGCCAATTTCGAGGATGTACGGCCGCGGCTTACGAGCCGTTCCGCTTCTCCGTCTGCGCGTCGTTCCGGAGAACTAGCTCGCGGAGATCTCGAGACCGATCGTCGAGGCCTCCTCGGAATACCGCGACCACGGCGAAGACTCGACAACCAATGGAACCGAGTTACGGAAACAAAACGAGGAGAACGGACGCGCACCTGACCAAAGAGAAGCGACGGACGAACTCGAGTACCTGCCGCCGACGACAAAGCCTCTCGTTCTTCCCCGTCTGGAAGCTGAAACGTACGCGCGCCTAATCGTTCGATCGCTTTCTCCGCTCGGTGTCTCCGTTGGCGTCGCGACGACCCAGTTCGCGACCGATACGATTCGTCGCTAATTTTCCTTACCTCGTTCCGCAAACGCGAGGCGATCGTTTCACCGTGAATACGACCTTGACGAGCGCGAGGAACGTTACTTTCGGGGCGTTGTCGCGCCGATCGTCCACGGTGGGAAGCGCGTGGGCGATCTCGCCCGTACACACGTGGACAACAAAGTCTCCCGGGCGAAGCGTTCCGCTCGAACGCGTCGCGCCGCGCGAAACCCCGTAAAAGGTTCCCGGATCGGACGCGTTTGCGCGTACGCCTTATAAGCGGAGGA
The DNA here is from genome assembly GCF_051014685.1 of Ptiloglossa arizonensis. Classification (NCBI taxonomy): domain Eukaryota; kingdom Metazoa; phylum Arthropoda; class Insecta; order Hymenoptera; family Colletidae; genus Ptiloglossa; species Ptiloglossa arizonensis. The sequence continues at coordinate 27,719,971 of NC_135051.1, forward strand.
GAAGCTCGCGACAAGGTCGAAGGTCGACCGGGGACGACCAGCCCGAAGGGTAGGAAGCGGAAAACACGAGGAGGTATTGTCGCGACCGTGGAAGACCGTGGCTGGCCATAATCCGAAACGCGCTTCGCTGCTCCGTTCGCCTTTACCCGGAAACCTCGCGTAAACACTTTGTTATTTACGAAAGGATTAGTCGAGACGGTCTCGTTTCTCCTCGCGATAAATGCAACTTTCTCGATTTTCCTCTTCTTTTTTTCTTCCGTTTCTCGTTCGCGCTGGTTCGAAGCTGCAGCTGGCCGACGAGAGCAACGAACGTATTTAGGAAGAGTCGCGCGCATTCGGGGCCAACTCGAACACCTTGGTTCGCGCGAACGTCGCGGCGGATCGCGTCGCGGCACACCTGGCTCGTAAATTCTGTGTCGTTGAATCCTCGGAATATTATCCAGGTTCGTTCGGGGATTCACCTCGAACCCCATTATTTTTTACGACCGTTATTATCCCGAGTAACCTCGACCGTTTCTTCGCGAGGGAGGGTCGGCGATCCCCGAAATCACGGTGCCGCGAAGATCCGCTCTTGTTTACGGTCTCCTGCCTCGTATCTCCGCGTCGCGCGGTGGGGGATAGCGACCTCGATCCGCGAGCTAATTTCGTTCCGACTATAGGTTTCTCGGTGGTTCGTTTTTCGAATTTCCGCGGAACGAGGCTGGCGTTTCTCGTCAACGGCACCGCGCCGGCGAAAGTTCCCTCGGTTTTGTTGTATCTGCCGCGCGCCTAGCGCTCTCGCGAACTCATCGCGAACAATGGATCCGTCATTTCCAGGTCGGGGAATCCTACTCGTCCTACTCATTACCCGGCGCAGCTCGAAAACCCGAGTGGCGGCTTTGTTCGCGCTTAAAATAATGCCGCGCCCTAACCCGCGACGGTTCGCGTTTGACGAGTAATTATAAATTTTCCTCGAGACACGGCCGAGCCGTTTCTTCCGGCCGCGAGATCGCGACTCGAGTCGAAGAATCGACCGTTTTCTCGTCGAAGGGCACCCGACCCACGACGATTCGGATTCGTACGAATCTCGCGGTCTGCGGCGCCGGTAATTGTTAATTTCCCCGGCACCGACGCGTTTAATCGAATCGTAGCGGGGCGTCGAGCCGCCCGGACCGATCGTCGAACGCCTCGAGTCCGCGAACGAACGCCGGGTGGAAAAAAAAAAAAATATAGTAATGAAAGGAATCGTCGAGGTCGATTCTGTCGCACGTGCGAGCTCGAATATACATAGCCGGTCCCGCGCTTGGTCCCGGTGTTTCTCCGTTGTCTCTCCGCGAAACGTGCGGACCGTTGCGACCGGGCGAGTACACACGCGGGGGAACGATAATGCCGCGAGTCGAGCGGGAGGCACGTTCCCGAGTTCCTGCTGGCCAGATATTTCTAATTTTCTTCCCGGTCGTTGGCGACCGAGGACGACCGGTCGAGCGCGCACGTGCGATCACGTCCTCCTCCGAGAAAGAATCCTACGACGAGGACGACTCGCTCCCTCGACCCTCGACGAATCGGCCCGATGGAATACCCGGCCGTAAACCGATGCAAAGTCGAGACACGGACCATCGGACGTGTCGGATCCCGGGAACCGCCTTACCTCGACTGCTACCGGTCTCGAGTATCCCGTAACGCCGTCTTTTTTCAAAAAGTGCCGATTTCGCGCCCTATCCGACGCCCTCGACGGTTCCTTCTCGTAGTAAGAACAGTACCGGCTGCGAGAAATTTCGAATTTCGAGTTCGGATAACAATGGACCGAATCGCGCTTTCGATCTTTGGACGAGGTTCGAGGGACCCCCGGAAAAGCCTCGTAATCCGCAACAGTCCCCCCCACGAGTTCCATCCAGGCTCGAGATCGTACAATCCGTCTCGAATCCTCCTAACCGGTTCCGGGCCAGGAGTCGACCGCGTAGCTACGGTTATCCCGCTCCGATCGGCGTCCGCTTCTTCGCGATTCCGCTTTCGTTAATAACGGGAAGCGCGATCCGAGCTTTTTTTCGTTCTTCTCGTTAGACGGATAGACGTACCGTGTCCCTCGAGGACGCGAAACGACGTCGGAATATCGATCGCAACGCCGGTAGGAAAAATTTAATACGCGGTGTCGTAGCAACCGTGTAAAAAAGAAAACCACGCCGAGATCGGCGATCGCCTCTCCTACGAGGTATCCGCGTCGAGGAATATCCGAGCGAGGAAGAATTCCTCGGGAATTCTCGCGGTAAGAGGCGCGCTCGAGATTCCCCGCGGGTCGATTTTTGCCTTTCCCGGAGCGTGGTCGCGACGGGAGGAGGAAGTTCGGTGGAACCGGTCCGTATTTTGTTTCGGGTGCGTTCGTCTTTCGCTCGGCTTACGCTCGCGGCCATAAGCGGAAGATAAGACGCGTCCGGGCCAGCTAGGCAAGGACCCCGTGACATATGGCGGGCGTACCGGCTCGGCCCTCTCTCGGTTTCCTTTTGACGCGCACTCTCTCCTCGTGGTCGATCTCTCGGTTCTCGGGTCTCCTTTCGTCGAGCGCGAGCTGCTCCGATCGGAAGGAAGTTCGCGCCGCTGGCTCGATCCCTTTCAGGAAGGATATTCCGCGTTGCGAACGAACGCACTCGGTCGATTAACGACCACCGAGTTCGATCGATCGGATTTGCCGTTTTCGGGTCGTTCCGGGGGTTTCGCGTTTCCACCTGTCGGTAGGTACGTCGTTTTCGATCGTCCTGTCCTCGTCCGATTTCCCGCGCGCGAGCTCCGTGACGAGATTATCCTACGTTTCCCGAGTAGGCAATTTTAGCGCGGGGCCGGTTCTCGAATTCCGAGGGTACGCGCTCGAGGGATCGTCGTCGAAAGACGTTCTTCCGCGCGAATTCGATCTCCGAGCGTATTCCGGAAAGTACGTCGAATCGAAGAGGAGAACGAGGACGCGGGTTCTTAAAGGACTCGGAGGAGATAGAGAGCTCCGCGAGAGATCGCGTTTCCATCGAAACGCGCCGCCCGAAAAACTTGTTCTCTTTAGCGAGCGAGGAGGCTGCGCGCGTATCGCGAGATCGAGCGCTCCGTTGCACGGAAACGCGACGCCGCCTCGAAATCGAATTTCCTCGCGGTCGTGTTATCGCGCCGTGTAAAATCGCGCGACGCCCCCGTCTCTCGGAAACTCGCTTCGCGCGATTTCGAGCGTGCCGAGCGTCAAAGGAAGCGCGCATTTCCGTGCGGGTAGTTCCCGGGGCTCGAGTTCGTTTTTCACCGCGTCGCGTATCGTCGTTAAAATCTGCTTCGCGGAAACGCGTCTACCGAGTCTCTTCGAGAGAGGACGGAGTCCGAGGGACCGAGGGGCGACGCGAAACGTCGAGTTTTCTCGAGCGACGCCGCTGCGATTTCTCGAAGCGTGGCTTCGATCCTCGGGGCGCCGGTCACCGGTGCCCGAACCTCGCTCTCGTCGATGTTGCGAACACCTGCGAACGAGGTTCCGGTCGACCGAGCGAACCGAACGGTACGGGCTCGGTGCTCCGAGCGGTTTCGAAACCCGCGCGGACCGAGTGACCCACCATCGCCGAGGAAACTCCTTTCTACCCGGAGAAACCGATCGATCGACGTCGGAGCCCGGAGCGCCGCTTCCGAGGTCGAAATCGGCGAATCGATCCTGGAAAAAAATCGAGCTCGCGCGGGCTCGATCGTCGGGTAACGAGGTTTCCGGGGGCAGTTAATTTCGCGGTATTAGACGTTCCCGTGGCGGGCGAGCTGGCGAGCGGGCGAGAGAGCGTCGCGTCCGAAACGCTCGCGATAGCTCCGACGAAATAACAACGGGAGGGCCGGTAATTGGAATTCCGGCGCGGACGTATTCCGCGGCAGAAATAATATTTCTTTCCCCCGGTTTTGATCCGTTAGAGGGCACGCCGGGACCGGTGCGGGGGTCGGCGTTATCTTCCCTCGACGGCGAGGCACGTGAAAAAGGAATTAGAATCCGCGGAGAGGTCTAGGTCGGAAGGAACGCGGGGAGGGTGGAAAATGGAAGGGACGAGCGGGAGGAGGAAAGAAGCGGGAAAAGAAACGAGGGCCGGCTACCAGCGTCGCGTAGCTCGATAACGCGGGACGAACTGGGAACTGGGAACTGGGAACGGCCGTGAACAAAAACGGCGGCTTTTATCGGCCTCTGTCCGCAATTGGAACGCGATGCGCAACGACCGATGCGTCTACTCCGGACGAGATAATCGCTTAATTACTCTCCGATGCCGGTACTCGCTCGCTCGCACGCACGCGATCCGTTCGCCGCGCCGCGATAAAAAGAGAAGAAGACGAAAGGACGCGACCGGTTCTCGAGGCACGAACCACGCTCGTTTCGGACCGTGGGTATCGAGAATCGTTTGCATTTCGAGGAAAACGCCCGAGAGTGGAAACACGCCCTTAATAAATACGCGTTTGCGTGAGCGGCGATAATGGACACACCCCTGCCGTGTCCGTGGGACACGCGAACGCCGAGTGCCGAGCGCCGAGGACGGTTTTATCGGGGCGTTTGCGGCGGGGTGTCGCGCCCGTTCTTTCGGCCGTCTCTTTCTCCGACACGATCCTCCGCTCGACTCGGTAATTACCGGTTTCGCGCGTTAATGTCTTTATGGGGAACGACCGAGGGGGCGAGCCGACCAGCGGAGCGCCGCCGATCGGCAAAGGGGGGCTTTACCGAGCCGACCGGTTTACCGCGTGGCACCGTTTCCCGAAATAAGACGTTTCCCGCGGCAGGGTCGAAGGGAGCGCGCGTCGACTCGCGTCCTCTCGCGTCTTTATCGGAGCATCGGTGCCGGGAGCGGGCCCGCGAATCGTCGATCGGAATAATTACACGCTCCGTTTCCCCGTATCGGGCGGCCGATCGCTTTCTACCGGGCGTCCGCTCCCTCGATTAATAACCCGGTGCCCGTGTTACGTACACCGGTAGACGAGCGATCGTCCGCGCCGAATTTAACGCTCTCTCGGTACCTTTTGTTTACCCGTTTCTCGGTCACGAGGAACCTCGTTCGCGGACCGTTACTCACGGGACGCGACGACTTTATCGCGATCCTTGCCCCCGGACGGAGAGGAACGCGCGTCGTTCGAAAACCGTCGAACGCTTACTCGTAACAGCGAATCGAACAAAGAAGAACAGACTCGCGCGCGAAATGTATCGTTGCGCTCGTTCTTCTTCGCGATCGCGCAATTTTCCGCCCGTCCGTCGAGATCGCGATCATTTGCCGCGTCCGCGCGGAATTTCTCCTCGAATTGATACTCGACGCGCTCGTTCGAAAAATACTTTTCCATTTACGATACTTTCCGAGTATCTACTCCCTGGACGCCCGACGTCTTCGAAGCTGCGAAAATTCCTCGTTTTCGAACGCGAAAATTTCCACGGAGAAGAATCGGTCGGTTGGTTTTTCAACCCGGTGAACTCTGTCCCGTGGTTCCGTCCAAGTGCGCGCGGAGAAGCGACGCGTTTAGGTGATTTTCGTCTACGGAAAATCGTCGTTCGGACGGTCCTAGTTTCCAACGGAGTGCTCGAAAGTTGTCGGTAACTCGCGGCTCTGGAATATTAGAGGGAAGGTTGTTCGAAGCTCCGCAGTCTGCGGGCTGTTCGCGATCCACGCTCGACAGGAGCGTGCGATAGTCGGGCGCACGGTAAACACGAGCCGGGTAGCTACGGTTGTGTCGCGTGGCTTCGGGCCACGTCTATCTTTCGGTCGGTGACCCCGACCGGCCGAGCAACTTCGTCTTCTTCGAGAACAAGCGATACCGCCGCGAGGACGGCTACCGTGGATCGCGACGTCCTTCGATCGAGACGATCGATGCCCTTTGCTAGTCGTCCGCCTCGTCCTCGATGCGATACCGTGTCGCGGATCGATGTTCTCTCGCCCGGGGAGTCGACTGGTTAATTCTTCGAACGAGGAGGACTCGTCCTCCGGAGATCCCTTTACGCGCGCGAAAAGTTGGTCGGCTCGAGGTCCGTCGATTCCGAGCAAACGTTTCTCGGTACGTCAAAGGCGCCTCGTATCGGAAGAAGCGGTCTTTGCCGATGAGGGATCCTTTCACGGTCGACGGGACGCCACGGGAGATTTAAAGATGCGCGGGGTAGACCCTGCTTTGTCCTCGAGACTCTTCTTTCCCCCCGATCGCGTCCTCTTTCGAGATTCGACTCTCGAAGGTGCTCCTCGCGAAGAACGGTCCCGGAAAAGTCCGCTCGGTGCGACCAGAGACGAACGATTCGCGAAGGGAGCTTCCACCTCGCGACTTCTTTTCCAGGTTCGAGCGTTTCGAAACCGTCGCGCGAAAAGCCGAAGACGAGCGACTCGAAAAGTTAACGCGCGTCGACGCTCGTAACGGATAGCTTCGACTTCTCCTCGCGGCGTTTTTCAACGGACGTGTCCGATTTTTAATCCGGCGCGCGCGATATTTTCCGCGGCGAAACTCCGAAGCAAAATTTCCACCGCGAATTACTCGTCGTCGCGTTCGATTTTACCATCGTTCTTCGTTCGGGGCCGGAAAAAGTTGGCGAGAGCGAAGCACGGACGGAACGCGTCGAGGATTTTCCGAGCGTCGCTCCTCTATTTTTCTTTTCGTTTCTTCGTTCGCTCCCCCCGTACCTACCCCGGTTACGGACCGTTCCATCGCGTCGTCGAAATAAATCAAGATATTATTCTTGCGTTCCCGGAATATGCACCTACATTTTGGAAGTAAATTTTTCTATAAATAACGCGAGCGACGTTCCCATCGCGAAACCTTGGAAACTTCTCTCCCGCGTTCCGTGCGCGAGAAACTTTCAATTTCCCGTCTAATCGTTTTCTTTTTTCTCTCGACCGACTCCCGCTCGCGATAAACGGACAACGAGTTCCCTCTTCCCTTGTTCCTCTTCTCCGAATCGAGCGCGCTACTTTTACCGTTCCGCGTCACCTTTCCCATCCCGGATCGAAAATCTCGCGAACGAGTGCATCGCCGCGCGTCCTTCGAGATTCTTCGAGAAACTTTTCCCTTCGGAAGAAACGGTTCTCTTACGGGAGAAAAGGTATCGGGATTTCCCGGCGGCCGGCCCGTGTCGACGAATCGACGAATCGACGATCCACGAGTCGCGTTGAGAGCTCGAAATCGAGGAGCGGACCGACTCGGTCTCGAAACTCTCCCGAGGCGCGGAAGAGAACATTAATCCCGTTGCCTCGAGCGGCGAGAACGCCGCGGGTCTTCTTTCCGCGAGACGAAGACGTACTCGCGCGTCGTGGCGAATATACGCGCGGTACGTTCGGACAGGTAGCCGGGAACGTAAGCGCGGCGGTGCGCTCGTAGGATATTCGCATTCCTCGCGCGTGCAACGGTATCGGACCGCTAGCTCGAGTTTCCGGTCCGGGAAAACGCGAGAGACGTCGGGAGAGCCGGAGGTGCGAAGCTGCCAGAGTCGTGTTTAAAATATTAGATCCGGTGGAAAGTTCCGTCCTTTTGTACCGCTGGCGTTCACCCTTCTTCCTTCGGGAAAGCCTCGGTTCGCTGCGTTGCTCGTCGCGCGAACGCGAGAAACGAGCGGAGAAGGGTCGACCGGCGTTTCCCGGTCCCTCGAAATCGAGACGCGAATATTCCTCCGGCGCGTCCAACGGACACGGAACGCGGATATCGAGCGGATTTCGCGGAGGGCCACAGCAGCTGCTGGGACTGGAAATTTGCGAGCCGTTTTCCTCGAGCACGGACGAAACTTGGACAGACTTATCGCGGTCGAAGAACGCCCGGAAGACGTACGCGGCCGCGGAACGACCGCTGGCTCGTATTTTCACGGGCGACGGCTTCGAGCCACGTTTACCCCGCCAAGAACGAAAAGAGGCGTCCGGCACTCTTCCGTCGGAACTCGTCTACGAAAGCTACGGTTTCTCGCTCCGAATTTTGTCCTCGCCGATAACTCTTTGCTCGCGGAAGACGCACCTCGGACGGAGCTCCGAGGCGGTTCGCGTTTCCGCTCGGATCGAGGAGAGCGAACGGACCGATCGATACGACGAGAGAAAACACCAGGGTGTCCCACCGCCGTGAAAAAAGCCGAAACGCTTCCCTTGCGTCGAACAAGGGGACGGAGAACGGCTCGGAGGAAGAGAAAGTGCTATTCCGGATAAGCAGGGACCGTGTGTGTTCCAGTTAGCCGCAAAAGTGCATTAGCAGTGGACGTCTGGTTGGGCTCGCGGAAGCAACGGGTCGCGATAACGTTTCCGAGGGGACGGGAAAGTTACGACGAATCCGATGCACTCCGGATCGAAGCGGGACGCTGTCCGAGCACCGAGAAACCAAACCGATCCTCCGCTCGACGTTTGACTTTTTTTCCCGCGCACTTCGGCCCGTATCGCCTCCCGGGTTTTTTTTTCCGCGTTTCGTCGGTCGGTTTCAGACTCGATCGGAAGTTTGGAAAATCGAGCTGCGCGAAAAGAACGATGGGAGGAAGACGAGGACGACGAAACCGCGCGTCGAAAGGCAAACGGAGACGGTGGCCGGGGAATCGAACGAGGGAAGAACGAAGGAGGAAGCCGCACCGGCGGAAGAAGAAGCAGAAACGTTCGCGGATAAGCAGAGAGCAACCTTGCTGCCGGACAGAGTGAATTATGGGACAATTAGTTCCGGCAGATATATAAGCCTCGGACGCAGAACCGGCCGGTTCGTCTTCTTCCCCCTTTTCTCGTCGTCGTTCTCTCGGCCCGCTCGCCGCACGGAGGGGGAGGTTTCTGCTCTTAAGGGACGCGGCCGAGCAACCGGAGCGGAGCCGAGCGGAGCTTTCGCTCGGTGTCCGCGCGGACCGAAAGCCAAGGAGACCGACCGGACGACTCATTAACCACCGTGCTCCCGCGTTCTTTGTGCACGGTCAACGTTCCGACGACCGTTCCCCCGTTTTCCACCCTTTTTCCCTCCCTCGCGTTCCCCGGATTCCGCTCGAATCCACTCGAGTTTTTCGCCTCCGCGATCTTCCTCCCGTTTCGCGCACCGACCGGGAATTCTTTTTACGGACGCGAACGCGAGCAGGCGGAGACGCGCTCGCGAACCACCGCGGGACCGAAATAACGCGATAAACCGAACCTTCGATGCGAGAGGAACCTTTTCTCCCGTGGCTCGTTAATGGAACGCACCTCCGCTACGGGCTGGCTACGGACTTTCTGATTAATGGCCGCGCTAATCGAACAAACAAACCTACATCTGTCGACCGAATGTGTTGCCAAGCTGCGGGTAGGTCCCCGCTCGTCCGATCCCCCTCTTCGCGAACAGTCGAGACCGAGCCACCGCGGGTCGTCACGGGTCGCGTCGTTACGCTCCGGACAACCGGACCGAAAGAAGCCGATCGCGCGACCGACCGGCACGGAACAGCGAGGAAAAACACGCGTTGACTCTCGAGTGGCAATTAGAACGATTAATGATTCCGCCTCGAGGGGCCGCGTCGCTTCGCGCGATGTCTTCCTCGGCGGTGTTGGTCGTCTCGCGACCGAGTCGGGCCACGAGGAGAACCGGTATTTTCTTCGCTCTTCGAAGAGACCAGCGCGCGTCGCGAACTTCCTTCCGTTCAACCTCGCGGCGTTACATCGTTTCACGGCCGCGTTTCTTCGTCGAATAGGCGGAACGAGAGACGCGCGACGAAATTCGAGGAATCGATCGGAAAGGAGACGCGTCCCGTTGTCCAAGGGCTCGAGGTAAACGGCCCGTTATCGCGTCCGCGCGTTATCGCGAATCGTAAACCGTGTCAACGGCGAAAGCGACCGGACGGGACGGTACGTCGATCCCGATGATTCATCGTTTTTCCGTCGATCGATCGACGAACCGGGGATCCGGATTCGAATCTCGATCGCCCCTCGAAAGTAACGAGTTTCGTCGTCGAGAATCCCCGCGAGTGGGAAAATTCCGTTCGGGCGTAAAACGGAGCGAGAGGCGGCGGGCGTAGTTACGCGGCTCGCAAAAAGAGACGAGTCCCGCGAGCGCGGTCGTAAACGCGGCAATTTTCACGGTCCCAACAACCGTATCGAGACGTCTCTGTTAGCGCGGAAGTTCTCTTTCCGCGGAAAGCTCGCCGACTCGCCGACTCGGCGGCGAGGCGCGGCGCGACGCGAGACGTCTCGGTTCGCGACGACGTTCCCGGAACGAAATTACCGCGAGGCACGTTCCTGCGCGACGCCGAGACGTTCGTCGAGCTCAAAGTAGATTTACGAACACGGAGATCAACGCGGAACGATATATGGGTAATCTCGAGAGCCGTTGCAAACTCGTTCGAAAGTGAATACTCGCGACAGCCGGCCGCCAAACTCCTGGAAACTCCCTCGTTTTATCCTCGCGCCGCGAGGACGCTTTTCGTCTTTTAACGCGATATTTTCAACGATTTCGCCTCGCCCCGTCTCGTCGCGGCGCTCGCTTCCTCGCCGAGGAAACGTTACGGCCGCGCCGTACCCACTAACGTCGGATTTCTCCCGAGGAACGAAAAAGAGACGATCGTTTCCTTCGCGCGACGTCTTTATCGTCATCGGTCGAAATATTTCTTCCGAGCAGCGACAACATCGTTCCCCGTGCTATTTTCGGTCTCTGGCAAATCCTCGTCGTGTCGCGCGCCGACGCGTCGTACGATTTGGTAACGAGCGTTGCAACGACTTAACCGACCGCGCTACTATTTGCGCGTGCGCCGCGGGATCGGTAACAACGCGACGTTAAAGTAAGGTCGTCCATTTTTTCGATTTACGAACCGCTTCTCGCGCGCTCGAGAACCGAGATTCGGCGTCTCGAGGCGCAGCGGACGTCGACGAGAATCGGACGCCTTCGCGAACGACGTCGCGAGTCGTCTCCCAAAGCGGGACCGTGCGCGCACCGTCGTTTGCCGGTGACACCGTCGGCTAAATATACGCCTCCGAGGCGGTTAAAACCGGAGGGAAACGTTTCGCGCGTCCATCTCGTCTCCCCGCTAGCTCGAGTTTCCGTCTCTCGTACTCCCGATTCCGCGCGAGTCGCGATTCGCGAGCCTCGTGTACGCTCGCTACCGGATTCCTCGCGATCGACCCGTTCCTCGAGGGTCTCCGCGACCGAGTTTTCGCGTTCGTCTAGACGGTCGGAGGGTTTTGGAAAATCGCGTTCGCGAACAACCGTTAAAATTACTCGGCGATATCGATCTCCCCGTGGTCTCCGTTCACTGAAAAGTTAACTCGGCGAAAAGGATCGACGTTCGAGGCCGGTCCGGGCGTCGAGGATCTTTTCTTACGGCCGTAACCTTGGAACGCAGCATGGCTGCGGTTGGGTCCGGGTTAGGCAAAAAAATCCCGCGAGTCCGCGAACCGTCGCGCTCCGCCCTCGTGGGCGGATCGATCCCTCGACGAGTCTCGCTCGTCGCTTCGAAAACGGGGAACCGATCGATTCGTCCACCGTGCTTCCTAATGATCGTAATAATAATAAGCATTTTGACGGCAGGGTTCGAGAGGGGAGGCGATGCTCATCGCGAGAGCCGTCGCGTCAATCGCAGATCGACGCTCCGAGCCGACGAGAGCCGCGTGTCGCGCGACGGAACAACGCTCGTCCGCGGTACCCGCCTATAATTAAGCTGACAAGCTTTGACGACGTACGAGGGCAGGAACAATACCGGTAGGCTCCGGTGTGACCGCAGAACGCGACGAGTAAAGCGCGTCACGCGACGCGAACCGACGCGACGCGACGCGACGCGACGGACGCGACAGGACGCGGTCGTGTCGCGGGCAAATGTACTCCGCGCGGAGACCGTCCGCGACACCATTATTTCGAATATCCGTCAACGATGGTACGCTCCGGCTTCAAAAATACCGGCACCGGACTCGGTTTACGGAATTTCGGCACCGTCGACGTCGACTCCGAGCCGCGCCCTCGTACAATCGAGAACCGAAACACCGTTTCTACGATTTCGTCGAGGACAGATTCGATACGAATCGGACACCGCGGTGTCTCGGAGAGCCTACCGCGAATTCCTCGCGACTGGAGTTTTTCGGTCGGTCGATCGTCGAACCGCGAGCCTCGGAGAATCGATCGTCCCGAGAACGGTCGGTGTCGCTTCGAGCCGCCGCGAGGTCGGACTTAAATAAACGATGAGACGTCGATGCATCGGTCTTTGGCATCTCGCGTAGGCGGTCCCCGAGATGCCGGAACGCCCGACCCGGATGTACTCCCGCGGGTCGCGGCTCGCGGATCGATCGTACGCGAATTCCGAAATAGCGTAGCTCGCGACTGCCGTCGTACCTTCGACTCCGTTTCGGGAAACCTCGCCTCGACTTCTCGACCGACCTACGGTCGAATTCGTTCCACGGGACCGGGGAACAACGCTCGATACGGAACTTTTCTTCGACGCGGGACGATTTCTCGGAAATTCGCGTCCGTTCGGGAAAGAACTCGGAAAAATTCCAGCAGGGCCGGCTTACCGACTTCCTCGAGCGCTCGTGAATCTTCGCGCGGAGAAATCTCGGTCGCTTTCGACTCCGTCGAGATTCGCGCGAATCGCAGCGTCCGGAGACGATGAATCTTTCGAGAGCTCAAATATCGAGCATTGTCCATCCGGGCGGAAAATTCACCTCCTCCTACTTCTACTCCTCTTCCACCTCCTCCTCCTTCTTCGGGCTCGGCTTTCGTCGAGTCGCGAGCGTCCGGGAGGCGGTTTTATCGGGAGGTCGCGATCGAAGCGCTCGTTTCTCCTCGGGTTTTCCACAGTGTCGAACCTCGAAGCCGCCTCGCGGAAACGAGAACTCTCGATTTCTCGCGGGCGAGAATAATTCGTCGAGCCGCGACACCGTCTCGACGGGAAACAATCGCGCCTCGGAAACCGTCGATCGGATACGCGGCCGAACCGAATCGAAAAACTCGCGAAACGTCGAAGGGAAGGACCGCGTAACCGTGGAACCCGATACCGATGATTAATCGCCGTTTCGTTTACGCAAACTGGTTTCCGCGAAAATTAAAAAGCGAGCAAACCCCGTGGTCGGTGGTGCGTTTCTCGCTCGTCCGGAAGTCGTTCGTCTCGGAAATAATCGACGAGAAATTCCGTCGCGCGGATTCGCTCGGGCGTTTGATTTATCGCCGCGGTGCGATATTCGCCGCCTATCTCGATCGATTCGACGGCTCGTTCGTTTCCGAGGTTCCTCGAAGGGAGCCGACGACGCCTCGCGGACCGTACCTATCCGAACGACCGTCGTCGATTTCGAAACTACGATCTCGAACGTTGTTCCGAATTTTCGTTCCGGTATCGTCGGAAGAGATCCACCATCTTCGTCGGCCGAGAGAGCCGAAAGAAGCCTCGAGGACGCGGAACGAACGAGGAGGAAACGATCGCGTCGAGGGAACCGGGGGTTTCTCGCTACGGCGAACGGAGACGGGCCGAAACAAAGCCCGAAGGAGAAGAAAGGAGGCGGAGGGTGGTTTCGCGAGGAAACGGGGGCAGATTTTGAAAGGCGCCGCGGAACGAGGAGGTCGAAGAGAGAGGCCCTGCGCGACCTCGTACAATTTCTATTGTCGAAAACGTCGGGGACTGCTGGAAAAAGAATCTCTCCGGGTACGGGGAACAAAAGGGGCGACGGACGAGGGCTGGAGCTCCGAGAGACCGAGGAAGCGCGGACCGACTCTCCCCGGTTAAGACGAGCCAACTTTTCCGCGGCTACCGATTGTTTTTCCGTCACGAACGCGCCGCTCTCGGGCCAATAAAACTCCCTCCCAACGGGAGCGACGGGGACGACTCCTCCCGCAGGAAGCGTAAAACCGTAAGAAAGAACCGCTAATCCCCGACGAACCGCACGAACGGACGAACGTTGCGTCGATCCTCCGAGACGAGTTTTCCTTTCGAAACCTCGCCTCCTTTCGCCGATTTCGCTCGACGAGTTCGAAAACTCTACCCCTCGATGGCGACGAGGAAACGAGGAAACCGTTATCGACTCGAAAACCCCCGACTCGTGTTTGCGCGGCATCCTTTCGTCCTCGAGAACGCGCTTAGAAATTTCCCTCTTTCGCGGAACCTGGATTCGACGAGGATGCTCCGAGATTTCCTGCAAGATTTTCTCGATGATTTCGGGAAACGGGAACGAACGGGCCGAGGCGCGAACAAAAGAGATTCCGTCGAATCTACCTGCCGAGCGTCGACCGCTCGGTGGATCGTGGAAGCCAGTGTGCCGGTTCTCGGCCGATCGGGCCACCTACGTGGATCTTGGAACTGGTCCCGGCAACTTGTTCCAACGATATCTAAATACGGCGCGCGACGTGTCGCGCGAAACTATCGCTGCTCGTAGCTTCCTGTTCCTCGGCCCGAGTACCGCGCGAATAAACGATCCGCGGAGTTAACGGTTTCGAACCTTCTCCTCTTCGTCCCGGCCACGATTCTCGCCGATCGGTCGGCAAAGGAACTCGCGACGACGAACGCGCCGTTCGGAGAAAAGAAATCCTCGATCGGCCTCCTAGCCGAGTCGTTTCGTTCGCGGTGAGACGTTCTCCCGGTTCGTTCGACGCGGTTTTCGTCGAGGAATCGACGGAACCGACTTCGCGGCGGATGCTCGAGGAACGCGAGAGCCCGCGCGAAAGAAGTCTTTGAAATCTCGTTAGCTCGTCATCGGGGAAGCCTCCCTTTGATCTCGAGGACATTAAAATCGCTCGCTCCGGCGAGCCCGTATCCTCGTGCGTCGCGATTACCGCTTCGGGCTGCGGCCGTCCGACCTTTCGTCCGCGTTTCCAGTTCGCTGATTGGAAACGCGAGCCCGGATCCTCCGCGAAATTGATATTTCTGGCTTCCGCCTCGGTCGAACGAGGCGACGTTCCTCCTCCGAGCGTCGAGGTACCCGTGAAACGTTTCACGGATCGCGGACGAAAACTCGAGACGGTCGATCTCGTTGACCGCGAACGACCGATCGGACGAGAACGGCTCGAGAGCTCGGCCGAGTACTTCCGAGGTCGTCTCCTCGCGATTAAATATTAGACGTTCGCGAACAAATACGGAGTCGGTCGGATAGACGCGAGTTTATTTACCGTTCCGTCTCACCGCGGCGGTGGTAAATCGCATCGATTCTCCTCGAAAACGCGCAAACGCGATTAGTGCCGCGTTCCGCTCAAAGACGAGGACGGTAATCCGGAATCGCTCGGAGGTACGCTTTGGAAATTAACGGTTGCTCCTTTCCTTCGTTTTCCGAGCTAAACGACCGGAGACCGACGACGCGTCTCGGATCTCTCGGATCTCTTCTCGGATGTCTCGGCGGGAGAACGACGAGATTTCGACGAGACGAAAATATTCCTCGGACGGTTCGCTTTTGTTCGAGTAGCGGGGCGAGATATCGATCCGGTGCGTCGCGAGTCGTGACGAACGCGTCGTTGGTGACGTTTACGGACCGATCGAATATTCTACTCGGCGAAGGAACTACGTCGCGATGCATCGGTCATCGGAGACCTTCGTCGAGCCGGTTATTCCTGGACGCGGACCTTTCGAGTTCGTCCCGCTTTCCGACCGCGAATCGAACTTTTCGCTTCGGTGACGCGTCCGACGTAACTTACCGGAAATTGTATCTCCGCGATGCAGCGACAGCGCGACTCGAACGAGGTCGCGACTCACCGCCAATTACCGGCGAACGGTGCGGCTCGCTTCCGGCCCGATCTCTTTCTCGACGCTTCTCGAATCGCGCGAGGGAACAATTACCGAGATCGTACTCCCTCGGATCGCGCGAACCAACCACCGCGCCGAGATTCCTTCCGAGGGAGCCTTCTTTGCGACGCGGTCCTCTGCCGCGATTCGCCCGAAAACTTTCCTACCGCGACCGCAATGCGGACTCTCGCGTTACTATTAATATTCCGCTCATCGATTCCTCGTCCATTCGTCATTGTCTTCGCGCCGTTACCTACGATCCAACTTTTCCCCGGTGGCGCTCGTTAAAAATTTCGCAAGACCGTGTAACTCGCCGCCACCGCCTCGTTTCCTTTATTTTCGTCCTTTCTCGCGAACCGCGTTCGTGAAATATGCACGCGTCGGAAAAAAGGAGGAAGCGGATGGACCAACGGGGCAACGATAATGTATTAATAACGAGATCGTTCCTCGAGAACCGCTTCTCTCTCTCCCCTCTACCGGACCGCGTTTCGCCGCTTCTCGAGGATCGATTTTCTCGATAGGAGATTCGCGCGGTGTACGGTAATACGAGAATGCGCGATTAAATTCTCGCACCGCGTTTTTCGTCCGCGAAAATTTCAGCGGCAGGTGGCACGAAGTATCGGTCACGCGAGAAGAGGACACGATTATCCAAACGATATTCCTCTTTACGACACCGGAACGTTCCTCGTCGATCGAGAGAGACTTTGAAGCGACCTACGTCCAAGTTTTCAGAGAAGAAATTTTCGCGCCGTTCGGTGCGCTCGTTTCCCGGAAGCGTCGCGGTCACCCTGGTCGCCGCGTTTCGTCGAAGAAGGGGGTAGCTTTCTTTTTCTCCGTATCCCTCCCCGGAGGATCCCCTCTCTCGTTCCGGCCGACGCGATTCTTTGAAATGTCTCGCGGTCGTTTCCTCGGCGATAAGAATCGATTCCCCTCTCCTCGAGGTAGAATTAGCCCGTTCCCTTAAGTGGGTTACCTTCGTTCGAGCTCGAACGATCGGCGTCCGTTCGGATTTCGTGCCGACTCTCGGCCCCGCGGCAGCCGGCAATTAATTATGCCAATTGATCGAGCGGCGTATCGGTCCGGCACGGCCATGCATGTTAATGTGCGAAAGGACATCTGTTTCCCCTTTCCGCGCACGCATATAGCGGCGCGGTGCGACGCGACGCGACGCGGCGTTCCCGTCGGGGCGTAGTAAAATCGAAACTGCGTCTACTCGTAACGCGACAACGCGGAGGTAATTAAAATTGCCGGTCGGAGTACCGCGTCTCGTACAATACCGGTCGATCCGTTTCAACGTTTTCCCCGCGTTTCGAGGAAATATTTTCCAACGCTCTCCCGTCGGAGCCAAAGGAGAAACCGTGGTAGCGATCTCCCGGACGAGAAAAAAAATAATCAATGCCCGATTCGCTCGATCGCGTTCCGCTTTTGATCGTTGGCTCGTCGAGCCGTCCTCCGTCGGTTATTTTACCCGGTTTAATCGCGGCCGAGGAAAACGAAATTTTCACCGTTGCTCCCAATTGATTTCCCAATTGTCGTCTCCGTGCCGGTAATTGGAAAATCGAAATCTCGTCGCTCGGCTGTCCGCTCGGCGTTCGTCCCGACAACGTCGAGAGAGCGGTTAGGGTCGACGCACGGTCGGTGCTACGGGCAGATCAGGTGGATCCGCATTGGTTTTACGGGGGATCGAGACGGGAGGTCCTCGAGCCCGGGGACATATGCCGCCAATTTTTGCGGGGGTCGCGCACCCTTCGAGCCCAGTCCCCCTGCGAACGAACCGACGTCGCGTCCATTGTGTACGGACAATTCGCGTTTCGACGCGAATGGGATCGCGGCGCTCGTTGTCGACGACCGATCGAATCTGGCACCGAGCGAATCGTCCACGGGGATCCCACGGACGCGTTCCTAAACCGCGTTACGACGCACCCTCCGGTTCGACGGCGCAAAACGACGCGTGGTACGGCCAATTTTTTCCAAATTTTTTTCCGCCAAAACGAGAAAAAATTTCTCTCGGTATTTCTCGGTTCGACGGTCCACCCTATCGGCGCGGTGTTCGGCTCGGTTGGCCACGGAGGCGCGCGTACACGGTCCTCGTGCCGGCATTCTTAATGCGAAAGGCCGGCGTATCCCGCGCGGCCCTTCTCGCATAATGCGCAACAACGGTGTATAATACGCTTCCGCGTGCAGTAGCTATTAAACGACCGGTTACACGGCCCGATAGGCGTGCCGCGGCTACTTCCTGGAGAGTAAGAGGACTCGGGGATTCGCGGCGCGCGTTCCGTTTCGATGAACGACGACGATCGGCATCCGCGGGGAAACTTTCTCCGTCGGAGGGAATCCGAAATAATCGTAACCGCGGTCTCGGTTTATCTCAGGATCGGTTGCGCGAACGCCGCGCGAGGATCGGAGAGGTTCCCGGGGGAGCGGAAAGCGGTAACGGTAACGGTAACTCGGGGCGCGAGTGTGTTCGGCCGGTTTCTCGTTCCCCCGGCGCGTATCCGAGCGTAGGATCTCCGTTCGAAGAAGCGTTTCCGAATCTCGAGAGCGAGAGCCGTCCCTTTCGGTGGCGAGATCCTCGAGCTCCTTCGTCCCGGGCGTGGAACGTGCCGATTTTATCCGAGAGGCTCCTTTCATCCCCTTCGTCCGGCGATTCGGATCACGTATATTCGTCGGCCGTCTCCCCGGTTAACGGCCCACCCTTTTCGGCCTTTCGAGCTCTCGCTATTTACTCCCGGAGTCGGAGATCCTCTAGATTCCGCTCCCCGATTATATTCGAGGAGCGAAGCGTCGACCGACGTACGCCCGAGCTCGGGGGCGTGGAACATTGACCGGGGAACACCTTTGCCGGGGGTCGACTGGAAATTACCTCGAGTAATTTTAACGGCCGGGACGCTCGAAATCCTCGACTCGATTCGCACCGATATCGTTGTCCCCGGAGAAAAGTCGGTAGCCGGTGCGCGCGTCGAGGAATCGTTCGAGGATCGATCGCTCTTCCTTCCAGCGGTAGTCGGATCTCCGTCGGCTACCTACACGGTTGCGGTTTCCAGCCGCGTAGGGTAACCCGAGGCGGAATCGGCCTCCGACACCGACCCGCGCCGGATCATTTTGTCCTCGATATCTAATTTCCTTCGCTCTCACCCGCCCTCCACCTTCTCGAACCCCATCCTTCTTCGGCCGTTTCCTATTTCCCGGGAATTTTCACCCGTTTGTACCCGGTTCCCGACCCCTCCCCGTTTTGCGACTCGCCGCGAATCATCGTCTCCCGTTCCCTGGAAACTCTCCTACGATTCCGTTACCTTCACGAAAAGTTTGCGCCTCCGCGTAAAATTTGCCGAACCTCGAGAACCTCGTCAGCCGCGAACGAACGACAATTATCGTCCTCGTCGTCGTCGTCGTCGTCGTCGTCGCAACGAGCTCGGTGTCGTTCGACGTTTCTCGAGAAGCTCGCGTTCGGTACTCGTCGTTGCTCGGTCCGCCCCCGGCCATCCGAGCGCACAATACCCAACTGCGGCGGCTCTCTCCTTTCCAACGTCATCGAATTATGGAAATGCACTCGGCGTCCGTTCTAATTCTTTTTTATTATTTCCCAACAGAGTTTTCCCGCCATCTCTATGGTAATGCCCGACCAAGAAATTTCCCATGCTCGCCGCGAGCACCGGAATCCGTGTCTCCGAGTCGCCGAATCGTTGCATTATTCTCCCTTCGCTCGACGGCCGACTCTCCGCGTCCGGTATCCTCGACGTTCCGCGTCGCGGATGCACGCGCGAACGAACGTACTTCGAAAAACGACGTACCTCCGAGGAATCGTTCCGTCCGCGACTGGTAACGCCGAGTCGAGCGACCCTTTTATCCGCGCGCGGACCAGCGAGTATCGCGAAACAATTTTCCAACTGCGGTGTTCGTCGATGCGCCGCGATCGGGTAATTTCGCGCGCGATCGAGTGCTTTATTAATCGGCGGATAAATTCGGCAACTGTCGGAGCAGCCCGTTTGCGCGTAACATCGATGCCGCGACGATCGATATCGGGCAATCCCGTCGAGCGTCCGTTAGCGGTTCGAAGGGACGACGCCGCGTAGAATCGGAAGCTCTCGTCCCTCGTTCCCGATGGGACTCGCCAACGGTGATGCATCGAATTATCGTCAAACCGGTAATCTCGTTGCCGCGCTAACGGTAATCGATGGATTCCCAAGGACCGTTATCGCGGTGGAAAATCGAGCGAGATGTCCGCCGGAAACGGGTTCCCGAAGTCTTCGCGCGCCGATCGCGAATCCGTCGACGACGTCCGCACCGAGCGGTGCGCAAACGCTACGAGAAGAGTCCGCGTTCGAGGGTCCACCGGTACGCACGGTGCACACGGTCGTTCGTGCTTCGAAAAGTTGGAAAATTTCGGGACACGGTCGAAGACTCGGAAATTAATCGAGAGAGTCCAAATACGGGCGAACCGCGAAAACGAGACGCCGCCGAACTAACACGGAGAGAAACGTAGCGAAACCGGTTCGCGGTTTACTCCGGATCGATCATAATGCGCGACCAAGAGCCACGGGACATCGATCGAGCAGCGAGAAGCTCGTACCGCGCGAGGAACGAACGCGCGGGTTGCTTCTTTTCCCGTAGGTAGCGCGGACCGCTTCTAGGGAACAATTTATGCGAAGAACTTCCGAAACGACGTGCAGTTTCAGCGGGAACGCGAGAATATTGGATTCTCTCGCGAGTTACCTTACGATTTGGCCAATAACGGGCCAAGAACCGAAAGCCCGACGCGATCCGGATGCACTCTCCGGTTATTCGGAACGTCGTCGAAGCACTTTGGAAAGCGGGCCGAGACGCGAAGCGCGAAGGGAATCGAACTCTACCGCGTCGACGTTCGAGAAAGATGTACCAACCAGAGACGGAAAGCGCGTATTCGCGTCGATCGAACGGGCAACGATCGACCGAAATAAAACGAACGAAGGAACGAGCCGTAGCGCTGGTCGCTTCGTCGGACGGAAGGAGCGCGCGTTCGTCGGCGACGGTGCTGATTTATCCGCGGGAATTAAACGAGCCGGCTTTCTAATAGCCCGCGTGCCTCCGGGAGAGCCCGTAATTGCGCGGAAGAAAGACGAATTCTCCGTAACTAACGAGGGCCACGTCGCGCGCCGCCTCTACCGCTAAACGATCGGATCGAGCGTCGCGACGCTTTCGGAACCAAAGGCCCCTCGAATATTTTCCCCTATCGGTGGCCTCTCGTACCCCGAGATCGCTCGGCCAATTTGCGCGCTTCCTTCGTCTGCGTCGGCACAGAGGGGGAAAGACGCGCGAGCCTTCGAGACGTCGGCAAACTTTCGCCGAATGCCGAGCGTACGGAGCCAAGCGCTCGGCTAATGGCCCGCGACCAGACGACGCGACGCGCCTCGCCGCGAGTACCAACGAAACGTTCGCCCCGTTCGGGCAACCTCGAGACCCTTCCGGAGGAAAATAATTATTTGGATGTTTCTCGTCGACGATCGGCCCCTATCGAGGATCCCCGTTTTCCCTGTCACCGCGCGGTGACACCCTCGAGGTTTCGCGCCACACACGATGCGCGACGATGCTCGACGATATCTCGAGGCCGCACTCGAGGATCTGCAACGCGGTAGATTCGAGCCGGCGGATGTGCACCGCGCGCTCTCGGGGCGGATGCTGGCTCAGCAGGGAGCGCGTCGCGAGCTTCTTCCGGGCTCCTCGAGGACGGCTCTGCCTCTTCGTCGAAAGAGAGCGAGGAGGACGGGATCGGGTCGCGCGTCCACCGCGAAACAATGCGGACGTCGATCGATCCCCCTCGAGACGCGTGGTTCGTTTTCTTCCCCAGCGTCGACGCGCTAGGTTCGAACGCACCCTGGGACGCGTCGCGGCCGATCGCGGTGGCTCGACCGGTTTCCGTTTCGAGGATCGATCGCTCCGAGGGACTCGATTTACGGAACGAACCTTCACCTCGCGACGGACGCGAGAGAATCGACGAGACGTTGCCCGAACGAAGAAACGAAAAGACTTCTCGATTTCTCGAATCGAGGAGCGTCGGTGCATCGACGCGATCCATCCGGAGAACTCGGTTTCTCCGTTTTGGCTTCGGTGAATTCCTCGAAGCGCGGTAGGTGTCGACGATGGATCGCTGGTTTCTCGAGCGGTCGACTCGCTCGCTCCCACGAGCGTCTAGACGGCCCCGAGCAATCGGAAAGGCGAGGCGAGAGGGGCTTTGGATAATCCGCGTTTCGCTTCGGCTATGCGTCCCTCGCTTATCGGACTCGTATCTCGGCTCCTTCCGTGGACACCGGATCTCTTCGGACGCTCGTCGAATCTTTCGACGCGAACGCTTTCGCGAATAATTATCGTCGCTGACTTTTGCGTCCGATTATCGCGTTCCACGGCGAAACGTTTCGACGAGCGGCCAGACGCGCTCGAAAGGGACGGCAGCTGGTCGTTTTCCTCGGTCTACTATCGCCGTTGCCCGTCGCCCGTGTAAACTCGTCTCGACCGAGATTAGGCGTGTTTACCGTCGGACGGGAACGTAACGGGGTGTCGCGCCCTTTGGGCGCGAACGACCACGAGGGGGACATCGCGATAAGGCCGTGCAATCTTCCGTCGGAGGCTACGTTCCGGGAACGCAAAGGTTCCTCGCGAACGAGAACCGCGTTCGAGTGACGAGCCTCGGTGTTCTCGACCGGTGTCTTCTTTCGAGGCTTGGAGCCGCGCGAGGAAAACGAAACCTCCAGTCGCAAAAAGTCACTGTTCCTCGGACGATTCGGACAAATTTTTTCGGATCGTTCGTCGAGAATCGAGGGCCGACCGTCTCGACGAGATACGATCTCGGGAAGAAATTTCGGAAAACGGACTCTCGAGAGGAACGAAGAGCGAGCGGACGATCTTCGCGAACGATTTCACGAGCGCGAGCTCGCGTCTCTGAGCTGTCGTTCGGCGGGTCGTTCGAGAACCGAGGTCGACCTTCGTAGAGGAGAGACCCTCCGTCCCTGCGTCTCCTCCAACGAGGAACGAACGCGATCGCGCGTATACGCAGCAGGTACGCGAGACGTTTCGTTATCGGGACGTCTCGAGATCTCGAGTAATCTACCCGTCGGAGGAGGATTCGCCTTATCGGCCGGGCGGAAAACGTCCGAGCCGGAGGCCAAAAGTCCCTTATCGATACGGGGGAGAGTGGATCTCGCACCGGGCCGATAAGTTAAAAAAAAAAAGACCAGTTTCGTTTTCCATCGTGGAACCTTTTCATTGGATTTTTCGAGCGGGTCGAACGTGGGCGAATCGCGCGAGAGAACGCACCCGTGGCCGGTATCTCGCGTTACACGGTGGCTCAGAGTTATTAGCGGCACCGAGGCGCTAACCGCGTTACGAGCGTCGCCGTCGGATCGCGTTACACTCGTTCGAGATGGTATCGAACCGCGAGACGCGGCCGTTCGTCTTTCGTCGGGGGACCGAAGCGTTTCGATTCGAGGAGAAAGAATCGCGAGATCGACGACCGGAAGAACGGAGAGGGTTCCACGGCTTCGTCTCGACGATTCCTTTCCCGAGCTCGAGAGAATCGCTTTTTCTCCCGCGGATCGAAATTTTCGCGCTCTCGACCGGGATCCGATTAATTTTTCCTCCTCTCCGACGCTGGCTCGCAATTAGCCCGCTTCTCGAGGCTCGCTCGACGACGGGATTTCGGGGAAATCGGAGAGCGAAACGCGACCTTCGGCCGTCAAAGGTTCCCTGCCGAGGGTTTTCGAGGCTCGTTGCCTCTCGAAATCGGTCCGTTACACCTTATCGATCGAATTACCTTGGACACGGATACCGTAACCTCCGGCTTAGACGCGCGCCAATCGGCCCGCTCGAAGCGACGAAACGGATTAAAGCGAACGGGGTTCTCGAAGGTTCGGGTTCGGTACCGAGAGAGCTCGAGGGCCCGAACAACGGAATTCCAAGCCACCGAGAGCAACCGGGATACACCCTCCGAAATTACCTTCTCCGCGCTTCTCCACGAATCCGTAAACTTTCGCGAGAGATTCTTCGAACGGAAGAAACGCTCGCGACGGATACTCGGCGCGGAAACGCGCCCCGTTAAAATTGCGATTCTCGGAAACGCGAGTTACGGAGGTTTAATTTCGGCGTTCCCTCGAGGGGCACGGGTACGAGCAGCGGCCGTGGCTCTTGTACTCGTTAACGCGGATCCTCCCTGCGGAGGATTCTCACCGTCCCGCGGAACCTACTCGTTTCGCGCTCGTCTCGCGTTTCCGTCGGTTACTTTGAGTCTCTACGTACGCAACGAGGAGGAGCACCGAGTCCGCGTCGTAGCGCTCACCTGGAAAAAGAAAGAAGACCAGGGGATAGAAAAATAAGGTAGGAACGTCGCGCGAGTGAGGCACAAAGCGCGTTCGCGGAAAGGCTCGCGTTGCGCTCCTTTCGGGAACGTCCGACGAGTTTCGCGCGAGCGGCGAGCTCCCGGTCGACGCTCCGAAACGCTTTGTATTTAAACGCTCCCCGAGTAACAAAAGGCACGTCCGCATCGGCACGCCGCGCTGGCGTTTCGCTCCCCGGAGTCGTCTCCGCGTCGACGGTTTCGAGTAAACGTAATCGTTCGTATTTCGGCGCGGAGCGCGCGTCGCATCGGAGCCGAGACGGTCCCGATTTACCTCGATCGGAGTGGAATTGAATTTTCTCGGCGGGGTTCCGTGGTTCTCGCAAACGTTTACGGAGCTCGCGAGCCGATCGTCGCGCCGGCCGGCTTCGTTTTAATTAATAAAAACAAACAAAGCGCGTCCGGACGTTTCCGGCGGGTCGCGCGACGATCCCGGGACTAATGGAATTTTTGAGCCAACGAGCGGAAATTCCTCGAAGCGTTCGTTTCTCGGATATCGTCGCGCGAGCCTCGTGCAAACACGTCCGCGAATTAGCCCGCGTATTTGCCTCTCCGGTCGGTCGCTCGAGCGGACGAAGCTCGCGCCGCTTTCTCGGTTTCCGTTCTTTCTCGAAACGAGCCGAGGAAAACCCTCCGAGGACACCTCGATCCAATTTTCACCGTCGCCTCCGCCGACGATGAAAACGTAACCGTTGCGCGACGCGAGTCACCGCGAACCGGTTCCCGGATCCCTGTCGAGCGTACGCCGCTCGTTCCGGACGACGGAACGTACCGCGAAAACGGCCGACCGTGCTCGGACTCGAGATTTTATCTCGCGCGAGTCGCGAGGAACGCCGTCGCGTCGGCTTGTAAATTCCTCGGCGTCCGTCCGCTAGCCAGCGAGCGCGAAAGTCGCCTACTTTTCCATGCGCATACGCTGCATAGCTTATCGGGCCGTGCAACGGTACCGGTGGCGGCGGACGATCTCGGACGACGGCCGCGCAAAGCCGCGGAACGCGTTCCTTCGAACGAGCTTTTCCCTCGCAATCGTGAATCGGAACGACGCGTTTCGCGATCGACCGGATATCGTTGGAAAATCGCGCGAGAACCGTCCCACCTTCGAGAAAGGGATTTCTCACCCTTTTCGATGGAAACTCGACCGAACGATTTTATTCCTCTCGAGGAGTCTCGAGAGCTACGAGCGAGGTGTCGTCGCAACGATCGCGGGAAACTTTTTTCCACGAGCAACGACGAAGCATCGAGAACGGGACCGACGAGTTCGTCGATCCTTCCGCACGAGTACGGCTAGTCGGACCACCGACGAGAACACCAAGGGCCGATAACCTCTCGACGAACCGGAGGACCGGATGCACCGGTGTATCGCACCGAAGCGACCGAGGAGCGCGCTTCCGACGATTGGAATTCCAATAGACTCGAATACGTTCGACGATAGAGGCAAACAGTTAGCGAAATGGAATTACGCGGACGAACGCGGACGAACGCGACGAGATCAATTTCGATGGACAAACCAAAGTCGCGGGAGAACTCGAGCAAACGCGAAGAGGGCTTTCCATCGGGAAAGACCTTCGAAATCGAGCAGAACGAAATTTCGCCCGAGACGCGCTCGTCCGCTCGCGAGCACGGAGAGAGAAATTTTTCGAGCACACTCGTGGAAAGAGTACGAACTCGACTCGTCCTCGGGGAGGTTCGTTCGCGGATCGGCCGATTCGAGGGAGAACGGTACCGAGAACGATCGTGCGCGGTTCGGCCTCGATATCGAGCGTTCGACCATCCGGGGGAAACCGAACGAAAGTTTATTCCTCGTCGGCGGGGGAGGGGGCGGCGCCGCATACGCGATTTTGACGAACGTACCGCGATTCGGACGTACGTGTATCGCGAACGAAACGAGCGGGCTCGGAATAAAAATTTCCCGCGTAACTTTATTTTCCCGAACGGACGATATAATTCTTCGGACGCGGAGTACGCGGCTCGAGGTACGCGTAATTCCGTTCCGCGTACGTATCGCGGCGGCTATCGCGAAATTATTTGCCCGCGGACGAGGAGGGCGGCGCGTAAAACGTCGATGTCCCGTAAAGCGTCGTAAACCCCGACGTCGAAAAATACACGGCGAATTCTATTTCGTAAGAACCTTACGAGCCGATACCGACGCGCCGCGCGATTTCCAGCCGACCAATATGCGCGCACCCTCCCGAATCCTATAAGTCGCGATATTTATTTACGACGTCCCGAATATTTTCCGGAGAGATACAGCCGTAACGGGCCACTTTATCGTGGTTCTCGCTCGCACTCGTCGAAACGATTATTGCGCCGCGATCGAAATTACTCGCGCGGTATTTTGCTCTCGGCTTCGCGGGAAATTTTCCACCGAGCGAGAGTAAAAGAAATTTGCGGTGTCTCGCAGCGGAGGGTGCTCGGCCGCTTCCGGTTGGACTCGGGGCGACGGGGCCATCGCCGGTCACGAGAACGTCGTTACTTAGTCGGACGAGACACGAGGCGCCGTGTTTCGCGGTATCACCGTGTTCGTGACGACGCGCTGACCTCTCTACGAGGTGCTGACAGACGGACGCGACGATTAGAGCTGCCCGGTTAAAATACCGACGGCCCCGGAACGCCCGGAATAAGAAAGAAAGAGGACCTCGTGCGCGAGATACCCGCTCTTCCGAGAACCGAGCCCGGATCGCAAACTTGGCGAACTTTCCCAGACTTTTAGCGACGCCTTTGCACCGTCGAAACAACGCTAACGGAGACGTCCACCGCCTTTTCGAAGTATCCTCTCTTTTCCCGAGTCGTTGGAAATCGTTGGAACGTATCGCGAGCAGTCCGCGGCTCGCAGCGATTTCACGAGTATCGTCCTCTTTACGACCTCGCGCCGCCTATCACAGCGGAGAAGGAGAGCAGCGTCCAGGAAGAAGCCACTCGGAGTACGTTGCGATACATCGAGGAGGGTTACGATCCACCAGGGACTCCTTCGAGTCGAAGGACACCGCGTTGATCGCGAGACGACGGTGTTCGAAGCTCGGTTTCTCGCGAAAGGCTCGGCGAACCGGATCGATGTCTCGGCCGCGGTCTAGACCGTGGAAAACGCCGAGAAAGTTTCGCTTCCTTCTGAACGGCGAAACGTTCCTCGAGGAGCGTCGCTCGCGGTTTCGCGGGTAAACGGAGCGACTCGCGGCGCCAGTTTTCACGGTCGTGCTACGGAGACCGCGGAAGACCGGCCGCTCGTTACCGGTCCGCGCTCCATAACCGGATAACCGGATTACGACGCCGACTCGCGTCACCGGAGAAAGATACTCGCTTCGCGTTGATAATAACGGCCGATGTAACAGATACTGCTACGGTCCCCGTTCGTTGTAACTATCCCGAATGGATCTCGTACAATGCCGGTCGGGTCGCGGTGGCGGTGGCGGTGGCTCTCACCGATACCGCTCGGTTACCGTAAACCGTAATAACTCGTAACGGCGCGGCGCGGAGCATCGAAAGGGAAGGACGCGAAACGTAGAGGCTCGCGATCGGCCAAAGACGAGGCAACTTCTACCAAGGGAGATCGAGAGAGCGCACCGAAACGAGATACGTTCCCCAGGTCGGGAAGAAGAGGGGTCGCGCGCGGTTTTTTCTCTTTTCGGAAATTTGCATGCGACCTGGACGCCCCCGCCGGCGGAGGACGGAGACGTCGTGAATAAGGGATCCGGGTTGTTCCTCGCGATAGAAAAAAGTTGGAGATCTTCTTTCCGGGCGGACGCGTTCGCCACGGGGCGAGGGTTACCAAACGATGAAATATTCAGGAAATTTTTTCCACCGAGCACGCCGGGGTTACGCGTGCCGACCGATCGATCGGAGAGCCGAGCAGCGGGCAGCTCGCGTTTCGCCGAACCGACGCGTCTTTTTCTTCTTTCGCGACCGCGTTTACCAATTTTCGGCGGACAACCTCGGACCCCGTATTTCCCTCCTCCCGTCGCGAAAAAATAACACGGAAAAACCGGATACGAGCGCGGCGCGCGATTTTGCTCGTTTACCCGTGCAACATCGACGCGTCGAATTTACGTAAACCGCGGGAATCCCTTTAATTCGGGATACGGATATCGCGGACCGAGCTCGCCGAAATTGCTCGCGATCGCCGAAACGAACGGTCTCGAGCGGGAATTCGGTAGAAAACGAGTAGAACGCGGCCAACACCGGTTACCCCGAAGATCCTGGAATCTCGTCGCCTCGTTTCTCGCGTTTCCGCGACCATCCTCCCGAAAAAAAATCCATAAACGTCCCGTTTGTAATTTCGTCCGCGCGCGTCGTTGAAATTGGTCACCGCTCGACGCTCGGACGGGAAGCGGTAAACCGGAATCGTATATTTTTCGGAAAACCCACCGGCCGGAAATCGCGAGACTCGTCGACGCGACCGGAACAACCCCGGGAAAAAGCATCGTCGAAATTTTCCCGGCCTTAATTTACGGGGCGAAACGCGTACCCTTTCGTCGCCAGCCCCCGGCCGTCACGGTTTCCCGTTGGAATAATTTCCTCGCCGGGGGATTAAAATATCGCGGCGCGTGCCGAATCCGGGCCAGGGGACCACGCGGACGGGGGGAAAAAACGGCGATGGAATTAAAAATTAACGATCCACCGTGAGTCACGAGTCGGAGGATTTCGCAGGATCGAATCTCACCCTTCCCCCGACCGAAATAAATCCTGGTCCCCTTCCAACGAGCGCTCCTTCCCCGAGCAACGAGAAAACGCTCGCTTTCGAGCCTCGAGACCCGTGCACCTACGAGCGGCCAATTAAGACGGCCAATTTACCGAGCTTCCTTAAAAGGGTATTCCTCGGAACGGTTTCGGGAAACGTACGATCGTCCTCGGCGAAAAAAGCGCGAACCGACTCGCGAACTCCTCGGAAACGGTGCTCCCGGGGGAGCTGCTCGAATTCGGCTAGCATCCACGCGTTGTTTCCCGGCGTCGGTTCGCGCGCGCCTCGGAGAGAGATTCGGCGACGAACGCGGCGACGAAGAAACTCGCGAGGAGAGAGGAGGTATTCGAGGACTCGAGGACGGAAGCCACGGAACGAAGGTCCTCCGCAGCTCGTAACGCGCGAGAAAGTCGATCGAGTCCCGCGGGATCGAGGGATTTACGGGAGAGACGAGCAGCGGCAGCCTCGTAAAAGAGCCGAGGCGAGGCGAGGCGAGGCGAGGCGAGGCGCGACGATGTCGTAAAAGAAAAAAGCTTAATATCTTTCATGGTTCCCGTAGGCTCGACTATCGCGCTAAATCTCGCGGCGTGCGCGGTGCCAGGGAATTCGCCTCGACGAGAGGGAACGCGACACACCCGAAGAAATCAATTTCCCGCGGCTCGGTCGAAACGCGGGCGGAAAACCGTAAAGGCCGCTCGTCACCGTAAAATCGGCGAGGCGAGCTACGTCCGAAGACGTTCTCGGCCCTCGATTCCGACCCTATACATATTTATACACCGCGCTAAGTAGGTTCCCGGATTATATGCACGTGCGAGCGCTTCGTACGGATCGGAAAGATCACGCCGGGACGATAATTTCCGTCGATCGAGGAACCCGATCGCGGCGCCGGTAAGTGCGTTCCCGCCTTTGAACTTCATGCATATGCACGAGCACCTTCTTCGCCGGAGAGCGCGTTATCGCGCCGTAAAAATGCTAATACCGGAATGGAAAATGCGAAGGGATCCCGAACGCGGCGCGGTTCGCCGTCGACGTAAATCCGTGAGAGATTCCGAGGGGGGTTCGAGGGGGGTAGAAAGGAACGGGATCCGGGAAGCTTCGGCCCATCGGAGAACTCGGTAGATCTTTCCGTAGCGGGAACCGCGTTGGCTCGATCGAGCGATTACAGCGCCGTTCGAGGCCGTACTCGCGATCGAGCTCACCGTTCGTTCTCGACTTTCGAGCGGACGCGAAACCTCCCGAGGAAGGAAGAGAAGAGACCTCCAGAGAGGAAAGTTTCCGCCGCGGGGAAGTTCCTTTCGTCGAAGGAATCGAGAGAGCTCGTTACCGAGATGCACCGCGGAACGATGGAACTCGCTGCGCGGGGAATCGGTCCTCGGTTCGCGACAATGGAGTCGGGACGAGTTTCTTCCTCGCGAGTCCTCGAACAACGGACTGCCTCTCGATTTGCCTTTACCGCGATTCCGTGTACGCCAACTTCGTTACCGCGGTGACTCCGCCTCGCTCGAGGTTCCACCGAGCCCGCCGCGAATACGGCGATCGTTCGATCTTATTTGCCCCGAATCGAGTTTCCGCGAGGATCCTCGGAAAACTTTCCGAGCGCCTCCTCGTCGACGGACGACGAATCGCCGACGCGGCGAAAAACGTTCTCCTCTTCCTCCGGCAGGGATCCGTGGCTCGACGCGCGGAACGGGACCGAGGAAGACGAGCTCAACCTTCGCAACGGAGAGAATTTCGAGAAGAGAGAGCTCGGGTTTGCTTCACCCGCGCGGGAAACGCGTCGCGAGGAATGTGCGCGGCGCGTTAAATTCGCGAACGAACCGAGCGTCCTTCTCGTTGTACTTGTCCTCGACGTCGTCGTCGTCGTGGTCGTGGTGGTGGTTGTTTCGACGGTACACAATGCTCACCGTCCGGAGAGGAGCGTTCGCCGCCCGATCCCGCCGGACGTTTCGTCCGATGAAAACGTTTACCCCGAGCGTCCGTAATTTCCGTCGACGGTCGCGCAACGCGCGGGCTCGGTCGTTGTCTCGATCCTTTGCGACGCGGTTCTCGGAGTTTCCCGTTTGTTCGTTCCCCGTTCGTTGGGAAACGGAACGACGTTTTGGCGCGCGACAACGACGAGACCGTAGCCTCGTTTCGCGACGTTCGTGTTCGAAAACCCGACGCTCGAAAACTCGCCTCGGAGGAGCAAGACACGCGCGCCACACCGGATCGATTTACGGGATCCAGTTTTTTAAATCCGGATCGGCAATTTGTCACGCTATCTCGTACTTTGCATCGGAATATTTCAATGCGGCGAGCGTTTCGGGCGTCGTGTTTTGCCACTCGTAAATCGGTCCCGGCGAGCATCGAGCGCCGCTATCTCGATTCCGCCGGGAGCGTAGCAACGACCGGGTGACCCGGCCGCGTCGCCGGGATTTTCATCGAAAAATCAACTCCGAAGAAACGACCTTTGCTCGCGGAATTAATTCCACGCCCTCGTTTCGCAACGTTTTCCCGCCTCGTCGTCGAATCGAGCGACGAACTTTTTTTCGCCCGTCGTCGCGTCCTCGTGCCGCGAAACCCCGTCTTTCGCGTTCGGTTTCGATCGCAACTGTTGCTTCGGCCGCGAACCAAAATTTATCGCTCCTGGCGGCGTTCGAGGGAAACTTTTATTCCGGCACGCGAATTCGAAACGCGCGACTTTTCGCGGCCGTCGTCCGTCTCCGCTCGAGAAACGACGAGAATCGTAAAACCGGCGATTCGAACCTCGTCCGCGTCGCGGATCCTACGGAAAAAGAGAAAGAACCGTCGACGTCGTATCGCTTTCGCGATCTTAAAATCGCGAGTCTTTCAACGTCGGGCCGAGCGCGAACTCGAACGTTTTCGCTAAATATCGCTGAATTTCCGAGGAGATCCTCGACGGAAGGGAAAACGCGAACGCTCGGATTTCGTCGACCGAGATCGAGGAAAGAACGAAACCGTGCCGGGGTGCATTAACGACGACCGTATGAAAAAACGATAAACGCGTTTCCATTCCGCGGCCGTTTCCATTGTTTTCTCGACTGGTGGACGCGAACCCCGCGCATCGAGGATCCACGGTACCGTGGAAAACAAAGGGCGGCCTGGTAACGTTATTCGGGGCTTGTTTATCGACAGACACTGCGCGCGGATGGTGATGGATGCGTTTTATTTCGGGCCGCGAGCGACTCTTCTCCCCCGTCGTGGAGAAGGAAGGAAAGAAAGCAGGAAGGATGGAAGCGGGAAAGACGAACCGAGAGGGAACAAAGCGCTACGGTGGCCGCCAAGGGGAAAAAGTTGAGCGGAACGAGGAGCCGCGCGCGCGGTGATGGATCGGCCGGGGCCAATCGCCTCGTTTGTATCCATTTGCACCGAATATTGTTCCCAAGATCTCTCGGCTCGTGCCCCTTTTTCCGTGCGTAGCCTAGCGCGATTCATCTTGGCGCGAGCGGATAGGAAAAAAGGAAAATCATCGCGAACGACCGGCCGTCCGGCCGTCCGCCCACCCGCCGGAACAATCGACGATGACATCGGCGAAAAGAATCCGCGACGTCACGACGCCGACCCGTGTTACCCCTTAATCGCGATTAATCGCCGCGATCGAGGGATTTTCTCGTTTCTCGTTTCTCGTTTCCGGCGGAGGCGGTAGGATCGCGGAGACGGGCCGAGGCGTCGAATGGAATTTTTCACCGGGTCCGAAGCGCGCAGCTCTCGCGGTATGGTAATTTCGGCGGGCATTAGCATAGTCGAGAAGGTCGCGGGGGTCGGACGGAGTGGATCGGAGAGGGTCGCGTCCCCGCGGGACACGGGGAGGCGCGAAATAGGTCGAAAATGGGCCGTCTAAGGTCTGCGAGTGGAGGAGGAGGAGGAGGAGCGAGAACCGAATGGAAATAACACGGTGGAACGCGGCCGGGAAGGGGTCTCGTAGTTACCGGTTAACGAGTCGACCGATTGTCTATAAAACTTGCTAACAAACTCTCCCCTCCGTGCCCCCTCGTTCTCGCTTTCTCTTCGCGCCTCTAACTGCCGTTCCCGGTGCGACCCTTATCGAGAGCAACGCGCGGGGAAGGGCGGCCCGTCTTCTCCGACGACTCCGACGACTCGCGGCAAATTGGAAAATATAAAATGCAAAATCATCCCCGCCTCCCGATTACCGCTCCACCGAGAATGCCTTTTCGAGCGTCTTCCGCGAGGCGGACCGTTACTTCCGACCGTATTATCCTCGGGTTCGCGCGAGAGAGAACGTGCGAATCGCGCGGCGAGGTTTCTCGATTCGAGGACGGGATAGGACGCGAGGGGCCCTTCGACCGCGCTGTTTCGCCAAAGACTCGAGCGGCTGCGAGCGCCGGAGTAAACATCGACGAGCGGCGCGAACAATCGCGGGGAAAACGTTCGCGTCGTGGAACGGGGCCGAAGAACGTAAGAACGTCCGATCTTCGAGGGAAGCAACGTCGGCCTCGATTGGTAAAAAAGTCCGAGCCGCGTGGAAATTCGGTGGTTCGAGGGCAAAGGAGCTCGGAGGAGCGAGCCGAGGGAGTTCGGAAATCGATGGTCCTTCGTCGCGTCCCTGCTCCCAGGAGCTTCCCCTTGGTCCGCGTCCTCTTCTTTCCAGCCGCGCGACTTTGCGCAAAGCACTGCTTTCACGCCGCGGTAATTTCATTCTCCCAACCGACTTACGACCGCCCTCCTGGCCCTACCTCCGCTCTTTCTTTTCTTCTCGAGTCTCGGCGGTCGTCGAGTCGCGTCGAGCGCGATCTTCGAGGGAAGACCGATCGCGGAATCGACGCGCCGGAGGAAACCCGTTCCCGGCTCGAATCGATCGATCGAATTAACGCAAATTCGCGTAATCGCGCGGCACGGGGTTTCGTTCCGCGGACGATTCCGCGTATCGATCCCGCGCAGCGTGGATAATCGATTTCGCGCGATTCGACGCCGCCGAGACGAAAAATATGATCCGCCTCTTGCGGTATTCTCGACGCGTTTTTCGGTAAATCGTGTTCGTGCCGCGCCGACGATGCAAAACTGCTCGAACGCCTTCGATGGATAACCCGAAACGAAACGAAACGAAACGAAACGATCGACGGAGGAGTATCGCGATACGTGCTTCCCCTCGCGGTTAATTCGTTGTTCCGGGTCCGCGTTCGCGGCGAGGGTGTCCTCGGAAACGCCGATATCTTCGCATCCAGGTTGCTTCGAAATCGCCGCGCGACCGCGTACTCGACAGTTGCCCGATCTACGGATCGAGTCGCGGTCTCGCGTCGGTTTCTTTTGTAATCGTTTCGCGTTTCGACGGTCTCGAAACGCGCGCAAAAACGACCGAATGCGGCCTGCGGGCGCAATCGCGACGCAACGCCAGCTCCCGTCGAACGAGCCGCGAAACGCGGAGACTCGGGCTCGAGAAAATTGGTCGGTAGCGAGAGGGGAAAGGGTCCACGGGAAAGGGAGAAAAATCGTGGAAAGAAGAACGAGAATCCAAAGGGCCGCGGCTTCAAAGGCTCGGCTCCGGCGAGTCGAGGGGTTGTTTTACAGGGTAATTGTTTGCCTCTCGGTCGAGATAACTTCCACCGCGTTACGCCGCGATCGGGAAGATGCACCGGCCGTGATCCGCGTAAATCGAAAGCGATCGATCGCGCGTACGGGAATCACCGTTTCCGATCGACAACGTCTTCGGAGTACGCGAAAAATCGAGAATCCCTCGCGACCTTCGATTTGCCGCGAAACGGTCTTTGTAAATAATTCCTCAGGTTTCGCGCGTTCCGAGCGCACCGTTCCACGGGTTTCGCTCCCACCGATAAGAGCGAGGCGGAAGTTTTCGAGGAGCATGACTTATGTACACGGTGATTTTCGAAGTCGAGGAAGGAACGGGGAAGAAGACGACGGCGCCAAAGTTTACGCGCGACGATGCCGCGTAAAGTCTCGTTCGCGACGTCGGCTCCATCGACGAGGACTTAACGCGCGTCGATTAAGTAGTTCCCGAACGAGAGCGCGCCTACACCCGTTAAGGAGACGGCCCAGACGAACGGGGAAACGAACGAAAGACGGAAGAAGCTCGTTTTACGACGACAATTTTCGACGCGGCGAGCAATTAAATCGACTCGCGAGCAACGACGGGCAGATTTATTCGCGCGCGTAGTCGTCGCCCGAAAATACCGCTCGGGCGAACGCGACATCGATTATTCGATAAGAGGAAAAAAGGCGCCACGGTTTACGAGATAATCCTATCGAGCCGGCTCGGTGGAAGGAGGGCAGGAGACGAGAGACGACGACCAACGAGAACGAGAAACGAAGCAAAAGTTCGAGGCCGGAGGAACAATATCGTGAGCGATTCGAGGCACGCTCTCCCCTCTCGTTCCCAGCGACTCGCCCCTTGCCACCTCTTGCCACCTCTTGCCACCTCTTGCCACCTCTTGCCACCTCTTGCCACCTCTTGCCACCTTTCCACCTTTCCGTCTCTTCGCCGCGAGACTTTCGTTCCTCGTGCGACCTCTCTTAATTCCTCGAACGCTCGTCGCGGACACCTCGGTTTCCGCGACCTTTAACGGAGATCCGAGCCGGGCCCTCGGAATCGACTTCCAGCTACTTTCCCGATCGTTTCGATCCCTCCGCGAGGACGGTGCTTCAAAGGGTACGGGGATCTCGTTCCGATCACCGTCCACTCCTCTTCGAAGATCGAAAATCGAATACGCAAAGGTACCAAGATCGCGAGAAAGGGAACGTTCGCTTCTAGATTCGAAATTAATATTTTCCAATTTCGCGCAGCTCGGAAACGTCGAGCGCGTGTACTCTTCTCCTTTGGTACCCGCGAAAGAGGAACGCGTCTTCGATATTGCCCGTTTCCATTGTATCGAGACGTCCGAGAGGTAATCCCGCGAGAAACGTATCCGCGTTCCCTCCAAGGATACCGAGAATCCGTAACCCGTGACTCTTGGTTGGCTCGCATCCGCGCGCGAGTAATTTCGAGAGGAAGTCGCGAAAGAGGCGTTTGCGATCCCCGTCGTCGGAAGAGGAATAGGAACGCGGTGACACCGCGTTTGAAAATGTTTTCGCGAACGCGACGGGCTAAATCGCGTTTCCTTTGTGCCGCGATTCCCGAGCCGTGGTCCCGCAACAGCTCGCGCGCATCGAAAATACGAAATTACCAGTCGTCGAGATCGTCGGGCGCGCTACGCTACGAGGGAGGACCGTGACTCGATAAGCCGGATGAGATTCGGGCAACTACTTTGCTCGGGAACGGTGGGAAGGGCGCGAGGAAAGCCCGTGGGAAGGGCCGCGCGTTTCGCGCGCGTAAAACCGAGACGGTCGGGGCGTTGGCGTCGAAAAAATATACGTCGAGGAGGTACGAGGTCGTTTCGCGTTCGTGGAAAGACGGAGCGAGTACCCGGTTCGCGAACCGGCTGAAAAAAGTACGGAAAAACGAACAAAGGATCTATCCGGGCTACGATACAGCCGGAGCGGAAAGCCTCCGACTCGGACTACGACGTCGTCGGGGTGGCGCGTAAGAAGATGCAAGCGCGAAGGGATAGGGAGAAGGGCGATAATAGCATCGGAGGCGAGGCGAGGCGAGGCGAGGCTAGGTGCGGTGGAGGCTTTGGGCGAGCGAGGAGCGAGGAGCTAGGGTGCGAACGACCAACGTGCACGGGCGAGCGAAGAATCCTGAAAGAGCAGGCCGGGGATCCGGAACCCGGTATCTATCGGGATACGGTAGTCGATCGATATTCTAGCCGTCGGTCCGTACACCCCGCTGGAGACGGAGTAGGTACACCTAGGTATGCCACCTCGGTGCCCTCCGTCTCGGTTCTCCGCCCTTTTCCACCACCCTCCTCGCTCTCCTCGCGCCAGCTGTCTTCACGGTATCCGAGCGCGTTCCGCGTACCCGCGTAATATCGGTCCGAAAGTCGATAATACGGTATTATTAAATTTGCATCGATTCTCGGCCGAGAACTCGACGAAACGAAAGCGAGCCGCGATCGCGCAATCGCGCAATCGCGAGCCATTTTTCTCCGCGCGGCCGTTCAACGAACGCTGTCCGTCTACTCGCGGGAGAGACTCGCGCTCGTTTCGACGAGAACGCGAACGCCTCGACGCCCTCCACCGCGCGAGTTCGAACGCGGTGATTAATCGCCGCGTTAATTACCTCGCGTCGACTCGCTGCGTTGCTCGTTTCACGAGGTTCCGCGAGGTTCACGGTGTCGCTCGAGCACGGTTCCTCGAAGCCAGCTGCGCGGACAAGATCTTCGAGGAACAACGACACGGCCGGTCCGTAGCGTCGAAAAATACCGACGAAATTTATACACCGACGACTCGTGTTTCTACTCCGTTCGTTCCTTTCGTTCGCGGAGGGTGGGTTTTTTTGCCATCGGGACGCGACCGAGTATTTTTCGCGTTCGCGGAGCAACCGAGCTCTCGGAACGAAGCGAGGACCGTGGCGCACCGTTTTACGGTACCCGCGCGGAATCTCGGTTGTTGGAAGACGCGGCTCGTCGCTCGACCGGGAGGGTGGTCTTAAAAATCGGGGTTTACGTCGCCGCGGTTGGCAACCCCCTCGCTACGAACCGAGCCACGAGGAGTCGCGCTCGAGTATCGTCTTTAAACATCGAAGCGTATCGCCGGCATAATCCGGCGAGACAAAGGGATCGAGCATTCGTGCTCCCGCGGGAGACGAGGGAACGCGGAACGAGACGGGGAAAGAACGCGAGGAGCAAAGACCAGGGTGAAAAAGAGGGCACGAAAAGTGGGAGAAGACAAACGGGGGGGGAGGCGAAGAACCAAGGTGGTTGTAGTCGTTCGAGGGGCGAGATGGGGGAAGGGGGGAGAGAGAGTTTCCCGTGGGTCGTCGACGAAGCGGGGAGTACTCGTAAAACCTGGAAGCATGTGATTTCCCCCAGGAGGGGCAGGGGCGGTGGCGGTGGCGGTGGCGGTGGCGGTGGCGGTAGCGGTGGCGGAGGAGGAATGCCGTCTTGTTCTTGCTCCCTTATTCTTCTTTCCCTTTCTTCCGCTGTTCGCGGCGTCCTTTCGTAGTTCTGCTGGCACACACGGCTCGCGGCTCGGTTCACGGTTTTCCGTTTCCTCGAATAAGCCGCTCGAGCCAGGGACAAAAACACCGAGCTTCCGCCGCTATTTGCCCGGTGAAAATCTCTTTCTTGCGTTTCCGCCGACAAAGTCCAAGTTTCTCATTTGGCTCCCTTGTCCGACGCGTTCCCCGGCTCCGTGGTACAAGATCGGAGAATTTAAATATTTTCCGAGAGAGACGGAGCGAGGAGCTTCGGGAGCTCGCCACGCCCTCCCCGCGGTCCGATTTTCTTTCGAGAGCGTCCTTGAGATATTCGGAACGGATTTCGCTCGGGGTTGCTTTCCGCTCCCGTCGACGATCCCCCTCGTTTCGTTACCGTTGCCGTTGCCGCCGTTTCAACGGCGACGAAACCCTCGCGACTCCGATCGACGCTCGTTCCCTCCGCGGAGCTTTCGAGGCGCGCGCGGACGTATCGCGTCGTCGAGCTCGCCTCGTAAAATTTCACCGGAATCGTTGTTTTCGATTTCCTCCGCTGGCGAGGAGGCTCGTCGCCCGGTAGAAAACGAAGCGCCGAAAGAACAAAGGAGCGTCGCGCGAGGGTAGGCCGAAGCGGCGAGCAACGACTCGGAACCGTGAAATGCTCGCGGGAACCCGAAGCGCCGCGATGTTTGCAATTAAAGCCGATTAAGCGCTCCCTCTTTTCTACTCGATTCCCCGAACAGTCTCCCCTTAAAAGGCGGGAGGTTTCGCGCGCTATCCGGCACCACCGCCGGCACCGCCGCCACCGCCCCCTCTGACCCTTTCAGGCCGACGGACCGACACGTATTTCGAAATGGATGCAAATTTACCGTTGCGTACCTCTTGCTCTCCCGAGGGCGAAAGCTTTACGCTTTAACGATCCTTCGCCCCTCCGGCCCGCCGCGCACCTGCGGAACGCATTAATTGTCCGTTGGTTTCGAGTCCCTGGGATTTTCGTCTCGCATTAAATGTAAATCGGATTTCCGACTAACCGTCGCAAATTACTTTCCTCGACCCGCTCTCCGATGCGCTTAAACCGCGACGTTTATCTTTATGTAAATATCCGACCTCCTCCTCCTCCACCTCCACCTCCGCCTCGCCGCGGCCGTTCCCCCGGCGAATCGAGCCGCGGAACGCGAAAAATCTCCTCGCGAGGAAACCCCGGTTCGCGCTCGAATCGAATCGAACCGGGCGTCCGCCGAGAGAAAAAGCTTCGAACGGTCGAAACCGGCGCGCGGAACGGGATGAAACTTTCCGCACGATATCCGTGGAGAACTCGTTTCGTTTTCGAGCTCGCGAACCCGCGAAGAGCCGGAAAGTTCGATCGGTTCCGCGACTTTGATCGCGCGGCGGGCGCGTATCCGGCGACAACGGTTCGCCCCGAACGCCGATGAAATACTTTTAAAGAGCAGGGACCGAGTACAATGGCGCGAACGCGAAAACTCCTAGCACCGGTACTTGGACCGGCCCGATCGAGGAATCGACCAAGAATCGTCCTTCTTCTTCTCGTTCTCTCGCGTTCGGCGTACAGGGGACACGAAATTATCGTCGTTCGAGGCTTCCGCGTGCTCGTTTGTTCTTCGTTCCGCTCGTCGTCGGTAGTCGACCGTCGGCAAATACTCGAAAATATAGACCACCCGACGGGTATCGATAAAACCCTCGAAACCCAAGTTGACTCGATTTCCCCGAAACTCGTCGCAGTTTCGCTACGCTTCCTTCGCTCGATCTACAATTTATCGTCTTCCTAATACACTTGCGCGTGCACTTAGCAAGTTCGCAGACAGGATTTGCATACATCGGCGCGAAGCGAGAGGGAGCCGAAGGAAGCCGGAGGGAGAGGGAGAAGCCGCGGAGGGACACTTGCACAGAGGAACGCGGTTTCGCGCGCGCGCGCGCGCCAGCACCGTTTCGACGCTCAGCGTTCAAAGTTCTCAGCGACGGAAATCATCGACCGAGAGAAACGACTCTCGCGGAAAATCGGAACGGTCGTTCCCTCGATTCTCGAAACAAAGTCGCGACGTCGCCCCCGAAACGGTAATCGCGACGTCGCCCCCGACGAGGACTCGAAAAATCCCGGCCGAATTTACGACAAGCGGAGAATCGGAACAGGTAGGCGCGCGACCGCGGTAATTTATAAGCGGCGCGAGCCACCGCATCGTCGCGAGCATTAACGCGTCTCGTCCGTTATTTAGGGACACCGATAGAATTAATAGAAACGTTAACCGCGCGCGTCCCAACGTGCTACGTTTACGCCGTGATTCCACGTTACTCGACACTTTGTATTTCTCGCGTAAATAACGAGCGTTACAATTTTACGATTATTTACGCGCGTCGGTGTTAATCGGTCGGTGGTCACCGGCTCGGAGGATCGATAAACCGGCGAACGAGCAGCGACCTTCGACGCGTAGCTCTCGAAGGGAAGGATCGCGTCGACGCGTCGACGCTTCGTTATTTTATCTTCCTCGGTTTCGAGGGAAACGCTCCTCGAATCACGAGGACCTCTTCGCTGGTTCGGTCGAGAGCCGCGGCGCGCCTTTGTGCCGGCCACTCGGGCAACTCGATTCTTTCGCTGTAACTTTCTCGAGGAGGGCTCGCCACCTTCACGGTTACCGAGACCCCCGAAATCGCATAGTTACCCATTCCCGAGTTTCCCGGTGCCGCGCGCGGTCGATCCGACACCGGTACTCGGCTCCTCGCGTTAAACGCGAATCGTGTCGAGCGCGTCGAAAAGAATCGACGTTGGAGAATTTTCACCGACGAAATTCCCGTATTCGATCCTTGCTCTCTGCGCGCTGCAGTAAATTTTCCACGCGCGTCGGACGAGCACAG
The DNA here is from genome assembly GCF_051014685.1 of Ptiloglossa arizonensis. Taxonomy (NCBI): domain Eukaryota; kingdom Metazoa; phylum Arthropoda; class Insecta; order Hymenoptera; family Colletidae; genus Ptiloglossa; species Ptiloglossa arizonensis. The sequence goes on from NC_135051.1 coordinate 27,760,442, forward strand.
CGATATCGGAATGCCGGGAACGGTATCGCGCGTACAGGGACCTATCGATAACGCGAGAGCGAATAAATATGCCGCGTCTCCCGATACCAGCGGCGGTATTTCGACGCGCGTCCGAACGCGAGCGACGCGTACGTTTACGCGGCATCGTATCGGTCGTTGGTCGTTCCCGGCGCTCGTCCAGCCTCGGCTACCCGCGAAGAAACGTCCGCCGTGTCTCGCGGACGCTTCCACGGGATAAACAACCGAGAGGACGTTCGTCGTTTCTCGCGCGATAAGCCAGGAGCACGTCGGAGGAAGATAATTTCCTTAAATTCGCGCGGGTTAACGGCAGCGTAACCGTTTTACGATCCACCGACGGGATTTAGGGGCTCGATTAAAACGCGATATCTCAGCCTCGCCAACGAAACTGGTTAAGAACGCGATAAAGGGGTTTACGTTCGCCGGAAGTCGAGTTCCTTGGCGAAACGGCCGATCGATTCGCGTCGAAAATTACGAGCAACGCGACGATCGTTGCGACTTCGGGAGCCAAGGAAAACGGGCCGAGTTACCGATCGACGTCGACGGTGTCCCGCCACTTACCGCGTGGTTGAATATTTACGCCAACGTGACCGAGGTGAACGCGAGTCGGTGCGTACGCGCGCGAACGGCTTTTCAATGATTCTCCGGTGAGGCTACTCGTCGATTTCATCGATCCGCCTGTCCGTCCCCGAGTCGCGAAACGCGTTAAATTACCCCTTATCGGCGATTCTTCGGGCGGTAAAATGAAATTCAACCCCGACGAAGATCGACGGCGATTGTTCGATGTCGCGAGCGATCCGGTGTCACGGGCATTCGGACGCGATTAATATTGCGCGCGTTATCTTCCCGAGGATGGTATTTTATCGGGAGCGGACGGTACGACGACTCGTCGACAACGATCGCAATAATCGAAGCCGCTCCGTCGAGACGGTTCGGAGGGAATCGTTGCCATTTCGACGCAAGAGCGACAGCGATCGAAACGTACTCGATCGAGACGACGCTCGAAGCGGAAGATGAAATCGCGTCGAAGGAATCGGTGGCTCGAACGATCGCCGAGTAATCGGTCACGTTGCGGAATAATCCCGCTCGAACCTCCGACCTCTCCCTCTCGGTACGACAAGTTACCAGCCGCGTATTACCGGAGCATCGGAAGGTCGTAATGTACCTCTCGAGGTGAAACGAGCGGCTCCGCGGAAGGCGGCGAGGCTCGACTCGTAGCCGGACGACTATTATTCGCAGCCGCGATTTACCGGCCAGAAATCGGGACTCGAGGAGATGCCTCTCGGATTACGGCCGAGACCGTAAGACGCTTTCGATGAAAAAGTAAGCCGCGGATCGATTCGAGTCGACACCGTCGAGCGTTTTCGGATATCGGAGCGCGAAACGCGAGTCGAGGCGACGCGGACCACGGGTCCGCGAAGACGTTCGCGGAGGACCGGTCGAATCGAGACGAGGGGGAACACCGGAACTCCGATTCCCGATCGTAAAACCGGAGGATGCGAGTCGAGCCGTTCCGAGGGGAATCTATTCCGAGCCTACCGGAGCGAGAGAAGTAGGTGCACCGTGTAGCTGCAGGAACGAACCAGAAGCCGTCGAGCGGGCTCGCCAGATGCCAAATTTTACGAGTTCCGTCGGTCGGTGGGTCGGTCGGTCGGTCGCGCGGTCCTCTCCGTGGTTCGTTTCCCTCCTTTTTTCTCTCCTCCATTTTCCGCGGTCGAGCGGAGCTTCGATCGTAAATCCCGAGGTAGTCTGGCCCTGTACGTCGCTCGCTAATCCCGATGCGTGCGATGCCAGGACGCCAGGATGCGAGGACGCCGGGATGCCAGAAGGGCAGAGGCCGAGAGAGCCCGAGAGAGCCCGACTCTTGGCAGAGAGTCAAAATCCACCCCCGCTGGTCCGCGACACCACCGTCGCCCCTTCGGGCTAGACGGGACGAGGACCCGGGTTCGCGCGCCAGGAAATCCTCGTCCCAAGAGCACCAGGGGTCATCTTTCACGAGGATTTATCGTCAGGGCCGCGACACCTCGCCGAAATTCCCATTCTCTTTCGCGCGCGGTTCTCGGGAAAAATTTGTAACCCATCGGGAGGGAAACGGCGGTTCGCGTTGCCCCGGTTGTTTCGTCGGGGTACGCGAGTCTCTCTCGGGAAATCGAGGAACGTCGAAACGTTCCCGGGAGGATCGCGGGAGGTCTCCGAACGGAGTTTCGTTCTTTCGGTTGGGAGGTGTGGTGGTCGCGGTCGCGAGAGAGTCGATGGAACGCGCGTACCCTGTCGAGCGCAGGTACGAGGAACGCGTGGCGACGCGGTGCCCGATGCGTGCACGTGACGCGTTACGGAGAGACGAGAGGCGCAACGATACAGCCGTGATCGCTGCCACGGCCAACGCCGAAACCGTCGCGTCGAGCCCCGCGGATCGAAAGTCCTCCGCTCGATGTTAATTCCGAATTAATTTCCCGGAAGGAACGTTCCCGGCTGCCAATCCGCTCCGCTGGCTCGCAACGAGAGCCGTTTCCATCGCATCGGGTCCGCGTTTAGCTAGGTAATTCCGTGTACCGCTTTTACGGAGTGCTCCTTTGAGTCGGACGCGATCGTTACCCCCGACGAAAAACGAGGTTAAAGCGCGTACCGATGCGAACGCGCGCGTGTAATCGCGGAAAGTAACTACGTACTTAACCAAATTACCAGGGTAATTTTAATTTTCGTTTCGCTGCCCGATGAACGTATCCGGCCGGTGAACGCGATCCATCGGATCGGGCGCAGCAGCGCGCGCCTCGCTCCTCGACGTTTTTCAGCGCGCGCTTTAATCGACGGTAATCGTTGCGGATCGAAAGGGGAAACGGCAAAGCGCGCCACGCCGCGCCGCGCCGCGCCGCGCGGAAACCAGACCCGCGAGGATATTTCGTTTTCCGGTGCGTCGGTCGAACGATTACCAGGACGCGTGTCAATACCGCCAACCCCGACGCCAACGCCAACGCCGACGCGCAGACTCGTAATATCGTTTATCGCTGCAACGAGAATTTACAAATACCGTTCTACCCGGCGTAATAACAATAATAACCAACCGGACGATGAAAGGTCAACGCGACGCGAGGATAAGCGGAACGTCGAACGACAATACGGTTCGCGTTGCTCGAAATTTCTTCTCTCCGCGAAGAGAAACACGGCTCCGTCCAATTTCCGAGCGAGGGAATTTTCTTCGAGCGGTAGGTTCGAGTCGCGACGGACGCTCGTTTCGAGTCGCGCGAAACTCGAGCGGAAGTCGAGCCGCGCGAGCTCCCGGCGCTGAATTATCGGTACAAGTTTCGCTCGCCGCGAGAACCTCCGGTTCTCGTTGGACGCCGACGGCACCGATTCCCCGGGAAGGTGCCGCGCGTCGCGAGGGGGCGTCGCGACGATCGATCGAACGACAAAATACCGAGCGAGGCAATCGGTCCGCTGACACACCTGACAGGTAATACCGGCTGGCGAAACTTATTGCCAAGTCCGATCGAATTGTAAATCGGGTCTCGTACCGGGAAACGTCTCCATTAGATCGTCGCGAGCGACGCCCCCGAGACGCGAGGAGCTCGCGCCTTCGAGCCCGATTCGCCTACGCGATTTCTACCTCCGGAGAGACGCTCTCGGTCACTTTTTTTTTTTTTTTTCTTTTTTCTTTACCGCCCGTTAACTCGACGCGTATCGAACCGTCCTCCCTGCCCGGAATCCCGCTCTCGCGTTCGATTCTCGTGTTTGGAAAATCCCGGTAAACGGAACGCCGAGTCGCGAGCAAACGTGGACCGCGCGCGGTACTTTGCGATCTCGCGGTGTATCGCGGAAACTTGTTCCTCGAAATTCCACGGGATCGACGCGTTATTGTAATCGTCGCTCGACACAAATTAACGTAACTCGAGCGCAACTTTGGCGTAATCTAAACTTCGCCGACAACCTACTTCTCCGTTAATCCGGCGAGCCACGAGCCGCACCGCGTCGTTGCGCGCGGATGCGTGCGCCATTCACCGTGGTAAAATGGATTTCGGCTAACGGACGACCGTCCCGATCGACGAGACGGAACGGAACCGTAATCGAATAGAGAGAGGGAGGCGGAGGAGGCGGAGGAGGAGGAGGTGGTGGAGAGACTGCCGTAGCTTCGAGCACGCGAACTAATAATAATTCGGGATAATTTCGATTATCGATAACCGCTTTAATACACACACCCTTCCTATTGGTTTCCATAAAGCCACCGCGCGTTCCAATCTGCCCCGACCGATCCGTGTTCCCCTTTCCGCTCCGGACCTCGACGAACGGGCTGGCTTCCCGTTTCTCCTCGTCGCGAACCAGCTCGTTCTCTCTCGTTCCTGCATTCGGAAATATTTCCATCGTCTTTCGACGCTCGTTCGCGACCGAAGAACCGACCGGGACTCGATCGAATTCGTTCGAGGAAACTTTCGAAACACGTTCGGTCAACGACTCGTTACCGCGAGGGGAACGATCGAACGAGCACTCTTCGAACATCGCGCGATCCGGTTATCCGCTCCGGTAAATTGTATCGCCGAACGTTCGCCAAGTTTCGCGCGGATGCAGTTCCGGGCGCAATTCCGGCGATTAAACCGCGTAAAATAACGCGGACGCGTGTGCTCTCTCTCCGGTAACGGGGCCTCCGAGCGAATTACCGTTGTTCGTTGAACGCGAGTCGAGTCGACGAATAAAGGCCCCGGAGCGAGCGAAACTGCACCCGGCGCTCGAACGAGAGGGACCTTGTCCAAACATCCTCGGAATTCTACGGGCCTCGCTGTCTCTCGGATGTCTGCTCGCCGATGTACCTGCCGCCCGTGTCCCAAAGGATACGCGCGGCTTCTAACTCTGTTTCGCGCGGCGTTTCGCAACTCGGCAAACAATGTTCCTCCGATTATCCGGAAGTAAAGTGCATTAACCGTCGAAACACGAGCGGACGCGCGGCCGAAACTCGAACTCCCCTGCGCGATCGAACTCGCTTTCGGAAAACTCGAACGCGAGCGTCTTCGGGAACGGACCTAGCCAGCTTCCGTCTCCCGTTCTCGGTTCCTCGGTTCCTCGGTTCCTCGGTTTCTCACCGAACGATCGTTGGAATTTTCCTCGATAACTCGCAACCGGGTCGCGTATCCGCTCGGAGATACCGCGATCTCGCGAGATCGCGTATATCGATTCGCCGAGACGTCGTCCGTTACGCAAGCCCGATTTCTATCGGGCGCGTGCTCGATGTTCCGAGTTTCGTCGTTCCCCTGCCCTCGTCCATCGAGGAATGCATAATTTAAACGGCTCGCGTCCCAGTTTCCCTCCTTTTCCGAGAGAATCGGTGATCGCTGTGCCGGTCCTTCTTCGGGAATTACGGACGGAGGGTGGTATTCGCGCTCTCCGTTTACCGCGTCGGTTTCCGCAACGGGGGAAACTTTTGAGAAGCTTCGCGCCGAATTGCGCATTGTCCGGTGCACGGACGGTGATTCGCGAGAAATGAAACCTATCGCGGATACGGTTGCAATTTATTTTCCGGGTTGCCTCCGGGGATCCGAGCCCGTCGAGGCGACGAGCTGCGCGAGGAATCCGACGCGCGTCTCTGGAATTAACGGGAGAAAGATTTTCTTTGCTCCCGAATACCGTCGACGATGCCTCGGAGTTGCTCGCTCGTAACGCGAAATTAACCGGTTGCCCCGTAACGCGAAAAGATCGCGCGATTCCACGTAACGAGTAGCGAGCGCGGACCGAGACGGTTTCGAGCCGTGCGAAACTTTCCTGCGAACCGACATCGTAAAAACGTAACGAGAGCAGCGGCCGACGATAGTTATCGACGATGAATCGTTTCGGGACACCTTGCGCACATGTGCCTCGGGAGGACAGCCCGGATTCACCCCGAAAGTACGGTCAACCGTAAAGTCGGTTGGGTAAGCCGCGCCCTTAACAATGGGAAGCCACGCGCCATATGCGGCCCCACATGCCGCGCGTGTCCTCCTCCTCGGTTGCGCTTCCAGGACGCATGCACCCTACCGAGTAGGGTTGCGTTCCTCGAGGGTGTCTGCTTTCTTTTTCCCTTTTTTTTTTTTGTTCCTGACGTCGACCGAGAAGGGTAAGGGCGCGCAACGAAGACCGTGGCAGTGGGTCGCCGCGTTGCTCGCCGCGCGATTCGTGACTTATCGGCGACGATCGTCGACTACGTGACTCGAAATCGAATACGGGGCTTTTCTCTCGGTAGGTGAGCGCGCTGCTACCCTTTCGCGAGGACGAGGCACCGCGATTCGAGAATCCGTTCCGCGCCACCGAATCGGTTCCGATTCGACCGGATAACGCGTACACCGTGAATATCTCGGCGGCGAAACCCTTATCGAGGACGCGTTTACGGGCGCGTGTTCGCCAAGCGCTGGTAGATCCTCGGGGGAAGGGGAGGGTAGATTTACGAACGGAAGGTCTATCGTTGGAGATCGCTCGGTATCGGTCCCTTCCCTCCGTTCCCTCGGTTCCCTCGGTTCCCTTCGTTCGTTGGAAAGACTCCGAAACAGCATCCGGCGCAAGGAAGGGTCGTCGGATCGGGTAACGCGGCCGCTCGAATCTCCGCGTCGCGGTGCTACCGAAATCGCGTTCGAACCGAGCTAACCCCGACGATGTATTCATGGGCAAAGAGAACGCGCCGAGTACGGGGATGCTGGGAGCGAGTGTCGCGGGAGGGTTCGAGAGTCGTAGGGGTGGGCGCCGCGGCGGTGTCGCCTCGCAGCCGCTACACACAACGGTATCTCTCGCGCGTGATAAATCTCCCGTCGCGGTTCGAGCCTCTATCGTATCGCCGTAGCTATTTTAATATTTTAAAGTTCTACCCTAAACGCGCAGTATATCAAAACTTCCACCATAAATTACTCCTCGTCTCCCTTCCGTGACCCCTCCTCGACGTTCACCCTCGCCGCTTCTGTTCTTTTCGCCCTCTCGGCAACGCGCGCGTTTCGCACTTGCCCTTTCGGTCCGCGCTCCGGGAAATTAACGGCCAATGGCGTCGACGACGTTCAACCCCCCCCCCCCCCACCCCCCGCCGGCATCCCAGCGAAATATTCACCGCGAACCGCGTCCGCCTTCTCGATTGATACCAGAGGATCTCCGCTTTCCGCGAAATTCCATCGAGATTTCTAGCGTCCATTACGACACCGTGGTGACTCTTTGCGCTTTCGATGAATCGATTCTCTCGGTTCTCGTTTCTCGTCGTACCGTACCGTGGGCCGCGCGGAACGAGCGATGGGAATCGCGCGACGTTAATTAGCGACGTAACCTTTAACTGGCTCTTCGTTCGGAAGTGAACAAGGTCTGGGAACTCGCGACCGAACCGATTCCACGATCGTGCGCCTCGGACGACGCGACGCGACTCGACGCGACCCGACGCTCGGGGAAATTGGTACGCGAACGATAGCTCGGCGAGTGGCTCGAAGTTCGTCTTAAAAATCGTCCGGTTAGCGGAGCAATCGGGAGGCACGGTTCGGGTTTTACGAGCCTCGAAATTAAGGGAGCCCGGGTCCGCTTTCGTGCATACGAAATCACTTATCGTTAAGCACCGCCATGAAAAGAGGCGAAAGGGGTGTGGCGAACCGGCAACCCGGAAGAGGAGAGGGAGGTACGGGGAACGGGGAACGGGAAAGTCGAACGAAGCGGCGGGCACTCCGCATTACCCGGGGGAGGGAGAGCTTAGGGGGTGTGGGGGGCTTGGGTATTAAAGGCGATAAAACAATACTCGAAGTTTCGGGGGCGGCAGCGTCCATTATTGCCGCCAAAACTTTGGTGTAACCGGAGCTCTTCGGTTCGGGGCGAGGTCTAGCCTCGGGAGAGCAGCGGTTCGAGATCCGCGTTGCATTAAGGCATCCTCGAATCGCTCCTACTTTTATTGGGAACTTAATACCCGTCTATTTACCTCGACGGACGAATGGAGTGGGCCGAAATGGATGATCGATCCGTCGGGTTAGCCGGATCGCTAAGCACGCGCCGGTTTACAAACTCCGCCGACGGCTCGAGAATTCCGAGCGTACGAAACCGAGTCTGTACAACGTTCGCCTCTACGACGGACGTTGGAAAATCGATCGTACGAATCGACGCGCGACCGGTACCGCGCCAACGAGATTCAAAGAGCTCCCGAAGATCGATCCGGGCCCTATGTGTACCGTTCGAGCGTAATATCGGCCGCTACCAAAGCCCTTCTTGGATCAAGGATGCGCGATACGCGAAACATCGCGACGCGCTCGAGGAGAATGGAATTTTGCGCAAGGGCTAACGATCGCCATCGTTTCGGAAGTATACGCCGCTCGAAGAAGCCCAAAGGGAGTTATTCTCGGCCGTTCGGAGGATCGAAGCGGGAATCGAGATACCGAGGACGAGGCGTCGTTCCAAAGGGCGGACCACCCTCTTCCGGCGTCGAGCTCCAAGGGGTGGCTGGCTCCTTTGCGTATTCGAGGCCGTTAAAAGGGGGGCAGAAACACCTTTTAATTCCCTGGGCCGAGACGCGCGTTATATTTTATCCGGGAGTGTTGTCGCTATCGATACCGTCGGGGTTCCCTCTCTCGGCTTCTCTCTCCGCGATCGACCCTTATCTCGTCCTCCATATTTCCGTCCTCTTATCCCTTTTTTTCCCCCGTGACCGGTTCCCCCCGGTCCCTTCCTCTACCCGGCAGTCTATTTAATTTAAATAACTTTGAAAAGTTCTCCGACCCCGCGGATATCAGATCTCCGTCGCGCGTTTCCCTTCCCATTTTTTTCCCTCGATGTTTCGTCTTTCGTTCCACCTGTCTCGAGGACGCTCGGATCGCGGCCGACGCTTTATTCGTCCTGCCTCCGTCTCGGACTCTTTGTTTTCTTTCTCGTTGTCTCCTTTCCGCGTTTCCAGAGTTTCCTGTCCTCCGTTTTCTCCTTCGTCCACCGAGAGAGAGAGAGAGAGCCAGGGGACGAGGGAAACGAACCTTTTTGTTCCCTTACCTCGCCGAGAAATAATTCTACGGACAACGAGACTCGGTCTCACCGACGCGTCTTTTCGCGTCGATCTTGGCAAGAGGCCACGGAGAAAACCGATCGATGTTCGTCGCGTTTCGTCGTTCGGTGTTTTCGAACGACGATAAAATCTTCTCGGGATTTCGAACCGTTTCCCGGATCGTTTACGGTCACTGGCGCGAGCGCGATCCCGAGCGCGAATCTCGCCTAACGAACAGACTCGACGAAAGACTCGTCTCGGTCGCTCGAACGCCGAACACCGGCTCGATCGATCCTCGAAATTGACCGTGCAAGAATGCGAACGGTGTCGTCGATGCGATATCGATCGCGGGCCCTCGATACCTTCGCGATCGGCCTTGACGAGAAAGTTCATCGTCGAAGCGACGGAAAGCACAAAGTGCATCCGAGGAAAATTGCATTCCTTCGAGTTCCCTTCCTGACCCACTCGAGAATCCGGTGAACGCCGGGCATCGTTGAAACGCTTTCCGCGCGCTCCGTTGCTCGCGCTTTTCCGCCAAGAGACCGACCAAAGATTCGAAGGGCCACCTCGAAGAGGAGGCCTCGAGCTCCTCCCTCGTGAAACGCTTCTTCCTCCGCGACGAAGCGCGCGAAAACATCGGGTCACGGACGATCCGTTCGATCGGTCCACCGTTATTTGGTAAACGCGAACTCGCGTCGGAGAACCTCGTTTTCGTTACCGGGAGGCGGGAATAATTTTCCGAGATACTTTGCGCCGTATGGCCGAGTTGGATCCACCCTTCCAGTGCGCAAAAACTTTCCGATCGCGTTTACGCTCCTCCGATACGAAAGCTGCACGTTCGCGAATTTCCTTGTACTCTTCGCTAAACTCGACTACCGTCCGAAATCTCGCAAATTTTCATCCGTTCTCGACGCCCTTTAAGTGAAATTATTTCGCGAAACGTGTTTTCAACGTTGGAATCCCGACTCGCTCGGGCGCGCCAGACGCTCGAAAGGAACTGTTCGCGAATTTAATTAAACGCAGCGAAATAAACCGCGTTGGAAAAAGCGAGGGCGGGAGGTGGGGCCTTGTACGTATCCGGAAGTGGAAAACGAACGAATCGTCCGTAAGTCTCGAGCGATCTCGAACCGTGTTATCCGTTTCGGTGTGGTTCGATCCGGAACGATTCCGGTGGGAAAGCGAACGATCCCGAGCGTACCGCGGCGGCCTTTTTTTACGCGCAACGACGCGCAACCGCGAGAAGAGAACGGAAGACGCGAGTTTCGGCGTATTGCTGACAAAGTTTGCGGCGGGGTTTCCGGCTCGCCGCAGATTCGGTCGGTTTCACCGTTTCGCGGACACCGCGCGAACCCGAAGAACTCTGTTGCGCCATTCGCGTTCCGTTTGTTTTTCGAACGAGCGCCGCGCGATTTTCCCGTTCCATCCGTTTACGCGGTTCTCCGTCGGCTACGGGCAACGATCGTTTACCGTTCTCGTGAAAATTTCCCTCCCTGATCGAACCGAGCCAACGTCGAATTTAACCCGACCTCGAAAATTCCCTCGGCCGAGGATGGGACGGGTTCTCGTTCTCCCTTCACGAATCACCGCAGGGTTCAAAGAACAAGCCGGTTCGGATGTTTGAGACCTCGCGCGGAAGGATCGATCACACGCGGCCGTGAAACAAATAAAGCCGACGCCGCGCCAAAGGGTGGCCTTGCCCTTTGGCTCCCGTATCGAAGAGAAACATCGAGAAGACGTCCTCTGTGATCCAGCGCAGAGGCGAACCTCGATGAACGAACGGAGCCGTTCCCCGCGTCGGAGTATCGCGAAACTCGAGAAGAGGGAAGCGAGAGACATCCGGATCGCGTTACCTTTTCGAACGAGCTGTACCCGGTAGCCGTAATTACACCGCGCTCGCGAAAATCATTCCGGACGACCGACCCCTCGCGAATATTTAATATTTCCGCGTTTACCACTCGTTCGACGAACAACCGACGAACGAACACGCGCACCGGTTGCGCCGCTGCGGTTTCGCGAAATCCCCGGAGAAATTCCGATAATGTTTCCACTTAGGTTCGGTTAACGAAAAAGCTCCGCGGAACCGAGCGGGCGAAGCAACAACGAACCGAACCGAACCGACGAAACCGTGGCCAGAAATTCGCGACAGAGTTCGACGAATCGAAAGAGGCGGACGAACGGAAAGACGGGAGGTGGAGGAATGGCCAAGGACGCGGAGGTACAACGGCAGTTAGCCTACTATCTAGCGTGTTTATGGTAATTCGAGCCATCCCGCTGACCCAGGAGTAGCATGCATATACATCAGCCTCCCTCGCTTTGACGCCGATCCATCCAGTCACTCTCCGGCGACCAGACCCTCTTGCACCCTCTATATTCTCTCTCCGGAGACCAAACACCGACCGGCACGCCCATGTCTACCCCGTGCTACCTTTACCCTTCCTTCCTTCCTTTTCTCCGTTACTCCCCCCACCCCCGGCCGTCGCTCTTCTCGATTCTCTCGAACGCGACAAGCCGGAGAGCCGCGCAATTTGGTTGGCGGCCAATACCTCCCGTTGCTCGAATAAAAACACTTCTCGGAACAAAGGGCCTCCTGCGGAATTTTCCCGAGATTTTCGACGTTTCCGCGCGACGAGTCTCCCCACCGTGGATAACGCTCGAAAAATGTCCAAGGATTCGCTCGAGCGGTTCGCGCGAGACTCGTAGGGAAGGAGAGGGCCGTGGATCGGTAAAAATTCAAGACCGTTCGAGGATCGACGAGTCACGGTCTTTACGGAAGAATACGAAATGCCGTGTATTTTCTTGTTCGAAGGACAGGACGCGACCACACCCCCGTTGGGCGGAGGAGGGTACGGGTATTTCGAACGGAGGGTGGAACGGCCGTAGGAAGCGATTCCGACGTTCGTTTTGCCGGCGGGTTTATCGATGCGTTATTTCGCAAATGGCTCGCCATTTGTCGTGTGACGCTCGGACCTCGTCGTCGCGTTGTATCACGCATGGCTTGGGCCGGCCGACCGACTATTCAACGCGCGTGTTTTCCCTTTTTCGTTGCCATTCCGCACGCGTTTCCTCTTTAGCGCACACGCTACTCCGATTGCACAAGCTTACGCCGCGATTTTACGCGACGAATTGCGCCCGAGAGCGCGTTGGTTCGGCCGCATAGATAATGCCGAAATATTCCCGATCGTTTTCGGGACGATTCACCGCGCGCCCGTTGTCCATTGATTTTTAACGAAACAAAAATTCCGAAATTTTCCTACCGCGTTCATGGAACGGTAATTGGTTGCGCATAAAATTCGATTATTCCGTTCTATTGTTCCATTCTTGAATTACGAGCAACGAAACGCGACCACCGAAATCGTTCTCGCCAAGGTATGTATAGTATTTCTTTTCGCTCTCTCGCTGCTCGGGTACATTTACGCGTGCTCGGTGCTCGGTGGTTTACGCCTCGTGCTTTTAACACACCCTTGGGCGCGTCGTCTCATCAACCATGAAAATTTGTTACACCGTCGAGTACCGCTCGTCGTCGTCCCCGTCGTCCCCGTCGTCCTCCTCCTCGTCCTCGTGCAGTTTATTGTCCACTTTATCGTCCCTGATTAAAGAGAACCGTACGAAAAATTCGACGTCGCGAGTTCCCTTGGTTCGTCTCCGCTCGTTTCGTTCGAACAACGCCGTTCCTTCCGCGTAATTTTACTCGTTTTATCGCGATAAAAACACGCCGTGTCTTTCGCGGGCGCGAAACGAACGAACCTCGATTTCGCAGAGTAAATTTCGCGAACCGAATTTTTCAACGATACATTGTTCGCGGCCGAAAGACCCGCGCCGGCCAAGTACCGCCGAACTGCGGGAGAACGGCGAAAAAAATGTTCGCTTCGTGGGTCCGCGAACGGCGTAACGCGAGTCTCGCTTCCGCCGGGAAAGAGCTAAAACAAACGGCAGAAACACGCGCAGGTGTTTACAAATTTTTCAGCATACCGGAGAGCTCGCGCCGAACACGGAACACCTCGACCCGTGGAAATTGCCGGGTCAAAGGGTATTACGGCGAGGCGTGATCGATGTCGGAGGTTACGTTGGAAAAACTTTGAGCTTCAAAGTGGCCACCGTGGAGATGCTGGCTGGAGTCGTTTCGCGCGTACCGCACGGACGTTCCTCGTTAACGAGAAAATTAGACGTTTGCGACGTTTTATCGAGTACGCGCCGCGCCGCGTCGCGCGGCGTTGCATCGCCGGTGGAAAACGACCCGATCCTGCCGGATCTGCCCGGTAATTGCGGTTCCCCCTGACGGAATTCGTTCGAGCAATGGCGAAATCGCGTGTACCTCGGTGTTTCGTTCGCGAACTCTTGACGAGAAACGTTACCGGATCGATCTCGATCCTCGGCCGCGCGGTACAGGGCCGAAAACGAGCTCGAAAAACTCGCATCTTCGAAGGTAAAGTATCCACGTGGATCGTTAACCACCGGTCGTGCGCCACGCGAGAACCCGACACGGAAACACGGAAGGAATCGAAAAATTGGGGGCGACGTTGACCTTCGCGGCTACCATTGGTCGTTTATCGTTTCCAGAGATCGCGAGGGTCGAACCGAGATCCAGGTATACGTCGCGCGTCTCCGGTCCTTATCCGGATAAGCCGATTGGAGAACGGAACAAAGGTGCGTCCACCTCCCCCCGATCGAAGAGGCGTTAGCGAGATCGAGCCGCGCGACAACGAGCTCGAGAGCCTACGAATTCGAGGAATCTTTCGGTTCGTCGAGGCGGAGCGAACAATTAAACGATAGCCTCTTGAATAATTCATCGTTTTGATAATCGCGTTTGAGAGCGGTGAGACTATTCGCGCGTCGACGAGTCGCGAGAGGCCGAAGCGCCGCGCGGTGGTTCCTCTTCTTGCATAATTGCGCGGCTGTAAAATTCACGTCCTTCGAGGCACTCGACAGGTGAAAAAGCGACGTGGCCCTGTCGGGATCGAGCCACTTCCATATACACGCGGCGGTGGCGGCGGTGGTTTTAATTGCTCCCTCTTCCGGCGGCGAAGTCGCAAAAAGCTACCGGCACTTTGTCACTGGCGCGCCAAGGGGAAGAGAGACGCACGATTCGGATAGAAAATGCGCGAGGTAAGAGGCGAACGCGAGCGGACCGAATGAACGCGCAACGAGGGGCGGGAGGGCGACGGAGAGGAGGGCTCGTGGTCCGTGGTGGTCGTGACCGAGGTCGAGCCAAAATGCAAAGCCGGTAATCTGATTTGGCGGCTCGCAGAAGGCAGTGTAGCCTCTAGCTCGGTAGCTTTACCCCGATGGTATGCGGATTCCCGTCAATTATACATTATAAACAGTCATAAATATGCAAATTCCACGACGGCGGGGAGACCACGGGAGGGAAGCATTCTCGCGCGGGCGAGTTAAAGCACGGGTTCCGCGATTGCGGGACTCGCGAGCCTCTCCCACGCGGATTTGCACCTTCCCCTTACGACGGACAAACGCAATCTCTGCCTATTTTACGGCGCAATTGCGCGCGGGATAAATTCCGCCCGCTGCGCTACCGCTTCGCTTCGCGGTTGTTCGATTTCTCTCGGCCGAGAACGTTTCGTTCAATTTTATAACTGGCTCGTTCCTACGACGGTACGGGCGTACGACGGTGGAAACCAACCTTCGAACGTACAGCCGGATCCCTTTCGATTTACGACGCGATCTACAAAGCCAGCGGAGGAATTTAGGCTCGCACGGTGTTCGTAAAAATTGATAAAATACCTTTGCGTATTAAACGGGGTTTTCTTTTTTTTCGAATTCCGGTAACTCGAGGCGATTCGAGAAAACGTTGCAACTTTGGAGGAACGAAGAACGACGTTAAAATATGCGCCCATTGCGAAGAAAAGTTGACGAGCGAAGCCAAGGAGAATCAAGGTCGGCGCGCGGATCGGGGTAAACGGTGCGTTCAGCGGAGAGGATTCTAGGCGTTGCACGCTTTCACTTAGCCGAGGATCCGAGCACCTCGGACGACCTCTGCGCGTTCCGCGTACTCTCGCGATCTCTTCTCTCCACGGAGTAATTACAACGGATATTAGTTGCTCGTGGCTGCTTTCTACGAAGAATAATTGCGACCGCCCTCTGCGTACCCGCGCAACTTTTGAACGTCTCTGATCGAGTTCTGGGAAATTACCACGTTAGAAAAATAAACCATAATTGTACCGCTATTACGCGAACCTGGTTCGCTCCGATCGATGCAGTCGGAATACGTCGCGATTACACGGAACGGCGAAGGACGTTGAGCCGGTTCGAAAAACGAGAAATATCGTGCGTAAAATTATCGAGCTGTGCGGTCCGTGACGTATATTTTTTCGTTCGCTCGCTTTCTTCCTATCGTCGAGGAACAATGGTCGCGGAATTACCGAGAGGAGAATATTTCCGCGCGTATCGAGCTCCTCGCGCTCCCCGGTGTTTAGCCGTGGCTCGCGAGCGCGGAAATTTCACGACGAACGACCGTTAGCCGGCGAAAACAATTTCTACGTACGATAAAACGTATCGACGCGAATCGTGGGAATTCATGGCCAGTTCCAGCCAGTTTACCGATTCAAGATCAGCGCATCGGTGCAGGCTGTGTTGCGCGTCGCGGCCCATTGCACCGAATGCAGTTCGTGCTGACGTACACGAACACGGATTTCCAGTGGGTAATGGCGAAACACTCGAATTACATGCCACGAATGGATCCATTATCCGCGCTCGTTTTCGTGTACATCGAACAGAGGATGAAAGTCTAGTGGCAGATACCACGGCGATCACGCGATCGTTGACTTTCCACCTAGTATTTACCCTCGGAATTACGGTTCAACGGAATACCGGTATTACTTTTATCGGACGAGGAGTCGGTGTCGCGTCCGCGTGCTCGTTCTTTCCGTTCTAATCTTCGATTTCCGATCGCGAGGAGAGCTCTCGTTCGAGGGTAACGCGCTCGCGACGACGCGAGGCTTTTTGGAAAATACGAATCGCGGAAAGACTCGCCGCCCGATATCCATTGTCCCGGTATCCCTTCGCAACGATCGTTGTCGTTCAACGGTCGACGTCTTTTCCGGTAGGAGATCCGAACGATCGATCCGGAAGGAGAGCCGCAACGCGAGTCGAAGAGAGTAATCGGACCGGTCTCGGGGACTTCGGTCGGATCGCGTATTCGGGAAGAAACGGGGCTCGCGCGTAATTGAGACATCGGAGTGTACGCAAACCGTGCGCTTAGGACGTGTCCCGGTGAATCGAACCGCGAAACATTAGGCAGCGAGCGTGTATATAAACAAACCCGGATGAACGGTTGCGCGAGCACGCGTCGGCACAAATGTGTTTACGATCCATCGTAGCCTTTGTGATCGGTTAGACGCGACAGGAAACACGAGGTCCGCGCTCGCATTGCTGCCAATCCCCCTCCAACCTCGCTCGCAGGTGTGTCGTTCGACCCGTCGTCCGTGTGTGCGCGCCCACGCGTATCGAGCTTGGTGGCCATTTTGCGATTGTTCGCGGTTACGTCACCGAGGGATAAATCATAATTTCCAGCCGTCCCGCTGTCCTCGAGACGAGTAAACGATAATTACGCGTAATACCGATGCGTCGTTTCTCGAACGATCGTCCGGCTCGTGGAAATTCGATCGCGAGCGCAACTTTGATTCGAGAGGCACCACGGTTGTTTTTCCGTAAACGCGATCGAATGTACCGGAAGCGAACGGTCGAGGAACGCGTTCCGAACGCGAACCTTAACCTCTCGCGGATAATATCCGATACGTTTCGTTCGATATTTCGTTCCGTCGCGCGTACCAACCGCCGGGATACGGTTTCGTGTTTCCTTTCTCGCGATATCGGTGAATAAATTCGGCCGGCGGAGACCACCGAGCGAAGAAAACGTCGGAGAATCCAGCGTTAAAAGCGCGCCGGTGAATCGGGAAAATTCGTTACTCTTTCGAGGGGTTTTCCATCCATCGCGCCGGTACGACTCGATTAATTTCGACAGGTGTCGGATCCTCTCCGGCGCGTCCTCACCGACAGATATCAAAATAGTCCAAGTTCGTGCCGTAACGTATCTATCGTTGTCAATGGCGCGACATCGGTCGTTCATATCCGGCGCGAAACCACGTTGGAACATCCCCATAGGCGTCGGCCTTGGTTCAGGATATTGAGTCCGGCGATAACGCGTGCCCTCTCGAAAACCCTTTGGCCTCCCTCGAGCGAGCTCGACTCGAACACACGGTGGAAAAATTCGTGACGCGTCGAACGATCGGCCGTTGGCTAGAAAATTGCTACGACTGGAACGGAGCCAATGTACCCGGTCCTCCTCCTTCGGTGCGCACTGTATCTAGCTACAGACGGGCGAAAAGTAACAACCTCCTACCGATCGAAAACCACGAGAGGGCACGTTCGAGGGCAATTATCGTAATTATCCACGGGCGAGAGATCTCTCGGTCGTCGGTGTATCTTCCGAAATTAGTCGGGCCCGTACCCTCGATGAATCATCGTGTCTCTCGGCGGCGCGGGACACGCGTGCAAATCACGATGTTCCACGATTTTCCGGCGCAGTGGGCCTCTCTGTCTCCACCCTCGACGTCTCTGTCGGGTTACACGCACTCCCGCGGTGCTTCGCTCCAAGAGAGACATCGCTGCGTGGCATGCGTGTCGACCGATCTAAGCGGATTACTCTCTCTCCGCGTTTCCCTCGCGTCTCTTCTTCCATCCTCGATCGCTGTCCCGGTCTCTCCGGCGTACTCGTGGGAAACGAGGCGTCGGTGTGCGCCGTAGACGCGCGTAGCGGGCGTCGCGTCGTTCGCGCGCTGTCGTCGATCGGCTCGATGCGGGCCAATTTCGTTGCTCCGCTTCGTCGAACGGACACACCGAATCGGGAATCCTGTTCTCGAGACCGATCCACCGAACCCGGTCCCGGTTTGGGTCCCCTTCGAGAACGGTTGCGAGAAAGACGATCCAATTTGCGTACGTACGAAGCGTAAATAAAACTGGAAACGATCGATCTCGGGGTTCTCTTTTACGGCCCGACGAGTGATTCGTTTCCGAAAAGCGGGCTACCTCCGCTCGCGGTCGCGCGGAAGGATCGCGTCGCGATTCGGAGCGG
Source organism: Ptiloglossa arizonensis (assembly GCF_051014685.1). Lineage (NCBI taxonomy): Eukaryota > Metazoa > Arthropoda > Insecta > Hymenoptera > Colletidae > Ptiloglossa > Ptiloglossa arizonensis. The sequence continues at coordinate 27,778,486 of NC_135051.1, forward strand.
AGATAGCGGCGATCGTCGAACCCGGCGGTACGGAAAACACGATTCTGGCTTTCGAGGTCCACGGATACAAAATGCGACACGTTCGTGCACGAATACGGATACGCGCGTACACACCTGGACAACGTATACATCGGAGTATCAACCTAGCCGCACCTAGCCATCCCGGTGTAAGACGTTTCCTTAATTAAAGCCATCGATTCGCCGGCTGATTAAACTCTGCGCCGGCAGGAGGGAACTCGAAGGGTTCGGCCTTCTCGATGGCCTTGGCGTCCCTTGGCGAGCGAGTTCCTCGTCGCACGGGTGCGCCTCCGAACGTACGCGTTCGAAAAACGATACCGCCGACGGCGGATACGCGCAGGTAGATAACGATAAACGTTGCCGCGACTCGAAGCGAAAGTGCAAAGGGAAAGGGAAAGGGAAAAGGAAAGGGAAAGGGGACCGGTACGGGAGGTTGCTCGCGAAACGAATGGCCCTGGGAAGTTGGTCTCCGTCGAGTACTAATTAATGCCGAAAACTGCAATAAGCAAGGCTCGTTTGCCTCGGCCGAAATATCTTAATGAAACCCTCGGGACCCGGCGAGTTTCTTGGTACGGCCGAGAGAGAAGTTCCAGCCACTTGTTCGAGTTTAGTGGAATATTAATTTAGAGCCCTGGCAGACACACGCAGACGTTTTTAATCGCGGCCACTGTTATTGCGCGGATCGGCTCCGTAGCGACGATTGCCTCGTACGAGTGGCCCGAGGCGCTCGAACGTATCCCAGCGTCTTACGCTTTTCGAGAGTTCGCGCGGAACTCGGTTCCGTCGAAACGGAAACGCAACGGCGACGGGAGCACGGATTTTTCAGCGAACGAGTCGGGGACTCGGTGGATCTCGACGGGGCACTCGGCTCCCCGGAACGCGGCACACGGAGAACGAGGAACGAGACCAAAATATTATATATCTCGGTCTCGCGGCGATGCGCCGGTACGGCGATTCGAGTGCCGCGAAGTATGCCATTACGGCGATCTCTCGAGCTAATAACCGCGATGCAGCCCTCTTTACGGTATTACCATCGATTAATTTTATCGACGAGTTTCCCGATAATATCGATCCCGAAACTTGGCACATGCGGCAAACTTGCCCGGTTACCTAAGTACCGTAAGTACGTATCGCGGCTGCTCGCAGCTCTTTTGCGTTGCGCGATCAAAAGTTATTAGATCGAACGTCTTATCGAACTATGGGAACGGCGCTCGGCGTTCGACGCACGGACCTCGATGAGAGGTTGGCGGTTTTCGAGCCGGGACCCGGCGAGGGTTGCGCCCGATTAAAAGTAACGGCAAAGTTCCCCGAACCTCGAACGAAACGACGAGCAGACGCACCGAATCGAATATAGCCGGTCTTCTCCGACCGAGCGCAAATTCTCCCGTGTTCTCGCGCGTAATTGTTCCTTTTGGCGAAAAAGGTGACGATCTATTCCGGACGCCGCAGGAGCAATTATTAACGCTCGTAAGTAATACCGAGCCACCGCGGCGACTTAAATTAGATATCGCGAACGTACAGAGGTTCCTTCTCGCTTCTGCTACCCGACGCGCGCCCTTTGATAAATTTCGCGCAAACGCTTAAACGGTGGCGCTAAAAGGGTAAAGATCCGCGCGGCGAGCCGCACCCCTTGAAATTGGATCAAAGCGTTCCGTCTTCGTAAATTACTCGACCCGGTAGATTTAAACGGCTGGCCGGTTACGAGCGAAGACACCGATCTCGACCACCGTATTCTCGGTGTCTGGCGCCGGCCAGTCAACGAGTCAAGGTTACGTCGACGGAGAAGAGGAAAGGTTTCGGCTCCGCCACGGTCGGAGGATATCCGGGACCAACGGATACGGAGCTGTCCCGGGATTTGCGGATCAGCTCGAGCATCGACGAAGGAAGGACTTTGGGTACGCGTTTGGCTCCAACTCCGAACCGGATAACGCTGCCGAACGATCCACGGAGCCGGATAGTTACGGGCTCGCGTCTTCTCTCCGAGCGCTCGCGTCGCTTCGAAAGTGACCGAACGCTCGCGAGACGGAACGACCGATTTGCAAACTTCCGAGAGGAGTTGCTCGCGTACCGTGTCGTTTTCCGGGTACTCTCGTCGCACTCACGGCGCACTCTCGGCTCGCTCTCGGGCCACCGGAAGCCTCGCCCGATCTCGATACGCGGACAATACACCCTGATTCTTCGAATTCGATTCGGAAGCATTGTTCGGCACCCTCGGTGGAAGGAGACTCTGGGAAATCACCGCGGAGCGAGGAGTATTCAGATCGCAGAGTCACCGTCGCGCTTAAAATTCTAAATTCGTCATCTCGTTCTAGATTTGGTTCGTCGTCGGGGCGGTCGCGTCGCTCCGAACGGGATCGACCCTTAAATCGAATCGCGGGAGCTCGTTCGGGCGTGACGAAAGAAGTTGGAGGTTTCTTCGTTCCGGCACGGGAACGTCGCGAGCTTCCGCTCGAACGGCGAATAGACCGGCTTGTTACACTGATTTACTTACGGGACAAGTACTTGGTTCGTTACCCGTCCTCGAGATTCCATAATATCGTAAAGAAAGTCGAACGTGTGCGCGCAGCCAGCCGCGCGCCGCCTCTTCTTCGCCGAACTCCGCGCCACCGAGGAGAAGATTTTTACATCGAGCGTTGTTCGTGTGGCCGTTGAAACGGGAGGAGAGCGCAACGACCGAGGACGAACGTATCGATAAATCGAAACGTCAAATTTATTTTATCGTCGACTCGTTATCGCTTCGAATTCGATATACCCTCTGGCCCGAGAACCGATACGGCTTTTGCCCCGGTGAAATTCTATTTTCCGAGGAACGAGCGATTCTTCTTATTCTTGCGACACGACCTACTTTCTCGGACGATATTTAACGACTCGAGATCGAGGAACGGTGTAAGTCCATTTCTCGGATTTCCGCTCGTCGACAGGGAGTAAGAAGTTGGAAGGAAGGTGTTTATACTTTTCACCGTCGGACTTTGCGAAAAATCAGCTCGACGATTTTATCGCGAACGAGACGAGGAGGAAGCGAGGAGGAAGCGAGGAGGTACGTAAGCCGATTAAATGGAAATGCTCGATCGCCGTTTCATCGAGGCGACCGGCGAGCGTCCTCCTCGCGTCGAACGAGACGTCCGAGACCCGCGACTCTTTCCTCGTTTACCTTTTTCGCGCAACGTCGATTTATCCGGGGTGGTCTTCCATCCGGCCCGAACAAAAAGATCTCTCGAATACCGGGTAAGGAGCCAAAGCATAGCGGATATTACTCGAACATAAATCCGAAAGCAGCCATCGGCCGGATGGATTTTGGCTCGTTGCCAGGCTGCTTCTTACGAGTCGAAATACGCATGGGTTTTACACGGCGTGCGTGCTCGGTCAACGGTTAACGATGTGTCAAAACTATTTTTGTTTCCCGTATTCGCGATACATTTACGACGACGCGTACATTCGGGACCCTATTGCCGTCGCAAAATCGCAAGATATACGACTCGTTATCGCGAGCGGGATTCAAAGTTTCGGGTAAAACGCGAGCAAAACGTTCGAAGCGGTCCGGCGTTCTCCGCTACGGATTATTTCTCGTCCTCGCGATCGTTTCGCCTGGCCGGCGAAACGGTGGCTCCCGAGCGTACGCGAATCTCGGAAAAGTTGTCGCCTCTCGGTGGCGTTTCATTCCCCTCGAAATACGCGCCGCGAAGGGAGCGACTCGGTCGCGCGAAACGAAACGAAGAAAAAAAGATAAACGAACGCGTTCAGCGGTTGGCCAACGACGTCCGCGTATCCCCGCGATCCTTCGGGGAGGACTCTCTTGCGCGAGATCGGAGACCAAACGGGCTCGTCGCAAATTCGATCGATCGGAGCCGGGTGCTCGCGGCAACTCCTTCGTTCGCTCCTTCTTTTCGAGAGTCCGCGAGTGCCGCGCGTTTCGAGATTTTCGTAACGAACGTCCTCGAGAGAGACGAAAACCGGGCAGAGCTCGGGGGTGATACGCGATTCGCGAGGTCGATGCACCCTCGCGACTCTTCGCGGCGCGATGCTCCGGATATGGAAACGGACCGAGGGAAGAACTCGCGCGGAGGACCCTCGAAGATGGTATCGAAGCCGAGAAGGAACGCGAAGGAACCCGCTGGCTCTACCACCCTGTACGGATTTTTGCGAGTTCGAGTGTGGCGTACGAGTTTCCTACGGGAGCGAAGCTGGGAAGCTTCGAGAGCGAAATAGCGGGAAAGGAGGTCTTTTCGCGCGAAGCTAGCAACCGACCGACGGAATCCAACCGTTCCGGTAACCTCTCGCATAACTTTCCAGCCGTTGAAAAGGAAAACGTCCAAAGCAGCTGCACCGGCTTCCTTTTTACGGCGTCTATTTCGATATCGCGCGCGATTCGATGGCCGTATTTAAAGGGAGATACGGCCGCCGGGTGAATTATCGGGTCAATTTATAAATCTCCGCTAGGGGATTTACGAGCGACGATCGGGCGCAGCGGCGTGTTGCGCGAGCCCCGAGTCGATCGAAATTAATATCGGGAACGGGAGAGGAACGAAATTGCGAGCGACGCGTAAAAATCGGGACCCGAGTCCTGTGTACCTTTTGTACGATCGCGCGTTCGGGTTCCCGTTCGCGTTCCCGTTCGCGTTCCCGTTCGCGTTCGCGTTCGTCAACTCGTGCCGCGTTAAGAGAGAAATAGAGATGGAAATTCGCGAGCGCCGGTGTTGCGCTTAAGCCGCCGGCTGTGTGTGTACGTACGTACATTTGCCATCCAATCTCGTTGCGCAACCCTTTGCTTGCTTACGAAATATCACAAACTCCTGGGGTTGTTAATCAAACAATAATAAGCCTCTACCCGCATGCCGCGGAGCGATATGCGGCTAACGGTGCCAATCTCTCTCGTATCATCGCCGTGCCGCGTCTTCGACGACGATTCAATTACGATCGCGCGTCTTGTTATTTTCCCGGTATTTTCCTCGCCGAGGGGATTATCGCGGGACGGCTGTCGGCCGCGCGCGACCAAAAATATTGGACAGAGGGTGTTTATACCCCCATCCCGCCCCACCCCGCACCGCCCCACCGCGAGCGGTACTCGGAAGCGAAACACGATCGATGAAATCGTTCGGCTCGGTTCGTCGCGACTCGAAAATTACGTCGGTAAGTCGCAAAGGGGGCGAGAAGGGCCCGGCCTGGGGGACGAATGCGCGTACACGGGCTTCGAAATCGGGAGAACATCGATTCGACGGGGAAGCTCGGAGCTCGGAGCTCGGAGCTTCCCGGAGGCGAGCCTCGCTCCGACGAAAGTAACCAAAGTACCGCTACCGACTTTGGATCTCTCGTTCTCTCGAGGAAACGCTTTTGCCTTCGTCGCGACGAGAAATTGGACGCGCGATCCCCTTCTAATTACCGACGGAGGTTTCAATTTCGTTGGATGCGTTTCGCCCGGCTCCACAGCCCCTCTCGCGAAAAATAATTCCCTCTCCGACGCGACGCGACGCGACGCGACGCGGTAATTGGCCGGCGTGTACCGTAATGCCTCGGTTATCGATAAAATTTGTCGCTCGGTTCGGCGAACGTCCCCGAACGTCGACTCGAGCGGACGGCAGCCGCTGAAACGAAACTCGATCGGCCGAATTCGTCGACGTCGCTCGGTCGATGTCGCCTCGAGAAACTCCCCGACGATAAACCCCACCGCCGCCGCCACCGCCGCCGCCGTCGTCGTCGTCGTCTCGAGCTCTTTTTCCGCGAGCCGTCGATAAATCGACGCGGAATTTCCGACACCGAGCAATTATCGGCAGCAGTCGCGTGTCCACTCGGTCTCCCTCCCGGTCCAGGATCGGTCCATTACTTTCGAATGGGCCGTCAGTGCGGCCGGACCTATCCCCGCTCCCTTTCGAACGTATTGCCGGCGACGAAACGGCCTATAATTCAATCTTGTCAAATCCATTAACGCCGCCAGCCGCGGTCGGCTCCCATCGCCACGAGAGACGTCCTGACTCAGCGTGCTCGACGCGCCATGCCGCGCCGCGTCCTTCGACGCTCGCAAAACGCGCGTGCCGGCGCGCTTTTATTTTCCCAAACTCGATCCCGCTTTCGTCGCGACGACCAAACGATCACGATCCTCCTTTTTTTCCTTCCTTTTTTTTCTTTTTTCATTAATTTAACACAGGAACAACCTGTAGCTCGCGCGGCGTCGTTGCCAGGATGCCGCGATATCGATTTTTCCTCCCATTCTTCGGAATTCTTTCGTTATTTTCGAGTTCCGAAAAGCTTTCGTTCGAAGGAAAAATATTTTCAAAGTAGCGGGTGTCCCGGTATTCCGCGTCCAAGAACGCGTTCGCGTCCGATCGAAAGTGTCGCGCGACGGGAGAATTAGCGTTCCATTCTTCCCGGGGAATTTTAGATCGAACGAGCGCAACGTCGTTATCCGGCCCGCTCGCCGTGTCATCCGATTTACACGCGTCGCGATCCTCCGCCGTAGGATAAAACGGGGAGCTGGGTTCTCGGAAAAAGCAGCCGCGTTTTAATCGAGAACGACGGGGGTTGCGTCGTTCACCTTCTATCCGGTTGAATAATAGAGCGGTCGTAAAATCTGTTCTACGTTTCCGCTCGGTCTTTATGGGGTACACGTTGGCCGCATCGTTCTTTCTGGACTCGGTCGCGTTTAATTCGTCGAAAAAGCAGCATTTTCGCAGGTGCGGTACCAACGAATGCCGTGTAATTGTCTCCGGGCAGCGGGCTCCGGGCGCACTTCGTTCGGACAATTACGGGTCGGTCGTTTCGCGGTAGCAACTTCGCATTAAGATTAATTGCGCAAAGAAGCCCAAGGGCGCGGTCTAATTAATAGAATCGAGCGGCCGGTCGGTCGGTCGGGCGGGCACGTTGCGCTTGGGTTAGGGCCGATGGGAGGCAACGGTCGCGCGGTTGCGTTTTCGTTTCCCCTCGTGTTTCGTTCTTTCCCATGGTAGGAATACCGGTCGATTCGTTCGCGAGACCGTTTACTCGGTACCGGTTCGATCGGGAACACCTGTCGCGAGTTTCCGCGTACGGCGTCGATCGCGAAACGAGGATTACGCGTTGGTCGATCGCGCGGTCGATCGCGGCAAGAAGTAACGTCGGTGCAAGGTTTGCGTTATTTATCGAGGAAGGGGGCCGCCAAGGTGATATCGATTATCGTTACCGGGGCAACCGGTCGTATCCCCTTTGATTTAATACAGGGAATCTCCGGGGGGTGTTTATCAACGCGGACGAGCCTCACCGACGACGACGACGACGACGACGACGACGACGACGTCCGCCATCGTTCGCAATTACAGGGATCCGCTCGCGTTCCCTGAACGCAACGAGGACCGAAGAAACGTTGCATTCACCGCGCACCTCCCATTAACGCTAGCAGAGATCCACTTCTGGCTGGCGCACGATACAAGTAGATCCATCATCATTGAGAGTAACGCGGCAGCTAGTTCGCTCTCTGCGCCCATTACGAGAAGGTTGTTCGCGCGACGCGCCACTCCGCGATTCACCCGTTCCGCTTTGCGGAAACGGTCCGAAACGTCTGGAAAACGTCGGTTGCCGTGCCGTGCCGTGGCATGCCTTGCCGTGTCGTGCGTTGCCTCTCGCCTCGTTCGCCTCGCTCGCCACGGGATTTACCCGACGAGGTACGCGTTTAAAGGGAAAACTCGACGCGAGTCCGGATCGGCGAGGACGACCGAAGCTGTGCAAATGCGGGCCGAACCGATGCACGGGTACGGTATACCTTTAATTCGACGTTGCTCCGGCGCGGCACACAGCGCGTCAACAGTGGGGTAAACAGAGAAAATTACCGCTTGCCACGAGCAACCAGGCTCTCTCCTACGTCCCTGGCGGAGGTCATTTGGTTGGCGTGACAACCCTTCCACGCCCTTCCCCCTCCATTGCTCCTTTTCGACGTTCACCTCCGACCCCTGCGTGACGAGCCATCCCCACCGAGCGTACAATGCGCTTAATGAAACTCGATATAGCTCGACCGATAACCCTACCCCGCTCCGCACGGAGATCCCCGGCTGAAAGCCCGTCCACGGCCACCCCTTTGACGGACGTTTCGACGGGGGTGTCTAGGAAAAAGGCAAATTAAATCCGCAAGTAAAATCGCGCGCAACCCCGAGAGACGGCCGAGAGAAACCGGTGGAAGACAGCGGAGGGTTTGGGCGACAATGGCCTTGTTAAGGCACCCACTAATTGCAGCCAGCTCCTTAATGGATCCTTGCGAAAATTGCATCGACCTAAGCCGGTTACGGGGAGAACGCGCTCGACGCCCGACGCCCGACGCCCGACGCTCGACGCCCGACGCTCGACGCTCGACGCTTTCTTCTTCGCGCTCCTCCCTCGATCTCCTCCGTCCTTTGGCTTTCTCTCGGAACCGGATTCGTTTCTCCGGTTCGCGAAACAAAACGTCCGTCCCCCGCGTATCGGGAAACGGGTGAACGATTTCTCTCGATTCCGTTTGCGCGGCGGACCACCACCGCGGTGCCGAGTACCGTAGACGTCGTCGAAAGTCGATCAAATTCCCGAGGCAACGCGGCCCGAAAGAATTCCGAGAAGCTCGAAGGTTTCTTCGTTCGCGAACGGCTCGCTCGGGCTCTCTTTAACTCCCCGTTCGTCTTTCGAGCGCGTCCCGTCCTCCTCGTTCCCCGTTCTTTTTTCTCCCGTTTTCCGAGGTACGCGCTCGCGCACGAGTTTAATCGGCCGAATCCACGTCGACCCCGTGCTCGCCGCGTTAAACCTCTGCCAACGGCTCGGGCTATTTTAGCAGATCAAAGACAGCGGCCGGGAGATTGATACGCGGCTCGCGGGCCACGCCTGGCGAGATTCTCGCCGGCTACGTTCGCCCGAGCCGATAAATAAAGTTAGGCCGGGCGCATTCCCCGCGGAATTGTTTTGTCGTCGACGTCGTCCGGGTGCTCGTTAACGCGGCCAGAATTTTCGGCATTCTGGTTCACCTTCGAACGCTCGCGGTTCGCGCAGCTGTTGCGAGCTTCGGGCATTCAAATTTTTCGGTTTCCCCTCGCGCTCTGTGTCGTTCGAACGACGACGACGACGACGACGACCGTATCGTTTTCCAGCGCTCCGATTCGTCGAAACTCGGCCGGAAGAAGTACAGAGAGGTCGTAAAGCGGACGGGAGGAAAGCCGAATTCCGTGTATCGTTTCGACGGTATCTACCGCGTCGAGGCTGGGCAAACGAGGCGAGAAGGGGCCGCGTTCCAAAGGTAGTTAGTTCGGGTCGCGTGACGCGACGCGACAACTTCTCGACCGCGTATTTATCGCGATAACGCGTATTTACATTCCGTAGGAGACCGAGGCCGCGAGGCCGCGTTCTTCGCGATCGCGATTCGTCGCGTGAATTACGTCGCGGGAAAGTATCGCGGGTACGTTCGATCGGTTTCCGAATGGCAATCGTCGTAGCGAGGGCGGCCGGTCCGCCGGTCGGCCGATGGGAATCGGAGACGCGTGGCGTCGCGGTTCGCCGAGCCCGCGCTCGACGCGTTCCGTCGCCTCGAAAATATATGTCCCGCGGAGATCAGAGGCCGCCATTCGTTCTCTCCAGCGGCGCTAAAATTAAGCGACATTCCAAAGCCCGGCCCACTCGTCGGAGCGGAAAACGACGGAGAATTCGCGGGGGAAACGAGCCTCCTCGAAAGAAACCGAGACGGACGATGCTGCGCGCTCGAATCGACGGGCATCGATCACCGCGACCGCTATCGCGCTACCTCGCGGTGCCACCCGGAGAACCCGCTACTTCCGTTTTTTAATCGAAACTTCTTTCTCCTCTTAATCCCGATGGTATTTGTTCGTTCCGTCCGCGGGCCTCGGAAATTCGCCTCCTCTCCTCTTTTCGCGATCGGGGGCGTCGCGTTGTTCGGTCGTGCATCAACGCCGAATCTGGCGATTATTGTCGAAGCAGGGTCGCGTTAATCGCGTGAACCGAAATTGCGTTAATATTTCACGGTAATCCCGCGGATTAACGCCGCGCTCGAACTCGGGATAATGGGTTTTCGTCTTCTAAATAATCGACGAGAGAATTAAGCCGCTCGTTTCCGGTGAACTCCGGACGGAGCGTTCTTCCTCGAGTCGCGGAAAGGAACGCGAGAACGCGAGAACGCGAGAAAGCGGTTGCTCTTCCGCGTCCGGGCGATTCGAAAAACGGGCCGGGGAATCGCGGATCGACCGAGTCTTTCGTACCGGCGAGATTGGAAACGTTTCTCTCGCGGCTTCGCGAAACGAGATGCGATCAAAGGAGAAAAAAGCGCGTAATTAGGGTGCGCCGCGATACCTTTCCCTCGTTTTTCGAGCAACCTTCCCCGCGTTTTCTCCCGCGATTTCGCGGCGCCTCGCCTCGACCGCCGCTGTATCGTAGCTTACCTCCGCGAGGACCTGCTCCACGAGCGATACGATCTTCTCTCTCCGTGGGCCGCACGTGCCGAGGAAACCTTTGTTCCGTATCGAACGGAACCGCGTAACTCTTTCGACGGTGTCGCGTGACCGTGTCCAAAACCGAAACCGGTTCCCTCTCGCCTTCCATCTACGGACCCGAACACGCTAACGCCCCGTTCCCGATAAATCCACGGACTCGTGTTCCGCGCGAACGCGAATTTTCACCCGAGCACGAATCTCGACCTCGCGTTTCTCCTCGAATCGACCCTTCGAAACGACAACGACCTCGCGGTCTCGTTGTCTCGGCTAGTCGTTTCGTCTCGGCGACTGGACGATCGACAAATCGGATCGTCGAACGAAACGTCGACGCGTTGTTCGTAGTAAATTTTCCAAAGGAAACGCGGCGCTCGATTTCAAAGGAGTCGAGTCCAATTGGTGCCGGGGGAGAATTTCGGTCGCAATTTGGATTATCGCGGGTGATCGCGAGTAACGAGTAATTTATTATTCGCGACCGCGAACCGACGTCGAAGCGGAAATTTCCACGATCGTTGCAATTATAATCGCGGACGCGCGGCATCGGACGGCTTCCCTTTAAGGTCGGAAAGTTCGATCGACGTAGACGCCGTACCAGGGCTCCCCGTTTCCATTCGTCGGAACGTATCGCGTCGGGATTTCCGAACGTTTCGAACGTTCGTTCGATCGATCGATCGATCCGTACGTTACGAACGGGAATCCTGTTTACGATCGGTAGGAAAACCACGCGCGGTCGCGATCGCGTTCGAATCGTAACTAACCGTTCGTTTCGCCGTGTGTACGAAAAACACCGCGCCACCGATGGAATCGGGTAAACGGATTTAGTTTTCGGTCGACGAACGTTTCGATAATCGAATTTTAAACACGGCATAATATCGGCTCGCGTATCGTTCCCCCGTTGTAATCCCGCTGGTCGTTTATTCTTTTTCCGATTTTATTCGCAGCGATGGCGTCGACCTCGAATTTGGAAATTCGAGGTTTCGACGATCGTCCCGAATTGGCTCGAGCCAGTGCCGAGGAACGAGTCGAGGGATCTTCGAAGCGGACGGAGAGAGCGGGACGGTTGCGCGGAGTTTTCGCACCATTACTCTCCCGAGGTCTGCGACAGTCGATAATTGGACGTGTCCTTTGATCCTCGACTCTCGGAGGCTGCCACGCTCCGCGTAGGTTTTTGGTAGCTCGCGTCGGATCGTCGATAGATCGGTGGCACGCGCCCTCTGTGCCGCGCGATCCGATCGATCGGTCGTTTCCTCTCGCCTCTCCCCGCTTCCCTCTTCTTTCCTCCGCATTCCCGTCGTTGCGATCTTTCCGACGAGAAGATCAACGAGTGCGCCGAGAGACCCTCGCGCGCCCATCGCCCGAGTTCCTCTTTCGCCGCGGGAAGAAAAACGGAGCGGCGCGTTTCCATTTGTCGGTAAATCGGCGAGAAAAAAAATGCTCCTTCTTTCCCGCGGACGGAACAACGGAGCCGAGATCGAGGGAGGACGGGTATCGATCGCGCCGTTTCGATTGATTCGTTAACGTCCCTTCGACGTCGCCAGTCACGGAAAGAAGATCAGAGATCTACTCGATCTCCGTTCGATCGAGTCTTCCCGGTAGGTTTTTTCCGTTCCTTTGTCAACGTCGGAGGAGGGTGGCGTCTGGGAGGCGGGATTCGCGCGTCTGTGCGCCGCGGATAGAACGAAACGAGAAATTTTCCAGTAATCTTCGACGGCCAGAGATCGAGTCGAGACGAACTGAATGGCCGTCGAAGATTCTCGGATTTGACCGGTTCTCTCTCGAGAAAAGTCGACCGTTTCTCGCTCTCGACGACGAAGGAGACGGGAAAGCGAACCGAGAGACCGGGAGGGCCGCGAAACCCAGACGAGGAAACGAGAGAGGAGCAAAGGCGAGACAGAGGCGGACGAAGACGAAGGGGCGCCATTGTCGCGTGGATTTCCAATTAAAGAGGTTCGACGAGAGGGTGAGAAGGACGGATCAGAAATCCATTGGATCTCCTCGCGGAAGTCTTCGAGCCTCCTTCGACTTACCCCGCGTTCGAAATATCCGTCGATTCGGACAGCGAGCGGGAGGAGCGCGCAGCGCCGGCCTCGGTAGCGTTCTCGCCGACGACGACGACGGCGGTGCCGTTGCGTTTAGTTTTATAATTGAATCCGGTTGTTACCGCTGATGGGCGACCGATTGCTTTCGTTTGGTAAACACCAACTTTTAATTATTTCCTCCCCCGTCGGTGAAAGCCGCCGGAAGGGGAACGGGGAGGTGGGGGAGGCGGGAGGGGACGAAGAGGCGTCGGTGGAGCCACGTGCCGCCGGGAGATCGATTCGGCTAAACAGCCCGTAACGGTAGAATAAACGGCGCCCGGCCAAACTGGAACGATACGAGGAGAGAAAGAGCGTCGCGTCGCGTCGCCTCGCCTCGCCCCGACTCGCGACGTGCGTGTTTGTACGCGCAGCTTGCTCGCGGATAGATAGAAAAAGAAGAACGTCGCCGGCGGTGGGGCGAACGAGACAGGAAACGCGAAAACAATGCGCACGGTCGGCCTAACTGCGCAAACATTGTCGGTCGGTGATTGCTTCGATTGCACGGGGCTTTTGCATTCGAAATCGACGGGCCGAGCGCGGTGGAAAAAAAGTTGCGCACAAAGGGTGAATTAATTCGAGTCGAACCGAGGCAACCAAAGTCGGCCCGCTCGCCGGAACAAAAACAGCGGTTTTGCGGTGCGCGGCGCGCGGCGCGCGGCGTCCTGCGCTCGGAGCGTTTCGACGTCGGTTCTCCGCGGGGACGGTCCAAGGGTTTTCTCCGCGGAAGAAAAACGCGTCCGATCGAAACCGTCCGCGGTAAACGTCCCCACGAGGTTTCGATTCGTCTCGCGGGAAGGCATCGCGATGGCCGGCTCGAACGTCGACAAATTTTCCGGGGCGCTTCCGTCGGTTCCGTCGGTGACTAATTAAACGGTCGAATTAGCGACGATTACTGTAATTTTCGGGCGCTATAGGAGCGCCGTTTCCGCGTTTACGGTGCCACTAACGGTAACGTCGGCGTATATTTCGCTCCCGGCCGGGCCTGTTTCGCGAAGCGTCTCGTAATTCGCGCCGCTGCGGACGCTAAAGGCCGATTGAAATTTAAATTATAACCCGCGGGTGTCGCGCGACCGGTAAAAACGACGATAAAGTCTGGCTCTCCCCGCGGCTCTTTCCGCAGTGCGGCGCGCGATTAAAAGACCGCATTAGTCGCAATTCCCCTAATTTCCAGGACAATAAAGCTCGCCGTTTATTGGCACGCGTGCCGGCGGCGGTGTTCACGCGCGTTCCGGTGCGCGAGCCAAACGGGTCAGCGTTATTTTTAATTCGCTCCCGTTAACGGGGGTCGTCCGGCGCGCGTTAATTCCCATCGTCGTTTCCTCGACAAACACCGGCCCCGGGGTTTCGGCGCGGCTCGCGGGTACCCGCCGACGTCCGCGCGTCACCGCGCCTCACCGCGCCTCACCGCGTCGACGGACCCCGACGCTGATTGCGCCGATTCAATTTCCCAGCCCCGTACGAAAAATCCATCGTCTGCAAAAAGCCAACCGCGTCCGAGCCCCGAGCCTCGAGCCTCGAGCCTCGAGCCTCGTCGAACGCGCGCCCGAATTAATGCGAATCGAACTGCGGCCTCGCGGTGCCATTAGGCAAATTGAAACGGCAGGTGTTGCGCGCGGGCTTCTCGCACTCGCGGAACGAACGAAACACCGGCTGGACGCGCCAATTTCGAATTTCGTCTTCCTCGATCGTTTAGCAACCGATTCTCCTTTCGAACCTTTCCCGCCGAAGCTTCCGAACCATCGAAAAAAAAGTCCAGCTACGCGAACCGAGGTCCTCCCGAGCGTACGACGATTAACGAGCCCAGCGTTTAGCATAGATAATCACTCCCGGGAACCAGGACCGTAGCCCGAACGCCATTCAAGCTCTCCGCATCCGCGATCCCCGATGCAATTATCAATCGAGAGTCCGCTGTGCATTAACATAATCAGATCAGCCAGCCGTTCGAAACCGTTCCTCCCCATTGCCGCCACCCGTTCTCCCTCCTCTGGTCAGCATCGTCATCAGCATCGGTACCAAAACCAACATGGCTCTGGTCCGCGTGTGCGCGCCACGCGCAACGATGCAATTATTCCTAAGTGCAGCGCCGAAAGACCGCCTAAAACCGAGCGCCTCGGTTATCGAACAATTATCCGGATTACCGGATCCGATCGCCGATAACCTTCCGGCCCTCTCGTCGACCCTCGCGTTCCGTTTTTCCGATCGATCCCCGATGCTTTCTCAAAGATTAAAACGGGGGAAGGATGCGCGACGACGATAACGTCCACCGGCAAGTCCCAGGTATCCGGCCTTCGTCGTTCCATCGGTCATCGACCAGCGACGTTCCCGATTCCTCGAAACGAGGAGCGCCGATTCCTTCCTGGATCGGCTTTTCCGATAAACGATCCGCGCGATACCGTCGAGGTGTCCGTACACGCCCACCGTCCACCCAGACGGTACCATCGAAAAGTATTTCCAGTCCCGCGTTGGCAAATTCGCTACTGGCCGATCGTTGCGACCGATACCGATCCGGTACCAACGGACGACCGGGTTCTCTTCGGATTACGCACGTTTGCGTACACCCGGAGCTCCTTTTTTCCAGTTTCGACGCTCGAAATACAAACTCGCCGGTATAATCTATTTACCGGAGAACAACCGAGTAAATCACCTTCGACAGGGAGCGCGTCGAACGAAATAATCGTCCCGAGCGTTCGGGTCACGGTCGAAACTCGTTCGCGCAGCATCGCTCGGAACCGATCGAATTTAGAAAGCTGCGCGTTCCGGTCGTCGACCATCGAGATCACGGGGGTTGTTGCGCGGAGATTATCGTTGCGGCGATTCGAAGCGCGTACCGAGACGCGCCGCGTCGCGTCGGTTCTGTAAACGAATTTCAAAATAGAACGTTACGAGGACTCGGGGCGTCCAGAAACGCGGCCAGCTAACGAGGCGACTAATTAAGCTCCGTCGAGCGAAGAAATTCCTCGAGTGGCGCGGCCGATACTTTAACGGTTTCCACTTCCAGCGACTAATTAGCGTTACGTAAAATGTTGCCGCGATCGAGGAGAGTTTGACGGGCCACGCTCGTTTCGAGTAGCCCGATATTAATTGGGGCGTACCGCTAAAAATACCGCGGTTCGGTTCCCCTCGTAACGAGTACGGTTCGACCATCGATTATCGTCCGAATCGGGACCGTCGGGAAACTCGCGTCCTTCTCCTCGTTCGCGACGAACGACGTTGCAACGAATCCCGGTGTTCGAAATTCCACCGAGATAGTTCTCGGTTCGCGAGAACGAGCTGCCCCGAAATACGCGGAAACATCTTTCGCCGCCTCGAAACTTTCCCACGGAGCCACCGGCTCGCGAATCCGCGTTCCCGACGATTCGCGTCGCGTCTTTTCCAAACGTTTCCGACGGAACGGGCAAATTGCTTCGCGCTTCCAGAATCGTCGATGAAACAATTTCCTCGGGAAGTTTTCTCGAGAAAGAAAGAGAGAGAGAGAGGGAGGGGTGGCTGGAGGTGGTAGGTCGTGCGCGCGATTTTGGGTCAAGACGTCGACTTTGACGGAGAATGAAAAATGAGCGTGGGCATGGATACGGACACGGTCGAGACAAAAGGGGCACTCCGTCCGCAAAGACGCGAAGCATATTCGTATTTGTTGCCGCGCAATATTTCCATGGTTTCCTTTCCGCTCGAAGGGGAAAGGATTCGCGAGGGAATTGCGTCTGCTCGTCGGGCGGCACCGAGATGGGTTTCGCGACCGTGGCTGCTCGCTCCTTCGACCGTGCGATAAGCGACCCTTGTCGCTCCCGAGATCTCGGGGAAGCGCGGAAACCGGAAAGATAGATAGACGGAGAAAGAGAGGGAGAGAGAGAGAGAGAGAGAGAGATCGGTGGAAGAAAGCGGCAGCTCTCCCGGAGGAATCTCGACTTGTTCTCCCATCTTTCGGTAAATTGGAACAAGCCTGGCTTCCGTTTACGCGACTGTTTCTTTCCTGTCGCGGCGAACACGGTTCCTCGCCGCGATGGAAACCTTTCCGGTAGACCGAAGGGGGGGAACGAAGAAAGGAAAAGAGAGAGTGTCGCGCGTTTTAAAGATATTTGATTCCCGAGCGATGAAAACTTTCCAACGGCGAGTTCCAATCTCGCGAAGACAAAGAGACCGGGACCGGTGCGGTGCTCCCAATATTCGGAGATATTAGTCGCGAACGGTCGGAAGTTGCAGACGCAACGAGCTTTGCCGACAATTCCGAATTCGGTGGAAAATAAAGGAACACGGCGGAGCGAGGAGGATGCCTGGAAGGAAATCCATCGCGACGGAGGTGCGAGCCAGCCTCGGGCTTCCGATTACGTTGGTTTCGCGAATCGTGAAATACCGGTCGACGCTCGGTGCCCGATATCCCACGGGGACGAAACGCGTTGGTTTCGCGAGCGGGTTCTCGAGGTTCCGTGGACGGAGTTTGCGACCGAGTGCCGATGTTTCGCGCGTTCGATGACACGGAAGCAGCTCGGTGTCCTTTCCGGCCGCGGGACACGGAGCGAATATCCTTGTTCGTACCGAGTAATCCGATTTCGCGGACCGAGCTCTCCGTCCGTTCTCGTTTCGCGAGTTGCCCCCGGAAGACCTCCGCGAAGAAACTACCGCGCACCCTCCTCCGCACAAGTCCAACCTTTTCCACCTCTCGATCGAAATTACCCGCCGCGGATTCACCGGTCGCCCGACCCTCGAACCTTGTCCGGTTACCGTACGCGTAATTTACAGAAGCAACGCTGCTCGTAGGAAGTTGCGGCGGCTGCATCCAGCCACTCGAGACGATCCGTCGAGGCAAAGGTCGGCCCCCCTTGTGGCGATCCGTAAACGACCTCCGATAGCTCGTCTCGCGAGTCCTGGAATACCGATACCGCCACCGGCACCGACACCGTCCCCGTGGATGAAACTCTATCCGTGTTCAACGCACACGCTTTACCGCTAAACGCTAATGCCCCGTGAACCGTGAGTTACGAGGGATAACTTCTCTCTATGAACGACGCGGGGCTACCGCGCGGCACCACCCGGCCCGTACGTGCCGCCCGAATTACACCTACGATCCCGATTCACCGGCTCTCCCCGCGACTGAAACTCGCTGAAATTCCTCGCCGCGCTCAGTTTTCGTTCGAAAATTGAACGCGACGAGGAAACGGGAAGAGATCTCTTCTCGCGCGTATGCACGGTTCTTAGAAACCTAAACCTTTCCGAATCGTTGGTCTGTGGCTTTGACCGTGGCGCGCCGAAACGGTCGCGAGCTCGCGATCGCGGCTCGTGCAACCGGAAGGGTATCGAGGAGGAAGAGAGATCATCTCGGAAGGGGAATTACGTCCGGTTGTCCGCGACGTAAACGCGAGCCGCGTCTTCGAAGCGCGGAGATCCGTTCGAATCGAACGATCGCGGAGAACGACTCGTTCGGTGACTCGGAGAGAGATTTATTTCGCGCGCGAGTTTTCGCTGGTCGGTAAAATGACGAGCTCGCGATAAAAATTAAAACGCGGAGGGGGATCGACGGTGACTTTTCCGAAAGCTTTCCCCCTCGTGAATGTTACAGTACGGTCGACCGCCGCCGTAAAAACCCGCGGTCTTTTCCCCGCCGAGATTTTAATATTTGATCCGCGCGACGCAGCGAGTTTTCCAACGACCGCGGGCCAAACGGCTGGGAGAAGAAAGACCCGCGAGAACCGGTGTTAAAAATCACGAGGTCCGTCTTTTCAACTATTCATTCGTTCGAGTTCGAGGCACCGTTGGCCCTGGGTAAACCGCGTCTGTTTACCCGGAAACGGCCACTTTTACGGTCGAACCGATTTTACGCCGCTCGTTCGAGGGAAGTTTTCGTTCGACTTCTGGCAATTACCCCGTCGGCGGTGATTCCGTGAGTCGCGGTTAACGCCCGAGCGAAAAGATAACGCGCCGAGGGTGTATCCGCGGGCGTCGTCTCCCCGTTCCCGGCGTTATTTTCCCGCGTCGGTTCCGTCGGTTCCGTCGGTTCCGTCGATTGGCCCGATCGAAACGGGCTCGACTCGCCGCGAAGGAACGCGTCGGCGTTATCGGCTCGACGCAACGCCGGTGTTCCCTCGCGCGCGACCTTCGCCGACCGGCTAATGCGGATCCGAATTCGATTTTCCACGTAGCCTGCCCGATAATGCGGATACGCAGCCGTTAAACCAGAAGTGTTCGCGTTCCGTGTACCACGGCCCGATGGCCCAGCCTTCCGTACCTAACGCAATTAAAATGTGCATTACCGAGCCCGCTGCATTATGCGAGACTCGAATTCCCTCGGCGCGCGCCTCTTCCAACGCCGCGTCTCTCTTCCTTTTTCCGAAAATCGCCCAGCTCTCGATCCTCGGCGTCGCCTCGCGTCCCTCGTACACCTACGCCGTCTCCGCGTTCGCTCGACGCCGTGAATTAAATTTTTTTCCCTCCCTCGGTAATACCGCGTTACGCCCCGGGGTAGCGTTTAAGCGCGAAAGATACGCTCGCGTCGGGAAGCTCGAAGCGCGCGAAATTTATCGCCGCGAAACTAACCCTTCGTTGTCGTTACGGAGCAAGAAGCTCGCCAAAAGGGGAGAAGCCGTTCACGCTCGAAATCCCACGAATCGGCGTATCTTATCATCGGCACGCACACTTTGGTCCCCGTTCGATAGACTCGAAGCATCCGAGAGACGGGTCTCGGCCGAGTCTAACGCCGGTAGACGCGGTTAATGTTTCGCGAAAGAGGCATTAATTAAGACCCACCGGTCTAATCGCTTTTAATAAGGGCGAACGAGGCGAAAGCGGCTACGGGCGGAACCCGCGCGTCTTTATTATTCCCAGCCTCTGCGATAAGGACGGAGTTCGGATAACCGGGCTTTGTAACGGACCCCACCGTTCGAGACTCGTAACTTTCCTTATCGCGCGTAACCGTGACGCGTCGCGACGCAACCTTTACAGCGGAACGGTACGCCGCGTCGCGGCGTTATCCGCGTTTGATCGTCGGCCGGCCGCTCTCGTTCGAAAACGCGAACAACATCCAGTTTCGAGTAAGGATCGCTTCGATCCGGGTAGCTTTCGTCGCTAGGTGGATACCGGTTAGCGTAATTGCCACGGTGGGCGCGCTTTCTCGATCGAACGTTCGTTTGGCCTCACTCGAGGCGATTTCCGTTCGAATAACAAGGGTTTGCTCTCCAATAGCGACGACTATTGTCGTTTCTTATTTATTTTTTTTCCGTCTACTTCGCTTCGTTTCCCCGCTTGCTCCGTCGGTAGTTTTTAAGTCAACTTTGCGCAAACTTTTGCATGCCCCGTGGACGTCTCTTGGCCCGGTTCTCTCGGTCCTCGTCCGGTGCCTCGTTGTCCGAGCCTCGTTTCTCGAGCGTCCCGTGTGTCCCGGGGACACGTTTCTCGCTGCGCGAAAAAGGGGAAGACCCGGCTCGCCTCGTGCTCTTCCGAGGGCTGGCAATCCATCGTGCGAGTTCGCGCGCGGCCGCGGGACGCGTTCGTTCCAGATTTTCGATTCTTCGCCTCGTTTTCGCGCGGCGTTCCTCGCGAGACGAGGAAAATACGCTCGCTTGATTTCCGTTCGGCGCGTTCGGTGCAACGGCAACGTGCGCGCGCAAAAGGGAGATCGCGCGAGCGGCAGCTCGTTCGGGAAAAGTTCCGCGAAACTCGCTTCCGCGTCGTTCTCGCGCGATCTAACGGGACTTTGAGTACCTCCTCCGTGGGAAGGAAAAAGTTTCGCGGCAGATTTTTCGCCCGAATAACGTCACCTGCGCGACGAACCAACGAACCGACAAACTTCCACCTCGAGGAAATTCGCAACGGGAGAAACGCGCGAAACCCCGGCGAGTTTCCCTTTGTACGGTTTCCGCTCGAATCCGGGGAGAACCGCGAAAGGAAAAGAAACCGGTTCACCCCCGTCCGAGGATCCGAAAATAATTATTCTCGCTGGGAGAAATCGGGTAACGGCGAACGCGTCGTTATCTCGGCTTCTTTATCCCCGCCTTAACGGCTCTCGGCGAGGGAAACAAAGCGTTCGGAGGATTTAAAGAAGAGTTTACACTCCCGATACGCTTCGCCGGCCCTCGGGTTTTCGCTTTCGCGACCGGAGGCGCGCGGCCGACTTTGTCGGGGGAGTCGTCGAAAGAGGGTAAAGAGGAAACGAGAAAAACCTTTCCTCGCTGGTTGGGAAACAATTACGACGGTGAACGAGACGGTGCGCTTCTTTCCACGGATACGA
This sequence comes from Ptiloglossa arizonensis, assembly GCF_051014685.1. NCBI lineage: Eukaryota > Metazoa > Arthropoda > Insecta > Hymenoptera > Colletidae > Ptiloglossa > Ptiloglossa arizonensis. The sequence goes on from NC_135051.1 coordinate 27,799,215, forward strand.
TGGAAGCTTTCAATTAGCGGGTTGCGGCGAAATCCCTTCGAGGGTATGGAACGGGCGAACGCGATCCCCGGCCTGGCCGGAACCTTCGAGAGAGCGTCGCACGGTTCCTCGTGTACGACGACCGTTAACTCTTCGCTGCTCGGACGTTATCTCCGTGTACACAGAGATGCCCGACGATACTCTTCTTCGGAACTCGCGAGCGGTACGATCGACCCTTTCCGAGCGAACGCATATTTGCGCGCGCACGTTTTCAATCCTCCTCGAAAGTTTGCGTTCGCGCGACCGTGACCGCGCAACGCTCCTTTCGTCCTCGAGAACGAAAACAATCGCGGAACGCGACTCGAGAGGCGTTACGCGGACCAACCTACAAAGGGAGGCGAATAAAATCTACCGGGCGCAATATCGCGACGCATCGATCGCTGGCCCGGGAGTAGATCCAATAAACCGCGCGACTGGATCGCCGCCAATCCAAAGTCTGCCCGGTCCTCCGCACCGGAGGACGCGGCTTCGATTTCTTCCGCGAACGATGCACTCCGAGAGATCGTATCGCTTCGGGAAAGAATCGGCCTCGTCGACGAGTTCGAAAAACGGTTCCCTTTCGGCGAGTAGACGGGATCGAATCAACGATTTCGCGCGACCCTCGTGGCGACAGCTGCGCGACCAATCGTTATCTCGCGGCGAGTCGAACGGGGCGCGCGAGGACGTACCCTTCCGTGTTTAAGTTGCCCGATTCGGCGTCCCCCTGTGCAAACACGCTTCTCCGTGGTAATCGGCATCGAAAACGTGAAAACCCGAGATAAGGATCCTCCTCGGCCGTGAATCATCGGTTCGACGGCTCCGTTCGTTCGATGCTTTCGTCCGTTGTCGCGATAACCGAAATTCGGGAGAGTAAATTTGAAAGCGGAACGACGGGTCGGCCCCGAGTACGCGCGTTCGCTCGCCAAAGTGGCAAAGTCCCGAAGCGAGTTCGCGGCGCGGTTTGCATAGCGCGCATACCCGTTTTCGCCGATAGGCTCCCGCTCGTAACCGACGCGTAACCGTTCTCGATACGCGAGCGTCTCTCCCGTGGGCGAAGCTATTGTTTCAAAGTCGATAAGTTAGCCCCCAGGGCCGGAAAGAAAGTACCGCCGCCGCGGCCGGAGGTAGGAGAGAGGGAGCGCCGCCGCATGGAAGCTTTCCAGAAACCACGATGCCACCTAAGGGATGACGGTCGGAGGAGGAAACGCGGTGTCGCAGGGACGCGCGAGGTTAGTCCGAGCTCGTACCGGGCTGTGTAGAAACATACGCCGGGGTATACAGCCGGAAGGTGTATCGCGTACCGCAACTATTTAGACGCTGCGCGGAACGCCGAGGTCGCGTACGCGCCGCACGGGAAAACGGTCCGCGCGTTATTGGGACGGTCGCGAGTTTAAAAGAAACTCGAACGGAGAAGAAGGTATCGAAAGGTAGCGGTGAGTTTTTTCGTTCGTTCGCGTAAAGAAGGTCGGAGAAGGTAGACGGGGTGAGTTTCGGCCGCGGCGAGGGTCGCGCGCGCGCGCGCGTGGCCGACATCGTCGTAGATCGAGCCAGACGGTGGCAAAGAAACCGAGGGCAGCGCGAGAAGGAAGGAAACCAGGGGCCTAGCGAGCCGCGAGACGATTTACGGCCTTTGGAAACAATGCGCCGCCGGCCGACAAAGGGTGCCACCGAAGCCTCCTTCTCCCCGAGGACGACGGCGAACTTGGCTCCAACCCTGGCCAACTTCGCGGTCGTTCCGACCCCTTCCCCTCGAGTCGTTGATTTTCCGTTTCCGTCCTCGCGTTTTGCCCGTCGGCTCGACCGGATCGAGGCCGAGAAGCTCTCTCGCCGCGAACCTCAACCCGTTCGACGCACGGTACCGCCGAGAACGGTCCAGCATCGGTTTCTCGATATCACGGAGAGGAAGCGGATCGCTGAATCGAATCGCGACCACGGATATCCCCCACGCGACGAGTTTTAAGGACCTCAAAGGACAGGATATTAAAATCTCTCGGTCGCGGAGCCGAGAAACGCAGTTTCGCGCGCAAAGTATCGTTACGAGGGCCTCGTGTTTCACGGAACAAGGTCTCGCGGTCCTCGAGACTCACGGTATCGCTCGATCCTTCCATCCTCGGTTTAATTTCGCCCCGCGGATCCGAGTCGCCTCGGACCGAGTTTCGCGTCAAATCGAGCGCAAAAATTTCGATTCGAAAGGAAGCTCGGCCTTCGTCTGCTCCTCGATCGCGTTTAATTCTCGACGGTGGACGATCGTCGACTCGTCGAAGGTCGAGAGAAATTCGATTCCGCGTTACGCTTTATCCCGGAGTCGAGAAGCTCCGGGTGATCGAGCTTCGCGGGAGTTTCTTCGTCGATTTCCAGGAAGATCGAGACCCGGTACGATAACGAAGCTACTTCGACGTTCGAGAATCTCTTTTTCCTACGGCGGTCGACGCCGGGTCCGAGAACCCGGAGCGAGGAAACCAGAGGGAGAAGATTATTCGAGAGGCGAACGGTTCCCCGATATCGTCTTAACGAGCGGTATATTTATAAAATAATTACTCGGTCGCTAAACGCTGTAGGCTATTTCTGAGCGAAACGAGGAAATCGCGGGGCTCTCTCTCTTCGTCGCGAGACCTTCTTCGAGACCGAGACAACGGGCATCGCGAAAGTACACCGGCGAAAGAACCGTTCGAAGGGAATACGCACGCTCCTAATTGCTCCTCCGGGGAGCCTCGAAAACGCGGTCGCGAATCGTCAACGTTCGAACCTGCCCGCGTCGATCGAATCGCCGCGACGTTCCGCGTTCGTAATTTCTCCGAGTAGCGGCAAGTCGTTTCCGAGTCGAGGAGCACCGCGGCGATCTAAATTCGTCGAGGCGAACGTCGAAACCGTCGGAAAGTTCGGCGTCGCGCGGAGAACGTAATTCGGAACGATTTAGCGGCCGGCGGTATCGTTCGACCGAGGAAGCCAGTCGAGCCGGAAACGAAAGATTTGCGAGCGACACCGATTCCTATCGCGAGCGTGGGCGTCGAGCTCGACGACGTCGACGAAGTCGACGACGAAGGTCGACCAGACACAGCCGCTGGAATCGATTATCGTTGCTCGCGGTAATCCGCGACGAGGACAGCCAACGAAATAACGCGAGCCACCGGCGTGACGCGACGACGCCTCCAGCCGGATACGAATTTAGCCGGACCGAAGAGGAATTCGAACGAAAACTCTCCTTCGAAGCGGCCCGCGTTTTCCCTTCTTCGCCGGTCGACGATTGCAGAGTCTCGAAAATATCGCGCGCAAATACCCCACCGTCGTTGTTCATTTACCGGCGTTAATTTCGCGGATTTTGCGGTCCGGTAAATCGTTTCGTCGTTGCGTTCGTATACCGTCGGGTAAGCGGGTCGAGGGTAGGTTTTCCGCGTCGTCTTCCGGGTATCGAGAAGATGGAAAGGCGGCCGATTATCGTCTCGGTTGCGAGCGTCGGAGCGTCGGAGCGTCGGAGCGTCTCGGAAGGCTCGCGACCGCAACGATAAACGGACGTCCGAGGGTGGCGGGTGGTGAAAACGCCGCGAACCCGGCCTGGAATTCCGAGAAGATAATTTTCCACGAGGCAACAATAGCGGGCCGAGAATTTCGCGGTTCGTCGGCAACGAGAGAAACGCCCGCGAACGGAGAGCCACCGAGCGAGCGACCGACCGAAAACATAACTCCGCCATTACGCGGCCGTATTAAGACAGACGCGTAAACAAAGGGTCGGAGTCGGTCGGGATGAATCGCGGCGGGATCCAAAAGGCTGTCGGTGCTCCCTCGGGAGACAGTGCCGAGTCATTAGGGAAGCCCGCGGAAACTCCCGCTCCGCACAATGCGCTCCTGCGAGGCGATATACGCGCCGCGACAGGATTCGTTCCGGGACGCGATCCTCGAGCGAGGAGCTCGCTCTCGAGAGCCCGAACCGAATACGTCGAAATTGGAACGCGGCTGCGGCTCGGAATTCGGCTCGTCTTCCGCTCGTTCCGCTCCGCTCCGCGAAAACGTTTCGTTCGCGATGGAGGTTCTCCTCGCGTCCGGCAAACGGAGAACTCTCGGCCGCGCGGCGAGAATCCTGATCGAATTATCGTTCTCCGTTATCGACTTTCGTCGACTGGCTCGATACGCCCGAACGAGATCTCCTCGGCGTTCGTTCGTTGCTCCGTTTCCCACCTCCGGCTCTCGTCCGACGACGGGCGGTCCTTCTTAGAGACAAGATCGCCCGTAACGAGAGAAAAGTGGCCGTAAGTGGTTTTCCTCGGTGAAACGACGGGGGTGTTTACGGCGAGGATCGAATCGAACCACCGGAGAAATTTTCGGTCGAGCCGAAGGCCCGCGTCGTCGACGAAACGGCGAGTTTCGCGGGCGACGCGTACCGAGGGAGGGAGAAATAAAGAGCGTCCTCGGTAAAGAGACGGGGCGAGCGAGCCAGAAACGGAAAAGCTCTTCGTACCTTTGTCGACGCGGCGCTTTGTCGGAAATGGTCGTTTCGCGTTGTTAACCGTGCCGAACGGGAGCAAAGACGAGAGAGAGGAACGAACCTCCGGCCTACGATCCGGACGGACGCGAGAGAAACGGAAACGGACCAACGGTGGAAGAAGGTGGGAAAAAGGGCCGAGACGGAAGACGGATAGAGCGAAAGCAAAAATGCCCGTTGGCCGTCGTACGCGTTCGGGCATTGAGTTTGCCCAACGGACTCTGCGCAAACATTACCCGTCGGAGTCTTTGTTCCAAACCGGAGATTTACGCCTGTTTCGCGTCGTTGCCCGGATTTATTCGCGCGCCCCCTTCGCCCTTTTCCCCTCTTCTCTCGCGTCGCGATATCCGCGCGAGCAACGCCGCGAACAAAGTAGACGCGAGCTCCGCGATAATCGAGCCGGGAGGGACGGAACGGACGAGGTTTCGCGATAGGCCAACTCGGCTCTCCACCGAAACTACCCTCGTAAACTACCCTTCGCGTCGCTCGCGAGTTTCGACCGTGGGAGCCGCTCGCGCGAAAACCCCTGCAACTCGAGAATCACGTCGTCTTCGAAACGCGCGAAAAATTTCCATCGAGCGACGAACGAACGACCGACCCAGCGAACGAGCGAACGAACGAACGTACGCATCGAGGCTTTTCGGTAGCACCGTGTATCGACCGTGCCGTCTCGGCCTCTAATTTTCGTTTATTACTACAGCCGGACCGTCCTCTATGTACATAGCTGCAAACTAGTTACCCACCGCGGCCCCGACGAAATTAATTTCTATTTTCGGGGACGGATCGAGGCCGAAATGAGCCGAATTTGCGGAGCGCGGCCCCGGGCGGTGCGTCGGAGCGTCGGTGCGACCGTCCGTCGGTTCGTCGGTTCGTCGGTTCGTCGGTTCGCCGGTTCGCCGAGCAGCGGGAGTTTGATTTTTGTCAAGTGCACCGACTGCGAACGGGAAGCCGGTGCCCGCGGGCGCCGGTGCACCGCGTAGGCGGAAAAATCGCCTCGAAACTGCGATCGTACGCGAACCGTCGAGCTCGACGAGGGCCTTTCGTGCGCCGTTACTCGCCATCCGAGCCGCTGGCAACGCGGATTAAAAAAAATACGCGTACACGCGCGCTCGATACGCGGAAAAAGAAGGACCGGTGGAAATAGCTTTGGAAGCGGCTCGGGTTTCCACCTCGATCCTTCTGTTTTTGTTTCCCCGTTGGTACGGGAAATTTAACGCGACGCGCTCCAACGCATCGGACTCTGCCGCGCGAAGTACCGATCCTCGTGATCGGAAATGATGGCCCGGCGAGTCTCTTTCGGTTTCGGGAGATCGCGTTTCCGCGTTATTTTCTCTACGAAAAACGGGAAACGCGCATCGAGCCTATTCAACCGGTGCCGAGGAAGGCTCGCTCGGGACGTCTTAAAATCTTGGTGGTTCGTCTGGAGTAATCGCGATCGCGTTCGCGACTCGTTTTCGTGGTGTTTTTGTCCGCGTGGTTGCCATGGTCGCGCACGCGTCTCGCAAAAGCTAAACTCGGTGAGCAACGACGCGACGCTAACACGGATATTAACGCAACCGTGCTCGCGGTGGCCGCGGTCGCGCGGGATATTCGAGCCCGAGCTCGTCGTCGTTTCCTCGAGAGCCGCGCGGTTTCTCCGTTCCTTCCGCTCTTTCGCGATCGCGAAAAGAGGATTCGCTCCCGGCGGTAGCCAATTTCGCCTCGTAATCGTCCTCGGCTCACCCGTTACGCTTCGCGGCCGCGCGAATTCCATTCTTCCGCGTACGCTTACCGCGTCGACGCTTCGAAACGAGTGGCACTCGTCCGCATGGTCGTGTCGCGAGCCCGGTGTAATTAGCCGTCTCTTTCGAGCGCTCTCCTCTTCTCGAGCGACCGAAACGCGCGCAGCGCCTCGTTTAATTTTACGTATTTTCGAGCATCGCGCGCGACGCCCGACACCGCGAAATCGAGCAATTTTGATTATTCGTTCGCGTCCGGACTCGCGGAGAAATCCGAACGGTGCGCGACGCCCGATTCCCGCCGGAAACGATCTAATTTTTGCGCAATCGCCATTCGAAATACGTTTCTCGCGATCGTTGGAAATTCGCGAACGCGGTTGCCCTCTTGTCCCCGTAACGGGCTTCGAATCGTCGTACTCGAGTTTTTACGCGCGAGGAGCCGATTCAAAGAGGAGACAGACGAATAGATGGGACGAACGTTGCGATCCGTTTGCCGGGCCCTCGATTCCGGATCCGGTGAACGCAAACCGAGCAACGACGCGACCAAACTGCTCGAAATAACGGGAAATCCCTGGACAAAAATCGTTACGGTTCTCCGCGCGAGAGGAGCCGATTAAACGGTTCGGCGGGCGAAGGGTCGCGACGCGGTGCGTTTTCCGCATAGATTTCGCGGAAAAAAAATCACGAGTCGATGATTCGGTGTTCGCGAAACGACGAATCGGTGGTTGTTGCCGGTATCGTCGACCGGCAACGCCGATATTCGTTCGCGCATTAGATTAATTGGCTCGGGGCGCCCCGTCCGAGGGGCACTATCAATTCGCGCCACCTTTCTGCGGATAATTCGCGGACGAGAATTTCGCGGCTGGCCAAACGAGTCGATAATTCGGACGTCGACGATCCGGGAATGCGGGATTAAACGCGCGGTGAAACGCGTGCGGGCCGCCTAGCCGCGGGCAAAGTAAAACGAAACCCGATACCGGCCCTGTGTCGTTCGCCATTGTTTCCATCCGTTCATTATCTTACATTTATTCATCGCCACCGCCGCATTATTATTGTTGTTATTGTTATTATTACGCGACGAATTGTTCGTCATTGCGCAAACGTTACGATAAATCCGCCATTGTGCCGCGCTCCCCCGCCGAGGCGATACAATGGCGCGAAATTTCTGGCGAAACGAAAATCGCGGGACGCGCGAACGCGATCGCTCGCGTTTCGCTCGATGAAAGCGGAACGGAACGGAACGCTCCGCGGAGAATTTTTCCGATCGGTGGTGTTTTTCGTAGGGTCGAACGCTTTCACCGTTTAACCGCGACGCCGAGCTCGGTTTCCAGCGAACCTCGCCGCCGCGGAATCACTTTCGTCCGTTCGCGGTCCGTGGCAACTGCCCTCGTCCGAGACCGATCGAACTCGTTCGAAGCCCCGTCTAATAGCGAACACCGATCCTCGTTCTCCTCCGCAGCTTCGAAAAACCGAGGACGACGAGCAACGGGACGTTGGAGAGGACCGTCGACGCGTTTTCGAGAGAAACGCGAGTCCTCGAGGCGTCTCGCGATCGTTCCGCGTAAACGGCGAGATTAAACCGTGCTCGAGATCCGGTAATGGCTCGGGGATGAAAAGTTGGAGGGTCCGAGCGCGAGTCGTCCGCGTCCGCGTCCGCGTCCGCGTTCGCAAAGTCGAAATTTAAAGTCTCCGAAGGCTCGGCCATCTCCGACTCCGGCGAGGAGAAAACTTCCCTGGCCGCTGCCCGGGATTAAGTTCGAACAAAAAGGATTCTTACGCTCGAACTTTGCCGGCGGAGGCGGCGAGGAAAAAAATTGAAGAAAATCGCGGGGAATTATTCCGTCGGGCATTAATTCCGTCCGATCGTCGTCCCGACTCGGATTCTCGCGGATTTACGATCGAGGCGCTCGAGAAGGTTCGAGCTCGCGCGAGCAATTTTTGCCCCGAAAGGGCAAGATTGGTCGCGGTTCGATCGCGTTGTTTCTCGTCAACGCGCGAGAATCACCCGGCGGTAATTATCGGGAGGCTCCCGATCGAAAAGCGGTCCCGAAAGAGCGAGCGAATTGGCCGGGAATCGAGGTCTCGTTAGTCCGCAATCGCGAGGTTCTCCGAGCTCCGGGTCGCGCGCGCCTTAATTTTCACCGAGCGAATCGCGAGTTTTCGTCGCGCCGCCCTCGCTTATCGATTACGGGGAAAGCCCGGTTCGAGGAGCCCGAACAAACGCTTCGGTCGCGTTTTCCGCGGTTGCACACGAGCGAGCGAGCGTAGCTCGCGATATCGAAGTCACCGGGCGGCGACCGAGGGGAAACGAAAGAATCAGCGTTCCCTCGTTCACCGGGGGAAACGCGTTACAAATGCAAACGCCGCTAAAAGGCATCTCGAAACGGTGCCGTTGGTTGAAACCGGCGCGCGGGAGGAGACCGAGTTAATTCGACCTCGTTACTGGCTAACCTAGCCGCGCGAGTTCGCGTTCGTTCACCCTCTTCGGTTTCGTTTCTCTCGACGACGCTCGCGTTTATCGAGCACCGTCCGAATTAAAATAAATTCTCGGGCTCGCGCGTTCGCAAACAATTCCTTCCGAGCGGAACCCGCTCGGTTTCCGTTCCCGGGGAAAAATCCCTCGTTTCGATGCGCTCGAGAGCGACGAAAGACGCGAGACGGACGATCGATAACGGATCGAGTCGTTTCGCGCGGAAACGTCGACGCGGTCGCCGCCGGTGGTTCGTCGGAAGGGGCGAAAAAGTTTCACCGTGAAAAGAAGAAAAAAGAATTCCCGAAGCGGCGAGAGCGCGGGCCTCGACGTTCCGAAACGAAGTACGCCGGAGCTATCCGCGTTCGAGCGGAAAGTATTTCTCGAATTCTTCCCCCGGTCGCCGAACGGAAGGGACGCCGGAAAATCTGGTCGAAAGTTACGGAGCTGGGTTTCGAGTGGCCGGTTCGAATTATCGCGAAATTCGCGCGACGCTCCCGACGCGGATCGGAAAAATGACGAAACTCTGGTACGAAATTCGCGTGCACCGATGCTCCGGCATTCGCGCGGCTAAAGTCGGGACGGAACGCGGTACGTCCGGTACGCGTCACGGTTGCTCGAACGTAAATTATTAACGGGTACGCGCGGCCGCGATAAAACCGGCGACCAAAGTCCGGTATCGGTTCGCGTCGGAGGAGGTTCACCGCCAACGAAAACAATTCCGGGCGTTTTTCGATCGGTCGGCGCTCGAGAATTCCTCGGGGTTCTTCGGCGACGTTTAATCCGCTCGATGGTCGTCGCGTGGTTTACGCGTCCGTTCGCGAGCGAAACGGAGCGAGCGTATCGAGTACGAAAAACGCGCAACCGAGATGTCCAGTGCCGCGATCGAAGCCAGCCACCATCTGCCGGCACTATTTTATAAATATTTATACGCGCGTCGTCCGATATATTTAGTCTCCTACCGAGCGGTTCCCGTAAAATCCCGGAACGAAGAGGCCCGATAGTTTTCCCCGCTCGCTCGCGGAGAAGATCCTCGCTATTTTTAGCGACGTTTCGACTTTTTTCCTCGAGACCCCCCCTCTTTCTCACGGTTCTTCGATCGCGGTTCGTCCCGGCGAAACGATCGAAACGAATTTTGGCGGACGGTCGACTCGATCGCCCTCACCCGATAAAAAGCGTGCTCTCGAGGGAGGGACGATCGCGGGACAGAGTCCGCGATTTCGAGTTTCGAAAGTTTCCCCGTTCCTCGGTTGACCCGATTCGGGCGTACGCGGAGTTTAACGAACGATCGCGGGAAAAAGCAAACACCTCCGTATCTCCGACGACGCGGTCGTAGAAAAGAACGATCTCGGAAGAGGAACGGAGCCATTAGGAGCCGTCGAGGGCCGTAAGAAACTCGCGGTAGCTCGGCTCCCGCGACTAGGAGACGCTCGAAAGGCTCGCGCGAACCCACACCCTCGCTCGGGAACCGACTCCATCCACGAGACCCGGGCCGAAGTTACCGCCGAGTTAGCGCGCGGCGGTTGCAACGATGAACTTGACTAAACTCCGGCCGCCGGAGTTGAACGCGATGCGAACGAACTCGATTAATTGCTCGGTCGAGTCACGAATTAGCGTGCGAACGAGAGACCCGGCACGGGGATGGACGCGAACCGAGCGGGCCGAGGGGAACGCCGACCCGACGGACCGGACGCCGAACCGACCGGGGGGGAACGACGATCGAATTGCCGAGAGAAGCCTCGCGGGAACTTTCGAACGGCCGCGTCGACGAACAAATCGATCGGGACGATTCTTCGCGGAAAGTTCGACGCGATTCGTTTCCTCGGGGAAACCGGGCCTCGAGAGCCGTTATTTTACCGAAGAGGGTAAATATTCGAGCGGCCGTAAGGCGCGGCTCGAGCGGTGCCCGGGGGAGGGAGGAGGAGACCCGACGCCCGACGAAAAACTCCATCTTCTCCGACGCGATATTATCGGCCGAAACTATTTTTTATCCGAACCGGCGGGGGGTCCAACGAGGGGGAAATCGTTCTCGTCTCGCGTTGATTGGTTCCGTTGCGATATCTCTCGACCCTACCTTTCGGTCCCCGGAGAAAACCGGATCGAGGAACGCGCGCCGTGCTCCCCTTCCGCGCCCTTTACCGCCGACTCTCGCCCGGTGACCAAACCTGCGCGGAAAACGCGAACGAGCGAGCTTCTCTCGCTCCTTTCGTTTCGAGTTCGTGAATTCCGTCCGAGGAATCGCGCGCGAGGGGACGGACGACTGGTCGTACTCCCGGCAACTTTGGCCCACCGCCTGTAAATTATTCGAGGCGTTGTTTTCCGGCAAAGATCGTTTTCCCTTTTCCGAGGCGCGTCGCTCGTCGCGGCGCAGGGAAGAAGGAGGCCGGCCGCGCTGCGGGGGAGAGAGAGCCCGAGCCGAAGAGGGTGTAAAAACCGTAGGGCTGACGGCGGGACGTCGACGACGGGGGGTGGGTAATCCAATGTTATTCTGCCTTTCAGTCAACGACACACTCCACCCCTCCGCGCGGGGCTCGAGTCGCGGAAAAGAGAGACGAGTTTACGCCCTGAAAAGCAACGTTCCGCCTGGCCGCCGCCACCGCCGCCACCGCGCGACGCTGAAATTCTAAGCGATATTAAAAACGGCCAAGCCGAGCTTCCGAGCGATCGATCCGCGTTCGGGAAAGCAACCTCGAAGTCGCCCTCGAGAAGAGGACCGGGAGAAGACGGAAGATTTCGGCGGTAGCGAGGAATCGCGCCGCGAACTAGACGGATTCTCGGTACTCGCGCGGAAACAGAGGGGTTGCGTCGCTCGCTCGACGAGGGACGGGTAATCCGATGCGATCGCGCGACGGCTGTTTTCGAAGGGGGACGCCGAGAGTCGTCGGGACGCTGACTGAATTTGCGCGCGGGAAAAGCCGCGTGCTTCCGAGTGGCCTACTCGAGATCGCTCCGAGGGAACGCCCGGAAAAAAGAGAAACGGGACGCGCTTCGACGAAAAAGAGACGACAGCGCGGGAGTCTCCCGGTGTGTTTGGTAGCCAGATGCGCGTACGTCGGATCCGAGCGGTTTGCTCGTCGTCCCGGAAGAAAACCGCCTCGAACGCGAAGCGTATCGTTTACCAACGACTCCGCGGGAACGCGGCTTCGAGGAACGAATCGCGCACCGATAAAGCGGCCGAGATCTCGTTCGAGCTCGAGGGACGCGATACCGCGCGATCGGAACGCACCGAGGATCCAACGCGCCTCGAGGAACGATCGGTTATCGCGCCACGCGACCGCGCGAACGGGCGAACACGCGCTCCTGCGCGATACCCGATAAACGATCGGACTACCGGGAATTCTCGCGTCGAGACGGCGATGGTCGACACCGCGATCAGCCCTAACCGATAACTCGCGATCGCTCGGCACGGGAACAACCTTTACGAAACGTCGATTCGTTGGCTATCGATTTTTACCGCGAATTTCGCGGTCGCGTTCGACCGGCAAAAAGAGCATCGAAAGTGAACGAAAGGACGCGGAGCAACGGAATTATTCGGCGGCTTTGATACCTCTTAATGCTTCCGAAAGGACCACCCGGCGAGATTAAAAAGAGGAGGAGGGCCACGCCGGCGTCGCTTATGTCGCTTAATTGCGCGTACCACCGCGTTAAAGAGAGTCTTTGACGAGGTCGATAATTACCGTCTGGGTGAGCGCGCGTACACCGTCGACGACGACGACGACGAGGACGAGGACGAGGACGACGACGACGACGCGAATTCGAGCATTTCAGCGTCGTTACTTTGATTATTTCCCAGGTTGGTGGATGCCCGCGGTTAATTTCACGTTCGTTAGTTCCCCAAGCACCGAGAGTAACGGGAAAGTTATTTACCGATTCGACGGGAAAGGCACGGGAACGTACGCGATACGTTACGTCCGCTCGATTTACGAAATTGTTTCGGCTTTTTCGGACGGTCGTCGGACGGTCCGCGGCCCGCGCCCCGCTCTCCGCTCTCCGCTCTCCGCTCTCCGCTCGCCGCGCACCGCGTCGCGCGCGATCGATTTTTTCCACCGCTCCGAAAAAGCGCGCGCTCCCGAAAATTGGAGCACAGGGTTTTCCTGGGACGCCGCGATTACTTTTTGCGCGGACGGGGAGCAAATCGCGTTATCCTTTTTCTCGCGAGCGAACGAAACTCTCGACCGCTGCGTTCCTCGGCCGATTCCGTCGGTCATCGACGATGCACCGCGAACATCGATATTCGAATTCTCGCGCGTTCTAGAAGCCGTTTTATCGCGTTATCCGCGCTCCTGGAATTCGTTCGACTCGGCGAGTAAGCGGATTCCTTCGGTTACCGGATCGCGATCGGGCGGGACGCGCGCCTCCTCCGGAAATCGCGCACCGTGAACAAACGGCCCGCGTTTCGATCGCGTCGAATCGAGGAATAAACGCCGAGGAGCGAAAACGTGGCGCAGGGTCGCGCCGGAAATAATCGGCTCGCGATTTACGGGGGTCCCCGAAGCGAACTCGCGAAAACGAGACTCGCGTCCCGTTTACGCGGCAACGAGTAAAACGCGGGCAGAAATCGAGCGGATCGTCCGCGGACAAAAGATCCGTCACGGCCCCCGGAACGGTTAATGGGCGTACGCTCGCGCGGCTTCGCTCGCGACGTTTACGGGTGATTTGCGCGCGATTGTTCGGTTACCGACCCGCGGCCGCGCTGCCGGTCTAATCGATGCGCCGAGCCAGACCTCGAATTTGCTCGACAAATATTTTCGAGCCGAGGAACGCACGCCCGATGGAAAAAGTCCCGCGAGCGGCGACTGCCTCCTTCGAAGTCTCGCGTCGATTCCGTCGATCGATCGCAGCCCGTGTAAACATATAAAATCGCGTATTATATACGGTAACGCAACGTTTCCGGGCTCATACATAGAGATGCGAGCGATTTCCATAGATATCGGTTTCGTATCGTCGTAGCGTGGTCTCGCGATATCGCGAAGCCATCGGGGGAGACGCGCGAGACGCGCGAGAGACGCGCGAGGATCTCGAAGTTGACCGGGACCCCCGTCGAGCGACAGATGTCGCGTCGGGGACCTTGTCGACCAACGCGGGAAACGTTATTATTTCCTTTTGATTCGATCGCGTCCCCGCGGAGAGGGTCGCGAGCTACTCGCCCCTCCGAGGGGAAGTATTTCGAAAAAACGACCGTCTCCCCTTTACCAGGGACGCGGACGTTTCCGACTCGTAAAAGCTCGACTCCGGGACGGGGACGGAGTTAACCGAGTTCGCGTCGAGCGAAGAATTCCGTCGGTAACGCGATTCGGGGAAGGAAACGGCCCCCTCGTTCCCGACTAAATCCTCGCGGAAGCAGAAGCCGGATGTTCTTCGGGCGAAGCCAGAAAATCGAGAACGTATATCGAGATAACAGGGCCGCGCCGAGTAATTTTCGGAAGTGGCGAGGATAGCGGAGAGGAAGGTAGTAGTTGGATAATACGATCGCGCGGACAATTTCCATAACTACCATTGTCTTTGCGCAATCGCGTTCGACGACGATGTCCCGCCTCCGTGCCGAGTTTCCGCCGCGATTCACCCTTCGACGAAGACGTCTCGAGGAGAGGCGTACCTCGACTCGAATCTCCGCAAAGTAAATAACTCCGTCACCCACCCCCTACCGCCCCGTGAGACGAAACGTCCTTATAAAATCGCGTCGAGCCGCGTAGCGCGGAATTACGCGCGACGCGATCGATCGCTCGGTAATCGCGACGAGGATCCCCGAAGCCTCGCGTGGTTAGACCTCGCCGATGGAAATTTCAGCCGCGAGGCCGAGACGAGTTGCGGTATAATTGTCCAAGGGGGTGTCGGCGAGCTAGGGCCGCGAAACACGGAGACGAGGGGGTGTCGTTCGCAGCTGCCGCGAACCAAGGATCGCTAAGGTACTCGCTCGTTCGTCAAGCTCGCGATCGCCGCGTTACTTTTGCCCGCGCTTCGACCGATAATCGATTACCAGCGATTACCAGGGAAACGAGCATCCGTCTTCCGGTAAAAACCGATACCGTAAACGCGAGATTCCGATCGGTGCCGATCGTCGAACCCGCCGACCGTGCGGAACACCTCCTCGAGGAGGAGCTCGATATCGTTTCGGACGCGCGATTTATTTTTACGCGCGGGGGCGGACAAAGTTCCCCGATCCCGCGTCGACGTTCGCGTCGCTCTGGGCGAGAAAAACGGAAAAAAGCATCGAACGTTTTGGACCGGGTCCAGAAAGTACTCGCGACGACGCGACGCGACGCGCTCGTAAACGTGGATATTTAGCGAAGCCTCGTGTATTTCTGCGAACGGCCGCCTCCGCGCGTATAAATTAAATCGACTCGTCGCCGGCCGCCGGCCGCCGGCCGCCGGCCACCGCTCGCTAAATAATACTTAGCACCGGATTAACGCGCGGTCTTTGCCCGAGAGCCGAGAGCCGAGAGCCCTCGAGCGTTCTCGTCGCGGACGGGCTCCTATTTCACGCGGGACGACCGACCGTCGCGAAGACGTACGCGCGAATTTCGCCACCCGCTCGAGAAAGAAACGCCGGATTTACGGGCTCGACGCCCGCTGGGAAAATAAACACGGGAGTATTTCATCGCGGAGACTCTCGCGAACGAGCGTACTCGCGTTCGGTCGCGCGGATCGGGTTTACTCGGGAGAGATGCTTCGACGCCTCGGCCCTCCGACTTTGGCCCCGATCGACGGATCGCGCGCGGAACTCTCGAGCGCGAGTCGCCCGATGGAACGTAGGAAATAATTTCGAAGCGAGACGACTCGAGAGGAGCCGGGCCGTCGGGCTCGACGCCAAGAGGCCAGGACACGAGTGCAGAAAGGACCAAAGGCGAGAAAAGTCGACTCGCGGCAAGGAAAGGGGCCGGACGAACCCGTTTCGGGCCACGGAGAGTCAAAGTTTCCTCGGTGACGATCGGGCCGTCGCGGCTCCCTCGATGGAACCGGGGAAGGAGCATTTTACGATAAAACTGCTCGGATCCAATTTATCCGACGCGAGCCGCTGGAAGAACTGGGTCGTTTCCGGGCTATCGTTCCCTCCCAGTTTTCCATCGAGGTTTCCTCTCGTAGCTACGCTCCGGCACCCGGCGCGTTTCCATCGCCGCTTCCGAGCGGACGGACGGATATATTCCGCGACCGGTTTTCGGCTAATGGTAGACACCGCGCCGCGCCGGTTTCCAGCTTCCATCACGGGACATTTACCCCGTTGCCGTCCAAACAACTCTCCCGTCGGATCGAACCCGTAACCGAAGCGAAAGCTTTCGCTCTTCGGTCCCTCTTCCTTCCACCGCCATTCCTTTACCCAGTAGCTGTCCTCGGACCTCGCAGGACTTTCGCGATCGCCGAACCGTCGACGCTCGGACGATTATCTATCGTCGCAACGTGCACTCCGAGATATCTCGTGGTCCCGATCTCTCGAGACGCCTCTTTAAAGATACGCGCGACTCGGTTCCGCGAATGGAACTTCTTTCGCGACGATCCGGGTGGAAGCGTTCCGCCGAGAGCGGACGTCGTTCCCGATAGAAGAAATCTAATTAATTCTTTTCTCTTCCCGGAGCGTTAAAAAGCCTCGCGGGTGCCTTAACGAGAAGGATCGGCGATAAAGCGATGATTTATGCGGCAAGTTGGCGGCGCTGCTCGATCCGCGTCCGCAAAGTCCGCGCGGCCGTATTAAATAACGACGCCAACGGTAGGAAGCGACCGTGACGTTGACTAATATCGGCCGCGGGAAGCTTTTGATTAAGGGCTCCTTTACACCTTCGCGCGACCTCCGGGAGGATCAACGGCCCCGCGAACGGAACGACCGGCCGACGAGAGTCAGAGACCGCGAGGATAACCGACCGGGAAACGATTACTTCGTAGATCTCGCGCGAGATCGAAGATACTTTTACGCTCGGCGATCACCCTCTTCGGCGAGGGTATCGTTTCGACGGCACGCGCGTCCTCGGACCACCGCTGATCAATCGTCTTCCCGGTTACCGAGGGAACGCGTCGTCGACAGGGGATAAACAATTATCGAGCGGTCTAACGAGCAAACGACGCCCGGGATACGCTTTCGCGCGTATTTCCGTCGTCGTTCCCGTCGGAGAGACGCGAATCGATTCGAAGCGCGTCGAATCGATACGCGTTCGAAGATGGCTCCAATTTTCGCGGGTCTCGGATACGCGGGAGCTGCGCAATTCCGGTTCGCCGAACGGAGATAAGCCGAAACGTACGAGGCGGTTTTCTCGGCCGGCGTAACGAGCGAGGACACGGGCTCCTTGATAACCCGCTCGAACCGTCCCCCTCGTTCCTCCGCTCCGTCTCGGTTTCTCCGCGGTCGGGTCTCTTCTTCCGTCCTCGCCGGTCCCCGTCGCGCGATGGACGCAGGTGCACCGGAATTGCTCGACCGAGTGGCACAATCTGAGCCTCCCCGAGGCTTTACGAGCGGCTAAAGCCCGGCTTCCGACGCCGGGAGCGTAAGGTTACCCGACCACTCGGGGGAGATTCGATAACCTCTTTCGAGCGACATCGGTGACGAAATAATTAATCGCCTCGACCCGAACGAGGAGAAGGAGGTTCGAGCTTCTCCCTTATTTTACGAAGCGCGATTCGCGATAGGATTCCTGCATCCTCGCGCGGCCCGACGCGACCTTGAACGATCTCGGAGGAAGAAATTTTCGGAAAAATTCGTCCAAGTTCGAGGGAAAGAACGACGCAGAGTTATCGCGCGTTAAACGATGAACCGAGAAATTCCACCGAGACGGGTGGAACCGTCCCTGTCACCGGTTTCTTATCTTCGAGTCGGTTAACGAAGCTACGATCTGGCGACGGCACTCACCTTTCGATCCTGAACGGAAGCTCCGTTTGTCACGAGTGCGCAGCCAGCATTCTTCGTCCCGTGGTCGCGCGTCCACTTTTCCTCTCGGTCGGTCCCGTCCGCTCGAACGCGAAGCTTCGAGTTCGGGATCCCTGTTTTCGCGGAAAGCCAGCGTTCTTCTCCCCCGGCGCGAGCTCTTCCTCGTTCGAGTCTTCTCGATGTCTGACTAGTCTCGTCCCGCGATTTTCGTCCACCGTTGCGGCGCGAATGGGCACCGTCGACTCGATACCGTATCGGCGAGCATGCTTCGTTCCGAGGTCCTCGTCCGCTCGACGATCTCGCCGGCCGATCGCTCGCGAGCGTACGAATCGGCGAACTCGGCGCAAGAAGGATCGGGCTCGAGCGACGCGTTCTCTCGGCTAGGTCGTCGATCGATCCTCGTTACGCGCCACCTCGATCCTCGTTCTCGTTCTCGTCTCGACTTCGTTGCTCGAAGCCGGAATCGTCCAACCTTTCGCGTATCTTTCCCTCTCTCCGGCTCTCGGACGATTACGGCGATTTTATTGTCCGGACGAGCTCGAATCGAAGCACCGTGGTCGGACGATCGGCCGATGTCCGATAAGGCGCTAATGCGCTAATTGGCAAACGGAGCCCGCGTATCCTATCCCGCGAGTTAATTATATTTAATCGTCGGGCCATTAATCGCGTCTTTAATTACCGCCGCGAGATACGTAGGCCGCGGATACTCGGGCGTCGAGAGCTCGATCGGGGGTCGATTATCGGCGAGCACGTTTCGTCGAACCTTTCGAACGCACTCGACGATGTACAGTTTCGTTAACGTCGGGGTTACTCCCGACGCTATTTCGAACGCTCTTCGATGCTTCCCTCTCTCTCTTTCTCGCTCTTTCTCTTCGTCGATCGTTCGTTGCGCTCCGCCGGTTTCCCGAGAGGATCGTTCTTTCTCCGCGAGAAAGAGTTTCGCGCGAAGGGTCGTCCAGTCTCTTCTTCTCGGGGCGATGGGCGATGGGCGATGGGCGATGGGCGATGGGCGGTGGACGAGACCCTTTTTCCACGGATTCGCCGCGTCCCTACGGAACGCACCGGTTCCCGACGCAAAGTTCCCTTATTACGGGGATCGATCGGTCACTCCGCCGCTTCGTCTCGCTCCCCTCGCGAGACTCTCGGGGAAGAAAGTCGCGGAAACGAGCCCGCGGGAGCTTCGGGGACGAGCTCGCGGAAGGTTTATTTACTCGGGCGGAGGTTCGGTTCCGCGAGTACGCCGCGAGGGTGGCGGGGGCGGGATATCGTCGAAATCGCGGCGAGCGAGTTCCTCTTTCGGGAATTCCAGGAGGAGGCGATCGGTGGCTCGCGTAGGCAAGGCGCGAGGGGTGACCACCGGGCAGCACAATCTCTAGTTCGATTCCGTTCGGTGGTCCCGATCGATCGTCGGCATCTCGATCGGCGAGGCTCGGTCTTTACGGCGCTCACGCGAACGCGAACGCGACCTCGAGAGCGAGGAGGATAAACTCTCGGCCGCGTACTCTCCGAGGGCACGATACACGGTAGGCGGTTCACCGAGGGAGGAGGTCACCCCGCAACGAAGCGGGTTCTCGGCACGACTGAGAGCCTCGAACCTCGACGACGAGAGCCACCCCCGCGGGAGGCCGCCGGAGCGAGACGCGGAGACCGAGAGGGAGCCGGTACGCGGGAGGGAGCGAGAGGAGTCGCGCGCAGTCGCAAATTCGAACCCCGAGCGACGATATTAATTACATCCTTTCGAGCGACGGAAACGAATCGAGCGCGGCACGCCGGAATACAGCGGAGCTACGCCGCGCGTTTAAAACCCATACCCCGAGAAGAGGCTTCGATTCCTTTCGATCCTCCTCGTCCGCCTTCGCGCCCCGAAATAATGGACGGATAATCCGTTCCGGCGCGGCCCGCACCCGCACCCGCGCCCGCGCCCGCACCCGCACCCGCGCCGACACCCGCGCTAAAAGCTTCCTACGAATTCGTCGCTCGCTACCCTCCCCCGCTCTCGATCCCACCGAAAACGCTCGGACGGGCTGGCCGCGTAACGCCAACGAATCGGAGAGGATCAGACGGAATCGAAGCGAAGTAAACAAACGGGAGCAACAAAATTCAAAATTGGCGAGACAACGCTCCGAGCGATCCGAGGTAATACGAGCGACAAAAATACCGCGTTAGTTTTAGGTGAAAAACGAAACGGGACGCGCGGTATCGGCGATTAAAAACGGTCGGTCGTTGGGAAGGTCGGAATCGAGGGCCGTTTCGACGATTTCGCAACGTTCCGAGCGTCGCGCGGTCTAAAAATCTCGTTCTCGTATCGGTGCTCGAAAAATTCGGTACGCGACGGTGAAAGAGGACGGCAGGCGGGGAGGGCCGCTCGCGCCCGATTACCACGAATTTGCATACCGTCCTAACTCGGTTCTTGCGCGGCGAATAAACGCGGGGGAACGAAGCGCGCCGATACGACGCCTTTAGTGGCACGTTGCGCGTGTCGTTTGCATAGAAAGTACGTTTTACGGGGCCCTCCGCCGACGTTCGACGCAACGACCTCCGCTCTACGGATCTTATTGGCGGTTTTGGTAGCGAGCCCCGCAATTAGAAGCGTACCGACCGCTCCCACGCCGTAAACGTAAAACCCGTCGCGCTTCGCGCCCACGTGCCCGAAACTCGAGAAATCCCGCGACCGCGAGCGAAACGCTGCAAAAACGCCTCCGGGCCGAACAATTTACGACGAGAACGCGCCGATCCGAGCGTCTCGCTCGATCGATCGAACGTATCTTCCGAAGCCAAACTGCGATCGTTCGGACGAACACGTCACCGCTCGCGGGAAACGAACGCGCGGCCCGTAGAAAAAACGGCGAACCTCGAAAATATCGCCTCGCGAGTAAACGGAGAGGCCACCGAGGGAGACCCCGAGACTCTTCGAAGCAATCGGGAGACCGGTAACGAGGATTTATACCGTCGATGGGATTTCTCGTTCGCCTCCGCCCAAGACCCCGCGGACACTCGTCGACTCGATCGGGACTTTAAAACAATTTTGACGTCTCGTCTACCGTCGAGTCGGCCCCAGAGCGTTCGACGTCGCGACTCGCACGAAACCGGATCTCTTCCGGCGAGGGAAAGAAACTTTTCAATCTCCGCGGTAAAAACCGCGTTACCGAGCCGATCGACGATTTTCGGCGATACGCCTCGCCGACGGGGTAGCGAGCGAACGTTTGTCACGGGTCGGTTTATCAACGGGCTTATCTCGCGAAACCGAAACAATAATTCAGCGAGGTTGCACGGCCGCGCGTATCGGTTCGTTCAAAAGCGCGCGTGCAAACTTTGGCCGCAGTATTTGGAAAAGTTATTGCGCGTCGGTTCGCGAACCGGCCTCGCGCCCCGGCTCCTCCCTCCTTCGTCCGACTAAAAATCTCTCGTCGTTCGACGGCTTTCGTCGTGACATTGTTGTTCGACTCTGGCGAGATTCCTTTTCGGATCTCTCGACATCCGGCGCGCGTTCTCCGAAATTCGTCGGAGAACGAAGACCGCGGATCATCGGCCGTCGAATTCGACTTCCCCTCGAGACAGGATTACGCGCGTCGAAAATATTTCTCCGCGTGGAGAGGAGGACGCGTATTTACCTCGTCCGCGGTAATTGTTCTCGGAGGCCGTCGCGACCGACCGGTTCGCGCGGGAACTCGCCACCCCCGGATCGGGCGGAGAAGAAGAGCAACGAACGAGGAAACGAAAACGACGAAGGGTTCGCCGGAGCGAAATCCGGAAGAGCGCTCGATCGATTCCTCGCGGGGCGAGCGTTCTCTCGGCCAGGTCCGCCTCTCGATCCGGTCGATCCGGGTCTCCCACCCTCGGATCCTTTCTCTCGCGGCCGAATAAATTAGTCGCCGCGAAGGAGCAGAAGCCGGTCGGCCGACGCGGTTCCCGGCCCTCGGTCGAAAGATCGGCCGAGAACTCGCAAAGACCGGATCGAGTTTCGAAAATGGAAGAGGATCGTCGAGCCGAGAACGTCCGAATTGATATTCCGGGTGGTTGCGGTCTCGATAATTTTGCTTCCGGGGAACGGAAGCCGCTCGAGACGAGCTCTCCCGGCCCTCGCGAGGTCTACTCTCGGGGACGCGCGGTCGGAGCTGCGACTCGCCCGAATCTCGACGACCTCGTTTCCCTCGGAACCGAAGGCCCTCGATTCCGCGAGACCGAAAACTCCTCGAAAGCCCGGGAGGAAACGCATCGAAACGAGAGACAAGAGCGGACCGACGACCCTCCTCGATCGCCGCGAAACGTTTCGCCGAACGCGACCTTGCCGAGTCCAGCCTCGATCGCCGGTAATTGGAACCGTTCGGAGCCAACTCGACCGACGCGTAATTAAAAATTGGAACTGGGTCGCGCGAACTTGAAAGGTTACGAGCACCCCGATTCTCGACGTCGAACGAAACTCGATTCCACGCGCCTTTCGAACAAAGTCGAAATCGCGTTGCCTCCGAACCGGGAAATATCGACGGGGGAGCGTCGTGGTAAGAATTCGAACGAACGGACGGAGGCGGCCGCGAAAGTACGCTCTCGGAGGAGGGTCGAACCTACGGGAGAGGGTGCGGTGGCGGCCCGTAGAGGGGGGAGAGGGGCGAAGCGACGGAACTACTAACCGGGATTGGATGCTCGCTGGAATCCGGGAATTCGCGAGAAGCCGCGGAGAATCGAGCCAAGAAGACGCGCGCACGCGGGACACCCGGAATCGGCATAGAAGCGACATTAATATCCATTATATTCCCAACGACCGACCGTTTCTCCTCCCCGTCCCTCGGCCTCCCTTCCATCCTCCGTTCGTCTTCTTCCGTCCGTTTCCGCGGAAACGGTGGATCCGCGAACCGTTTCGTGATTTATAGAGAAAGTTTAGCACCGTGATTACGCGACGGGGGCCCCGTGCACCCCGTATGCCGACGGTTGGCACAACCCGTCCTTCGACCCTTCGCCGGCATCCCCCTCGCGACCATCCGGTACCGTTATCTCGGTTTCCGTCGTTCGCTCGATTCGGTCGAAACGTCGCGTCGTTATCTTCGCCGAACGGACGACGAAAAGGGCCGAGGAGCTCGGATTTGCTCCGAAGGAGCCGAAATTGAACACGTACCGATACGCGCGGGACAATCGTCGCGGCGCGGCGCGGCATGGAGCGTCGCTTGGCGTCGCGGTGCCAACTCGGCTCGATTCGAAGGCACGAAGAACGGGGAACGGGGAACGGGGAACGGGGAACGGGAACGGGAACGAA
The DNA here is from genome assembly GCF_051014685.1 of Ptiloglossa arizonensis. Lineage (NCBI taxonomy): Eukaryota > Metazoa > Arthropoda > Insecta > Hymenoptera > Colletidae > Ptiloglossa > Ptiloglossa arizonensis. Next base: position 27,821,997 of record NC_135051.1, read on the forward strand.
CGTTTCCGTGACACGTTCGGGACGCGGGGCGATACGCTCGAACCCCGTTCCTCGATAAAAACGGTCACGGAGCAGATGACATTATTCGAGAGATAAGCGGAATCCCCTGTTCATTTCGCATTCTTTCGGTCTCCGGAGGCGGGCCGGGGGCCGGGGGCCGCGGGCCGCGGGACGCGGCGTATCTGGCCCGGCCAGCACGGTATTCCGAACGCGCGGACGACGGAATTGCCGCTGTCGGACCGTGCGCCGCGAGACCGCGGAAAAAGAAAACGGACGTCGTAATCCGCGCATAAGCGATCGAGATATTTTTCCGGGGGAGATTAAACGTCGAGGGACCGGGGCGTTGTCGCGCGGGATAACGCAATCTCACCGCGGCGGGAATCCCGTTCCCCGTTTCTTGCCGGAAAACCGCCCTCGCGTTTCACCGGCTGCTCGCTGCCTCGGCGAGGAAGAAAAAAAAAAAAGAAAAAAAACACCTCTCGCCTTTGACGAATTCGCCGCGTCGCGTCTTTCGCCGGCGTCGATGACAAGAACCTCTCGCGACGCGATTACCTTCTCGTCCCGGGAACGATAAACGAATCGTGGAACGGGGAGCGCGAATATTGCGCTCACCGTGGACAAGAAACGCGGAAAATGGTCCAACGGGAGACGGGACCGGTTGCTCGCTCCCGGCCGCGAACCACCGCCGAGAGCGTAATGTCTTGCACGCTGGATAATGCGGTCTCGGTGTCGGCGGTGCTCTCCGCGTCTTCTCGCGACAAAACCGCCTCGTGCTCCGGCACGGATGCACCAAAAACTACACCGTTCCGTCGAGGAGATCTCCAGAGAGAGAGAGAGAGAGAGAGAAACGGAGCGAGAGTCTCTCGCTTCCGTTTCCCTCGCGTCGTCTTCGTCTTCTCTCGCCCCTCCGGGCCGACTCGGTTGCTCGAATCTCGCTCGTTCCAAACAGATGTCGCGTTACGACTCTCGCGCGACCAACCATTGCCTGCGATTCTCCCCGCGGGCGTCTACGTTCGCCAGATGTCGCGTAAAAAGTTCCGCTCGAGTCGTCGCCGAACGAGACTTGCACGATTCGTTGCCGAGAGACGCGCGGGGTAGTATTTGCATCGCGCGGCGAGGTTCCTGCACGTTCGAACGACCGGCTCGATCGCTACCGAGAAAGAACCCCGTTTCCGTCTCGGAGGATACCTCGGGCCCGAGGCGAGCGCGATAAACGGCTCGTCGTTGCGCGCGTCGCGACGCGAGACCTCTATTTCTCGAACGTCCACCGGGAGAGACGAGAAAGAAATTAGCCGCGATCGACGCCCTTTCGACGATCGAGCGCCGCCTCTCTCGGCCCCCCGAGTGCCCGGTGACGCGATCCGCGTCGCGAAAGTGGAGGGACGCGCGCGGCAAACGGTATCCCGTGGCGTCGTCGCGACACGTGCCGCGGGAATGTCTTCCCGTCGCGCACCGGGGGAGCTCTCTTCGGAATTCTGACGTTCAATTTTAATATAGGGGACAAACTCGACGACGGTCCTTTATTCTCCCGCGCGGAGGCTCGCTCGAACGATTAATTTCCTCGGTTAATATCGCGTCGGCCCCCTCCGGGGCTGAACGATCGAAGATCCGATCGCTCGACGTCCCCGTAATCGCGACGACGCCTCCGCTAGGAATTTCGAGAGGAGCGGACGCGGCGTTTCGCGCGCGATCCAACTTTCGGGAGAAATTCGGTTACGGCGTCGGTGCAACGCCCGTACCGCGAAACGGTAACGAAGAGTTTCGCAACGGTTACCGCCGCACCGGGCGGAACCGCAGGCCCCCGGTTTGCTCGAAACAAGACCGATTCGAACCGAGTAAAAAAATGGCCGACCGAGGGAGAGATCGGAACGAACGGGGGAGAAAGCCGGAAAAGTGCTCGGACGGCCGAGACCGAGCATCGACGGGATACTTTTCCCTCCGGGTGCTCGTCACCGAATTCGATGAAGCCGTACACCTATATACGCTACCTCTATATACGTATATACGTATATACGTATACACGTACGCGTACTCGGGGACCGAGTTAACGCGGTTCGGTGCTGCCGGGCGATAAAGTTTTTAGCGTCGGCGTCGCGCGCGCCGGCAATTCCCTCCGCCCGATTTAAACTCCGCCGTAAAACGAGGTTCGAGCGTCGCGCGATTAATTTCGTGGATGTTCTCCCGTGTACCGTCGCGTCCCTTCCCCCCCGGAGGCTCTCCGCCGAACGAAAAATTCGAGGGGCCGCGTTCCAATTGTTTCTCGCGTCCGCCTCGCGCGGATTCGGTCCGCCTCGGGGCCGAAGGGAGCGTACCGCGCGATCGTTGCCGTTGCCTACGCGCGCGCGTTCTCGCGAGAAAAAGAAGACGGCGATTCGATTCGTTCTCGGTCGAAGGAGACGACGATATCGGACTCGTTGCACGCGCGACCGACCCGGTTACTCGGGACACGTACGAGAAGTTGGCGGTACACCGAAACTCGCGATAAACGCGAGCGCGCGGTGGCTCCGGGGACGAACGCCAGCCGGGCCGAGATCGAGAAGGAACTTTCGCGACAAACGGTAACAGCAACACCACCACCACCAACAACAAGAACAACAACATCAACAACAACAACAACAACACCGACAACACCGACAACACCGACAACACCGGCAACTGCCACGCTGGAACTGCACGCGTCGACGATAATTACAACAATAACTGTAACTACGTAGGCGGAGACCGAGGACCGCGGCCGGTTTAATTAGACCGGTCTCGGTAGCTCGGCTTAAACGCGGCCGCGTTTCGAACCGCGCGTTAAACGCCCCGGACGCGAGACCGCTCCGAGTGCGCCCTCGAGATCCTCGAAAGGGGTCCGTATCGCGCGGAAGAAAACCCGTCTCTTCCGGTTGTTACCTCGTCGCCTCGATCGCTCCCGTATCCACCGTCCTCGTCCCGTTGCGTCCCGAAACGACGCGATTAATCAAATTTCCTAATTAAGCGCGTAATTAATTTCGAATTCGAAACAGCGACGCGGGAGAGCGCTCGCCGCGTCTTCTCCGCGGGTTCGTGCGTGGAAAATAAATCACCGGAACGGGCCGTTATTAATTTCCGAGGAAAGTCGTCGTTGCAAAAACTACCGAGCCGAAGGCGATCGATCGCATCGACGGCGACTGCGCGCGAACGAACGGCCAGCCACGGACGAGGGAAGGGCCCATCGACGCGGACCCGTGATATTTCGTTTCTCGTTCGAGCGATCTTCTCGCGCCGAACTCGTGGAACAAGAGCGTCTCTTTGCGCGCGCGCTCGGTCCCTCGCGCCGTCGCGATCCACGCGCGACGTCTCGATCGCGTCCCGAGGGATCTCCGGACGAACGCAGCCGAGCGGAATCTTCGAGCTTATCCGCCAGCTCGGAAACGACCCCTCGCCTCGCGAAAAAAATCCCTCTCCGCGGAGAAGAGAGGGTTCGACGCGTGTACGCGAATCCGGTCTTCTCGCTCCTCTCCTCTCCTCTCCGCTCCGTAATTGATTCCCGAGCTCGGACGTCCCTTTCTTCCGCGAGTTTTTCAGTGTCTACCGGAGCGGAAGCAACGCAAACTCGACAGAGGCGATATCGGTCTCGTCCGCGCGGCTCGCGCCTCTCCGACCCTGGTCTCTTCTCGGTCCCTCGGCTTCCTCTCGTTTCTTCCGCTCCCTTTTTTATCGGCGTCTCGAGACACCCTCGTTTCGCGCGGTACATTTGCTAATAACGAACGATAAACTCGGCGGTTCGCGACTGCGCCGTCGAGATACGAAGGAAAGGAATCGCGGGGACGAGAAGACCGCGGGACGCGACGAAGCTGTTTACAAACCGCTCGCAACGAAACGTACGACGAGCTCCTTTATTCGAGGAGCTTTATGGACGGGAAGACCGTATAATTGTGCCACCGCGGCGGCCGGCTGCTCTCCACTCCGCGCGAAAATACTCGAGGAAAAGTTGCTCGTGGCTCCTCCGGCGAAACTTTCTCGGGAAAATATCGCGCGGTTAAAGACCGCGAAGAAGCCGCACCGCGGACGGGAGAGTTCAGACCCCGCGGAGGCTCGTTGACGTCGCGCGACGCTTCCGAGACACGGAGCTCACTCGTAGTCGGTTTTATCCTAGCCGAAAACCGCGACGGATACTCGCGCACCGAACGGTTGCGCGTCCAACCGGCGAAACTTTCCTCCGCGAGAATGGAAAATATTTTTCGATCGATCCGGCGTACGGGTGGCTTTCCAGGGAGAAAAAGAAGAAGCGTCTCGGCGATCGAGCGAGCGATACCCTCTCCCGACGAGCGAAGAGAGAGCTGGCACGATGACAAGCCCACCGGCTGGAATAATAGCGGCTCCCCGTTGCGTTAACACCTTTCGCTTTATTTTCTCGTCGGCGCGGCTCTCGCCCCGCGTACGCGTCCCTCAAAAATTCCCTTCTTTGTTTCGCGAACGTTTTAACCGCGCGGCTCGCGCGTACTCGGACCGGTCCCCGCTTCCACCGAGAGAGAGAACCTTTGAATTCGAATCGCCGCCGCGTCCGAGCTGCCACGGATCGAGACCGACGGAGAAATTCCGAGTCGCAGTTTCTTGTAAATCACCGCGCGAACACGGAGAGGAGAGAACGGAAGGGTGGAAAAGGGACTCGAGTCGGGACCAAATTGAAATAAACTCGCGAGACTTCCGGGAGGACCGGCATAATTCGGAGCGGCTGCGAGGAGTTACAAGTTGGCCGATAAACGTCGGCCTCGTAACTTTCCTCGCGTAATTGATACAAGTGGCGCTCTCGCGCGCCCCCGCTCCTCGACCGGCGTCATCGCTCGACTCGCTCCGCGCGAAACGAACAAAGAACCTTCCCAACCGGCACCGACCGAACGAACGAGACGGCTTCGCGAAACTATCGACGAAATTCGCGATCCCCGATCCACCGCGTTCCTCCACGGCTGGCCGCACTTCCGTTCCACTTCCGCGGAGTCGCGTAATCTTGGCCGAGTCTCCTCGAACGACTCGGTAACCGCCGGGCGAACCAAACTCTTTCGCCGCAACGCGACGCGTGCCGCGTTTCAACGTTTTTACGCGATGAAATTAAAGTAATCGCCGCTCGCGTATCCCGCGGGAAACATCGATCTCGTTCGTATCTCCCGACATTTAATTCCACCGTTTCACAGCGTCGCCCGCCAGAGTCGTAAATCACGAACGACGCGTTTTCCGCGTCGGTAACGCGCACCTCGCGATCCTCCTCGCGCGGAAAGGGACTCTCCGTTGCCCGGAGGATTATTGGCTCTTATCGTAGTCCGTCGCGAGCCAAGACGCGAACTCTCTTACCCTGGTTGCATTTGCGTCCCATTTGGCAGCGTGGTTTCAATTCGATGCGCGGCGCATTTCGCGGATACTCGTTCCCGGTATCCGGAGCTTATTGTCTTTCTCGATGTTCCTTCCCGGTTGAGTCGATTTCGGGTTACGCTCGCGGCCAGGAAACTCCCGCGTTCCCGACGTATCTCGAAGCTACGAGTTCGTAGCTTTCGATCCGACGATCCTCCTCGGCTCCCGCAGCTTTCGCCCAAAATTTTCGTAGCTGGCCGAGCTGCGATACCGCTCCCGAAGCCTCCTAGGTTTTCCCTTGCGCGAGAATTTCCGGGAATCGAAAGGTTCTCTTACCGATTGAACGAGGCGCGCCGGCCTAGGCAGCGATCGAACGAAAGAAAGAGGAGGTTTCGATCGAAACGCTTCGCGTAATTGCGCGATGCATAGACGCGCGTCCGTTAGCGTCGGCCCTCTTTGAAAGTGTTTCGCAGCCAGACGCTCCGAAGCCATTTAGCTTTCCAAAGGTTTACGGCCGCGTCGAAGCTCGAATAGGCTCTCGTGCGCCGAGCCGCTCGTCGTTCGTACATCGACTCGCGATCCGCGTGGTTGTCGGCCGTGGGACGATTCGCTTATCGCGAAACGAGTCGCGGTCCGCTCGCAGCGACGACGATCGATTCCGTTCGATTGGAATTTTCCGAGACGTCGAGAGGGTTCGCTCGACGATCGTTTTTCCATAGAAATCAATTATACCCGCGGTCGCGATTCCGAGGAACGATCGATCGATCACGGTTTCGCGCTCTCTCTCTTTCGCGCCGGTCCGGCAAGGTACGATCTCGGTTGGAAAAATAGCGGCGCGGGTCTCGCGCGCGTTCCTGGTGAAAAAAAATTAACCCGGCAGCGCGGTTGTAGCGTCGAGAGAGGGAAAAAATGTTGCGGCTCCCGGCGGGACGGGGCCCTGCTCGGAATTAATGGAGATTCGATCCGCGAACGGTACCGAGCCGGCGGTGTATTCGCGCGCGAGAAACGGAAACGTCGAAAGCAACGCGTTCGACGTTATCGAGCGCGGCGGTCGCGCGCCCGGAGAACGGGACGCGACGTAATTAATAGAGTTATTATTTACCACCCGACGATGCTTTGTTAACGCTAATTAAATCCCCTTACTTTCCTCGTGCTTTCCCCCCGTTCTCTCCCCGCCCCCTCTCTCTCTCCCTCTTCGCTCTCGCCGCAACCCGATTCGATCTGTTTTCGTTGTATCGCGTTCGCGCGAACGAACAACGCGACCAACGAGCGCGAAATCCTGGCGCAAAGTTCCCTATTTATCGCGTAAACATTTACTCGCGAAATTATTAATAATCCAAACCCGGACGGTCAACAACGGCCGAGTCGAGTTTTTCGGATCCATCCCCGAGGGCGTTGCGTAACGCGATACCTTCGATAATTGGAGTTTACGCAACGACGACGAACGGCAGCCAGCGCGGCCAATTCGTTCTCTGGTCGAGCTCCGGAAAAGGGCCGACCGTGAACTCTTCGCGACCTCTCGCGACGGTCGTCCGTTGCTTTCGAGCCAAAGGGGACGACCGGTGATCCGCGTCGTTCGAGCAACCCGTACGCGCACCCTCGAGTGCATAAACGGTCGTTGATGCCAAATCGATCCCTGTTCGCGGTACGGAGCCACGGCGGCTCTCGTAGCCGTTTCAGCGGTGCCGTTTCTACCTCTGGAACAATTTTGGCGACCCTCTCCGCATCGCCTCGATTCCGCGCGATAAAACCCTCGTAACGCGAATACGATCCGTTTTCGTTCCACCGATCTTGCGTTCGGCCGTAATCTTGGCCTCGGTAGCAAGAAACCGATCGCTGCGATACCGGTGCCGAGTACCGCGTTACAGTTGTCCGCGGGGGTGGGCCTCGATCGACGCGTAAAACTTCGAGATCCGAGGGAGAGGGTTTCGTTCGCTCGACCCAGTTCCGCGAAAGCGATGAAAAATCGGAAACTTGGACGGGTTGTATTTTCGAAACGAATCCGAAACCGGGGAAACGATGACTTACGCCCCTCGTAATTTCTCACGGAGTACAATGGGAACGACGCGTACGCAATTTAGAGCGCTATTGAGGCGGCCGCGATGATATACGGGACGGTCCGCGTATCGCGACGAAACGATTTCGTCGAACGCGAACGCTCGTCGGTGGTGCACGCGCAGGTACGCGTACTCGCGAGAAAGCCGGTGTTACCCGCGAGTGTCCCTTAACGTCGATCGATACGGCCGCGAGCGCGGCGAGCTTCGGGCGATTCGTCGGACTCGTCGAATCCCGGAAGAGGAACGCGTGCCGATAAAAGTAACCGCTGTTCGAAAAAACCGGGCTCGATTAATCGCGCCGGGGAATAACGACGCGGCGTCGAGGAAACGAGAGAGAGGAAAATATTGTTGCGACGTCGACGGTGGCAGCTGCGTTGACGCGATAAGTCGAATCTCGGTAGGCAAGGAAAGGTCTGGTGGACGTTCGTGGGTGGATCGATCGACGGGCATCGATATTTCGGGAAGGGAAGATCGCCTTATCGGGACATCGGGTAATTTACAAGGGCGCGTAACGGAGATTCCGGAGGCACGGCGGATCGGGGGATCGGGGGATCGGGGGATCGGGGGATCGACCGCGGCGATAAATTGCCATAAGGCGTACAAAGGAGCGAGGAACGATCGGGGGCAGGGCGGAGGGCGACGAAGGGCTGTTAACGAAGAGCGGAATGGGTTCGCGCGACGCGTCCTTAATAACGCCCGAACACGGTTACCGCCGCGTTCTCGCGACCCCCCGAAACTGCCTCGGAAGAATGCGTGCGACGCGACGGGGGCAAGGGGAATCCATCGGGGGTTCGACCCGGAAGGTTCGCCCTCCTGTCGCGCGACTAACGCACGATCCATACGGTTCGCTCCGGTGCGAGATCGTCGATCGACGGAGACCTTCCGCCCGCTCCTGCCCCGTCCAGCTCTCGGTCGAGCCTTTCGCGCCGGTTCTTTCCGCGCGTTCCAAGATTTATTCCCGAGAAGCCGCCGTACCGGGAACAAATATTTACGCGGAGCATCGATCGCCGCGTTCTCGTGTTTCGCGCGCGAGCCGTCGATTGCCGTTCGTCGCGAATTCGGTCCCTTCTCGCTCGGTCCGAACTCTGCCATTGTGCGCGTCGCTCGGACGGGCACAAAGGCGCGCCGAGTATTAATATAATCTTGTCAGGGACGACAAATCGCGCCCACAATTTCCGGAGTTTGCAAAAGCACAGTTTCACGACCGAACGATTCGAAACACAATAAGGAGATCGCGTTCCCCGCGTGCCCCGGCGAGAATTTTCGACGTTGGTGCCACACCCCCGTGGGGTTCGGGCTCGCTCGGGCCCCATTATGCTCGCGACACAATCGCTAAATTGTCAGAATTAGCGAAAGCGGAGGGTTCGGTGAGGGTAGGAGGGGCGTTTGGAACCACGGGGACATCTGTCGCGGAGTCGGCTCACGAATTCCTCGTGATCCACGCTCGCGGGAAAACTCGTCTCGCAGTTCCGTAATTAACTGGATGTCTCGCGCACCGGGCTCGTCCTCGGAGTTCTGGCGCGAGTCGTTCGCCGCCTCGTATTATCTCGCTCGCGTATAGCCCGTTATCGATGCCATTGTTCCGCGAGACGGCGACGAGGACGGCGACGGGGACGACGTAGACGACGACGACGACGAAGCGCTCCTCGCGTTGTCGAGACAATACCGAGACTCCCCGTCCGCGTCCTCGCGAACTCGATCTTCCGGGAATTCTCGCCTCGACGATTTCCGTCGGCCGAATCGAACGAGGAGGGAAAAAATTACCAATCGCGAGAGCCGCGCAGCGATTCGTGTCGGGTAAATTCGCGATCGTCGGGTGAAAATGTTTGGAAAAGCGACGGTTGTCGGGAGCGTTAACGAGGGAATACGAAACGGGAGGCGCGTGGAAATAGCGGTGCAACAGGGGGAGAAATTACGAGACGGCGGGGTAAGAGCATCCTTTTTCCCCCTCGGAGGATTATAATATTCCCGGGAAGACACGAGACGAGCGCGCGGAACGGCGATACCGAGAGCGTTGACGACGGTTCACGGGGACCGCGTCGGACGGACTTTACGAGGGTCAAGCATTTTCTAATTAAGCCGGTCCTCGCGCGTAAAACGTTCCGGCACCGCTCGAGCGGCGCCCTCGCCGCTTCGAGGACCGCCCTTGCCACCGCCGCGACGGTTAATTTACTCAGCCTCCCTCCGGCGATAAACACGCGTCGGAATAGCCGTCCGTGGAGACTCCGCGACTACCGAAAACTGCGAAATCGCCGCGAAAATCTTCTTCCTCGATTCCGTCTTTCTCGCGCGTTCGAGCGAACGACCAGCTACGCGCAAAGACGCGTGCGCGTATCGCACCCGCCCCCGGCGATAAACATTTACCACGCGCAAACACCCTCGAACAAACAGAATATTTCGGTTTACTTTCTCGCTCGGAGCGTTCGGAAATATTCGTCGGCGGGGAAAGCGGCCGTCCGGTGGTCGGCAAAGCGGAGGCGAAATATTTACTTACAGGCGGTCGACGAATTATTTTACAAGCCGGGGATAGGGAAGCGGGCAGCCGGGTGCCCCCCGCGATCGTACAAATTCGCGGAACGAGCGGCCGGTAGGACGAGCTCGAATCGTCTATTACCCGCGCTCTCGTTAGTGTCCGTTTCATCCGCAAACTTTATTCGCGCCGCTCTAAAATCGAATTACGCTCGTCGGGGACCCGCGTCCGTATCGATGGCGCACGGATTCTCGCGCCGGTTGAAATGTTAATGAACGATGGAAATATAACGACGGGTGCGAGACCGGTGGTCGGTTCGACGGGGGGTTGGGGGAACGCGAACGCAACTCGCTCGAGAGAATGGAAACGAGCGTCGAGGCAGCGTTAGTTAGTCGGATCGGTAAATTACGCGCGAGCGGTAGAACGCGCGCGCGACGGATGAGAATGTAAAATTAGCGGCGGGATTCGCGCGGTTCGTCCATTCGTTCGTTCGTTCGTTCGTTCGTTCGTTCGTTCGTTCGTTCGTTCGTTGATTATTTATAGGGAAATATTTCGGGGAACCGAGCGCGCGAGCTCGCGTTCGGCACGCACGAAGACGTTCGGTGGAACGGTCACCCGACGATTCGTGGAAACGAAAAATGGGGAAAAAAAGGAAAAAAAAAATTGTAATTATCGGTCGCCGTTGGCGATACGCCCGCGGCGTTTCATTACGCGTTTTAATTAACTTTTACCCGACCTCTGAATCGTATATCGTCCGGGAAAGAGCGACCGCTCGCATATTCGTACGTTTATGCATCGCTTCCCCGCGTCCATTTGTTTTCTTTCGCGGTCGCTATTTATTTTTTCGCGTTGTAACGGCTCACGGCGAACGAGCGACCGAAACGTTTTCGTTTCGTAGCAATTTCGGGAAGCGAGCCGCTCTCGATGACTCGTATGGAAATTTAATCGATTCGTTCCCCGCCGAATTACTTCCACCGTCGAGTTTCCGCGTTTTCGCGTTTCCGCGTAAAAAATTCCCTCCGCGTTCTCCTCGATGGCTTCTTTCGTCGCCGCGATCGGAGAGGGGACCGGTTCTTCGTTAGAGGAGGAACTCGGTAAAATCGCGTAACGTCGGTCGGTAAACACGAGCGAAAAATGCGACGGGGGCAAACACGAGCGGCAAAAGCGACCGAGAGACGCAAAGTACAAAGGGGTCGTTCGATAAAGGATCATCGAGAGGTCCTTCTCGGCCGGAGAATCGAGAAGGAACGGGGATCGGGCGAGCACCCGTGACCTTTGCGCATCCTCGATTCTCGATTAAACGCAAACCATCGATTCGAGTAGCTCGGAGAAGTCGTGGTATCTTTGCCGTCAAAGGTGCGCGAAACCCTCGATACGTATCCGTGTTTTCGCGAACGAAGCGACGAATTTTCCGTTTCGCTCGCCGCGGTTCGATAATGCGCAACCTATTTTAATCGGAGAGGCTTTCCAATTTCCCCTCTTCTCTTTTCCGATAACGATTCGTTCGCCTCCGTGGTGCGCGAATTAATAGCATCCTATCCGTCGTTTCGTCGTGCACCTTCCACGGGCGCGCAATTACGAACACCGTGGCTCCCTCGTAAACAATTTTTTCAACGTCCCGATTAAAACGAACCCGAACGAAACGACGCCGTTCCAGGTGTTCCCGCGCGACGGTTCAACTCGTAACGCGAAAATCCGAAAATCCGAAAATCCGCAAAGCGCAGGTACTCGGCCGATCGCGTTAAAAGGCGACGCGGATCGGTCAAAGGACGAGCACAGCGTCGATCGCCCTGTACACCGAGCGTTCGCCGATCGAAGAACCTCGGAGCCACTCGACGAGAATCCATTGTCGGTTTCCACCGCTCGCGACGAGTTCGGTACCCGCGCGAAAGTGGCCGCGAGTTTTCATATTTTCACGCTAAATTTGTCCCGTCGCTCGACCGCACAATGGACCGCCTCTAAACGGTCGCTTTTCGTCCGCGGATTTCGGCCATTAAGGCCATTGACGGATCACCGTCGTCTCGCAAGTTCCCTCGACCCCTCTTTCCGAGTTCTTAACCGAGGGTCTGTCCTCCCGAGGACGTCGGACACCCGGGGGACGATTTTTTTGAATATTCCCTCGTGAAACGGCAATGGGAACCGTTTACGGTGGCCATTGTTCACCGACGAAGACCGACGACCGACGAACGACCGTTCTTCCCCACACCCGTGGACTTTAATCGCTATTTTCGCTTTCTTCCCTTCACGGCCATTGTACTCGCGCGCTAACTCGATCGACGCGTTCGCGCTTTCTTCCCGGAATTCCTCGAAAGGGGCGGACAAAGTGGTAAACTTTCGTCGATCGAAACGCTCGACGCGTCGCGAATCCCTCCGATCCGCGAACTTTTAAATCCCGACGCGATCCCGAAAAGCGTTCCGCGCGTTTTCCGAGCTTCGCGGAACACGGTCCGACGATACGGAAAGCGAGCGAGGGAAAACGGCTACGACCTCCCTCTCGAAGGGCGGGAGGACCCGCGGAAAGGATCGCCGTTCGCTCGGCAAGAACGCTCGACCACTGAAAGTTCAACGAAGACGGAAAAGAACTCTTCGAACTCTCTCGCTCGGAATTCCGCGAAAGTCGTAGGTTTCGCGAGCTCGTCGTCCCCCGCGTTGTCCACGGACTCGGCGCGGTTTCTTCGATCGGTGGTGTAAATCGGCAGCGTCGCGTAGTCGACTGGCAAACGAACGTTTCGCGGCACGTAATACGCTCGACGCGAAACGCAATAACGTTCGAAATATTTAATCTTCGTAATCCGTAAAATGGCGCGTCAACCGGGTCCGCGCGGCCCGGCGAAAGCACTTTACGATTATCTGCATACGTTTCGGTGCACGTTATCGCGATGCGCGTCCGGCGTAGCTGCCGTTGCCGGGGGGTATCGTGAAAAATTCCACGCGTGATTCGCAGATTAAATCGGAACATAATCCGAATGCATTCCATTTTGCGCGCCAAGTATTAAATATCTCTTCGGGGAGGCCCGGTCTCTATTTCAACGGTAGGCGGAAGCGCAAACACCGGCGCGGATAATAAACCAAATAAAGTTCCCGGTGGTTCGTCCGCTCGTTCGGTCGTTCGCTCGCTCGCTCGCTCGCTCGCTCGCTCGCGCGGGCGGTAATTCCGCGACAGCGAGAACGCGTCCGAGGGAGAGAGAACGGGATTTTCGAACGGGTTCCGAACCAATTTTCACCTGGACACTCTCGCGTCCGCCGAGTGCGATTCTTTTTTCCACTCCCGACCGCTCGCGGCACCGTGAAAATATAAATTATTTGGGAATCGAGTTAATCGAACGACCGGCAACGGACCCGGGGAAAACCAAGGTCGGGACAAAAGTCACCGACGAAACGGGGAAAATCGTCGCAGGACGATCGTCGCGTACCGATCGTCCTTCGAGCGGTTCGAGCGGTTCGCGCGAACGTCCGGGACGTCCCCGTTGTCGGGTTCCCCCTCCGAATCGTCGCACAAAGGACGGCCACGATGATAATAATGTATCAACGCGTGCTTTACGAGCGAGCAATTTCGCCGGGAGGCTTATTTGCCCGCGTACGATCCCGAAAGCCCTAACGCTCGAATCCCATCAAACGCGTCTCCCGTACGATTCCCGTCGGACAGGGTATCGAGCGGGGTATCGGGTCGATAAAATCCGCCCAAAGTGTAACTTATTACCCTCCGTGTAGCCGGGATAGCGACCAAATATAACCGTATAATACGCGTCCGGCAAAGAGCGCGGATCAACCGGGATTTCGAAAGAACGAAGCCCCCGGCTCTCCCTCGTTTCTTCCCGTTCCGTGAGCGTCCGCGTGCACATCCGCGTCAGCGTCACCGTCAACGCCGGTCACGAACCAACGGACCGAAGATTACCGGGGAGATTCGATCGGTCGACGCGAGCCAAGGATCGATCGCGAACCGCGAGAAATAGAGAGGCGAGGGGAGGCGAGGCGCCGGTCGAGTTAACAGCGACGCGAATTCGATCCCCACCGACGAGAAAGTACAAAGGTCCCGCTTTGCCGGCCGTTCTCCCGGAAAAATTTCCCCCGCGGAGGACGCAAAAGGAAAAAACTCGAACGAACTCGCTCGAAAAGCAATCCGTCCGTGGCTCTTTTCCATTTTTTCCACCTTTTTTTCGACCGCCCGGAGTAGCGAGCGGAGGAACGAGCGGAGGAACGAGCGGAGGAACGAGCGCTTTGTAAGCTCGCCGTTGGACCCCGGAAATTAGGATTCATCGCGCCGGCTGAATTAAAGTCGAGAAATTTTTTAATTTCGTAATATGCAGATTAGCCCCTCCGAGTCGTATAATTAATTCCGGGCGCATATTACGCGCGTCTAAGTTTTTGCTGATACCGCGCGCCGCTCCCGGCGTCGGCGTCGGCGTCGGCGTCCGTGCGTCGTTTTTTCGCCGTACCCGAACCTCGCCCGTTGATGAAATTTTTGACGCCGGTGTCCGAGGAACGGGCTTCCCCTATCCGCGAGAACGCGCTCGCATCGTCTTCGATCGCGGGCGATTCCTACCTCGATTGTCCGGGAGAAGCGAAATTACGAATCGAAGGACGAACCGAGCGCGAACCGTATCGTCGGGCTCGGGAAGCGTTCGAGAGCGCGGATCCTTCCGTCGAAGAATTCAACAAGTACGAGAAATTTTATCGGCCAAGTTACAAACTCTGGCAATGGAGTCGGAATTATCCGGATCTCCTCTGCACGATCGAGTGCACCGGGAAGCGGTCCAGAGCCCGCGTTAAAACTAATTAACGTCGGGACGGAAAGACCCGTTAGCGAAGTCGTTGATAACTTTAACAAGAAAAACCGAAACTGCTCGCGGGAAACGACGTTCAACGCTCCGGACGTACCGCGTTCGCGAGAGGAACGCGTGTTTCGGGCAAGAGGGAACAAGACCGATCCGTGGGGTAATTTTTCGTCGATTTCGTCGGTACGATTGCACGCGCGCGCGGTTCCTCCGCGTTCCCGTCGAGGGGAAAACGCCGGAGGAAGCGACGCTCTCGTCCCGGCAAAAATAATATTTCACGGTCCCGTTCGGCCTCGTCGGCAGCCCCTGGCATCGATCGGTCCTCGGCGTCGAAATGCTCGTTCGCGCGTCACGGCGACGAGGGCCGGGGGTGTCCTCGTCGCCCCGGCTACGATTTCGATTCCGGCTCTTAACGGTACGCGCGTCGAGGGTGAAAGGTTTCTTTCTCGCGAGGAACGGTCGCGAAGGAACGCGTCCGGGCGCGCGCGATCTCTCGTCTCCGAATCGCGGTACGGGATCGGGAGGGATCGAAAAGCCGGACGGGAAGATTTTCGTATCCGGGGAGGAAGGTCGTCTCGACGCGAAAGCCCCGAATCTCCCGTCGACGTTCGCATTAGTTTCGAGCGCGTCGGCTCGAGCCGTTACGTCCGGAGTGCGTAGATAATGCGGAGTAAGGCTTTGGAAGGGCTCTCCGGCGACGGAAGAGCGACGGGATGCCGGGTGGCTCGACGGTGGCCGAAACGAGCGAGCGAGAACCCCTCGTTGGCGACACCTTGCGCCGATGTCTCGATACACCGTAAATAATCGTACTCGTATCGCGGGTACTCCGACCGAGCTCCCTCCGGCGCCCTTTCCGTCTCGCGGAGCTCGTGCGCGCGTTACCGCGATTCTATCTCCGCGGTCCGCGAGCAGGCTGCGACATTGGGAAAACTGCGCCGTTTTTGTTTTCCTCGGACGATTTATCGCCGGTGCGGTGCGACGGTGCGACGGTACGATGGCTCGCGCCCGCCGAAACTGATCGCGGTTACGTGCCAGCGCGGCCGCGTCGCGTCCCTTTCTTTTTTACCATTTTCCTCGAACCGGGAAACGAGGAATCGGCTCAAACTCCGGGAGGAAAGGTTCCGGCGAGCGCGCGTTTCGAGACGGTCGGTGTCGTTGGCTCTCCGACGCGAACTTTCGACCGCTTCGTCGAATTTTAAGAACGATCGATCAACGTCCCGTTCGACGGAAAAGTGCTCGCGTCTCGACGGAGGGAACGCGCCGCGGTGTCCGGAGAGTCGGCGGAAACGCTCGAAAAACAACCGGCCCTCCCTCGCTCCGCACGGAAAACGCGAAAACACTCGTCGAACCGCTCGACGAGTATTTATCGAGTCCGATGCTCGTTCCGGCCCTCGGCACCGTTCTCGCTCGCGATAAAACGAGACGTTTTCGAACCGTCCCGAATCGCCCGCTCGGCACCTTTTTATCGACCCTCGCCGCCTCCTAACGAACTTTCCCAGTCCCGGAGATCGTCCTCCGACTCGAAACTTTGAAACGTTTCGCGCAAACGAGATCGATGTCGCGCAAATACGTCCCTCCGAACGATCCGATCGAGTTTACGAACAAACGAACGAACGAACGAATCTTCTCGGAACGGTAGCGCGCTCTCTCGGTCGTCTCGGAAGGATCGGCGCGATTCTTGGAGCGTAAATAAAAAAGAAGCTCTTTGAGCCCGGTTCGTGCTTGGAGGACTCCGGAGGTAGAAAAGTCACGCGACGGTCGGTCGCGCGGCAAAAAAGGGGAGTAATAAACGGCAGGACGTCTCGGCGGGTTCCTTTCATCCGAAGATCTCATATTCCTTTGCCGAAAAGTTGCTCGCGTCGCGAGGGCCCGAACTCCGCCGCGGAGGGGGGAAGAAAATTAGGCAGCGCCGTCGAGAGCTCACCCTCACGGTGATGCCAGCTTTTCCTCAAAGAGCAGGACCGCCGCAACGAGGGAGACGCGTCTGATAATCCACCGACGGAGGACTGTCGCGCAACTTCCCCGCAGGAAGTCGCTCTGTTTACCATTCTAAAGACGTCTTTAATATATAACGGGCAATTTTCCTCGCTCTATGCCCGTAAACTTCTTCGAGAAATTGGATGTTCTCGAAGAGGGTCGCCGGTGTCGTCGTCGTCGACGTCGTCCTCGTCTCTCTTTCTCCCTCCGTCTCCGTTCTCTCGTTCGATCCGGGGGAACGTCCAACGTCGACGACGCGACTGGGACGGGTAGACGGTTTCGAAGAGATCGCAACGACCGGGAGCTCCGATTCGACGAGCCACCGTCTCCTCGAAAGAACCGCGAACGAGCGAGGACCGTTTTCGGCGCGCTTCTTTCGAACACGGTCGCCGTTACCTCGAGAAACGTTGCAGCCGCGTTTCGACTCGGCGCGGGTGTCGGAAACGACGGAAACGTAACGTCCGCGCGTCTCGATATCGAGCGCCGCTACCCGTCCCGTTCTCGTAGTCGTTATCGTTATCGCGAGATGTTGTCGCGAAACGACGAACTCGAGGCCATTGTTTCGCAAAGGAGGACACCGAGCGCGTCGTTGGCGGCCGATCGGTGGCCGACTTCTCCTCCCGGGTTTCCAATTTCTTCCGTTTCGAGAGGGTTTCGTCCTCGAACGGCCCATTCCCGACGAGCGACGATCCTTTTTCGCGGCGAACGACCCGTTCGAAAGACGAGCGAACGAACGCGCGGAAAATCGGGCTCGTGGTAAGGTTCGTGCGCGCGCGGGCGCGCCGAGAGAGAGAATTTAACGAGACTATTTCGTCGAAGCACCTCTCCGGGAGAGACGCGCGCGCGTTCGAGAGGGTGTATCGTCGCCGGCGGAACACTCCCTTCGCATAGTTTGCATACTTTCGCCGGTTCTCCCGTCGATCCACCGCCCCGGATACCCGAGACTCGGCCCGGGAGACGCGCCGCAGCCTCATTAAGGACTCTTAGGAACGCGCGTAAAACAAACGAGATTATCCCGACGGAGAGACATCGATACCTTCGCTGCCAAATCGCCGGACGCATTCTCGGAGAAACCGCGCGAGATCCTCGAGACCCGAGGAAACGGGGAATTTCGAACGAGTCGTTCTCGGTGTACCGACCTTTGCGCGACGTTTTCGCGATCGTTTGCGACGAGAAGTTTCGCCTCGACGCACACCGATCGAGGATTCGCGCTCGCGCGGTTCGACTTTTTTTTCGACGAAACTTTCGATCGCGTCGCGAATTCCAAGGTTCGGTGTCCGCTTCGCGAATATTCTTCCCTTCGGCGTCCGTCCGACGGATCACCCTTCCGACTGGCCTCTCCCGGGTCGTCTTTGTTCGTCGGTCGATTTTTTCCCGTTATTCTTCCCCGTGTGGCGTCCACGGCCTCCGACGTTTACCGTCTCTGGTCTCGGTGACCCGGTTTCCGCCTCCGTCCCTTCCTTTCGCCCCGGACGCGAATTATCGCCAAGTAACGCCGGCGCACCGGTCTTTTTATCTCGCCGTAGGATTATAACGTCTCCGTCATCCCCCCGGGATAATTTATCGAAGTCTCGGTAGGGGTAGGGGGCGCGGGGCGCGGCGAGGGACTCCGACGCCTCCGCGAGAATTTATCGACGGGTGTCCTTATAAAACATCCGAGCGGCGAGTACGGCGAACCGCAAGGGTCGAAGGAACGCGCGCGTCGCTATTTACGGGATTCGAGAAAGAATTTCGATCCGGCGTCCCGTTCCCCCTTTCGGGATTCGCCGAAAGAAAGGAAAGAGGTCCGAGAACGGCGCTCGGTATTTGTCCCGTGGAAGGCTCGAACGCGTTCGTAGTTTCCGTTCGCGCGGCAAAGCGGACGAGGATCGGCGCACGGGGTTCGTCGTAACGGGATTCCCGATCGCGGCAGATTTTCTCCGGTTTGTAAATTTCCGAGTGCCGCGGGCTCGGTTCGCTCGTCCTCGGGGAGTTCGCGACAGGTGGCAGGGCCCGATGTCTCGAGCGTCGCGAGACGACTTCCTCCGTAGCTCGCGCGAGCGGTCCTCGTAAAGCGAGGATCGTCCCTCGGGAAACGGGCCGGATAAACGCGACGCGACGCGGCGCGGCACCGGCGACGAACGGTGGCTTCGTTAATTCGATTCCTCCCGATCGAAGCTCGCGCCGGCGTCCGTTGAAAACTTTCCGATCGAGTTACAGTCGCGTCGGAATTCTCCGCGAACGAGAGAAACCCGGCCAAAGGGTGGGAATTCGTTGCGCTCGAATTTGCGAAAAATAACGAGGAGGAGAGTCGCGCGAGACTCGAAGCCACGCGGTGAACGTCGACCGCGGCAAACGGAGTTTACCCCCGATTCGAGTTCGACCGACGGAATCGCGTCCCGCGACCGAGCGATCGATTCGGCCGCGATCTCACCGAGTTTCCCTCCGACTCCCCGTATCGACGTCGCGGCCGCTAATAACCAACAACGAGGAGCACGATCGAGAGAAATTTGCTCCGTTCGACTTTCGAGTCGACGAGTTCGATCGTTCGGTTTTTGGTCGCCGGCCGATTCGTCGACGATGCGTAACGGCTCTAATGGTTTTATCGACCGTACGGGGCGGGGTACGGTGCGATTTTAAAAACGCGGGGAGAATGCATTTGCGTCGCCAATTTCCAATCACCGCGACCGTGCGGTAATCGAAAACAACAGAGACGCGTCGCGCACGAACGAGCCACCGGAGACAACGAAATTGATTCGTTTATAAGAGCCGGAGGCTTTATTTTAATAGAACCGGCCCGGTTAATTGCGCGCGGATTTTAGGCAACGCCGCATCCTCGACGCAACGCGCTCGCGACCGGGAGAGCCGAGTTTCCGCGCTACGAGCGGAAAGTTCCCCTCGATCGTCTCTGTTTCGTCGAATTAACGTTTATTAGTTTTCTCTTAAGCGGAACGTAAATTCCGTCGGTTATCGTTCGGCTTCTACCGCGCTAATCCGAACGCGGCAACGCAACGCGACGCGCGCCAACTATTCCGGAATTTCGCGGGGCTTCCTTTAATCTACCGTTTCGTTCGATGCTCGAAAGTCGTTTCCGTGCGCGCTTCGACGACTTTGCGTTCGAACGGCGCGGAATACCGCGGAGAGGCTCGCCGAAAACTGTCCGATTCCGAAAACAGTGGCAGCGCAGCGCTTGGAAAAAATAATACGGCCGGTCGGAAACGGGTCCGGGTCCGGGTCCGGGTCCGAGTCCCCCTCGGCATGTGCACGGTTTTCCACCACGTGTTCCTCCCGAGCAGCACGTGGCGAGCTTTCCTCCGACTGTCCCCGACCACGTGTTACGAGACTCCTCCAGGAAATTAACGGCTATTAGCGTTTCCCGGAGTGCCTTCGACACCGTCTCGAATTACGACCTGGGCGACGAATCGATCCGTGCCACCCGCTGCCCGAAACCTGGACGAATCGCTCTCGGCCTCGCGTTCCTCTCGCGATTCGAGCACACCGCGGAAAAATTTCCTCCGCTCCCGTAGAATTCCTCGAGAAGGCGAGGGGAAACTGTTCGATCGCGCGGTATCGTTTCGCGAGGTTGCGTTATCGTTGGCCGATCGTCGCTAAAGCGGGTTTCGAGCGCGGTTTACGGGACGAGGGGAACCGCGCGTATCGGTTCCGGGCGCGAAGGTAAACCGACGGGAGGCAGCGTTAACGCAAATTACCGGAACGGTTTCGGCCGCGTACGATCGGGAGGAACGCCGTTCGCCGTCGGATCGATCCGCGGGCTCGAAAGTTTGCGGCGATGGTTTTCCGCGGGATCGTTCGGAAGGTTTACTCGCGGCGGAACGCGCTTCGGCGTTCGTTTCGTTCCCGGTCGTAAACGACGACCCATCGCCGGTGATTAAAACGGACGTTTTCTTCGTTTCGAAGAACGACCGTCGAGGTTCGGTTTCGGTTCAGGTTTTCCCTTCGGGGTCCGAGCCGCGTTATTAAACGTTAACGAGACCGTTCGAGTTTCGGTAATAGCGGTCGAAAGAAGCGCGCCGTAAAATCGACGCTTCCACCTGCCGGTGATCGTCGACCGAGGCTCGTTTCTTTCGGTGCCACGAGAGAGGATTTTACGAGGGCCCGGAGGCGCGCGCGATCCGACCGAGGGCGAGTAGACGGGTCCCACCCTCGCGGTCCGGTCCGGGCCCTTTGCCTCGGAGCCGATCTCCAATTTCGTGATTTACAACGGTTCCGTCGTTAACGGCCGCGCGATCGCCCGGCCGCAAATCGACGCCGAACGCGATAAATAGCGCGGGAGGAGGTGTTAAGCCGTATTTAAATTTAAATCGCTATCTCTCGCAACGAGACCCGTGTTCCGACCGTTACCGACCGACCCTAATGTCCCTGTCTAATCGCCGCTAATACCGCTCGCGGTTTCTCTCGGTCGGAGTCTCCGCGTCGCTCGTCCTCTCCGTCCGTTTCGATCGACTCGCGCCGGTGGGTGTCTTTGCCGAGCTTGCGACTCCCAGCGTTAAACGTCATTGCCTCGCGGCGGGGACTCGTTTCGCGCGAATCGCGGCCAACGATCGTCGAGAACGAGTCCCGGTCGGCGGTCGCGGGTCCGAAGATCTCGACGAACGAGAGAGCCTCGATCGTTGGAATCTACCAGCTCCTCTTCCGATCGAAGAAGCACGGCTTTCGCCGACGACGCGACCGTAAATTTTCGACAGAGTTGGCCCGAACCGTCGATCGACGCGATAAATCCGAAAATCAGCGCGGAGGCGCCGTTAACGAGTTCGCGTCGCGAGCTCGCGCGCGTTCGGCAATGATATCGGCGGCGTGCTTACGGGAATCTGGGGAGCCGCGCGTTAACCGGGGATTTATATCTGTATAAAGGCGTGACTAAAAATCGCCATATATCACGTTGCACCGTGTTGCATGCTGGTTACGGCCCTACCGGGGTTGGCCGACGAGGCTAAGCCGGGGTAAACCACGAGTCGTTTGTCATGCTTTTTACTAATAAGCCGTTCTCCTGCCGTTCCGTGCTCCAACGCGGCCACGGTATTGCCAAGCTCGCGTCCGCTCGGAAAATTGGCAACGCGTCTACCGGCGAAACCTTCGACGCCGAGAGCGGATCGTTGCTCCTCTCCGGTCCTGTGAAAAACGGTGACGACGGGTCCGTTCGATTGTTTTTTCCCGGGGCCGTTCTCCCCGGGCGAGAATCGGCGATACGTCGACGGGAAAGACGCATCGCCGAGCACCGCGATATCCGCCGCGGATCCGTGGAGCCGGAGCGCGAATCTCGCGGCACCGTTTTCGGGTAAATCTTCGAAACGGGGAAAGATATCTTCCGCGAACGAGACTCGAGACGGGGAATGGAGGAAAAATTGAGCGGTAAATAATTCGGAGCGTCGGGGACGAGGCCGCGTCCGCGTCCGCGTAACGGATACGCTCGAATTTCGTCCGGACGTGCGCGCTTTGCGGGTAAACAAACGGCACTTCATAAACCGGCGGCCGCGATACGATCTGGCCGTTATTTATCGACCTTTCGGATTTACCATCGTGCATGCGCACTCGTGAAATTAGTTTGCCTCGAATTATCTTTCGACGCAGCCGACCGATCGCGCGCCGATAACCGCGCGTCGAAATTATTGCGCCATTGAAATCCATTTTTCGTTGGCAGCGCGCGGACCGCCCGACGATCCGTTCGAAAAGTTTCGCTCAACTTGGCGATCGACGTTCGAAGATCTCTTTGCCTCGAGGAATCCGAGCGAATCGCGAAGAAGGTTTTCGCGGGGTTGCGCGTTCGCTCGATCGGCCGAACGGCGAGAGCCACCTTCGAACGCGAAATTTAAATATTCCTCGGGCCTTCCATCTAGCCGGCAGCAACCGGTGCAACCCTCCGAAATTCGTTCCGCTCCGTGTCCGCGTTGCCGGACGTGAAATATAAGGCAATTTCATGAACCATTAAGAATGGAAGTTCATAAGTCGGTAGCACGTGTTTTCGGTGTTAACCCGTGTAGAAGGCGAAATGAGATTTTTCGAAGGGTGGGCCCCGGCTCGCGCCCCTCGCGCCCCTCAACGCCCGTATGCGTCCCTCGCGTCCCTCGCGTCCCTCGCGACCCCCGGAACGGCATTGACGTATAACGGGTGTCCTGCGGGGGCGATGCAGCCGGCGTACGATCGAGCATCCGTCTTACTCCGGCGTACGCGTCGCGGCTGGGATTTATCCGGCCGAAGAATGCGACCGTCCCGTCGCGTTCGCGGGGATGGAAGCGATTTTTTACGAGCGAGCTCGACACGGGAACTCGATTCTTGTCTTCCTCCTCCGGCCGCTGTACCGACCCTCGCGTGCCCGATACGTCCGACGGCGCGGCGCGGCGAGCGTTCGCGAACGCCCCGACCGACGAGGGAGGAACCTCCTCTATAATTTTACCCCTCTGTAATTTATCTCGCGACGCGGCTGATAAAAAAGCCGACAGCCGCGACGCGTTCGCCGGCAGCGTAGCGCGCGAGAACGACCAACCGGCTGAAATTTCCTCGATCCGATTTTCGTTCCCGACGTCGATGCGCGCTAACCCTCGTTCGATTTTTCCTCTGGAAACGCGCCGCGTTTAATAATTACTTTGTATGCCGGTTCAAAGGGATTCGGATAAATTAATCGAATCGGCTTTCAAAGTTACTGTGCCGCGCGCGCGCGTGGACTCGTTCCCCGCGAAACTTTAACGTTTTTCGACGTCGAAACCGCCCCCGGCAGGATTCTTCCGTTATCGCGTTATTCAATTAGTCCGTCGTTTCGGGCAAACAGAGCTCGTTCGAATGCCAAAAGGTTCGAGCTTTCTCGATTGTTCGGGATCGCGCTTCGCCGATCGGCGGACCGCGCTCCGGTGCAGTTTTATTATAATGCGAGCAATACCGCGGCGGGAACGTAAAATGAACGCGGTCGTGTTTGTACAACGGAGAATTCCGATCGTTCCCGCGTACGTACACGCGCGATAAAAATTAATTAACACGGCATCGGTGAACTTGCGCGCCTCTGCCCCGCCCGTCCGACACAGTTGGCTCCGATGCGCCGCGAATATTTCGCGAATAATAAAACAGCCCGGACACGATCGTTAACGGAAACTGCGCGATAACACCTGCGGCACGTTGTTCCCCCGGAGAAACTCCGAACACCGCGGACGCGGACGCGGACGCGGACGCGTTACGTGTCCTTTTTACCGGTTCCGCTCGACCGACGACCGGGATAATTCCGCGCGAGCACTCAAAGGATTTGCCGAATCGTCGACGAGCGATCGCGTCTTTCCTCCGTCGACTCGAACCGATCCGGCTCGGAGGAGAGAAATTTCAGGGGGCGCGGACGAGACGTTGACGAACGCGAAATTAAGCGGAAAAATATTGCTCCCCCGGAGCCTCGGGTCTCGCCGAGTGCGCGCAAACAACTCGGGAGAAGGAGAGAAAAAAAAGAAATCCATTTCCGTCGATCGGCGAGAGCTCGATAAACGGGCAGGAAACTCTGGTACGCGACCTGGAAGCTGTCCAAGCTGGACACCTCTCGAAGAATACGCGCCACGGTTCGATATTCGGCCGTCGTGTAACCAACGTTTACGCTTCCGCGGAAACAACGCTGTCTCTCTCTCGTTGTCGCTCTCGCTTCGCTCGTTCGGCTCCAAGTGGCCCCGTTAATTTATTCTATTCTCCGGCGTGGAATATCCAGGCAGCGCCGCTACCGGGCAGCGTAGCGCGGCAAAAAGGGTGAGGGGTATGAATGTCTTTAATAGTAGCGGCGTCGGTTGACGCTGCGAGTTTTGACAGACAGCTCCTCGGGGCACAATGGGGGCCGGGCGGCGCACAATGCGGCCCGGGTACAATCGCACCAAATTATACATGCGCGTACGAGTTCGCTTAGGTAGGTACGCGGAGCATTCAGCGCGTTAACAGAATAGGAATACGAAATTCGAATACAATATACGCGGTTTAACCTGCCGTCTCTCTCCTCCCTCTCGGCCCGCGTCACGATGAACGCACCGAAGGTTCTAACGAAGATAGACGCGGGCACCCCCTCGGTTGCCGCGCTTTCGTCTCTTCTTCCCCCTGCCTCGGGTTCGTTCTTTTCTTCGCGGCTCCTCGTTTCCATCCCTCGAGCATACCTGTCCCGAGCGCGTCTCCGGTCTACCGTCTACCGTCTACCGTCTACCGTCTCCTGTCGCCCGTCGAGCTCTCGTCTCTCGATTCCCGCGACACTCGACCGAAGAGTTTCGGTCCCGTCGTTTAACTTCGTTTCGCGAGCACGGCGGAGGGCGAAAGGGGGCCGCGCAGGTACAAGGAAAGGGCAAAGGGAACTCGACTCGACTCCCGACGGGCCGGAGGTTCCTATTAGCGCGGAACCTCGTTATTATTAGCCGCATCGATCGAAGGGTGCGGATAATTCGTTCGGAGCGCCGAAATCGTTCTTCTCCTGCTCGCGTTCGACTTTTCCCGATCTCGAGCTTCGAAATTCGGGGAAACGAAGAACTCGAGATCCCTTCTCGCTTCTCGTCGTCTTTATTCCCGTTCGGACGCGCCGGTATTTCGATGGACCTCTCCGAGACGGTCGAAGGGTGTCGGATACCCGGCAGGGTGATCGACCGGTTTATTTCTAGCGACCTTTCGCGACTGTTCGACTCCGCCGCGTTCGAGACCAAAGGCGGTCCATCGCCGCTTCTCCGTAAATTTCTCTCGGCAAACTGGATCGAAACGGTCGATCGCGAGAACGAATCGTAGAAACGGAACGCAACGTAGGATCGCTGTTGAGCTCGAAACTCGGTGGAAGCGGACGCAGCGACCGGGACTCTTTAAAGATGGAGCGGGGAAATATCGAAGGACCGGTCGCGGAAGCTCCGGTTCGCGTTCACGGGAGCGTAAATCGAGCAAGAGCGTAGAAAATCGCGCGCGGGACGATCGGTGCTCGGGTATGCACCGGGGAGCAGTCGCGCGCGTTTACCCGTATACGTCCGGAGGAAACGTATTCACCGACCGCGTAGCCTTCCTCCGTGACGGCAGCTGGTTCATTTATCTTGCACGGACACTCTTGTCTCCGTGTCCCTTTATTTTTCACTCGATACGAGGATCTCCGACGCGCGCGGCCTTTATTCCCGTAGGACGCGAGCCGTCCAGTTTCCTCCGCTATCGAGGCGACACCGATCGCCCGGAAGAAGCCGCTTCCGTTTATCGAGATCGAGCCCGGCGCACGGTCTTTCCTCGACTCGACCGTGAGAACTCGCTGGATTTTCCGAGGCTGGGAAAATTGTTTCCACCTTGCCGCGGAGAAACCCTCGATCCTTCGGAGACTCGAAGGTTCGCGAGAACTCGACCCTCTCGTCCCGAATCGATCCGCGAACCGGCGCAGGATCGACTTTCCAGCTTCTCGGAACTCTCTCGGTCGCCGCGGATCGATGCCGGCCGAATTCGCGTTCGAGGCATCGCGGCGCATCGACCGACGAATATTCGTAATTTACCGCACCCGCTTCGACCGGGTCCGTTCCTCGATCCCTCGTCTCCCAATTTCGTTTCTTTCTCCGCTTTTCTCGCTTTTCCCAGCGTCCTCCCGACCCGGCCCGCCCCCGGTCCGCGGCGCCACTCCTCTCCTCGCGCGGTCTATCCTTTCATTTTCTCCGCTCGCTTTTTCGCCCGTTTGTCAATTTTCTGCACCAACGGGAGAAGTCGATCCGTTCTCCCTCCCTCCCTCCCTCTATTCCTCCCGTTCTCCGTGCCGCCTCTCCCTCGACATTCCGCCGGATGAGAATTTGACGAGGTAAACACACGGGCGTCTCTTTTCTCCTCTTTTCCTTTTTTTCTTCGGCACGACGGTCGTAAACGCTCGTCGGCCCGACGCTGATTTATGCGCACGGATCGCAAATTAATGTTGACTCCGCCGCGACGCTTCGTCTCCGCCGCGACGCCGGCTCCTCTTTCTCCCGTCGTCCTCGTTCGATCCTCCCGATCGTCCCGATCGTCCCCGACTCGGCGTTCCTCGGGCCCCCATCCCCGATCGACGTTTTAATTTCTTCCTCCGTGAAATTCGAGGCTCGCGAGTACTTTCCGAGTGTTCGATTTGGCAAACACCGCGATTAATGAGCCTCGATGTTCGAGGGTTTTTCAACGGTCGGTTCGGTCGAACGATAATAATCGTCGAATCCTCTTACGTCGAAGGAGGAGGACGCGATGTTTTGCTCGGCGGGTCGTTCGATCTTGCGGGAGCTTCCTCGCTCGGACGGTCCGCGCTTAATTATTCCGCGTAAGAGGCTTACCGTTGGACGCGTGGTTCGGAACCGAAGCCGGCTCGGCACCGCTCGAGCGCGCGATAACTTCCTCGTACCGTACCCGGTATCGCGCGAGCCTCGATGCGAGGGAAAACGACCTTCGGGAGGATCGCGGAACCCGGCCGCGAGCCCTCTCGAGAACGAGGACCGAGAACCTCTTCGCGCGGGAAAATCTCTGTCCACGCGAACTCGAGAAACGAAAATTTCCATCGCGAGAAGTAACCACGGCCGTGCGTCGACGAGGAACGAAGGCAAGGTGCGTCCGGCGAATCGATTTCCGCGCGCGCTGGTTTCGTTTTTCTCCCGATCGCGACGGACGACTCGCGAGTACCCGGGAATCTCGCCGCGAGAAAAAAAAGAGGAACGAGGCGTCCCCCGTGCCGTGGTATCGTTCGACGGAACCTCGATCGAATTCGAAGGGTAATTAACGGAACGTCGTCGCGCGATGCCCGATAAAGTTCAAAGGATTTAATCCGGTCGAGCGATCTTCCCGATCCAAAGGGAGCGGAGGAAACGAGATCGACGAGCCGAGGGTTCCGGGGTGGAAAATAACCTCGAGTTTGTTTTCTTTCGCCGTGGAACGTCGATTCTCGAGCCCGACGTCGAAACGGACAATCGTGGGGGTAGTTTTTGCCCAAGGATCCGGCGATTAGGTGCCGCTTACTCCGCGAGCGTTAACGTACGATCGCCGGTACGTTTTCCCGGCATCGCGTTGCGCGCCGGGAAACCTCGCAACGAATCTTTTTCGTCCGATCGATCCCCCACCTCGGCGCAACTAACGAATGGAAAGTTCTCGGCCGAGAAGACCTTCGGGGTTCGAACGAAATTTTACGACCGGTCGTTACTCGTGCCGCGATTTTTCAACGTGACTAACGCCGACGAAGAAAGTAATAAGGGAAGTAAAGTTTCGCGCGCGCACCTCTCCCGTCTCGATGCTTTCTTTCGCTTCCCCCTGTACCGCGCCGCACTCCCCGGCACCGTCTCGACTAATTGTTTCCGATAAATACGTTCGAGACTCGACTCGAGCGCGGAAACTGGATCGTTCCCCGGTCGTTCCGCATCGACGATACACGATTTTTTCAATCGATCCCGACTCGAACCGCGAGTCTCGCGTCGCCGTTCGTCCGACGGATTACGAAGTTAACGTTCGATCGTCGTCCCGAGAACCTTTCGCGAAACTTTCCGCCTCGAGGTGGCCACGACCGGCCCTTCGAAGCGGGCTCGGTTTTTCGAAGCGAGGGTGGGTCGCGTCGCGTCGCGTCGTCTTCGGCGTTTCGACGATGGAAAATTGCGAGCCACTTTTTCCCGAGCGATACCGCCCCCTCGTTCTTGCCCCTTGCGCCCCGTCTCGTATTTTTTCAGCCCGGCGAGGGTAGTAATCTTCGAAATTAAATTTTCCGCCGCCCGGACGCTCGAGGGAAAAGACGCGATACCTCGTCGTCGCGTTGCCGGGAAAATTCAGTTATTCGTAAGAACAAAGGGACTC
The DNA here is from genome assembly GCF_051014685.1 of Ptiloglossa arizonensis. Lineage (NCBI taxonomy): Eukaryota > Metazoa > Arthropoda > Insecta > Hymenoptera > Colletidae > Ptiloglossa > Ptiloglossa arizonensis. The sequence continues at coordinate 27,850,328 of NC_135051.1, forward strand.
GCCGGGAATCCCGTCCATTGTTTCCGGGGGACGGATCTTCGCCCCTCGTTCGCGCGTCGCTAAAGGTGACTCGAGTACGAGCAACGAGATTATTCTTCCCCTTTTAACGTACTTCCGACGAGTCTTCCGTTTCCGTTTCCGCGCTCGTTTCGTCGATCGACCCGCGAAAATTCCGTTCGGCCGCGAACGTTACCAACGCGGCCACTTTTTCTTTCCTAACGATCCTCGAAGGGACGTTATCCTCCACGGACGGGGAAAAACCCGCGATGGCTTCGCTCCGGTAACCGAAGAATAAAAAACAAAGGCGGACGCGGTGGGAAGAATTTCTCGTTGCGAGAGCAACGGTGGAAAAAAGTTACGACGGTTCTCGAATAAAATAAAACGTATCCCTCGAAGAGCAAACGAACTCGTCCGGTATCGAGTTTCGGAGGGCCGTCCTCGTATTTTCCCGCAACTTTTCTTTCGGGGAACGTTTCCTTCGGAGCGACGTACGCGAACGCATCGGTGCCCGCCGAACGCCACCTTCCGCCCCTTTAAAATTTTCACCCCCGTCGTCTTAACGCCGTTGCTAATTGGACCGCCAGCTTCGAGCAGCTTCCACGGTTGTTTTTCCCGTCCTCGAAGCTCGCGTTCCTTCTCGGAGTCGGTGATTCGGTCCTCTTCGTTTCGTTCTCGTTGATTATTTTTAACGTCGAGAGCGTGTCGCGAATCGCTACCGCGGGAACTCGAAATCTGGTTAATTCGCGCGTTCGTTCCGATCGCTCGGTAGAGGCGCGCGGCAATAATAATAATAATAATAATAATAATAATAATAATAATAATAATAATAATAACAATAATAATAGGAAAGGCGAGGCGTTAAAGGGAATCGCGCGTACGAAGCAAAGTACCGGTTCGAATCGTTCGCGAATGAAAAATGATAGGAAAGCTCGGCGAGCGGGCGAGTGGCCCAGTATCGACGAATCGGTCCGCGCGTTCCCGACGTTTCCCCGTTAAAACGATTCGAAACGCGTTCATTGCCGTGCCGGCGTCGTTCCACCCGACGACTTAATTTCACGAAACGAATACGTTGTTTCGAGGAAACGAGGGGCTCGATTAATATTTATCGGACGCGAATCCCTTGTTTACATTGGAAAACGAAATTCGAAACGAAAGTCGATCGTCCGGGTATTCGACGAACGTTCTCGTCGCGCGCCGGTATCGCAAAAATTTCGGGGCGCAGGAGGGTAGACGCGGCGCGTTCCATCGGAGCTTTTCGAGGAATTGTTTCGATCGCGAACGGTTCGAATATTTGCCCGATGCTCGCTTTGCGCGCTCGAAACCGTCCGTTTCGATCGGCGTTCGCTCCTTCGGCGAGCCGGTTCTCCGGCGCTCGCTCTTGCGAGCGGTGCGTTCGTAATTGCGGCCGGCCGAATCGCGAACCCTCGGAACGATCCGGCTCGGAGAAAGATTTCGAATCGATCCGCGACGGCCGGGAATTCGAGGCCGAATATTTTCATCGTCGTATCCGTTCGCGCGGTCGATCGGCAAAGTCCCGCCGCTACGGCGTATAATTCCACGGGAGCGTATCGTTCGCGAGCGATCGAACGCCGAATCCTCGAGCGTCCGCTCGAGCGGGATTTAGCGAACGGTGAGCGCGCTAGTTAAACCCGATAGTGGGAGCGAAGGCTTCGAAACGAGAGATTTTGTACGTTTATTTGTCGTATCGATATCCTCGACGGGGCGTAATGCACGAGCACAGGAAGCGTGGATTCGCACTGGATTCCGCGCCGTCTCCCTCTCTCGCGGTCCTCTATAAATCTCGCGGCGCAATATTGCGGGAGCGACGCGAGCGCGACGAAAAAAAACCAGAGGGGGAAGGAAACAAAAACGAGCCAACAAGAAACGAAAAACGAAAAACGAAAAACGAGAAACGAGAAACGAGAAACGAAAAAAAGGTACGCGTTATATATAGCCGCGGTAACGACCGTCGCGTCGCTAGCTGCGATTTACATCGCACGACCGGCGATCGTAGCTCGAAACGGAGGAGGGCCTAAATTTTTGATCGCGCGCGCGACTCGCCGATCACCCGCCGATGATCAGGTTCGAAGAACCGGGTGATTCGCCGCGTCGCGCTCCGTTTCCGCGGTCTTGGAGGAAAACCGGCGATCGCTCCTCGTCGGAATATTTCAAGAGAGATCGCGACGTCGGCTAGACGAGCGAACGCGTACGTCCTATCTCTCTGTCTCTGTTGGAGATTTTCCATTACGGGCCGCAAGATTTCCCGCATCCTCGGCGGTCCCTTCGAGCGAGCGTCCCGTAGCTGCTCTCGGCGCGCGTGTAAATTGGCGGCTTTCGTTGCGACAACGGCTGCCGCTGCCCCCGCCCTCCCGAGCGTCTGGTTTAATGGCGCGTCTACCAGAGGGGGGTTCAATTTTCTCGCCCGAACTCTCTTTGACGCAAAGAACCAAAGGGTGCGAGGGCACGTATCGCTCGACGCTCTCTTTTCGCCCCGCTTTGCCGCGAAACCCTTCCGAAAGTCTCCCATTTTCTACGCGCCCCTCGCCCAACGAGGTTAACAATAATTACGAATTTAAGTAGGAGTTTATTAAATTTGCGAGGCTCGCGCTTCAAACGAAACGCTCGTCGACCGGCGAAGGAGGCGGAGAGCTCGTCGCGCTGTTCGTCGCTCGACGACGACGACGACGACGATGACGGTTACCGCAAAGCGCGCTTCGACGCGTAAAAATCTGGTCGCGCGGATGCACAAGGCGTCCGGGCATCGGGCGGAAGGGCCACCGCAAAGGGAATTTGTTTTCGGCGTGCCGGTTCGACCGATCGAGCGAGTTCTCGCTCGTTAGCGAGCGCGACAAGGGGTTATCGTCCATCGTTGGTCGTTTTCGCGCTCGGGGCCTCCGAAGAGTCCGCGGAAACGATTCGTCCGTGTAAAAGGGCTCGATCACCGGTACGGGCGGTCGTCGAGGTTTTTTCCTCTTTTCCCGATCGAAGGTGCGAACCGCGGACGGTCTCGTTTCCTTCTCGGCTCGGATTTTCTTCGCGTTCCGCTTTGTCCGTACGGAGCGCGACGAACTCGTAAAGCGATTATCCCGATCCGCGCGGGCCGCGAGCAAACGAGCTCGCAACGAAGGGTCCCGGTCCCTTTGATCGACGCCTTAATGAAAGGATCGTCGTCGACGTCTCCGTCGAGCGACCGAAATGGAAGGGAAGCGGCGGCCGCGCGGAGGTGCGAAAGACCGGCCCTTCGTAAAATAACACCGCCGGCGTAACGACCTTTCCGGCTCTCCTTTTTTCCCGGGAACCCGCTCCCCGTATCGCCCTTTCGAGGAGCCAAGTACCGAGTCAAAGGGGCGTACCTACCGGCTAATTCGACGATGCGCCCGAGGAGAGAGCGAGCCAGAGCTCGAGCTCGAGCTCCAGAGAGGGAGAGAATGTCGCGAAACGAGCTTTGATTCGTTCGGTCCGAGATTACAGAGAGGAGAATCTGATACCGAATTCCAACGTCGTCCGCGAAATTACAAGTCCGGCCGACCGGTTTCCACCGCGTCGAGGAAATTCTGCCTCGGAGAATCGTTTTATCGCCGACGGGGCCGCCGCGTGGAATTCTTGGACCTCCACCCCCCGGTGGGTCCGTCGGTGTCGAAACGAGACGACCTCTCGTCGTTTTCGAGTCGTCGAGAACGGCTTCGCGGGACTCGCGAATTCTCGGACGTCGCGGTGTTTCCGCTCGGCGTTGACCGGGCGTTTTTCTCGCGTCGTTTCCCACCGTCGCTCTCCGAACGCGCGACGGTTCCTTCGACGTTCGGCGAAACCCTCGCGGCGAGCCGATTCCGGCTGTTTCGAACGGTCGATCGAGCGCGCTCGTCCGGCCAACGAATTTTATAAATTTAATTTTCCGGTTGGCTCGTTCCCGCGACCGTTACCGCGATTAGGAATCGCGCCGTTAAATTTCAGGGGAGCGTCGAACGGAACCCGGAACCGGTCTCGAAAACGTTCGTTCGGCTCTGTCGGAGTTCATCGCGCACCGATTTTTCGCGCAAAGAAAAAACGAACGTTTACCCGCGGCTCTCTTCGATTCCGGAACATCGCGTCTTCCTTCGCGCGAGCGTAATTCGCATCGATTTCGACGACGAGCGTTCTCGAAACCTCGGTCCGACGAAAGACTCTCGCGTAAATTCGTCGGGAGGCGTTCCCCGAACGGACGAGCGAGAATTCTCGTACGCTCGCGACGATCGCGCGATATCCTCAACAGGTTGCTTCTAAAGGCGACATCGAGGAGGAGGACGACGACGAAAGAGAACCGTCTCCCGACGAACGTTCTTTCGATCGATCCCGATTCGAACGGAAAATCTGTCCCGGTTTTTGTCGCGCGGCGCGATTCGGTGACTCGCGAGAGTACGTTCCTTCGAAGAAAGCTCGATCGCGACGAGGGTTAATCGGACGAATCGCAAATTGTAGCGCGGCAATTTCTCTCGATATCGATTCGGAGGGTTCTCGAGGGTCGCGCGCACGCGATTCCCGAGTTTCTCGTTCCGTTTCACCGGTTCTTCGTAGCCGGCGGGTTCCGCGGTAAATGGAGCAATTTCGTCGCAAGGTCTCGGGAACCTCGCGCATCGAAAGACCGCGAGTTCGACGCGACGTCCTCTCGACGTCTCGGTCTCGCCGTTCGAACCCGGGTCTCGTCGAAACACGTTTCCCGAGTCTCTCGAGAGTCTCGAGTTTCTTTCGCGGGTTTCGGGCGTATCGGATTCGCGTGGCCCGGCGCGTTGCGCGATTAGGGAACTCGACGAGAACCCGGCGTTCGTTTTACGAGCCGCGAGAGGCAACCGAGAAAAGATGCGGCCATAGAAACATCGCGCTCTCGAGGACGATCTCGATCGCGTTTAAAAGTTATTCGGGAACCCGACCGTGGCAGGATCCGCGCGGGCCCGAGTCTCTCGGTTGCCGCTGGTTTGGGTCGTTCTCGAAAGGAAATTAATTCGTCGAGGGAAGGTGCTGCCCTGCGCGAGGTTACGCGGTGTCGTTTCTTTCGTAATTGGGAGCGCGTGCGGTGGTCACGGGGAAGGTTCTCGCACGGGTCAGGGTTCGAAAAGGCCGATATCTCGTTGCACGCTCGTCGATATCGAGAATCGCGGTCGCACGGTGCGGGACCCGCGTAGGCAGATGGGACGGAGTCGGGACAGCGTGAGATGCGCGTTAGTCTCACCTGGCTCGTCCCATAGTCCGCGTTCGTCGGTGTGCGCTAGGTACGATGCCGGCGTACCCCGCAAACCCCTCGACGTCTCCTCGCCGGTCCTTGGAGCGTAGCCGGTTCGTCCTCTGTCGTCGAGGATCGCGGATGCTTCCTCGGGGAACCGCAGCCACGTTATTGCGTAATTGGATTCTCGCGGTGGATTCCCTCCCTTTAAAGGGCCGAGCCGAAGGTTCCATCGACGCGGCCGATACGAGGATAATTCGAAGAGGTTCGAGTGGCTTCGGATGCCGCTCCGCGACTCCGAGGACCTTCCGCGGAGGACGCACAAAGGACGAGAGGACGGCCCTTGTCGGAGAGTCGCGGGAAGGGCTCGCCGTACCCTGCCGCGAATTAAACGGAGCTCGATTCGTGGATTAATAACGAGGACCGGGAGACGCACTCGACTCGGAGCGTTCGTTCGGTCCGATTAGCCGGCGTTCCTGATTCGATTTACCGATTCGGGGGAACGTTCTCTTTGGCGTTTGTCGTCGGTTCGGAGGATCGATCGGTCGTCAGAGCGGAACGTTTCCGCGCGGTCTCGAGCGAGGCAAAAGCCGAGTCGAGAAATTAGCGTCGGAGCGGCGGCCGGTGTTCGGGCCGTCGTCGCGTCCGGCCGACAAAGTCTCGATAAAACCGTCACCGCGCTGCTCCTCCCCGAAGAGCATTGTGCCGGTAACCGCTTTTGGAAAAGCTCGCGAACGGGCAAAGGGACCGCGGTGAAATTCCTCCCGGTTCTCGGTCGGTCGCCGAGACGTCTCGCTCCGCGACGATTATGTCGTCCAGAAGAGCTCCGCCCAGGACTCGGGACGAAGAGAGTCCCGCGACCGAACGGGGAGAGAGAGAGAGAGAAACTAGGCGGGGAAGGATGCGCGCTCGAGCGGAAGCTTATAATTGTACGGTGGACGCGGGTTTACGGACGGAACTGGATCCGAGTCCCGCGAGGACCGACGGAGCCTGCGGGACGCCATTATCGAACCGACCAGGTGTCCCGTCGACGCCTCAAAGGGCCGCTCTCCTTTCGACCGGGTCTAGTTTGTACACGTTGCACTTTAGCCGCGCGTTCTCGTCCGGATAAAAGGCATTAACTTTCTTTGGCTCCCGCTCGACAAAGGCGTCCTCCCCTTTGTGCGGTTGCGCGGAGACCGGATCGCGTATAGGTTGCACTTGCGCGAACTCTAATGCGTCGGAAAACCCGAGTCCGGGACCTATCCGCTCGACCGAACTTGCGAGTTAAACGGTTTCTCGTGGGAGACGACGTTTGCGCCTTTCGTGGTCGCCTCGGCTTCGCTCGAGAGCCGGTGTTTCGAGTTTACGGTTCGTCTCGGTCGCCGAGATCGATCCTCGGGGTGTCGTGCGCGTACGCGTACGCGTTCGCGTTCGCGTTTCCATCGCTCCCGTCTTCCTCCTTTCGTCGTTCCCTCCTCGAGAAGAGATCGCAAAAGCGCCCGAACCGACTCCAACGGAGCGAACGACTCTCCCGACCGCTCGGAGATTGCCAGGGGAAACGTGAATTATTGCCTCCATTTCGGGGGTCGCGCTCGCGTTCTTCCCCGAGTGTATTACCGTCGACGCGATAAATAACGAGGACGACTCGATCGTCGCGGGACGCGTCGCCAACGACTCCACTCGGGAAACAACCGCCAGATTTTTATACCGTCTAATTACCGTCGAGCTCTAGGAAATCGACCGCTCTCGTTTTACGCCCGAGGTCAAGGGCGACTCGACTCGACTCGACGCGACGCGACGCGCGAAAAGAAATTTCGTCGACCGTCTCGCGACCAGACGGGCAACGTTTCCGCGACGAGTCGCGAACGCGGAAACCAACAATGGACCGAAGATCGTACCCCGTGGGGCGACGACGACCAGGCCAGCCGTAAAATACGACACCTGGGTGTCTCTAATTACCGCGACGTCCCCCGTAACTCGTAGGGTGCGCGTTGCTCGTCGGAGAAAACCGTTCGGGCACCGTGACGCGACGAAAACGAGGCACGATTGCGCGTTGCCCGCGAAACACCGCGCGGATCGAAGAAACGAACAAACGAACGAAAGAGACGAACGAGAGAGAGAGAGAGAGAGAGTTCTCGTTTTTTTTCTTCTCTCCGACGAAATATTCGAGCGAGCTCCGCCGCGAGCGCGACGTCCGACGATGCAGCCGCGTTCCATTTTCACCGACGATCCCTCCGCGTCGTTTTTCCATTTTTTCCGCGAGCTCGGTCTTTCGTCGTCCGAAATGAAACGAGAACCGACGAACCAGGAGAGAAAGCGCGCGGCGACCGGACGAAAGCGGCGAAACGGAGGACCGAGGAAAAAATTAGCCGTACGCTCGAAGCCCCGTAGGACAACGAGATCGAACGGAGCACGTATCCGGCTCGATTCGCGAACGCGATAGCGCACCCTGAAGAGCCAATCAATTTTTTCTTCCCTTTCTCTTTTTTTCGCGAAAACCCTTCGGCGAGCCGCGGTGTCACGAGCCTCGAACACAGAGGAACCGTTCGTCCATCGAAATGACCCCAGAGGCGCCGATCGAACGCCTCGCCTCACCCTGAATACTCGATGGAGCTACAGAGACACTGCACCCGGTACGTCGATATCGATACGAGCACGCGCCCTCCTCTCGATTCCTCCTCGATCCCGCTCCTCCGCTTCTCCTCTCTTCCCCCTTCCCCGATTTCCTCGCGTCTTCGAGTACGCGCGTTTCATTTTTTTCCACCGCGAAAAGAGAAAGAACCGACCGATCGACCAGTCGGACCGTTTCAAAGGTAGGTGATAACGAATCGCGCCGATGGATCGGATCTCGTCCGTCCGAACTCGACGATTTCGAATCGAAAGCGAGAATTCGATCCGAGCACCGCGATCGAGGATAATTTTAGTCGCGTTCTCGTCGCGTTCTCGTCGCGTTTTCGCCACGGCCGAGGCATCGACGCTGTTGTCGTATCGATTCGACCCTCTCGGCTCGAGGGTCGTTGCGCGAAACAAAGGGGCAGGTTTTCCGCGATACGAAACCAGCGAAATGTTAATATTTTCGGGGATTTCGTCGAACGAGCGAAAGTAACTTTGGGAAATCGAGAACGCGCGTCGAGAGGGACACGGTTCGTTTGGAGTTTTTTCACGTGAATTTTTCGACGCCACTTTCGAATTCCTCCGCGCGAAGGTACGCGCGAAACGGCGAGAAGGTCGAGATCGAGGCCGAGGCGAAACGTCATCGTGACTCCGGCGAAACGTCGATACCCGTATTAATCGAAGCTGCGTACTCCCCGGCGCTATTATGTACAGTTATGGGGCGTCGCGATGCAGACAGGCGCGTTAGCTAGAACGAGCCATAGAAAGCGATTTCCCGAGCCCCTCCGCTGATCCGGGCCGCATTATCGCGGAAGCCAGTGGCGCGCTCGTAACGAGTTATTTAACGTTATCGTCATCGTATAGAAGCAGCGTCGGCAAACAGCCCGATATAACCGGGCATCGATGCTCTCCGTGTTTCGACCCCCGAACCGTTCCGTTCTCTCGCGTTTGCACCGTCGCCCCGTGACTATTTATCGGCTAATCGCGGCCCTATTTTTCTCGATGCTTTTACCTCGGACGGAGCTAGGAACGAACGCGGCTAATGGGCCGATTCCGGCGCGATAACGAGCCATTTTTCCCCATCGTTTCCCAGTCTCTGGCTGCCCTCGGGAAGAGGCGCGGCCCTCGCTTTCTTACCCGGACCTCGAGCGTCTTCGAGCGGAGCCGTTAAATCGGACAGGGATTCGAAAACCGCGTCGCACTTGCCCGTACGCTCGACGAGTGAGAGAGAGAGAACATTTTCCGAGCGACCCTCGGAAAATCGCGACAACGGACACAATTTTCCCTCCTTCGGCGGCAGTGGCCGACTTCCTGTCCCCCGCGAGACGTTTCGTCCTCGAAAGGATAAATTTCTCGCCGTTTCGAGCGGCGTTCCTCCAAGATTCCCCGGGCGGGTGCATCGCAAAAACGTCGTTTCCGGTCCATCGAACCAATTTCCGGGCCGCGTTGCTCGGCGATGTTTACGGTACCGATCATCCGGTAGTAACGAGTGTCGGTACGTGCCGCCTCGCGAGGAGAATTCTCCACCGTAACCCGAGCCCGCGTCTCTCCGCGGATTTTCTATTCGCCTCACGACGATCGAGCCTTCTCGCCCTCGCCCTCTCCCTCGCCCTCGCCTTTCCGTCCACACACCGCCTCCCGTTCCCCGTCGACTTCCGGTTCTTCGTCGTTCGTTAAGGGATTCTTCGGCGACGTCGTCCTCGTCGTCGAGAAATTGTTACCGTTCGAGAGTCGAGCGGACTTCCAATAAGCAACGTACGCTCCTCGTCGTTGGATCTCGGCCCGGCGGGAAACTCGATCTCGGCTACGGAATTGGCGAGTCACGGTCGTTGCTCGTTGTTCGTCGTTGGTTGTTTTCAGCGGGAGCGGCGAGCGATCCGGGTCGTTCCCGATGACTCGTCGAGAGCGTCGCGGGACCGTGACGCGACGAACGAAAGAAAAGAAAAGAAAACGCGACCGCTCCCAGCGGTCTCTTCCGCCGTTTAACGCTTTGTATCCGAGCAAAGTATTTTACTCGAGAACTCGACGAGGATTCCCCGGAAGCGACGCGACGAGGAAACGAACGACCTTTCGGACGGAGCTGGAACCGAGTAACGCCGCGAGTGATCATCGATCGAGGACCGCCTCGTTTGTTCCTCGGTCTGGTTTTTGCCCAGGTGGTCGCGCGTCGACTCGAGCAACCACGCTGCGAAACGTTCTCGCCCGCTGCCGAAATCCAGCGCGGAAAATCTCGCGATCGGTGAACGATCGACCAGCGTCCGTGGGAAAAACGATCTCGGCGGACGTTCGGTCCCGAGTCCCGATGACTCCTCTCTTTTACGATACCGGCGCGTTTCCCAGGGTGCCCTTTCGAGAAGACGCAAAGATGCCGCGAGGGGCGAGAGTCGATCCTCGAGCGGATCGAGCCTCGCGAGAACGTTTTCGGGCGTTCGGGCAACGTTCCCCCGAGTTCGCTTCGAAACTGATCACCGCGATATCGGATACCGTGGACCGTATCGGTCGAGATTTTTCGACCGCTCGGTATTTACGAGGCTCGCTGGGGGAGCGAGACACCGTTGTTCGCGCGCAACGAACAAACGACCCGGTGAAATACGCGTTCGAAGTATCGTATAATAGGATCGGAAGCCCGTAACAACGCCGAGTATAATAATCGCGGTTCGTTCTCGCGGTGGGCGTTGATATCCCGTTCGGTTTTTAATCGTCGCGTTTGGCGCGGGAGGAGGCGACGTCGCGTTTCCGTCGGAAATTCGGTCACCGGTCGCAAGGGGGGCAGATGCTCGCCGGGGTTGGCTCGAGCGACGATGCGGCTTCGAAGATTGGATAATCCTTCGCGGCGTAATGGCGCGAGGTTATTAGGGAGCGAGGTCGCTTGCCAAACAAATAAGCGGCTCTCCGAACGACAAGTTTGCGCGCGGTGTACAACCGGGTCCGAAGCGCGGTGAGCGGCGAGCGGTGAGCGGCTGCTGGCTCCGCTTCGACCCGGAAGTTCCCTCATCCACGAACCCTTATCTTTCCGAGCCTCGCTGGAAGATAGTCCGACCTACGACCAACGACCGCCGGAACTTGCTAAACTTTGCATCCGTTCGCCGAGTCCTCTCCCCTACCGCGAAGCTTTTAACTCGAAAGCTCGTTCTCGCGCGTACCCGTCGAGGAGACCGTTCCGGAGAACCCTGCGGAAATCCAAAGCTCGCAGCTGGAATCGCGACTCGCGCCCGTTTCTTTCCAGCCCCGGAGGAGGATCTCGGAGACGAACGTTGCCACTTTTACGAGCAACGAGTTGCCTTTGCTTCGAAAATCCGAGTCGGGCGGTCTCCGCGAACCGTTTAACGGATACGGTCCAATTCGGTTTTAACGAAGAACCGGGATCTCTGGCAACAACCGGGGCGATTATTCGGCTAAAAACGTCGACGAGAAACGAAAAGACGGGGCGCGGTAATGGCGGTGGCGCGAGAACGCGGACAAAGAGCTCGTCGTCGGCCAATGAAATCCGTTGCCGCGGCGAGTACCGGGGACAGCGGTGTGCAGCGGGTGCACCGGGTGCATCGGGTGCAGCGGGGCCAGGTCGCGACGAGCTCGCGACAACGGTCGCTTCGATTTCGAAATAAAACGAGCGCGCGGCGCGGCATCGTGGCCCTTTTTTCTCCCGTGGCCCTGTCTCTCGCGTCGCGTTACGCCGGAGGCTCGTATTCGCGCGACGCGCGTTCCGGGAGCCCCAAAAAAGGGTCGAAGCGTAAAAGCCGGGCCGCGCGCGAAGACGAGTTTCCAGCCGAGAGATCGATTCGTAACGCGATTTCGCGAGCGGTTCGAGTCGACGAAACGGAGAGAGCGAGAGAGAGAGAGAGAAGGGCAAAAATCTCCCGCCTAATAACGCGTTAAAACCGGAAGGAAGTATTCGGGAAACTGCGCGGCAATTTTCGGCCCGGGAACCACCGCGATTCGGGGTGGAAATAACTGCGCCGTTCCGGCTCTCTCCGAGCCAACCGAAAAAAGAGGGTGCAACGTGTCCCGCTGAATGGCAAATCGAGCCAACTTTTCCGGGCTCGTTTCTAAAAAAAATTCTCCAAAAGGGGAAAGAGAACGAGAACAAAGGTCGTTCGTTCGCCTCGAATTTACCGAAATCGAGGCGACGAACGACGAATCTGTCCGAGGACTCGTCGAGACGTTTCCCCGAACGAGGAACGCGCGCGCTCGAAATCGGCGCTGAAAGGAAGAGAAACGAACCGAGTCGATTCGAGTCCGAACTCGGCCCCGTTGGGTAATCGAGTCTCGTTACCATTTTCCGAGTCTTTCCGACCGATCTCGGATCCTCTCTTCTCTGGCGCGCTTTCGCGCGTAAACCGATTACCCGTTGATTTCCGTTTTAACGAGATCGACGAGCCGCGAGCCTCGAAACGAACCGCGACGGCGCGAACGGGAACTACCCAAGGGCGAGAGAGGAAAACACTCCCTCGGAAGCTTTTCATTCGATTTCGACCGAGAACCGTGATTCGGTTGCCGCGCGATTTCGAATCTTATTCCCGTCCACGTCGAGTCCTCGAATACCGTTATCGATTCGCGTTCCCTTCCTTCGGAATCGATTCGGGATCGAACGAAACGCGCGATCCACGGCCCAGGAGGCGTTGCGCGAAAAGTAAAAATGTTGAAAAGTTGGAAAACGGAGGAGAGTTTCTCGAACGTAGCAGCGCGTAATTTGTTCATTGTTTTCTGTCGTAAAGAGTCGTAGATTATCGTCAAAGTTGAAAAAAGTCCCGATGCGCGTAACTTCCGTGGAGGGAGCGAGAACGAAGCCGGAAGACGGAGTCGGAGCACCCTGTAGCGCCGAAATCCCCGGTAGGTGGTCGCGTTTCCGGACCGGAACGGTGGTTATCGGCGATTAACGGACTCGATATCGCCGCGGAATTACTTTTTGCGGAATTCGTTTTCCTCGATTAGAAAGAGCTCCGGAACCACCGCGGCCGGCGAGGAATCCGCAACTCGGTCGAATCTCTCGAATTTTCCGCGGCGAGCCAAGCGTCGCGTTATCGGATTTCTTTCCGGGGACAATTCGTTTGGTCGCGAAACAGCCGCGATTTCTCCGTACGATGACGCGCGACCCTTGAATTTCGTTGGAGAACTATCTCCGAAACGGTGTTCGTCATCGAACGATGCGTCGGCGCTGGAGACGGACGACGAACGACGGAGACGGGGCAGAGAGAGAGAAACGGATGCAAATATTATTCGTTCGCGAGTAAAAGTCCGTTATCGATTTATTCCGGGCGGTGTTTGACCGGTTTAACGGGATTATCGATGGCGCGGGAATCTTGCTCGCAGTCCGCGCGGCTCGGATTCCGTCCCGACGGATCTCGATCTTCTCGTTTCGTCGGCGGTGGCTCGCCGCGGAAACGGAACGGAGCCCGCGGATCCGAAGGAAAGTAAAACGCTCCGTCAATATTGTTTTATCTCTCCTTGGCTAGCGTTCGGCCGGTGACTGCTCGCCGGGAGAAAGGGATTGTTTTCGTAATCGGAGACCGAGAGAGGGATTTCTTCCCGTGGAATCTCCTCGAAACGGATCTCGCTCGGAGACTTTACGCGCGGATGAAGACGTCCCGTGGATTTTTCGCGGGGCGAACCGAAACCGCGAGAGCTCGACCGCGATCGATATCGAAGCGCGAACGAACGCGGAACCGGATAACCCGCGGTCCGGTCTCGGAATGCAAAATTTCAATGGTCGAAGGAATTCTCGCGTTCCCCGGCTCCGCTCTCTCGAGATCTCTCGGTCCGTACGCCCGCTGGAAACCGATGGAACGGAACTCCGCGACCCCTCGAGGAATGCCCGGTTCGCCGATTCCTGGAACTTGCTCGGAACTAACGTTTCCAGCCTATCCCGGAAGAGGAATGCGAACGGACGCGGCCGAACGGGCGGAAACGCGCGCGCGCGCGAGCACAAGCGCAAGGAAGGGCCCTGAGGTACGCGAGAACGACCGAGCGAATAGAAACCGAATCCTCGACCGTGAACCAGCGATTCGCTCCCCCTCGAGAATCGAAAGATCGAGATTCCGACGGTGGACGAAAAGATTCCCCTCGATCGAGACGCGTCTTCGCGACGAGCCGGACCGTTCTCGAAAAAGGGCTCCTTCCTCCCCGATCTTTGCCCGATGCGCTCGTACGAGCGCGGAGAGGAAAATGGACGCGAAAGACGCACGCCGCGCAACCGTTAATTGGATTCCCGAGCGGCAATTTCCGGTATTCGAGGTCCTCCTCGATTCCTACCTCTCGGCTCGATCCTCCGCCGCGTTTCCTCCCTTTCGCTCGGCGGCCGCTCGATCGAACGGACGTTTCCGCCCCGCGAAACCGGTCGTCGATTTCTCAAACGGAAGGATCGGCGGTGGTCGAGGTCGAAGGACACACCCCGTACAGATACCGATTCAACCGTAGGGTTCGAACGATTTTTGTCCGTGACCGCGAGCGAGAGAGAGCGAGAAACGTCGAGTCGTTCCGTTGGCTGGCCACTTGACCGATTCGGCGTACGCGTTTCGTTTCGCTTAAAAATAAATCGCGATGTTTCGCGGCATGATCCATCACTGTCCGCGTTGTCGCGATCGCCGTGAGATCGACGATTCTTCCGGGTGGCCGAAACGTCCCCGTCCGAAGAGGAATACTTCTGCTCCCGGGAAATGTAATTTCGTGTCTCGGGGGATACGCGGCGTTTCTTTCTCGAGGTTATCTTCCGCGATGGTAGTAATAAAACGCGCGGCGCTTGGCCGAATCGATCGCATTCCTCTTCCCGGTCAACGGACCGGAGTATCGCGATCCGGAATTTTTCCCCGCGAACGCGGTCGGTCGGCCGGCGGTAAATCAGTTCCGCGTAGCGAGATCGGTGAACGGGTGTTCTCTCGGTAGTGCGGTCGGAGCTCGCGTCCCCCGAAATTCCACCGAGGCGATCGTTTTACTGGCTCTCGAAGGGTGGATAAAAGTTTCGAGGCGGGCCGATGGCCTCGCGTTCGAACGGTTTCCACCGCGCGACAAAGGGCGCGGGCAAATGGCTCGTGGCCCTTTCGCGGATCGGAAAAGTTACGGCTCGCGTCGCGACGTACGGGTATCGCCGGCGGTACGGGGTAGTCGGGGCTCCCGAAACGGAAGGGTCGACGATAAAAGCCGGCGGAGACTCGGGTGCGAAATTCCGGGCCGGATTCGAGGGACGGGTCGTTCGTTCGGTCGAGGGCCGTAAACCGTCCCGAGGAAGGACGCGCGAACGGAGAACGATCGGTCGTTTCGACGCCGCGCGACCACCTCGAATTCCAACGTTGGCCCCGTTCGAGTTCCTCGCGAGAGGACGCCCTCGAACGACCGACTTATCGTCGTTTAATTTTCCTTGGATTTCTTTCGCAGCTGCCGACCCCGTCACGATCCCGGAAAACGGAAGCGGAAGGACCCAGTTTCGGGCGAAAAGAGTTTTGAACCGCGGCCAAAGCCTCCCGACAAATGTAATTACGACGCTGCGGAAAGGTGTCCTTAATTGTCGAATCCGTCGAGCACGCGGCGAGCAACGCTAATTCGCGGAACCCGGTGCCTCCTCGAACTCTCGAGGTTGGGGACGGATCGCGTTCCCCTCTTTACTTTCCGCGCCGATTCCCGCGATAACTCGGCTAACGGGATCGACCGGATCCTCTTCCGAGGGAAACTCGGCCACCGTGAAATTCACGCGGGACGTATTCCTTCCCGTCGCAATTAAAGCTTTCGTCGGAGGCTCGCGGCGCGATCTTCCGTCCGGCTCGTCTCGATTTCACCGCGAGCCGGCTGGCTCGTTCGTTTCGTCGGGGATCTCGAGTCGCGACGCGACCTCCTCGAACGAGTCGTCGCCGATCGGCAAGAGGCAACGAGGGAACGAGGACTCCTCAGGAAGTTGGCACGGTAATACCTCTATTAAAATGCAATCCCGCGTCTTACCCCCGAACGAACGAACGAACGAACGAACGAACGCGGGCTTCTTCGCGACCTCGCGTTACCCCGTGTTTCTCGTCTTATTCCTTGAACAACCGCGGCGGCGTTTTCGGGCAACGTGCCGGACTAACTTCTAAACGGCTCTTTCGGCGAATGCAAATCGCGCGCCACGCTTCTGCCCGCAAATGGAACGCGGTAATTAAAAGGGCAACGCGGACACAAGCTCGAACCGGACCGTTCGACGCGAATCCCTTCCAGGCTTTTCGTTTCGCGTTCGTTCGCCTTTTTCCCTCTTTCGAAATTCCAACGAGGAATTTCGCCCCCCTCGCTCGATCAAAGGATGACGCGAGAGCGACTCCCGTTCGACGAATTCTCCTCCCGTTTACCGCTAACGAGAACCGATCGAACCCACCCCTTTTGCTTTTACAATCGCGATTCGCGCGCGCATCGTTTCTCCTCGAGACCGACGAGCGATCACGCTCCGCGTCGACGCGGAAGATGCGTTACCGGTGACGGAATACGTTCGATCCGTTGGAACGATACCTCGAACCGGAAGCCTTCCTCTCGGGGTCCGTTTAAGCGTTCGAAACCGAAGCGACGAGCATCGCGGTTCGACGCGGGAAACGATTACCGTAACAGGATCGTTACGACCGGAATATCCGTAACGCGGTAAGTTCCCGGAGAGTTTAACGCGTTTGCGGTTCCACTGACTTTGGAATCGACGTCCGCGACGCGAACACACGGACGTGGTTCGTTCTTCTCGCGAACGATGTCTCGTGCAACGAGAACCCGCCGAATCGTAAGAAGAATCGAGTCGTCGCGATTTGCTCTCCTTTGCGATTATTCCGGCGAACAATGGAGGATTTTCCAGCGTCGAAACGTCTCCTCGGTTCCCGATACAGTCGAAGGGGTCTTTGCCCGTGGCGCGGTTTTCCGTTGATCGATCATCGTTGGGAACGCCACCCCGCGACTCGAGCAAAGAACCGAACGAAACCGAAGCGGAATTTAATTCCGTTTACTTTATCAAGGTTTCCGTCCCCCCGTCTCCTCGGAGCCGCAAAGGCGGAAACGCGGGTCTCCCGTGACGATCTTCCGATCGATTTCCCGCTACTCTTTCGCACCGTGTCGAAACACTTTCTTCGCGATCGATTTTTCGGTCCGGTAGGGGTTCCCGGTCGGAGGACCACCGCGAAACCGGTAGTCGCGCGCTACGCGATTCGTAACGAGGGCCATCGGCTCTTCGAGCGTCCAATTAAGTTCGATTCGCCGTAGTCGAGCGGGCTGCTCCGACGCACCGCGCTCGGTCGATCGAACCTCTTGTTAGTTAGGGCAACGCGCGAATAAAATTATCCGAGCAAACGTTCGCCCGGAAGGACCAATTGCCCGTCGCGATAGGAATCGCGAGTAACGATTCCGTCAGCGGGGCAAACCCGAATCGATCCGTCCTCGAAGCCAATTAAAGTTTCGTCGAGCCGAGGACAACGCGACGACGGATCGAGTCGCGAAAAAGTGGCCGGACGCCGGAGACGCCCGAAGAAAGAGGACCGGCCCGACCCGAACGACTCGCGATCTTCGAATTCCGACGCAATTGTTCGCCCACCGCGACGGAGGAGATCCCGCGCGGACGCAAACTCGAATTTTCTCCCGTTCCCGAACCCCGAGAGGAGCGAGGCGACCGCGAGTCGTCGTTTCGAGATCTCTCGGAAAACGTGATCGACGGTGAGCCGCGTACCGAGTCACGGACTCGAAAGGACTCGAGTGACTCGATCGTCGGCCCGGACCGCGCACCTTTGCAGCCTGGACGCGCTTCCCGGCTCGAAGGCACAGATGCGAGAGGAGCGATTAGAGGCTAAGAGCCGTGCGAACTCGAGATACGATAGAGGAGCCGCGTGTTGTAATAACATGCCGTGCGCGTCTAACGGGCCCTTACGCGCGTACAACGCCGCGTATATCTAACCGTACAGTCTCCTCGCTATCGGCCTTTCACCTCGGCCCTCTTGTCCGCCGGCCCGCACTCCATTACGCTCGCTGATTATTCGGCATTGTCCACCTGTAAACGGCGCCGTATCGACGCGTCCTTCGTAGCGGATTCTCCCGTTAGGGACGAGTTACGAAGGGACGGTGCCTAGGTCGGTAAACGGAGAGCGGGGAACGGGGAACGGGTAAAAACGAGGGGGCGTCTTCGATCTCGGTCGTCCTTGGTCGAACGCGAGCACGGATCCCGGATCGCAGGATCCGATCGCCTCGATCCGCGTACGTCCCTTCTGTTTGCCCGGAGTATCGCTAATGAGTCGGCCGGGGCCGATGAACCGCGAGGAAGGACGGGAGGACGAGCCACGGATATAGGACGCCCTCGAATTCCGGCCATCAAAGCTAATATAATTATTGCGCGTAGGCCACGGCGAGCAAACGGCTCAGGGATACAATCAGGACAATCAGCATGATTGGCGGTCTCGAGTGTACACACGAGAATCTCCGTCGTCGAAAGCTTTTGGCCGCGAACCGTGTCACGTCGTCCGTAGCGCGCTCGTCTTCCCGGACGACCGGCCGTCTTCCCACGAGGAACTCTCCGATCCTCTCGCGCCCTTCTCGCCGCGTATTCCCTCGTCGAGGGAGCCGCCCACGCGACGAGAGGAACGATCGACGTTTTCGCGAATCGAAGCGCCGCGGCGCGCGATCGGCCCGCGGCCGGTTCTCGGGGCGACGCGTTGCGTAGAAATTCGATCTCGACGCGCGTTCCTCGCAAAGGGATTCCGGAGATTCCCTGGGAGCAAATCCGAGGCTTGTTTACGCGGCATATTTGCGCCGATCGATCCATCCGTCGTGCGCCTAATCGAAGGGACGCTTAATGGGATTTGCCGTACAAGGGAATAATTTCCTTGGCACGGGAACCGACCTTCCGCGATCGATGCCATTTGCCACCTGCGTTTGATTAACACCGCCGCGTAACACGGCCGAGCTCGTCCCGCTAAATTGCCGAATTACGCCGCCTCGCGTTATCCTCTCCGCCCGATACGAGCCCGATCTCGGATTCCGCGAGTCGCGCGGACCGATTTACCCGCGGAGAGGATCTTTCGATTCCGACGGTCCGGGGAGTCCAAGTTCGGCGGTGTCGAGCGCCGGGCGAGTTATCGGGCGTATTTATCGGACTTCTCGGGGATCGTTCGTTCCTGGACGCGAGTCGAACGCCCAACGAGGACGGATTTAAGAGGGCGCGGCTCGACGGACGCGACGGACGCGACCGGACGAGCCGTCGCGGTGGAATCCACTGGCCCGGAATCGCCGATAACCACGTACCGTGTTCAATGGACGAGCTCGAAATTTCGCGTCGCGGACGGCAATTCCGTCGGATCGCGAGACCGAGACCAGCCTCGGGGTAAGAGCGAGCTCGCCGCTACGAGTCCTCGGGATCCGATCTCTCGCGACCGGTCACGTACTCGCGGTACGTTCCGCGCGGAGTTTCTCCAACGACACGGTGTTCGCTTTTTAAGGAGGACAACGAGAAATTGCGGAGCCAATTCGCGCGGATCCTCTCCCCGTGCTATCGCTTCCGGTGTTCCTCCGACCGGAGTCGTTCACGGCGTACCGAAGCTGTCGGTGATCGAAGCTCGCCGTTGCGACACCGAGAAATACCTCACCGCGACACCGACGATCGGGGATTTATTTATCAATTTCGCGCGAGACTCGGCCATCGAGTTTCCTTCTCTCGATTTTTAAGGCGGTCCGCGTTTTTCGAGCACCCTACCGACGAACCTCGGAGCCCAGGTAGAGGGAAAAAAAACGTCTTCGTAACGAAACCGGGCGAGATCGACCTCGCGATCCCGTGATTTACGACGACGCGTCGGCATCTGCCGTTCGGAAACGGTGGAAAAAAAAAATACCGGAGAAGGATAGGAAGACACCTGCGGGAGGAACAATACCGAGGGCGGAAATCGGGTTCCGAGAGAGCTTCACGGTCGAGTTTTCCGTGAAAGCGACCAACTCGTACGCCTTTCCGCGATTTTACGGAGGATGCGAGGATCGCGGCGGGACTCGGGTTCCGTGACCGGCGGAGGAGGAGGAGCCGGACACGGGCGCGAATTTTCAATGCGATTAACGCCTTCGTTTTGCCTCCCTTGGTTGCCTTTCGCGGAGGACAATGCCGGACCCGTATTATGCACGCTCTTTTCGGCACGACGACGCGATTCGACTCGACGCGGCCTCGCGTCGCGCTCTCTCGGAAATCTTTCGCCGCGATCTACCACGATGGATCGACTACCTGCCGTCTCGCCGAGGCGCCGAACCGAACCGGCCGACGGGGACCCACCGACAAAGTCCTGCCCGCTCCACGAATTTCGATTTCGTTGGAAAGTTTCGCGAAGCGGATCGCCCTCGAACGGAGAACGAACGACTACCATAGACGGAGCAAACCGGGGAAAAACGAACGAGGTAGCGCGAACGCGAAAGCCGCGACGTGCGGCCCTGCCGTCGAGAGCGGCCAGTCACCGCCTTTAAAGGGCTGGAACCCGATGGAACGGAAACTCGAGCAAAGGGATCCGTGCGGAGGAGCGCAAGAGCCACCGATCGCCGTCCGCGTTTCCCCGTAATTGGCGACAACGTTTGCCCCGAAACTCCTTCGCGCCAACGTAAACGTTTAAACGTCACCCGGGAGAAGTAATAACGACGATCGAGGACGACTCGTACCGCGCGCTTCAAAGGGACAAAGCGGTGCGCGTCCGCTGTGTCTACTCGGCGTCGAGACGCGAATCGCTGCAAGACGTAATGAAAATACGTCTTTGCGGGAACAACCTCGAACCACGGAGAAACATCGCGCTCCGCGGGGATCCTTTGTCCCCGGTTGTCGCAGCGTTTGCGAATCCGGGAGAACGAAAACGTTCCGAAATTTTAATCAACGTCTCCGGCCAACCGGACCGATACCGGCCTCGTCGCGCTTCGTACCGCTCGTATCGGTCCACGCGCGCAGCAAACTTGGAACGAGTTCGGCGTCGTTGCTAGCTACCGAACGACTCCGATAAGGAATCGAGGCGCGAGCGGGAAACTTCGAAACCCGGCGAAGCGTCCCGCGGGGCCGCTAAAGAGTCCAACCACCGGTACGTAGCGACCTCTGGAAATTAGCGCGGGTTTCGTACCGCCTCGCGATATCACGGACCTTCCGATTCGTTCGAGACTGGACTCGCGAGGACCGGTAACGGTTCCCCCGGTTACGTTCGCGCGCTTTCGACGCGAGATCGAGAGAACACGGTCGCACCGGTCGGAGGAATCGAACGCTTCCGCCACCGGAGGAGATCGCCCGGGCGTTTCTCGAACCGCGAGTCACGATGCTATCGGTCCACGTACGTGCCCCCCGCTACACCCTCCCGACACCTGCGAGAATTCGCACGGTAGGTGGCTCCCGTATGTGTAATGCATACGCCGGGACCTCCTGCATATATGTATGTATTGCAGTTGCATAGGTGCATATCGGATCGCGTTCGCCGGCCGTTCAGCGAGGGGGGCCGCTACGGGACCGTGCCCGATAGCGATGGGAACGAGAACCCCTTCGTCTTCGGCGAATTCGCGACGAGGGAGAGCCCACGGGTAGAAACCGAGGGGCCTCGCATCGACGACGAGCTGCGCGCGAAACCCAGCTGGTTTCGTGGCCCTCGAGCTCGAAACGGAGAACCCGTTCGAAAACCCGCTCTAATTCTCCGGTACGATTTCGATACCCTCCTCTTCGTCCGTCTACGGCGCATCGAAACGCTCGACCGCAAGAACCATCGTCGATACCCATAATCGAGCGCGGCCGAGCGAAATCGGGAGGTAAACACCGTGGATTCGATCGCGGCTCCGACTACCGATCATCCTCGAGTCTCCGATCGAAATCGGTCTCGCGAAATCGCGGTTCCGTACCCTCTCCGACCCTTTGTCGTTAACTTTTTGCAGGCCCGCTGGAAATCGAGGCGCCTCGCTCGGACGAAACCGACGTTCGCGCTTCCGCGTGGAAAGTTTTTCCTTCGACCGTCCTAACCCGAGCCAGACCTTTCGAACGCGAGGTACCTCCGATCGAGATTCGAAGACGCAGATTCCAACCTCTCGGAGGCGTCCGTCGCTTCGGAGACTCGATGGAAAAGTACTTTAGAATAGAAGAAAACCGCTCGAAAGGGTCGACGTTCGAAGGAAACGTTTCGACGTCGCGGTTCCCAAAGGTTCGCGAGATCCTCCGAGACGATAGGACCGGGTCCCGTTCACCGCGTCGCGATCTCGATCGACCGAGCGGAAAAGCCAAGGAAACGGTCCACGGATCGGACGGAAGATCCGCGGTGGCTCGCACCGCGCGTTTCGCAAATCCCGGCATTGTAGGCCGGTTAAAAACGGTCGAGCGTAAGTATGCACCCTCCTCGCTCGGCCGATCACGGTGACACAATGCTCGGGAATCGGCGGAGCCTGTTTACATAACCCGGCATCTGTCGCAACTGTTTATGCCGGTGCGGACTCGGATTCGTTTCCAAGGCGGGCTTAAGCTCTCGTGGCTTTTGTAACGCGACGATCGCACAATGTCCCCGCTCCGGTCACGCTCGAGTGGCCCGGATCGGCAAACACGTATCATCGTTTGTTCCTCGGCGACGCGGGGCCCTCGACCCGCGGGGATTCCCTTCGAGGAGGACGTCTTCGGGACCGGGGACGAGTCGGGTTCGCTCCTCGGCCAATTTCCCCGTTTTCGAACTCGGACGGCAATAATATCGAGCGAACTCTCGATCGATCGGATTCGCCTCGACTCGGAAAAAGTGGAAACCGGTCGAGATCGCGCGAGGGGCGAGAAAAAAAATTTACGCGACAATCGGTACGACTTGGGACGGATGATCGTCCCGGCCCAAAGATACGATAAATCGGTCGACTCGAAATATCCTCGGAATTTCGAGAAGGTACCGGTGAATGGCGTAAATCGATCGACTCGATCGGTCTTCGCGGTTTAAGGACGCGCGAAAAGAAAACGCGAGGTTTAAAGGAAAATTCACCGTGGAAGTAATTTCTTTCCGCGAGGAAGGATTCGATCCTTCCTCCCTTTACGCTGAACGTGTTTCGCGATTCGTTGGTCGGTAGGTTCGAGGGGTGCTTCTTCGTTGTCGGAAGCGTCGAAAGTTTCGATACTCTCGGCGATATTGTTCGTCGCCCGGAGTGGCAATCGCGATTAGAAAACTGGATCGATCCATCGGCGAGCTCGTACTCGAAACGCGAACGAACCAGGACGAGCTCGTCCGAACGACTCGAGGAAGAAATCGGTTCGTTCGATCCCGACCGCGGAACTCGAGTTTCCAGAGTACTTTGGAGCCCGATGCACTCCGGGTTGCACGATCGAGAGTTCCGCCTCGACGGAAACGGCGCGCGAGTTACGCGCTCGCGGAAGCGGCAAGTTTTACCGCTCGATTCCGGAGAGCGAGCCGATGGAGCGGTGCCACTTTCCTCGAAGGATACGCTCGTGATCGATTTTCACGGTCCGCCGTGTCCTCGTTCGGCGAGTACCTACGTAACTTTCGCCGGAAACGCATAACTTCCGGTAAGTTCGCTCGCCGTGGAACCGCGGCTCGACGCGATTCGGCTCGGCTCGGCTCGGCGAGGTGCGGTCCGAACGTAGAGAGGCCCCCGGTAAATACGAGTTAGCCCGCCATCGAAACGACCGCATTAGCGTTTCTGCATCGTCTACGCGTATATCCTCTCCGGAGCCGAGGGCTCCCTGGTTCCCTTCGGACGCGGTGAGGTTCTCCCGTTAGTTTTTCGCCGCGTGGCCGTTACCCCGGGCCACGAGGAGCACCGACTACCGGCTCTTTTTATTTCGCGCGAGCGAGCCTTCCTCGCGTTCCCACGGCGAACGTAAATACCAATACGAGAAAAATAACGCGTTGCGCGGCAACTTATTACGCCGAATATTGCGCCGGCTAATAAGAACCGAGCCCGGCTGGCTCTTCCTCCTCGTTTTTTCATAATCACCGGACCTGTTTCTCCCGCGACTCTCGTTCCCGTCGGTTCTCTACGGCGCGGCCGCTCTCTCCGCGACCCATAGCCTCGAGAAGGGAAGTCCACCGTTCGAGGGAACGCGATCTCGTCGTTTGCAAGGGTAATTGCAACGGAACGAACGAACTCGGTTTCGAGTCGGCGTTATTGGATCGTCGAGGAGCCGAGCCGAATCGCGAGGTGCCGGGCGATCGACGCCCGCCGCGGTGAAGAGATCTCGATCGCGACTCGACCGCGACCATTCGCCGACGAGAAAACTTTCCTTCGTTTCGCGCGAATCGACCGAACCGGATATTTACGCGCGACGCAACTTTTTACCGTTCTCGGGGAAAGGAGATTCTTGTACTCCCGCGGGTCGCGTAAACACCGATATCGGGCTCCGAGTCCGGCCCGTTCGCGGCAACCCCGACGACGAACCTCCTTCGCGAGAACCGCGGAGTCGCGAAACACCGCGAATCGGAGCCAGAGTGCCGGTGCGGACCGATCGAAAAAAACGGGTCGAAAGATTTAGCGGTGTGTACGGGTGCTCGAGAGGGCAAATAAAGAATTTCCAGCAAACGAGCAACCGTAATGTCCGTACGGGCAGCTCGCTTTATTTGCGGAAGCCAATTGTATTCAAACGTCACGGCGCGTAGTTCGCCGGCCATTGTTTACTTACCGCGGCAATATTGTGGCAAATCGAAACCTCGACGCGCGCCGGGATTTCGCAAAAACGGCACGAGCGCACCGACCACCGAAACGGTGGAACGCGTTTCGTTTTACGCCCGGAGGAGCTCGATATTTTTAGCGGGAACGGGCCTCCCTTTCGCGTTCGCGTTCGCGTTCCCGAATCTCTCCGTCTTCCCTTCCGAAGGGTCGCGCGCGGCTCTTTAACGCCGCGTAATTTACGGGGACGAAAAAATGTGAAAAAGTTGATCGGTCGAGCGGATCCGGTGTCCATTGGTCCCCCGAGGTCGCGGTCTCCGTCTGGTCGCCGTTTCGGGAGATCCGCGGTCGTTCCGACGGCCGGTTTTTTTGCCCCGCGAATTCGCTTTCGTCTACCGGCAGGCAGGCGGGCAGGCTCCGAGTCCCTGTTAGCGGCCCTCCTCGGTCTCGTTATTTATCGGGGCGACGTCGGGACGCGTCTAATTAACGGGCCGCAGGGAGCCGAGACCGTCGCGAGATTAGGATTTACAACGCGGCGATCCCTCGCAACCGAGAAACGAACGATCGCTCCGCTCGGATCGCGGGTTCGCGCGAGTCTACGACCGAGTTCTCCGGCTCGTCGAACGCCCGCCTTAATTTTTTATCGGACGGGCATCGTCTCGCGCGCGTCGCGACCGATCGATCTCCGAGCGCGTCGTCACCGAGGAAACACGGAAAAGGCGTGGACGGGCCGGCTGGCTCGCGAAACAACATTTTTTCCACCGCGATCCGGTTCGATCGCACGCCCCGTGGTAATTCCTACGGAGAGACGTCCCCCGTCGAACGATGCACCGGCGAACCTCCTCGGTCCAACTTCCCCGCGTTCCTCGACCGAACCGAACCGCGCAGTGACTCCGACCGTTCTCAGAGGGCGGTAGCTATCCGTATCTGGAAAACTCGATGCTCGAACGCGATCCTCGTTGTTCGCGAGATGGTACTCTTTACGGACGTTTCGAGGCCAATTCGATTCGAATCGGGTCGTTCGGGCAGACTTTTGTTCCAAGATCTCCGAGACGGAAACACGAGCCGTCGTCGGCGAACGGCCAAAGCCGGATTATTAGTCGGCTTCGCGGGGGAACGCTGTAAGACGGGACGAGCACTCGGCCCTCGTCGGTCGGCTCAAAGACGGATCATCCTCGAATAAATTTTCCTTCACCGCGACCGAACGGATCCCGGGGCCGACAATTTCCTCGAGAATTACGCGACGCGAGAGGAAATTTCGGGAGCCGTAACCGACCATCGGAATCAACCCGGCCAACTTTCCTCGAAAGTTGGCCCTTTGTGCTCGCTAAATCGTTACGGAACGAACCGCGACTCGTCGTTTCTCGCGTCGTCTCGCGTCGCCTCGCGTCGCCTCGCGTCGCCTCGCGTCGCCTCGCGTCGCCTCGCGTCCTCCGAAAACCGAAGAAAAGGCTGGCGGGCGAGCAGCTCCGGCGAGAAAATTGGGGAACGGAATAGAAAGGAGAAGGACCACGGCCAATTACTTCCGCTCGGTTACACTCGACGTAATCTCCGTTAAACTGTTTGTCGAATCATATTGAATTACCTACCTCGGGGCACCGATCCTTTGTGCCAGAGGCCCGAGGGATCACCGCTGAGATTAGATTAATTCGACCGATTTTATTAGGACGTTTCCACCGGCTCTGTGCAGCATCCCCGACGGTAAAGGGGCAGCCCTCCCTCTCCCTCTCTCCCTCTCTCCCTCTCTCCGTCTCTCCTCGACGAGAGATTTCTTCTTCCTCTTGTTCGCGTTCGCTCTCGCCCTCGCCCTCGCCCTCGCCCTCGCCCTCGTCGTCTTCGCTCTCTGGCTCGTTCTCGCGTCGACCAGGTGCTCTCAGTTTGTTCTTTATCTTAAGGACACGGTGACATTCCCTCGGAGGAAATCTCGTTTCGGTCTCCATACGGGGCTCCCTTTTCGGCTCTCCCGGTCCCCGGTTCAAACCTCGAGAAATTAGTACCGCTTTACGGTCGCTTGCGCGTCACCCGGGGAGATCGTCCCCTCGTCGGTCGAACCGCGGCTGTGCCGGTGGAACGGCAGGTAGCCCGAACCACCTCCGGGGAACCGGCCCTCTTTATTCCGCGTTTATCCCCGCGACAATGCACAAAGCGTCCCCTCGTTGCATCCGTCCGCGCGTTAGTCGCGCGCCGATCGAACCGAAAGCTCCTCCCGTGGTTAGGGACGACGATGGAACCGACCGTGACGAATAATTTTTACGCCGATTTTCGAATCGCCGACAGATGTCTCCGGAGCGCATCGCGAGGCAACCGCGAACCGTTCGAAGGGTGCCTCCTTGCCAAGAATACCGACTCGCCGAGTTCCGTTTACGGAAACACGATCGACCGTTCATTTTTTAACGGTTCTCGCTCGCGCGAGAAACGCCGAGAACTATGCACTCGCGTACTCCGTTTCGGTGAACATTTTCCACGCGCCGCTTCCCTCTCCCGGGGAAACGGTTCAAAGAAGAAAAATTTGTTCGCATCGCGCGGCCGGATTTTCGATACGACCGGGAGGAACACAATTCGATCGAGGTACGCGGAGCCGTGAACTACAAAGAAGCCGGTTTTCCGCGCGCGGTGGGAAACACCCCGGTTCCGGTCCTCCTACCAAATATTTTCATATTCCATTCGCGACTGCTACTTTTTCCCGCTCCCTCCCTTTTTCTTCTCGGCCGATAGCAAAGGGTATTGGGATTTACAAGGAAGGAACGAAAACTTTGCCGACCGAGAGAGGGCCGACGAGAAGTAGGTAGGTAGGTAGGTAGGTAGGTAGGTAGGTGGAAAAGCAATTTAAATTCCGATCGTTCATAAAGCGAAAGATCTTTCTCTCTTGTTCGGTTCCTCGAGGCTCTTCGTCTCTCTCCCGGAGGTTTCTTTCCCCGTTTCCAGCTCCTCCCGGTCTCGAGCCACGGTTCGAAACCGCGTTCCATCGCGCTCAACGTTTTTCCGAAAAACGAGATTTCGAACGTAGACGTCGAACGCGCACGGCGGGTGCGTCGATGTCGCGGCAGACGTCGAAGAGTCGTTCGCTTCGAGAGTCGATGTAAATACGGCCATCGAAACAACCGAGGGACCGCCGAAAGAGGTACTCCGGACGGTTAAATATTTTATTTAGCGACACGGTCGTTCGAGCGGACGACCCTCCGATTATTTCGAGCAACGTTCGAGACTCTCGACGAATCGCGAAAGTCGTTTTTAGTTCGGTATTCCATCGCGCGCGCGCGCGCGCTCGTTTCGAAGTACGTCGTCGACCGAGAGACGATTCGGAACGGTTTCCGAGGCTTCGATCGGTGGGTCGCGCGACTCGCCTCAAAGGCGCTTCGCTCTTAAAAGTGGGAGAAAATCGGTGTTTAAAGCGGTGGACGGAAAACTAGAATCGATGGTCTCGAACGAAGCGAATTTCACGCCCGTTTCTTCGACCGAAAACTTCAACCCGCTTACGTATTCCGAGGATTCGCGCTCGAGGCGCGCTTCAAAGACCTCCCCTTATCGATAGGTGCTCCGCTCCTCGTCGAAAAGAACCGGTTCGAAACCCACTTTCAACGTCTTACTTACCGGAGTCCGGAAAGTAGCCGGCAGCTCGCGTCGTCCGTCCCCTGGAAAAACCGTCCCCCTACCCCTCCCTGAATATGGAAACGCGAAACACACCGCGCTCGAGTCATCGTTCGCGTTTCGCTCCAACGGAAACGGTCGAGGGACCGCGGGGGGTGCTCGGAGGGAAATCCTCAAAGAGGAGGGGAAATAGCGATTACGGTTATTTCTCGTGGGACGCGCGTCCCCTCGTTTCCTTGCCCGAGCCGCTGCCTCTGCCGCCTCTACCGCCGCTACCGCCGCTACCGCCGCCGCCACCGTTGTCGCTAATGGATCGCATCTCCGAATTTCCCTGACATTACGTCCCTCGTGTAAGATTTAAAGCTGAGTCCGTTACCACCCGTCGAGACTGCGGGCTAATCTCCGCAACCTCGCCGCCAAATACTCTCTCGCGCGTTTCTTTCCTCGCGGCGACACCGTGAACGGTTGATCGAGCTCGCGAGACTTCGAACGGACACGTTGCGTCGCGAGGGAGAGTCGAGGGACCGATGCACCCGATGCACCCGATGCACCCGATGCACCCGGTGCACCCGGTGCACAGGGTGCACGGCGACCGCCCGTTTAAATCGGAATCAACGTCGTCTCCGGCGACGAATAAATCGCGCGTCGGGGGCCAGCGGGAGCGAATTAAAAGGAAAAGTTTCTTCCCGGGGATCCGTCGTTCGGTCGTCCGTGGGATCGATATTCGTAAATTCGCGCGACTCTCGCGGCAATCTCGCTAATCGAGTCGAGGAGAACGGGTCGCGTTAACTTTTTGGAATCTCGCGGGGCGAGGCGGCTGCGTCTTAATATTTCAAGCGACGGGAATGAAAACGCGGGGAGAGCGGGATAACGGGAGCCGGAGGAATCGGAGAGAGGAATACGAGGGAGCGAAGAGAAGTAGAAAGAGGAGAGGGCGGAGGGGATTTCTTCTCCCGAAGGCCACACTTCGGTAGCCGGGGCGAGGGTACGCGGGTTGTCGGATTTTCGGTTCGACCGAGCGATCTCCCGAGGGAAAACGGGACTGCGTCGGGACGAGTTTCTGGCACTTTGCAGCTCAGCGGCTGTTGAATATTTGATCGCGAACCCTCCGTGGTTCCCGCGCGCTTCCGAGTCTCCGACCGACCGACGCGTGCAGCCTCGCGTCGCGCAGCTTCCCGCTCGTTAGCGAACGCGGCGATCGTCCATCGGTGCCGTTTTCGAACGATGCCCGTTCCAAATGTAACGTCGCGCCGGTACGAGAAAGAACGCCGCTCGACGAATGGATCGATCGACCGGAGCAACGAGCCCGGAAGTCGAGGCCGGTGTCGAGACGATCGGGAGCGATCTTCGAGCGCCGTTTCAATTTCAGACTCATCCCCGTCCGATCGGCTGACTCGGCGGTTTTCGCGGAACGGAGATCCCGTTCCAGTTTTCCCGGCGGCGGGCGCGCCACGCGGGATTAAGAAAATTGGCCCGGAGAGGGTGGGAGCCGGTTATTTGGTTACGTCTCGAGTTCGCGGCGAACTTCCTTACGCCGGTTCGAGGCTCCCGCGGCTCTTGTTTTATTCGACCGAGACTCGCCTCCCGAGACGCACCCCCCTCCCGTCGAACGGCAGACGCTGCTAATTTCCCGGCAAACGGACAGCTTTACCGCGCAAATTCGAGCGATTGCAAAAATTAAACGGGAATCGATCGTCCGCCGGCGTCGTCTTCCGTCCCCGAATTAAAGGGGACGTACGGGCTCCGAGCCTCGGGGAACCAACGACGAACGGAGCCTCGTTAACCACCTCGATGAAGTTCTTCCACTTTCGGAGTATCGACGCAACGGGACTTTAAAATTGTCGCGTTCGAATTTTGAAAATATCGCGTTTCGTTCGAGTTTGGTAGAAAAACGAGGGAAAAGATCGCGTTCGGAAGGGTCGCGCGGTCCAGCGTTGGCCACGGAGAATCGAGAAGAAAGGAAAACGAGCTCGTGAACGTCGGTGAAAGGGGCGAGAGGATAACCGGAGGTGAGACGGCGGACAGAGAGAATCGTTCCGTGGCTACGCCGTTAATGAGGCCCGTTGTCGCGTGTCTGCGCACTTACGGGCAACGACTACTGGGAGTCGACCCTGCCTCGCCTCGTCTCGCCTCGCCTCGCAGACTTCCCCCCGACGAGCTCCGCCGAGTAGACAAAGTACGTATGCGATCCGCCCCCCACTCCAGACGTCCACCAGACCACTTTGTAACCGTCTCGCGTACAAAGTTCCCGACCACCCGCTCGACCTATTCATCGTGCCTTTAACCTCGGAATGTCTTTCTCGAGGGCTCGCTCCGAAGGAACGCGTCGCGAGACCCGCACCGTTTTGCCCGCTTCTTTCACCGACTGTTTCTCGATTCTCCGACGATCAATTTTTACCACGAGTCGATCTTTCGTTTCTCGGCTTTTCTCGAGAGTCGATCGTTCGCGCAGCTCCCGAATCCGTGTTCCGCGGTAGGTCGAAACCGCCGTCGGGCGTCGCGAGAAACAAAGACGTCCGCGGCGAGTCGGTCGTCGTCGACCGAGGAGGGTAAACGGCGGGCGACCCTCCACGCTCGGAAAGTTCTCGCGTAAACGGTCGATAACGGAGCCGGGTTTTCGGCCCGATCGAGAACTTTTTTCATCTCGGCGTCCGGAGTCGGGGCTCGTCGGGGTAGGATTCCGAGAGGGGAGAGCCCGTTGTTCGAGAGCATCGACGGACGCGAGTGTCGACGGATGAGCGAAAGAGGTTCCCGGACCCGAACTCCCGCCGCGCGACGTTTCGATCGATCTCGTTCTCCCCTCGCGTTCCTCGCTCCTCTCGGTTTCCACGAGGGCGAAACCCGCCGCGGCTGGAACGCCGGGACGGTCGCGATTCGAAAGATCGCCGCGTAACGCGCGCGAGGTAAAATCGGCGGTGTCGGTGTATCGGGCAAGGTCGTTTGTTCGTTCGATGGCACGTTTCGCGGTACGCCGACACCTTTTGTCGCGGTCGTCTCGTGCGCGACGGTGACGCCGGAACGAGCGGAGAAAGGGAAGAAAGTAGGCGGGAAGACGAGACGGCTGGCTTTCACGGCGGATAATGGGATGTTTTATGCCGGGGGAAACGATACCCCGGTCGCGACGCGTCCACGGACGGCCGGGCCGCTGATAAATATTCAGCCTCGTCGTTCCTCCCCGGAAGAGAAACAACCGCTTCGTGTTCGCGGTCTTGATCGATCACCGTCCAAACGAACCCGGCCGGGACCCCGGAAAATGACTCGGCTCGGGGGGGGGCAATGGAAGAAACCCGTCATACCCGCGGTAATTTTTCAGTGCGCGCGAACGTGTCTGGCGACGCGCCAGAACTCCTCTCTCTCGTTAGCCGGACATCTTCCGACCCAATTTCATTTTCACCGACGATCGCGACCGACCAGCGTCCGCGATCCCCCGATCGAACTCGATGCGCTTTCGGGAATAACCTTTAAACGGGAAAAATCGTTCGATCGTTCGATCGGTATCGATTCGCTCCCGACGCCTTCCTCCGTTCGTCCGAAAGATCGTTTCGTACTCGCCGGCGGGGATAAAAACGCGAGACGTGCCCTCTTTAACATCGCCGGGGCCAAACTTCTCGAAAGCGATTAATTCGGTCTCGCGAGGAAAGAACGTCTCCGACTAATTCGAGACAACTCTCCGAGCTGCTTTACGAAACGGGTAACGAAGTTACGATTCTACCAAGTTTCCCGCGCCACGCGCGAACTCTCGTAACGCGCGACGGCCGAACTGTAACTTTGAACGTCCGGTGGGAAAATGGAAAACGGACGAGAAAAATCTTGGGGAGAAGTTCCCTCAAAGCCGCGACGCCGTTGTTCGCTAATTCGCTGGTTAAGCCGTCGCTCGTCGAGAGAATCGAGCGGTGGGTTCTGCGCGTCTTCGACGCGTCGTTTTCCTCGCGGTGCGTCCTCCGCGACGATTACCGAGCCGAGCGTATCGCGTTTCCGACGACCCGGCATTCGACGAACAATGTGTCCACGATCGGTGACGGGTTCGCCGACTGTTTCCCGAGGAAACGTTGAACGCGAATTATGGGTGTTTCGAGCCGGAGCGGAAAAGCGACGCGCTCGACAAGATCGAGCGGAAGGCTCGCCGAAGGAAACTGTACGCACGGCTGGACTATCTCCGCGGAAGATCGGGCACGGAGCGTCTCCCGGGCCGAGATCGCGAGATCGCGAGAATCGAACGGGCACGCGAGGTGTCCAGGTAAGCTCCACGGGTTTCATTTTCCCGGTCGCGTTCGCAGCTTCCCCTCGACTCGCGCTCACCACCGCGTTATCGTCGGGCACGAACCAGCGTTAGTTATCGTCGGTTTTACGCGTCCGGAGATCGTAATTCCGGCGCCACTTTTAGTCGCCGACTTTTATGCTTCTACGAGTTATCCAGCTTTGCACGGAGTCGCTTCTTCTCGACGTTAGGGTGAGTTAGCGCGCGACTCGGAGAGGACGCTCGAGGTCCGATGAACGTTTCAGGTTTCGGTTTCCCGGTTCGCGAATCGATCGCGCGACCGAATTTCGAGCGCGCGCCGAGACGAAAGTTTCAGCGATTCGTAAATTTTCCACCGCGATAGAAATCGTAGCTTCGTTCGAGCAACGTCCTTTGTCAACGGGGCGCGAGAGATCGCTCCATTTGGCGCGACTATTACTCATCGAGAGTTCGCCGCGGCAGCGCGCGAGCAGCGAAACGGCCAAGGGACGAGGAGAGAGAGACGACGGCGGAAAATGTGCTCCGACGGTGGATACATAATTTCCAGTCGCATTAGCGGCCGCGTGCGCGCTCGTTACCTCGCGCGATCGCATTATTCGAGGGCCAGGCACGAACAAGGCTCGTTCGCCCGTTCGTTTCGCGGGATGATGAATGGACGATGCGGAAAGCTTCGACTTTCCCGTAATGCGGCAACCTCGGCCAGACCGACGTTCGACGTTCTCCCCGAGAAGGTGAACGTTTCCCGAGAAGAACAACGATCTTCCGAAAGGACGTTCCGAAATTCCGATCGAGAATCTTCTCGAGGGCCGAGCCGGGCAGGAAAGTTTCGCGGAGCGGTACCGGGCCGTTTCGAGTCGAGCGAGACGCGGTTTATCTCGAAGGGGCACGCGCGACGATACGTCCCGGGCGTTGTTGCGCGTAAATCAAATTTCGCGGGCTTCGTCGGTCGGAAAAGCGTTACGGCGTTCGCGGCATCGAAAATCGATACTTTGCGTCCGCGGCTCGCGGTCGTTTCCCACCGGCTGGGAAGAATCCGCTCGTGGCTCGGTGGACCGAAAATTCGAGCTTCGAAATTTACAAACGAGCAACTTTCGCGATATCCCCGACGTTCGAGGTTGCGAAAATGACCGAACGCGGAGTCGATTCCGAGGACTTTCATCGTGGAAGAGGAACGACCGAGAGGAACTCGGTTCGCCGCGAGGGTCCGGGTTTGGCGTTTCTCGTAATAATCGGCGCAGCGGGGGGTACGGAGAGAGAGCTACCGGCGAGCTCGGTAGACATCGATCCGCGAGGAGATCTCAGACTCGTCGGTTCTCTCTACCGTTCCGAGGAGGGAAGAGGACCGTAGCCGCGTTATCGGCGATCTCGCGATACGGAGATCCCGGCGTCAATTAACTGCTCGGCGTCTCCGTATCAAACGAGCGACGCCGGCCTAACAAGGTTTTTCGTCGACCGTGTCCCGTCTACGTTTCCCGTCTCCGTCTCCCGTCTCTCGTCTCCCGTCTCCGTCGAAGCCCGCTCGGCCGATTTAAATAAACCATTACCGGGTGGTATCTTTCATCGGCGGGCCCACACCTCCGACGTCTTCCGACACTCGTCCCGCCTCGGCCAACGGTGTACGACCGGGAATAAGAATAAGTCGAGAACAAGGACGGAGAAAGGTGGACCGAGAGAAAAAAGAAACTGGAGACGGAGAGGACGCGGGCACCGGCACCTGCGGGAGAGCCAACATCCTTCGAAGCTGCTCTCAACGGGAATACGGGCTGCCAACTGCGACATAAACGCTAACGACTGATCGGCGCGACCGATAGAGCCTGTTAGCCAAACGCCATGCTCCTTATAGAAAACGAATATGTTCGCGGTTCGGGCCCCGTTAACGTTCGGCCCGCTCGCGCTCACGGAGACTCGAGCTCCCGATATCTGTGTTCGTCCCGCTACCGTGCCACCGGCCTCGCTCCTACCTGCTACGCGCCTCGCGCAACCTCGGATATTCATCTTCGCGGGGCTTTGTTCGGCCAGCATTGTTCGCGGCGCGCACCCGCGCCGAGAGTTGCGTCCGAAACCGTTCGAGCGATCACCGATACCGATAACCGTTCTCTGGCGATTTCGGAACCGTTTCGCGGGACCTCCTCGGCTCGAACGAGCGCGTATTTGTTCGCTTCGGAAAAATCTCCGGTCCGCCTCCCGAACGTTTCCGCGGCGTCGATTCTCGCGAACACCGAGGAGTCGCGAACGCGGAGCGTTTCGACGGGAACGAAGCAACGAATCGAGACGAGGCTCCGAGCCGGCCCTCGGGGCTACGGAGATTACCATTCAATGGATGATCCATCGGGCCTCGGGGCCGTCGTTGAATCACGCGACGCGCAACAACGCGCCCGGCCCGCTCGTAATATACGCGCGTGTATCTACACCCGGTACGTGCACGCCTTCCGATCTCGTCGAATCTCGTCGAATCTCGTCGAATCTCGTCGAATATCGTCGAATATCGCGCTCGCGGGATTTATACGCGGCGGCTCGGTTACGCCCAATGTTTGTTCAGCGACGCGTTCCGCTCGAGCCGGACTACCGAGCAGGGCCCCGTATTCGCGCGTCGAGGAATCGGGAATCGGGAATCGGAGACCGCGACGGAATCCACCGATCGAACGTTCCTTTCACGGGTCTTATTTATTTCCCGGGACCGCGTTCCCTCCTCCCCGTAGGCGGTTTCCAGGAAATCACGCGGCGCGCGCGGTATCTCCGTAAATATATCGGTCGATGTTCGGGGACGCGGCTTGTAATTAGGGGAATAGATCGCCCCGAGTGACGCAGCTGCTCGTAAGTCAATGGCGAAACGCGCGGACGCGAGGGGCGGAATTTCGACGTTCGAAATTTCGGAGGCGTGGAGGGACCACGAAATTTTTACTCCGAACTCGGCACCGCGGAGAACGAATCGCTCCCATCGAGGCACCGGAGGCGGATACCTATCCACGATTTCGAGACCGATCGATTCCTTCGAGCGTTGCGCGCGATCGGGTCGTCCAACTTTTTCTCGATCCACGCCCAAAGACGGATCGAACGAACGACGGACCCCTCGATTCGAGGACAGAGAAACGCCCGAGCTACGCCGAATGCTCGATACCGAGGGGACCGTGAACTCGCGAGCCGAGCTCGGCTCGCTTCGGAGCGAATCGACGCGCGCGCGAACCACCACCGCTGCCCGAGAAGGTGGCGACGCGGAGGGCGAACGGAGGACGGGCCGGAATGCGATTCGCGAAATTGCAGGGCTCTCAAAATTCATGACGATTTATACGCATTGTGCGTCGAACGCAGTGGGCGTGCGCGTTGCCCGTTGCCCGTTGCGCGTTGCGCTCGCGGGCTTTCGTTCGACGCACCGTCGTATATTAATTGCCTCCACGTTCCCCTCCGCTCTCACTGCTCTTTGGGCGCGCGTACGCGTCACCGAACGCTCGTCGACGTCTTCGAGAGCGTTGCGCGCGTTCGATCGTTCGTACCGAGACCAAACGGACGAAAAGTATCGGCGCCCGTCTTTCGAAAGAGGAATCTCGAAGGAACGTTGGTCCGGCTACTCATTGCGATGGACGGTGCTGGTATAAATCCGCGTCGACCGACGCGGAACGCCCGAGTCGATACTTTGGAGGAGAATTTGGATTCGGAGGACCGCAGCGAGCCACGCTCTGTCTCGATTCCCCGTTCGATCGTTTCGACTTACACGGTTCCGTTCGACTCTCTCGTCGCTTTTTTCCGTACACGATTTACCCAGTTTTAGCGTCGTTCGGTCCCTCATATTCCGGCACGAGCGTTCTACCCGTTCTCCCTCTCCCGTTCCTCTCCCTGTTCTCGCTCGGACACCGGGAAACGATTACGGTTCCCGTGACCGCATTTCGCGTCGCCTGTTTCGGGAAATAAGGAGAATTTCTTCCGCGAACGTCGGTCGAATCGTTAACCCGGGTCGGCGGTAGACGTTCTTTTCATCGGAGCCGCGTAAATTCCGCGTGTTTTCGGAGGGAGGTCGAAGTTGCCGCAGTTCCGCTTCTTCGACGGGCCAGGACTCCGTGCGATAAATAAGGGAACTTTCGGGCGCCGCGCGCGCGCCTTCGTTCGCTTCGATTTACAAGTTCTTAGCGGGGCACGGCTAACGGCGCCGAAGACGAAACGAACGGAAACATCGCGGCCGAGTGAAATTTTGCGGAAACTCCCGAGGGAGGAGGACCGTAGACGTCTTGCCCGCGACCCCGTTCCGTCGCCAATCCGCATCGAGAAGGTAAATTCGCAAAGACGCCGGACAGGGAACTCGAACCGTTGCTCGATGCGACGGAAAGATGCCCAGAGTCCGTCGCTTTTCCTCCATCTGCGTAATCGCGTAAATACGCATAGCGTTCTCCTACCGAAACCTGGCGATAAATCGCCGCGGTTCCGGGAACCCTCTGGAACGGATCGAGGATTCGACCCACAGGTGGCTATATCCGCGATTTTATTTACCGTAAACGGGCGTATGGTCTTCGAAATACGAAGGAGCGCGCGTAGGACGACGGTTCACCGAGTCGAGAAAAAAATGAACACGGGAGGGACCGGGGGTTGGCGACGCGCGATACGCCGGTATCGCGGGGAAAACACGATACACGAGCGCCTCGACGACGCTCGGAGGTCGTTTATAATTTTGCCGCTGAAAGTCGGACCGTCTCGGAATTGTCGAGAGCCGGCGACGGTTAGGAAAATCGAGCTCGGAGTTCGGCGATCTCTTTCATCGCGGACACCGCGTCGAGAACGTTGCGCGATCGCCGTTAAAGGGAGACGGATACGGTCGCGAGGTTACAAAAACCTCCCCCGCGAGCTCCCCACTGTCCAAAGAACCCGGCCGCTATTCGTTTCGCCGGCTATCGTCTCGGCCACGCGATACGGATTAAAACGAAACACCCCGTACGTAGGTGTACATAACGCGCACAGCCAACCGTATAATACAGTCGAGCCATCCGCGCGAACGAGAGACTCCATCTATCATCCTGATCTCATCCGGCGGCTTAGGCGACCCCGATACGTCATTTTCCAAATCTCGAGCCAGAATGCCTCGAGATTCTTGGATCGACGTGCCCGCGCGGAACCGAGGGGCGAAAAACCCACCGAGCGAAAGAGGAAAGTCGGGAACCACGGAGCCGCCAAGAAAATAGACCCCCGACGCAGCGAGCTCCACCTCCGCTCTACCATCCCGCGCGCAAACGCTCCACGGAGATCGCGACGCGTAAAAATATTTTCCTCGGAGAGAATCTCGTTCGATCTCGACTCGATTCCTCCGAAGACGAGCGGACCGACGAAACGTGCGGGGACGAATCGAACCTATCGGTATCGGCGAAGAACGCGCGTCTCGAGGCAGCGCGCTCGGTTTATCGCGCCATCTGGTCCTTCGCGTTGTTCGAATCGATCGGCTTCGAAACGACGTTGCTCCCGCGGGTGCTCGCTCCCGGTAAACGTCCGCTTTTTATGCGAGCCGAGTCTAAATCTGCAGGAAAAAACGCGAAAAAGAGTGTTGCGCCAACGTAGACTCCGCGCACTTTACCCATCGAGCCGCGACGAGTCAAAGAGGAACGCGCGCAACCCCGACGCGCCGTGTCTCGAGCGCGCGACGCCTCGACCTACCCTCCTCGATTCCTCGCGACCCGACAAACTACAATTCAGAACGAAAAAGAAACTTACATCGACGCAGAATACGCGAGCTTTACCCACCGAGGTGGAGTGAAAGAGGAGCGGCCGCGACCTCGACGGCGTTTTCTTCGTCGTTCGAGAGGAACCGCGAAGAAAGACCGTGGCCGTGTCCGGGCAAGGGCGAGAGTTCGGCGCGAGGCGTTCAAAGACGAGGAGGAGGAAGGTCGTCGGCTCGAGTTTGTTTTCGAGTCGCGCGCTCCGTCCCCGCCGAGTACACCTCGAGATTCCAACGGAGTCGTCCGTGTTTCTCTCGCGTAGAGGTCGGTAATTACACGGCGGACAGGTTAGAGGAACGAGTTATGGGGCTCGAACGAGCACGGTGTCTTATGGGAGTGGGTAGTAACTCGAGCGAGGCATTAAGGGGATCTCCCGCGGCGAGCGTGCATACATTACGAGGTTCGTTCTCCTCTTTTTTCCGAGGACGCGCGCACGTCCGAGGGAAAACGGTCCCGCCTCGATTAGCCGTGCCGTCGATGATGCACGACACACTCGTCTTCGACGGGGAAGGAATACGCGACCGGGCAGAGTCGAGCCCGAGCCCGAGCCAACCGGAGTCAGCAGCTTTTCCTATTTTCGATAAAAGTAATAACGTTCTCGCGATGATATTCGGTGTTCGGTGTTTCGCTCGATCGTGTACCGTTCGCGTCCCGATGCTTCGCTCTCGATCCGACGACGATCGAAATTAATTGGAAAATAAAACAACCGTCGAGCGCTCGGAGCTTCGAAGCTGACAAATACGGGGAAGCGTCGGGGAAGAATTTTCATCGACGAGGTACGAATAATAAATCGAATCGAGGAACGCGATGAGAGAGCGCGATCGAACGAGACGCGTCTCGACCGTTCGGCGGCTACGGCGATGATCCGTCGTCGTTTAAAAACCTTCTCCGGTTCGGCGGAGATTGCGAGCGGTCCCGATTACTCGTTCCGCGTATTCCGATCGTCCTGGGAGAACGTCGAGGATCGTACGGATGCCGAGGTAAGTGCGCGATTACCCCGCCGTCGGGGGTTACGCGCCACGGCGAACGGTGACCGTCGCGCGAGTCGCTCGGTAAATAAAAACAAGTCTCTTTCCCGGGGAATCGCTTCGCCGTCGTTTCGCGTCCTTCTCTCGATACCTCGTCGTCTCGAATTCCACGGAACGGAACACCGAGACGCCAGTTTTTCTCCGCACCGAGATTTTTTCTTTCCCTCGGACGGTTCCGCTCCGTCGAGGAGCAGCTTCCGCGCCGCTGGACTCGCGTCGCGGCTCGTTGATAATTCGATCGTTCGTCGAGACTCTTTTCGCGCGACGTCTCGACGGCGAGTCGAATCTTTCTTTCCGTTCTCCCGTCGTAACTTTCGACGGAAAGAAAGCGACGAATTTCATCGACGGACGCGTCCGCGGCGAAACTTTCTCGAGAGAGACGGACCCGAACCGAACCGTTCTCCGCTCGGACCCGGTATCGCAATTTTCACCGAAACAACGGCTCTCTTCGACGCGATACGAATTCTTCGTTTCGCCGCTCGAGTTCTCAAAGAGCACCAAAGTATCGGTATCCTATATTTATCCCCGGCTTTGAAAATAAAGCAGTGGAGGACGCTCGGCGACGCTCGAGGACGCTCGGCGACGCTCGACGAGGAAGCGATAATTGGTCGGCCTGGTTTCGCTGGAAGGTACGGGGTACGTTAATCGGTGGAATCGATCGGGCTCGAAACGGCGCGATGCACGGTCCGGCCGGTGATTCGCGATCAAAGGAAAAAGTGTCGGGCTGGCAGCGTTGCGTATCGACCGCCGGAAAAAAGTCGACGACGACGACGGCGGCGGCGGCGGCGTCGGTTCGCCTTCTCGGCGACTGGACGATCCGCGCGCTCGTAGATCGATCGAGTCGCGCTCATAAATCGCGATTAAATCGGCCGGAGCTCGTAAATATCGTTCCGCGAGGATCGACGACCGACCGACCGAATACGAAGCTCGAGAACGCGTTGGTAGCGATCGCGTCGAAAATCTTTGCGCGATTTTCCAGCGCGACGATCTCGAGCGCGATCGTGTCTTCGGTCCGGCACGGATCCGTGTAAATTTACGAGATCGGAGCCTCGGTTTTTCCCCGTTGTCGAAAGGCGAGACCGTAGGATTTTCGCGCGGTCGTCGTTACCCGCGATAACCGCGAACGTCGACGCCGCGGTAATTCAAAACCGGCCTCGTAACGCGGAACGACGGGAAGACAAAGAGGGCTCGCGGTCGACGCGAGCGGCGAAACAAAGGACGCGGGCAGAGAAGGGACCGGGAAAAAAGAGAGGAGAGGCAAAAAGGCGTTCGCGCGTCCGCGCTGTGGAACGCCGCTAGCAGGAGGCTGTCACGTGCAATTATCCCGTCTTGGAGGGTTCAAAGGCAGCGCGAGAGACCCTCCGGGGTATAAAAGTGTTACAAAGGTGGTAAACGCCGATGAGGGAGTACGACGTCGACCCAGATCGAACCATCGCGGAGAAACACCGAGATCGCGTATCTCGACGTTACGACGGGACTCGGATTCGGAAAAGTTCCCGGTCACGGTCCGTCTCGAGCCGACTTTCCTTTCCCTCGGCTTCGAGGACCGCGAACGAGAGAAACGGCGCGCCCCGTTCCGTACGATCCACGGTTCGTCGTCGCGAGGAACGCGCCGAACGAAAGGAAAAGCCTCGAGAGACCGACGAATCGTAATTCAAATTCGAAAGAAACGGAGAAAGGCTTTCGAGCGTGTAGAAAGAAACACGGGTACGGAAAGACCAATGGAACGGCTCGTTGGCCGAGCCGAGGATAAAACGAGACGCTCGAGAGCCGTTCGCGCGATCCAAAGGCGAACCGTTCGGGCACCGGCCGAGATCAAACACGATCTCGGCAGAGAGGAAGGCTCGCCCGGAGGCGTGCCCGTTGACCCGCGAAATCCACAACGAATAACTCTTGGCAGGTTGTCGATGTCGCGGAGGCCTCCGGGAAGCAGGCTTTTATTCCGAAGGAGTCGCGAGATATCGAAGACTCGACGGAGATTGCGCGCTTCGTACCGCGGCGCGGCGCGGCGCGTTCGCGGTCCAAGGCCCCCCGATCGACAGCCCGGCTACGCGCCGACGATACGCCCGGCGAAGTCTGAGCTCCGACTTCCATTTCACGCCACTCTGCCCTCGGCCGTCGTACCTCCGTTCCGGCCCGGGTTTCGCCCGTCGCGAACTCACCGACATCCCCTTTCTTTCGAAACGGTGTCCGTCCTAAATACGCACCGAACTCGAACACCTCCAACGAAAACTACCTCGCGAACCGATCGAAAACTTTGACAACGAATCCTTTCCCGGTCGTTTCGCGACGCGCAAAGCTAACCGCGATATCGCGCGACGAACCGAAAGAAGGAAAAAAACGACGGGACGATACATCGTACAATCCCCGAGAGCGCAATTTCAGAAACGCCGAAGAACCGCGAATAATAAATTTCCAAGCACGGACTTCCCGGGTAGAAGGCTCGAATCGCGACGGGCGAAACGCATTTTCCACCGGAAAGGGTTTTATCTCGGGACATCGGAGCTATTCGAGGCTTTCGATTTATTCCTCGTCTAGGAAAAACGCGGATCGAACGCGAGTCGAGCGCCCACCTTCGTTTCCCGATACGATTCGTCGAACGTCGATCGGTTCGAGTCCGCTGTCGAACTTGCGTCGACGTTCGCGCGACATTTCGTTAAGCGTTTCAGCATCTCCGGCCCCGTGACGCATCGGCCTCGCGGTTCGCGGCGGATTAATATCGAATTTACGACCGAACTCGGTCGTTGTCGAACACCGAGTCGAGAAACTTCTCCCTCGCCTGGTTACAGCTGCACCGCGAACGCCGCGACGTGGCTCGAAAACTCCCTCGAATTTTTCTACGGAAAAAACAACGTTCCTCCTCGTTCGGAGAAATTGGAGCGTTCCGTTGCGCGACGCTCGGAAGCGGGACGAGGAGCGAGCGAAACGCGCGTAGCCTCTCGTATCTTCGAGGCGTTGCCTCGTAAACGAAACCGAACGGAAAGACGTTCAGCTGCGTTGGCCGATCGCGCCGGGCAACAAAACGAACTTTCGCGTTTTATTCATTTTCACGGAAAGTACGCGTTCGGTACTTTTCGTCGGGCGCGGAGTACGCGTGGTTGTTTATCGTTACGTTGCATCCACGTTTCGACGCGGGCTCCCGTCCACCGGGAATACCCCCGAGTAACTCGAGGAAGGTTCCGTCGGTCCAACGAGTTTTCGTGGCCCAAGTAAATTCGTTCGAGAACAATACGATTCGTGGAAATACTCGCGTACGTACGACGATTCCGGCGCGATTGTAAACTCCGAAGGCCCGTTAAAGAGCACGAATAACGTCGTTCGATCGGCGAGGATCGTTTCCGGCGAAGCGGAAGTGCTCGCCGAGTAGACAAAAATATCGATTCCGACGTTATATCCGTCATCGGTCGGTCGAGGAAAATTTCACCGGAGCTCTCGACTGGATACGTCGTAGAAATTGAATCCTAGAAAAGGAAGGATCAAGAGGCGCGGTGGCGGGGGCGGGGACGGACGCGGGCGGCCAAAGGGAGCAATTTCTCAAATGATTACCTTAAAGAAGCTGCGAGATATTCGAGCTATCGCGGTAGCTCGTGGCGCTGGCAACCGCCGGAGTGACATCGAGCCTCGTCGCCGAGACGAGAGCCAAAGGGAACGAGCGACGAGGAGAAAGCGGGGGCCGAATGCTGCACCACGGCCGCGAATAAGGCGGCGCGCCAAGCCCACGAGAAAACGAGAAGAAGAAGAGTAAGAGGAGGAGAAGGAGGACGAAGACCAAGAAGAAGAAGAAGAAGAAGCCCCGGTTCCCGGAGGAAATTGAAAAATCCAAGTTAAAGGATGGGTCGATGCACCGCGTGTCTGCGCCCGCCACCGACTGCGGAGTATTTAATTTAACTTTTTCCTCGTTTTAGCCGCATTTCCAATTTTTCCTCGCCCCGTCCCGTCCCGCGGTACCACGAATCGCGCCATCGCGCCATCGCGCCATCGCGCCATCGCGCCATCGCGCCATCGCGTCCGCGGTCGAGACACCCTCGCGGAAAACCGGAACATCGAGGATCGAATCGATGTTGCGTTTTATCCGCGTTCCTCGTTTGCTCGTCGTCGCAATTTTTTTCGCGCTCAACTTACGAACCGTTGTCCGATTCCGCCCGAAAGAACGAAAGAGCGAACGAACGGTTGTACAAGTTTCGAAGAAAGACGTCTTCACCGGAAGGGGGAGCGAGTTTCGGACGAATCGGGCTAGACAGGTGTCGAGGTACCGCGAACCGGGGGCCGGGCTCCACTCGATAGAGCCATTATCGAGCAGGTGAATCCGTAACGCTGGCGGAACTCGCGTAATTTCTCGGCCACACGGAGAGGGAAGAGATTCCACGCGCAGCTGCGCGAACAGACGGACGATTAGACCGAGCCGTTCCCACTAATAAGAGAAACCGAATCCGAGCGCGTTTCGATGGGAACGTAAAACGAACCCGTGGCTCGTTAACGAGCATCGCGGAGGGAAATGTTTGGGAAACGAATCGGTCTTGTCGCGATTCGATCGAGCCGGTGGTTTCGAATTTTTCCACGTTTCGAGGCGAACGACGAAGCTGGAAGAGTAAATCTTCTCGTTGGAAAAAGTGGCGCGCGAAGAAATTCCAGTGGATCGAGTATTTCGGAACGAGGTCGTAGCCGGTGCGACGCCAACGTTAACGTTTGTCAGAATTTGCCCGGGAACGAGCGCCTCGTTGTTGCGCCGTTTTCGTTCTAATTAACGAGTCGGCCGATTCGTCGGTTCCGACGTAAGCGCGGGGCAGGTTTTTTCCCTCCGTCGACGGGGAAAAATTGTTGCGATCGTTTCGCCGGGGGCGTCGGCGGCTGCGTTTCGCGTCGATTGCACGCTGGAACGGCGCGGGTCTGTCTCGGAAATTTGTCGATGGGAAAAAAAAATTGAAACGACCGCAGCGAGCCGTTGTTTCGAGCGTTGTTTCGCGGGCCGTATCGTTCGGCCGCGGTTCCCAATTACGTTCAAAGTAAATCTGTCGTAATTGACGGGAACGGCTCGCGGACAGAAAAACTCGTTGTTCTCGGGGGCAATACGGTAATTACCGGGGAAAATAGGCAGGCGGACTTTAATCATCGGCTTCATTACCGAGCGCAACCTTTTATTCAACAGGTAACACAGATTTTCGCGTTAAAATTAACAAGGTTGGCGAGCTCATTAACCGGAAACGAACAAACGAACGAACGAACGAACGAACGAACGAACGAACGAACGCACGAGGGAACGAACGCGAGCCGAACGAACCTTGTTCGCGTATGTTTCCGCGCTCGTCGGGAATAAAGCTTCGCCCCGTTAACGGCTCGATGGTCGTTGTTGCGTTGCGGTTGTTCCTCGGCGGACGTTAACGAGTTCGCGCGCCACGGTGGCGTTGTTTTCCGAAACGGTGCCCGCGATCCTCGAGGGACACCGAAAAGATCGATCGGCGAAGAAAGTTCCAACCGGGATACCGTGGCTCCGAAGATTCGTTGCCCAAAACCGATCGGTTCCGCTAACCTGGACGCAACCACCTGTCGTAACCCAATTTCTCGCGAGCAAAAACGAGGGATCGGAAATTAGGGAGATCGCTGCCGTAATTTACGGTATCCTTCGGCCTCGAACGAACAAAGACCGGATCCTACCTGGCGCCCCACGGTGATTATGCCCTAACTGCGAGATAATAATGGCATATATCACCTGGCGCGCGGAACGAAGAAGAAAAAAAAAAAACTTCTCCACTACCTGGTTCGCGGTCCCCTTGCGCGAGCACTGGCTCTCC
This sequence comes from Ptiloglossa arizonensis, assembly GCF_051014685.1. Taxonomy (NCBI): domain Eukaryota; kingdom Metazoa; phylum Arthropoda; class Insecta; order Hymenoptera; family Colletidae; genus Ptiloglossa; species Ptiloglossa arizonensis. Next base: position 27,895,006 of record NC_135051.1, read on the forward strand.
AACACGGTAATTAACCCCTTCGTTGCTGGCGATAAATCCGTTCGAGAGCGGCCGTTTCTGAGTTGGAAATGGAAGAACGAGGGGCTTTCTTCGCCCGGAAGGGAGACGGAACGCGTCGGTTCTCTCCTTCTCGCGGTCCTCTGTTATCCGAGAGATCGAGAGGGTCGTCGGTCGAAGGTCCGTTGCGTAGATCGACGTTAAACGGAATCTCGTTTTTCCAGCACCGACGACAGCTCGGTAGCGAAACGATCTCTCTCGTATCTCGTGCTTCGTATTTCCTCGTTTCTTCGGGGAAGAGTTCCCGCGCGAGGAGGAGAACGACGGGCCCCTTTCTCGGATCTCCTCCCAGGGTCGTTTGTTCGCGACTCGGACGTTCCGTTCGGCCGGCTGCGGGACCGTCGCCGGTAATAAAGACATTAACGGACCCTACCGGGGAACGACGACGGCCGTCCGTTCCGGGAGCCCGACGGCACCGGGCCAGCGCGCTTTCGCCGAAGTGATTTACGCCCCGCGTACTATAATTATCGAAGCGCCGCACGAAATCGCTTCCACGTATCCACTCGGCCGACGCGGTCGCGCGACTCTTCCCTCGGCTCAGGGACGACCTTGCGTCGCGAGTTTCGACCCATCCTGAACGAAACGATGCCCTAAAATCGCCGGTAAAAGTTCTCGCGCGGTACACCGCCGACTCTCGGACGACTCGTATTCCCCGATTACGAGGGACCCCCGCGATCGAACCGCACTTACTCCGAGAGCGAGCCGATCCTTTGGATTTACGTCCCCGAGACGATCATCGAGCGCTCTTGTTCCCGCGTAAAGATTTCCATCGGAATTCATTTTCGAGCTTTACGCTACGGAAAGGGGAGAAAAATGAGGCCGGGAACGGGACGATAAAGCCGAGAACGAGACCCGCTGCGTGAACGAAGGCGTCGAATTTCCGACGCGTTACGTTCCTCGTAACCTGGATTTAGAAGATACCGGTAACGAACAAACGACACTCCCGGGGAAGTAACCGGCCCGGTTTATTTCCGTTCGTTTCGTTTCCCGTATCTCCGGAGGGTCGTCGACGCATCGACCGCGCGAGACCCGCGGAAAACCAGACGGAGAGCGTCGTTCCCCGCGAACCTTGACCGCGTCGGCTCGCGAAACGTTGCCTCTCGAACGAAATTTTGCTCGATCGTCGTCCGGGGACTGGTAACGACGAACGAGGTTGCGAGCGGTCGCGCAAAGTGCTCGAGAGGGGAAACGAGCTCGCGACTCGCTCGTATCGACAAAGTCTTACGGACCGTCGCCGGCTTTATCGATAATTAAACGAAGTTTCGCCGGGTCGATCGCAAGTTCCTTCGAGCCCGACGCTAACCGTCGCGGGCTCGAGCGAGCCGTCCAAAGACGGCCCTGGGTTTAACTCGTCTTCGCAGGTTCGTCGATCGTCCGAGCGGTACGAAAATAAAAGTTCCGAGGAAGAAGCTTCGTCGCTCGCCGGATGCTCCGATCCCCGCCTTCCGACGACATTGTCGGTAATTAAATCATCGCGGGGTCTCCGTTGCTCCGGACGACAAAGCCTCGACTTTCTCGTTCGAGGAACGTCCCGTCGGGACGCGAGCGACGGGATTCGAGAGACAGAGAGACAGAGAGAGAGGGTATTTTCGACCCCGATCGATGTCTCGAAGACGGAAGCATCGAAGCTACCGATGCGATCGCGAGACAACGAGTAGGCGGTAGATTTCGGTTCGCTCCGAGACGAAACGACGAGATCCTCGCGATCGACGCGCTTCCTCGTCTGGCCCGAAGCTACCATGCCGCGACGGACGAACGAGTTTGTTCGGTACGCTGCTGCCGGACCCCCGCGAGAAGCGTTTCTCGATAAACGGTCCCGCGGGAACGGGATCCTCGGGCTCGCGGTTTCCTACCTTTTTACCCGAGTGGAAGACCAAAGACGCGACGGAAGCGAACGGGCGCAAGAACGCGCTGACCGAGCGGAACACGCGACCGCGGAGAAAGAAACGGGACGAACGTCTCGAGAACTTACCGCCGCGAGCTACGATCGCTCGAGAACGGATTCCGCGATCTCGCCGCGAGAAAAATTACGCGCCGTTGCGCCTTTTCGCGATCGCTTCGCTCCGAATTTTCGAGAGACGTCCGAGGATCGTCGACGCGGACAGCGCGGTCTCGATTCGCCCCGTAATGGTCACCGTTATTAAATTCCATCGAGCGATATCTACGAGCCGTCGGGCTACTGTTTCGTATTACGGTAATATTTACCGTAGACGGGCGACGTGCCCGGTCCGAGAATTCGTACCCCGATAAACCAATAATCTCGCGAGAAAGCCGGAGAATCCGGCGAACGACGCTCGGAGTTAGCCCGAAGAGACCTCCGAGTCGTTCGAGGCCGCATAGGCAGACGGTTTCCAACATAGGGCAGCCTCGTAGTATTAAGTCATTACGTTCGGCCCCGGTCCTAATAATACCCTTCGCTCGCTCGGAGCGAGCGAGCCGACCAAAGTCCCGTCCATCCATCCAGTTGTCCGCCACGACGACGTGCCGCATCCTCGGCCTCCTGCAGAGGTTCTCACGCGGATCTTTCCGCTCCCCTTGGGTGCGCTCGACGACGGTCGAGGTGACTCTTTACGCCCCGTTGTAAACACGGTTTCGCTCCGATGCGCGGTGCGGCGCAGCCACGAGGACGGTAGCCGACCGCTGACTCTCCCCCGATGACTCCTCGAACCGAGCGACGAAGGTCGAGTCGTCGACGACGAAACGATGCACGGGGAACGTCGGGAGAACGGAGCGATCGAAGAGGACGAACGGCGATGTTTTCACGGGCACGGGGAGGGCCGTGGAATCGGCAGGGACCACCGTGTTCGCTCCTCGGTTATGCCCGTCGGGCTCTCGTGGCTTTGCTCTCGTAATATCTTATTACACGATCGCTGCATGCCCGGCCGGTGCACGCCGGTGCGCGCCGACGTGCACCTACACGCGCGATCGGTCTCGTATGTTAACCCACGAGGTGGGTGCATTACCCGTCCGGTGATACTCGCGATCGTATCTTTTCCAGGGAAATTTGTGCCCGATCGTAAACTCGCGGAGAAAATTCGAGCCGCGTTATTATTCTGTAACCAGCGGTACGTTGTTTCTCGTAATGATCGGGCTGCGTCCCGTTAACGATCGCGCGCGCAATTTCGCGGCGACTTGGCTGCCGTTTATCACGGGACGCGCAACCTCTCCGTTCGAGAAACGCCGCCGCGGCGAGACCTTCTCTCCGACGGTGCTCCTCTCGAAGAAATCCCCTCGAACTTTCACGACGAAACCGACGAGAGAACGAACTTCCTCGGGAGCTTTCGGGGACCGTCGTACCGGGAGAGAGCCGGTTCGTTCGTTCGTAATTTTCGATATCGCGATGGTGCGCAACGTTCGGGCAGTTTCGACGGAACCGTCCGAATCCGCGCATCGAGTATCGAGTATCGGGAAACGCTTCCACGGAACGCGAGAGCAACGAGTGCTCCGAACGGCTGGAACAAAGGGCAAGGGTCCGTGAAACGCGGACCACTGGTTCCGGAGAAAGAATCGGGGAAGCTTCCTAGGAAGACGGACCGATGATTCCGAGAAGACGGAGATAGCGCTCCCAGGGAACGCGGATCGGCGTTCGTTCCGTCGGAACCCAGAACTCCGAAGAGGCGCCGTTTCGAAGAGGAGCGAACCGTCAACGGTTCCTATGGAGTTCGTCGCGCGTCCCGATCGTTAAAATATTTTCCAAGCTCTCGACGGATCCCGAAACGATTTCGTCGACGTCGAGACGAACCTCCGTAGCAGCCGGAACCTCCGTAGCGGCGATCGCGGGTAAATTTCAAAGGCAACGCGGCCGAGCGCGCTCGCCGTAAATCTTGTCGCAGTTCCCGCGGAATCGATACGGCCTGGTTTCTCGGTCAAAGCTCGTTAGCGATTCTCTCCGCGGTGAAGTTGCTCTAATTGGAGATCCCGCGCTGGATCGTCCTCCTCCGTAAGGAACCGGCGCGCGGCTCGGTGCACGCGTTGCATTCGATGCCCGTTATTGTTCCTCGCGGAGGGACGGACGGGGGAAGAGAGAATTCCGCGAAACGCTCGTTGTCGCGAGATCCGGTCTACGGGAAAGACGAGGTGCCGACCGGAAGGGAGTCCCCGGTTCGTCGACCGTCTCGAGATCCTTCGATCGACTTCCGTTCGCGATCTCCCGCGTGAAACGCAGCCTCCGTGGAAACGTCAAAGACGCTGGCCGAAAACGTATCTCGGCGACTCGGTTCCGGGAGCCAGGAAGGCGGAACGTTCTCCTGCTCCCGTTTCCGATCCACTCGCGGGTAGTTAAAGTCTGCCACCGTGAACTCCGCAGACCGTAATGTACCGAGATCCGATTACCTCGAGATTGCTCGATTTGCATCCGGTCGCGGTTCGATGACGCGCCGCCGAGCAGTTTCCCCTCGGCATCTTGCCGCGAGTTCGAGGAGAGGAGAGGCGGAGCAGAGGGGAAGGTTTCGAGTCTCGTCCGTTATCCGAGAGAGGACCGATTCGTTTTTCGCGTCCGCGCTAAAGTCGAGATCGGCCCGTAGGAAACGACCAAGAGAATGGACGTTACGACTTCCGTCGTTCGCCGAAGCGCGAAACCTCTCGACGTTATCGCGGTCCCGTCGAGTCGATTTTACGCGGGATCGTCCGCGTCCCCCGTTTTTCGGGAGTCGAGTCGGAGCGCAGCCTCCGCGCGGAAAACGTCCACGAAGTAGAATCTCGAGAGCGACGAACCGGCGCGAGAGCGGCAGACTGAAACCGGCGGTAAACAGAGCCCAGTGTCGCTTTCCTGATCCATTTAAGCGCCGAATCCTCTCCCGTTATGAACGATCTTATCGCTAAGTGGCTGGCGCTCGCGTTCGAGCATCGGGGGGAGACGGTCTAGGCATGCATCTTTCATCTTCGGCGAGGCAAAGGGTTTAAACGGGGACGGAGAAACGGGCTCCGAGGTACTTCGCCGTAAGGGTTGCGCCCACAGATGGTGGCTCTTCTTTTGTTCGAGAGAGACCGCTCGGGAGAGGCTGCTCATTTACCTAGTCAAAGGCTGCCTTCCCGCGAACCCCACCGTCGCCTCGCGTACCATCGCGTAGCGTCGTTTCCTTCTCCCACGTCCTGGACATCTTCGTTTCGAGGGGCGCTATTACCGTTCCCTGCGATCCCGCGTCTCGTTCGCGGCGTTATTTACATACGTATCCTGTGTTTTTGCATCGAAGGGAGGAGGAAGCCAATTACCGGACGATTAAACGGAATTCTCCGGTCGTCGCGCGCGAACGCCTCCGTTTTTCTTTCGGCTCGCGACCAGAGTCCGATTTTTCGATTCCCAAAGGGAGGAGGAGGGTGGCGTTTCGTCTCGCGTTTAACGCACTCCTCGGGCCGGGTTACCGGGTAAAGTTTCTTTCGGACGCTGGGAGGAGGTTCGAAAGAATCGGAAAACGATCGAGAACGGGGATCGGAAGCCCTCCGTTGGGTAAGGTCTCGCGTTCGGAGGCTCTTCGGCTCTATCTTTTCCTCCGTAAAGTTCGACTCGGACCTGTCCGTCGTTCGCCGCTCGCCCCGCGAGCCTCGGATCGCGGCCGCGTCTTTATCGGATGGCATCGGAAAAGCGCCAGCTGCGGTCCAAAGTCGTCCAATCTTTCAAACAGTCGCTCGATCCGGCTCCTCGGTCTCGTAAACGCTCCTCGTACCGGCGTAAGCTCGGAAACAAATTCCAGAGATCGAGCCGTGGCTCCGTCGCCGCGATGATCAATTTTTGATAGACGATCGAAGCGACTTTCTTCTCGCGCGATTTCACCCTTCGCGTTCGTCAAAGAACGATGCCGAGTAATCGCTCGGAACCGCGCGCTTTGCTATTCCGCTTCGACGATGAGATTCGAACGTCGGCGTCGTCCTCGTCGACGTCGTCTCTGGCGAGCGCGGAGAGGCTGCTAAATTAAACGCAGTCAACCGTGATCCTGTAAACAGACCATTTCCATGCCAGGAGGTTCGCCAGGCTGCGCGACTAATGGGCTTGATGATCCACCGGGGGTTGACGTCGTGAATTAACATCGACTACGACGTTTTCCTGTGCAAACGATCTTGGAAATGGATACATCCGGCCCTCGACGCGGCGGCGCTTATACATCGCGCCGGTCCGAGTCGCGTTAACGCCAACGAGGAGAACGGCCGGAGCCCTTCGACGTTTCCCTCGCTTCGGAAGAACCCTCGCGCGTTTCCCTTTCCGTCGATCGTTCTCGCGAGACGTCCGCGAAAGAACGAATCGTCCGGTATCGAGTCGATTCCCGCGCCGGACGCTCGACCCGTCTTAAAACAATGGAGGAACGGAACACCGTTCCTCGAGAAAAGATAATTTACGATCCTCCGTACCGCTGCGACTAATTTGCATAGCCATAATTCTCGAGAAACTCCGCTCGGAATGTGAAATTCACCGCAATATCCGCGCATCGCGGTGCATCGTGCTCCGTCCGATGAACCTTGCGTCGAAAATTTCGACTCGGACGCGACTCGATCGGCCCGCGATCCTCCTCGAAACCTTTCGGTCTTCCCGCGAGGCCGGAAACTTTTCCACCCGCGAACGAAGGTGGACAAAGGTTTCGAGTATGAGCCGCTTTTAAGGTCGTTTTTAACGGCAACGCGGCGCGATCGTCGAGGAACGACGCTTCGTTCGATTCAATCTCGTCGTTTCCGCGCGCTAAATTCCGACAAACCCCGGACCGGGACGCAACGGCCCCTACCCCTGTCCAGTAGGCATATTTACCGATCCCACGCGGATTTACGATCCCGAGTTAGCCGCGACGTTCGCTCGTATCGCGGCCGTTACGAGCCTCCAGCCATTTATCGAGACCCGAACGAACGGTTCGCGTTTCCGCGTTACCTTCCGCCATCTTTGGGTTTTTTCGGCCTATCGTCCCTTCCGACGGGGACGCGAACGAAAGGATCGACGACCAACCCTCTCTCGGTGCGAGAAATTCCCGAGGCTGGACCAGAGTTTCCCGTTTACCGTTCGGTGAATTTCAATTTCTGACGCATCGTTGATCCGTTCCGGTTTCCATTCTACCAGTTGCCGGTTCGATTTACGGCTGGAAGGCGAATCTACGGAGTCGACTTATCGCGGTAGAACGAGGGCCGCGATTAATTTCCGCAGGCTCGCGTTCGCCGGGGCGCTAAATCAGCCGCGGGGCACGCGCGCGCCTTCCAAATTGTCTACGGTAATGCATCTGCAATTTCCGTTGGTTCGAGGAGCTCCGCTCACCTGGACGAAACTTCGCCCGGGTGGTAATAACGCCGCGGAGGAACCCGATATTCGGACGCAGACGCCGTCCGACCAGCGCGGCAACTTTCTACTCGCGGCGCGATATTGCCCGCCGAAATTGTTGCGGCCCGTAATTTATGGAAATTCGTCGCCGTCGCTCGCGATTACGGAAATCTCGCGACGGGAGCCGGAGAACTCGCGTTGCGAATCTCGTGGCCGATCGAGGAACCGAACTCTAAAGTTTCGTCGTCGACTCGGAACGAATCCTCGCGCGTCGGTAATCGCGCTTCGATGAACAACTCGGACGAATAAATAGAAAACGAACGGGAGAACGTCTCGAGAGGGCTCTCGGAGGGAGAGGGCGGTCGAAGAAGAGGTCGCGGGAGGGGGGGAGAGGGAGAGAATGTAAATCGGTGCACGCGGCTATCCGTCGGGGAGGGAAACCGTGGAATGCAAATTGACGAGAGGGACTCGAAGCCGAGCAGGAGCGACTGGTGCATTGCAGTGGCCGGCTAAACGGATAATCAATATATACAAGGCGTCAACTCGACTTCCACGTCGAATTTACAACAACGTGCCGGCCCCGGCCGTTTTCACATAATTGACCCCGTTTTTCGCCGCTCGTCCCCCGGCCTCGCGCGCTCAAGATGCCCACTCGAGCACGTCTCGATCGGAGGATTTACGATAAAGGAAGATCGCGACGTTCCTTTTTTTCAACCGGGGGCCCGGTTGTCGTCGACCTTTCTCCTTCCTCGTTTCGTCCTTTTCCTCCTCTTGGTTCGATCGCGACTCGAATTCGAGCGTCGTTCGTCGAGCGGTTTCGCCCGTTGAACGCGCGAGTTTATCAGCCCGCGTTCCGGGTTTCCCGAGTCGACGGATTCCCTCCAAGGAGAGGAGCGTCCTCTCGAGGGCAGAGTTTCCCAGAGAGAAGGGAATCACCGAAACCCTCGGCCCTCGCCGAGACGAGGAGAAAGAATCTTCGGAGGTAAGGAGGTACGAAGCCTCGACCGGAGGAAACGCGGCCGGGTATCTAATTCCGGTATCGCGAGACTCTAACGCGCCGAAGGTTCGCCGTAAGATGACTTTCGAGACTCGGTTCGGTCCTTCCTCATCATCGTAAAGTTTATGCCGCGGCGCGTTGTATACGCTCGGCTGCGCTATTACACCCGAAGGGTGAGCCGACCTGGCCACCGAGGGGCTGAAAAGGGTGGTCGGTCTGAGCGCGAGGGGGCGGGAAGGAGCGGAGGAGAGTCCGACGGTGGTACGGGACGCAATTTCAGCCGGCTCTTTATGGACCATCGCAGACGACGACTAAACTTCGGAGGTGGCCGTCTTCTTCCTACGATGTTAACTATATTCCCCCGTCGCAGAGGGAGGGTGCTCGAGCGCGGAAGAAAAATTACCAGCGACGTTCGAGGACGGGATGAAACGCGAAACGCAATATCCGCGTGCCCGCGAATGGGAAAACAATAGCTAGCCCCGAGCTGGAAATGGTATAATCTTATTACTCGGTGAAATTACACGGAAATCCTCGTTGCTCGAAGCGAAGAAACCGACCCGAGCCGACCCGACTCCCGGACGAACCGCCTCTCCTCGGCTCCGGACCCGCTTCGTTTCGTTCGCCACTGTTTCCGCTCGTCTTCTCGCCCCCTTCGTCGCGCCGGAAACGTTTACGTCCGTGAACGTCGAGCCGCGCGCGGTACGCTCTCGCGTTAATCCGCGCAATTTCGACGCGCGACTCGCCCGAAAACGAATTCGACCGCCATTGTTCCGCGTCCCTGGCTACGAGCCGGGAAAAAAGCCATTCGCATTTGCATGAAAATATCCGCGTCCGGCGCGAACCTCCTGTCCCTGGGATTTCGAGCCCGGTATACGAACCGACCGATACCACTCGCGGATCGCGGATCGCGGATCACCGATCGACCCTCTCCAACTTTTCGCGATCGATTCGAGAACGAGCGCGCCTTCCTCCTCCTCCGTGAAGATCGCGGAAAGAAACGTTCGCCGGAGCGGCCCGGTGGAATCCACGACGCGGGTAAATAATTAAACGCGAGGAGCATCGAGAGCTCGCGTACGAAGCCGCGTTTGCGACGATCGTGGGGTCTCGGGGCTCGCGATAAACGGCTGGAAACCGAAGACGCGTCTCGAGCGACGGCCGACCGATCGTAAAACCGATCGTACGACGGTTAAGTTGCGCCTTCGTTTCGCCAAATTGATTACACGAATTATGGATAACCCCGTATCGGCTACGGCCGTACGTGGTTATCCTTTCGGAGCTGTTAACGTCCGGTTGCGAAGAATTAGAGTCCGGCTCGCCTTTAACCACTGTTCGCCGCCACGGGTCTCGTAACTCACGCCTCCGGAAAAATACGAGATTCGTGACGAGCACGAACGCGACCACGGCCGACGTTGCATCGCGAGCAGAACCGCGGCTGGGGAAAAAAAGAAAAAAAAAAGAAAAAAAACGAGAGGAGAGAAAAAAAATTGGGGGAGGAAACGTCACCGATCCCCGACGGTCGTTATTGCGATTTCCAGTTCAGTGGTATCTACATAATACGCGTGCGGGGGCATCGCGTATGCGCGACGCGACGCGTCGCGTCGGCTCGCAATATTTCACTCGGGAAACACTTGGAAAGGACGCTTTACGTTCCGCGCGAATATTTGTATCGGACGGCAGCCCGAACCAAGCGCTGACCAATTTTGTTTCCATCAAAAGTGGGATTAGCGACAGAGAAGGATCCGATTGAATACGCCGGATCGAATCCGGGTGGGATCACCGTTTTTCAAGAAGCCATCCGGATAGACCGGGATGGCGCGGATTTTTCCTTTTTTTTTTCCCCCTCTCCCCTCCCCCCTCGTCGCAGCGTCCCGAGGTCGTCGCGGTGAATTTATTGGGAACGCGGCGCCCGGAAACGAATAGAGGTAACGACGGCGTTTCGAATTTGTTCGAGCGAAAGGCTGGTTTCCAACGATATTAGCCTTCGAAGCTCGAGGATCGATAGACCGGTCGCGAATTACATCCGATACGGATCCGTCCTTAGCCTCGATCACCGACGACGCTTCCGACGCCGAGCTACGGCTGATCGAATTTTACATTTCGAAGATCGAACCCGCGTTTCTCTTTTCGGAAAATAGATCCGAGGGACCGGCGGAGGGCGCGATGCCCTCGCGACGCGACGACGACGTTGAAAATTAAACGGAGGAATATCGAGGACCGATAGACTCCGTTGTTCCTTCGTCCGTTTTATACTCTCCCCTTTACGGTCGGGGCGAGTTACTATTAAAAGCGAAACGCCCCGCCGACGCTCCCGTTTTATTTTCTCGCCAAGACCGGCGCGGAAGGGCTGCCCGTAAAAGCGAGAACGTAAGCTACCACCGATTTCGCTAATGACCGAGCGTAAAACGCCCCGTGAAATTTTCGTCCTTTACGAGCGGGGAGAACGAAGGGCGGCAGCTCGTTTCCACGCTGGAAAACCGAGTCCGCTGCTCGGCCGCGATCATTCGAGCCACGTTTCCCGATACATCCTCGAACCGGCCTCTTTCGCCAACTCGTTCAATTTCCGGCGAAACGTTCCGCGTTAATCGACGGTCTCGCTTCCAGTCCGCTCGAGGTGAGTATCGTCGCGATCTTGGACCGGGCGGTCTCGCGCGAGAACGTATCGCGACGAGGAGAGCCCACTCGAAGGATCTCCGTAAGATTCCGTGGACGGCGTATCCCCGAGCTCGCGCGGCTTCGATGGAATTAACCAGAGCCGGGCAAGGGACGGGGGCAGCCGGATCGAGAGATTTACCGGCTACGGGCGGTCAGGTGGGCGGTTATTTATGAAAAAATCGATGCTCGGTGCTCGAAAGTATATTTCAGAGGGATGACGCGGTGGCATGTGTGTGCGCGCGCGAGAGACGGAAGGAGGACCGGAGAGGAAGAGGGCTCGGTACGGGCGAGAGGGAGACGGAGCGCGGAGGGTCCATAAAATAGTTCCCTGGCCGAGTAGAACGGACTCGGCGTTAACTTAGTCCTATGATTGACGGTTTCCGGTTCCGGCTTGCCTCGGCCCGGACTGATATATCGCGACTCGCCGGAAGTCTGCGCAAAAGCATCGCCGCAGAATTATTGGCCGGTCACGCGGACCGACCCTTATCGAATTTCCACGCTCGAAACCGAGCCTAATGTTTCCCCGGAACGCGAAACTTGGCCCACCTTGCGCTCGCTCGCAGCTTCCTCGTCCCTTTCGTCCTCCTCGACGAACGATGGCCCGAGCACCGCTCGAAACCGCGCGCGACTTTAAAAATCCTCTTCGTCGAGATCCGAACCGCCGGCTCGTAAAAGTCGCCGACAGGACAGTAACGCGGGCGTATCGTTGCACTTAACGCGGCACCGGGAATTGTGCCGTAAACCCGTGGGGGATCGAGGGGGGCGCCCGCGCGACGGAAGCCACGAACAACAATGTCGCCCGGCGCGTTTCCTCCTCGACCAAGTATTCAATTACTAACGAGTGTCGGCTATAAAGCACCCCCTTCCTCCTCCTCCTCCTCCTCCGTCGCCGGCGGTGGTAACACGCGACCAAGTCGCGTCGCGTAAAGGACCTTGTCACGCGTATATTTTTAACGAGACTTCGCTTACCCCCATCCGCGAGCTCGCACGACCCTCCTGCGAGCTCAACGTCGCGCGTTCGCTCCCACCTCCAGCCCGCTCGCAGACTACGCACCTGCGACGCTCCGTCCGCCCCTTACCGGTGAACCGGTGAACCGGTTAACGGATCGAATCGGAGCCGGGGTAGCTCTCGCGAGGATCGATCCGAATGTTCGCGGTGGGAAATGACCTCGGAGGTATTCTCCTCTCGGAGCGATTTTCCCCACCGAGGTTAAAATCGCAACGACATCGGTCCTCGATCGCGAGAACCAGCGGAAACGATTCGTTCGTTCCCCGTTCACCGAGGCGGCCGCGCGCGGATACCCCGCGAGTCTCGCTCCCGTTTTTTTCCCCCGGTTCGTTATTGCCAGCGACGTCGAGAGCGGCAGACTGTGCGTCGGAAGTAACGTCGGTGCCTCTTACCTACCCTCCACGGTCGCGGGGTGAGTACGTCCTTCAGAGCGTCTGAGCAGCGCGTTGCACCTGGTTACGTACCGGCGCGTACAGTCGGCGAAACTAGTCGTTCAACTTCCGAAGTTCAATGTCCGTGTCGTTCGATCCGCGGCGGGAAACAGGGAGCTCGAAATTTCCCGGGAGATTCGTCCTCGTCGGGATTCGATGTTTTATCAACGGACGAGGAGATGTTTCGCTAAACTGATTCCGCGCCGTGTTTCCGTGCATGAAATTTTCAACCCGAACCCATCGAACTTGTCCAACTTTCCGCATCCGTTCGAACCACGCGTACGCGTCGCCGTTGTTACGTACACGTTCTAATTCCGCGTCCAGCGCCGACGATTTTCGCTCGTTCGACCCAGCGAATTTCCCGATACCCTCCTCCGCTCTTCACGTTGGAATTTTCCGTCTCCTCGTCGCTCTCGCCGTAACGAAGTATTTCTCGAAAGGAACGGTCGCCCGTCCGCGATTTCTCCGCGAGCGTGGAAAAACTCCCGAGCGGAGAACTGTTTCTCTCGACTGTACCGCGCAAGGTGATCGCAATCGTCATCGTAACAGATGCACGCGCGACGTCGACGAGTCTCGAGAAGTCGCGCCGTTTGATCGAACTTCCATCCAATCAACGTTCCGATTCTACTCGAGACCACTTCGATAACCGTTCGTAAAAGATAGTCGAGCGTCGTCTTTCCCTCTCGGTCCCGTTCACGGGAACACGGGCGAGACGCGCCGTCTCAATTTCGCCCCGTCAATTTGCGACCGAACTCTCGTTCGCGGTTACGCTCGACTTTTAATTTCGTTCGCCCGAGCGAAAACGCGAGAATTTTCTCGCCAGCTTCCGAAACGATCGAAACTCGCGATGTCTGGTAAATTCCAGACGCTTTCGTTGGTCGGTCGGTCGGTTCGTTCGCTCGTTCGGCCGTCGGTCCGTTCGTTCGAGACCGTTGGATCGGAAAAATCGCGTTATTCGACGTGCACCGCTACCCTTTATCGCTACCTGCTAACTCTAGAAAATCCAGAGGATCGAGATCGTACACCGCGAACCGAATCATCGTCGCATCGTGTTCGACGATAATCGCATCGATTCGCCCGATCGTCGACTCGAATTCCTTCGCGATCTTCGTGCACGCGTTCCTCGTCTTGTCCCGGTTTCGATCCCCCGAACTCGTTCGATGCGTTCGTAAAGAGCGAGTATCGTTTCGGGCGTGGAACTCTCTCGGGTACGGTTTCCATCGCGGGCAACTTTCGACGAGCTCTCGGCACTTTCGCGCAACGATCGTTAGATCGATCCAGAGTTTCGTTCAGTTTCTACGATTCTCCGCGAAACAACGGTACGCGCGACGAGTGAAAATTCGTGGCGGTAATTTCGGCGCTGAACGTCCGCTGGACGTCTCAGCCGGGCGAACAGGGACGCCAGGCACAGGGCCAGGGAAACGATCGGCCCCCCGTGACCATCGGCAACCAAGCGGCGCCGAACTCCGCGGAAATCAACTTGCGCGCGAACCTAGCTGACAGATATTCCTAAGCACGCCGATACCGGGTCACCATTAATCACCCGAACCGGCCAGGTATCCGTATTTATTGTGCGGATCAGCCGGATGCTGGCGCGATTATCAGCCGTCGGAATTACCTCCCATCGGCAGTAAATTGCACCGGGCCGGACGACATCGCGTCGGTCGGCCGGTTCCGAATCGCGGGACGACAGCTCGTTGCGAGTTACAACGACAGAAACGACGAACGCGGACGCGGACGCGAACCGAGCCGAACCAAATCCTGAGACGAGATACGACTCGACCAAGGTTTAGCCCTTCGATCGACGAGCGGTAAATTTTGTCATTCGGCGTGCCGTTTCCTCGTCCTTCGCGCGGAGAGAGACGGAAACACCTACGATGATTACCCGATAACGAACGCGAACGATTCGAATCGCGTAAATTCCTGCTCGAAAGTAAACTGGCTCGACGCGTAAACCGATGTTTCCAACTTGACGCTTTCGATCCGTCCAAACACGCGGACCGAAACGACGCGTAACTCTCGATACAAATTTTGTCCGATACGCTAGAAAAATTCCCTTTGCGATTTATACTTGTCGACGTATCTCGCAGTATCGACGAAATTTACGCTCATCGAGCATCATAAAGACTCGTACGGGATTGCTGTGTAACTAGTTCGTCGCAGTTATCGATCGTTCGAATTTATTCTCCATCTTCGTCACCGTTTTCCAAGCGTAATCCGCGGAGCGCTGGACCAATGCTCGTTTTTCCCAGTGGATGCTCCTCTGCTACCGTTTCCGCCGCTTCCGCTGCTCTCGCTGCGACGATAATTATCAATATCGTCCGAAAAACGTTCGAAACGTTTGAAACGTCTATCGTTGATCGTCGCGAACGTCCCGCGGATGTTTCGACGGTTCGGTCGGTCGGACGTTGCTTCGTCCCGATCGGTTTCGAAACGATTCGTTTCTCGCGGCGAAAGATTTTACGTCGGTCCGGAAATCTATCGCGGGATCGACGGGTCGTTACTCGAAGAAACGGAGCGAGCGGAGGGGTTTTCGGTTGTCTTCGTTTTCAGGTCGCGTTCGCGGCAAACGTCATCTTTGAAAGAACGTGTAGCGCTCGCGGATTATTTGTTCGCGCGTTCGACGTTACCGTCGGGGAGCGACGTTCCGACGACGTTAAGAAGGGATTTCCCGTTACGAACGAACGACTTCTGGCGTCTTTGCGTCTCGCGTCTCGCGTCTCGCATCTCGAACGCGCGCCCCTCCCCCGAGTATTACCGTTTCCTCGCCGGTTGCGCGTTTACGATTTTTCCTTCGTTCGTAAATTATTTCCACCTCGATATCGCGGACGAAGAAAATCGAGTAAATTCGTTTCTCGCGATAAGAATAATACATTTACCGTAACGCGGGAAACTCCGGATAGAGGGCGTAGCTGTCCGACCGCGCGTAATGCGGGCTGGCGCGTTTATTCCGTCACGTAGGGACGGGAAACGAGCCACGGATTTCCCAATCTGTCTACTCGCGTATACGGGCGACGTCTTTTGTCGCCGCGAAGAGCGCCGTTTCTCCGGGATTGAATCGTAACAAACCGAAACGTGACGAAATTTTACCAAAGAGACACGCGCGCCGTGTTCCCCGTTCCCCGTTCCCCGTTCCCCGTTCCCCGTTCCCCGTTCCCCGTTCCGTTGCATCGCGACCGCGTAATAACCGCCTTTCAAAGGAATCCGCGAAACGAGCAATTAAATCTTCGACGACGTTAACGACGTTCTTGCTCGACGAAAGAGAAACCGACGCCCGACGAAAAATATACGACGCGTCTCTCCTCCGTCTTCGGGTCGCCGCCGATCGAAATACGTCCCGAAAAAGAAACGAGCGATCGCCTACCCGGGTTGATTTACTCGCTACCGCGGTGCCTTCGATTTGTTCCCGGTCTCGTCGAACACGGAGAAAGAAGAATCGTCCCTCGGAAACGATCCAGATGCGACAAAGTTGCCGCGACTCCATCGGAGAGAAACTCCGTGCCTTTGATCGTGCCGCGAAACAGACGCGACGAACCCGTCGTTAATCGAACGAATCAGCGCCGCGGTGACACGACGATTCACCGACCGACGGACCGACCGCTCGCGTCGCAGACGGAACGTTTAACGTTCGAGTAACCAGCGGACCTCGAGGATCCAGAAATAAACGACCGAAAGGGACGAGGGACCGAGAGAGACGCGGAGAGAGACCGAGAACGAGAACGAGCCGGTGTCGACGGTTCCTCGTTCACCGTCGCGCGCCACGTCGTAACTGAATCGCGTACCGATTCCTTTGGACGGACAACCCGCCGGATTACGTCTTCCTGCGACTCCCTGCGAACAGCTCGAGCTCTTTGCGTTTCGTGGAAAGTTCGCGCTTTGGCAACCACCAGCCCCGCTTCGACCCGTTACTTAAACCCGGTAGTCGTTTACGCGCTACCGCGGTCGTATATTTGTCTTCCCGGCCGTTTCCGATAAACTCCCACCGCACGAGAAGACGAATTCCGAATTGAAGAAACGCGGACAACGAACGACCGAGCGGATCGTCTTTTGCGAACGTCGCAGCCTCCTTTGAAACCTAACGCGGAACGAGAGGAGCCCGGTGTCGAAAATAATTCGCGTGTAATTCGGTTCTTTGGGTTGTCACGATTTCGTCGAGGAACGAACAAAGGGCCGGAACTCCGAGCCCGCTCGGAAGGATTTTCCTCGACGTTTCGCGTCCCGGTGTACATCGAACGACGCGAAGACAAATAGACGTCCCCGGTCCGTGTCTACCGCGGCAAGTGTAAAAAGATCGAATCTCACGAGTCGCTGAACGCGTCGAAAGACACGCAGCTGTCTTTTTTCCCGGGCGGGAGCTAATGGACCAACTAAAAATCGCGGTCGCGTCGGAATCCGCGAATCCGTTCCCCCGGTTTCTTCCCCCGCTGTCAGCGTCGTCGCGTCGCTCCTACGCTCGCTATTTTGCTACCCGTTTCGAACGGCTGTCAGAACGGCGAACGAATCGAAGCCGAGAGCGAAATAAAAGAAACGGGAGTTAGGAGAGGTAAGAAGCATTAGTCGAGAAACAGTGGCGGCGCTCTATCGTCTGGCGTGTAGCGCGGCGCAGTTAAATAAACCCAGGAAAATGCATTTCTCCGCGTGTCCCGGATAGTACCGGATGCGGCTGTCATCCCCACGAGCTCGTGCATCATCTTCCAGAGACTGCTGGATCACGTCCTCCTTTCCTCGCCGTCCTTGCCGCCCTTCTTCGTTCCTCGGTCGGTTCGGCTTCGGGTTCGCCCTCTTCCCACCGGCTTCTTGCCGTTCCCTCGATTCCCCCGGTTCTCCCCCTTCCGGTCAAACGACAGCGTTATCAATCCTCCGTTCCGAGGCGGATATTTTCGTTCTTTCGCGACGAACCGCGTAACGTTAATTTATTTATTTTCGCGACTCGCCGGGGTTGCGCGGTATCCGAGGGGTAAGACGCGGCACGGTGATCGATTTCTCGTTACTTCGTTCCGCGTTTATCTCCCGTTGCGAACGAAAAATAATACGACGAGGCGCGAGGCGAGTGCCCGAACCAACGGGTTAAAAATATTTTTGCCGGCCGAGTAAATAATATTTTTAACTCTCCTCCCTCCCGCTCTCCCGCTCCCCTCCCTCCGCAGCTCCGCAGAAGCGAGCGTCTAGCGTCGTTCGTTGCGAGGACTCTATCTACGCGTGACATTTATTAATAGCCTTTCTATCTTTAAAAGGAAAGATGACACGTCGTCGTGTCACCTCGACGCGCGAACTAACGAGACTAAAAGCTCGTAATTGATTCTCTTCCGGGCGCCCCTCGCCCTCTTCGCGGCTCCGGACAAAAAAGAAACTACCTATTAGCGGCGTTCATCGGCTGCCATTAAATTACGGCCCGCTACTGTCCGCCGGATAACGATGGCGTCGCTTCAAAGCTGCCCCCGTAATTTTTTCATCCACCGGCCGGCCTCGTGGCCGTCGTTCGCGTTTTTTTCGAATCCTCGCCCGCGATTCGCGAGCTCGAAACCGATTCCGTCGCGCGTCGATGTTCCCGCGCCGTTGATACTATATCTCGAAACGGGTCAAAGACCGTTTCATCGAAGGCGAAATTTTTTAAATAGCGAAAACATCCACGCGGCCTTCCCTTCGTTGAAAGCGCGACGAAACGAAGACGGCGAATCGTTCGTCGAGTTTCGTGGAGTCGTCGCAAAGGGGATATTTCGGTCGTCGAAACGCTATTCTTTCGACGTCTCGAGGCGCAAAGATACGAACGCGTCGAAGACGTCGAAGGTCCAAATTGTTTCCACGGCGCATTACCGAGTCCAAAGAGGGCAAAACTATCGTGGACCGTGACGATCGATCCCGGTTGCTGGGAAACTTCTCGCCATCGATTTCGCATTACGGTTCGCGCGAGGATTCCCATCCGAACCGCGAGACGTTCGTTCCTCGTCGTCGTTGCCGCGCGCCCGCTGTCTCCGGTGATTAAATCTCATTCAATGACAGAAACTGACGAAACTCGACGAAACTTACGGTTCCCCGTGGTGGATTCAGCGAGGAGTAAACCCGGTTCCGTAGGTGTCGCCGATCGCGTCTCGCCGAATCCACGGTGCACCGCGTCCCTCGCGCCGGAAGCGGCCGACGTAACCGGCTCTCGGGGGGACGTTAACGTCATCTCCATAATCACCGTAGAGCCGAGTGACAGGAACGTGATGCGGAAGCTCGAAACCCGGTCGTTCGGTCGGGCCATTACTAGTCGCGCCATCAATCCCTGCGATTAGGCTAATAATTTCTCCGCGTCCCTCCAGGTAGGAGGACGCGTCCCGTTTGCGGGACAGACCGCGGCGCTAACCACGGAAAGGACACGGTGAATTATAACGCGTCCGTGTCCCACCGTGTTCGATCCGCGTCGAATTACCTCCGTATTAGGGATGCTCGATCGATGAACCGAGCGTTCGGTGTTCGCTCTTAGCCGGGAACGGGTTACCCGGGTGTCGTCGTTCGAACGACCTACCGGTCCTATCCGAAATCGATCGGTATCTCGGACCGTCGAGCCCCTTCGCGAGCGAGATCACCGAGGATCTTTCGACGCGTCGCTCGTTGCCGATTCCTACCAGGAACGCGGACGCGCGTCGTTGCAATATGCAAAAATGTTGGCGATTCCCAGCCACTCGGAAGGGAATGTCTCCTCGCGTCGTTTCCGCGAGGATTCCGCGTTCGGGTCCGAGGGTACCGAGGGAATGCGCGAACGGTCCGCGTCGCGGGTGCCGTTCGAGTTGCCAAATGACCGATGCAATCGACATCGCGAACGGCAACGATAGCCATCCAATCTCGGTCGGCGCTCTCGAGGGCCGAAGGACATCCCTCGTATAGGTTTCCGGCGAGCCTCGATTGTTTCGAGCGAGCTCGAGCTACTTTCTTCGAGTGGTCGTTGCTCGGTACTCGAGGAGCTCGAGGAGCTCGAGTCCTCCCGGGGGTCCGGCGTTCCGCTTCGACGTCGTTCCGCCGGCCGAGACGTTCCTACGATTGTTCGCGAGTGCTCGCGTTCCACTCGTTACACGGAACCTTCGACGACCGACACCTGGCGCTCGCGAGTCGATTACAACCGCGACTGCCGTGTCTTTTTCCTAACCCAGCCTCTGTGCGCGGTTCTCTCGTTCCTCGACCACCCTTCGAGTATGATTTCGCGCTCGCGCTCGCGTACGCAACCAGTTTTCGACGCTCGATGGTCTCGCAAGGACAGCGTGCGAAACGGCTGCGTACAGCCTCGAGGGACGAGACGACAGCAGGCCCCGCGGACCGGCCGATTGTTCAACGAACCAGTTCGCGAAGACTGTATCTCACCGTTCGCCGTAAGACAACCCGCGATCCTAATTAAGAGGAATGCCAGTCTCGCGATCCGTTCTTACGTCTTCGTGCGAGCGCAGTCCTCGGTCCGGGAGGCATTATCTTTAACGAGAAATTACGTTCGGAGCGGCTCTACACCGTGGAATCTTCGCAGTCGGACGGCTAACGATGCCCGCGATCGCTAACCGCGCTATTAGTCAACGCGAAATCTCGATCCTCGCTAATTAGAGCGCGCGTTATTTTCGTTCGAGAAAGAAAACCCGTCGAACGGTCCGCTCCCGGCGCGCGGATACACCCGAGACGCGAGACGCGAGACGCGAGACGCGAGACGCGCCGATACTCTCCCCCGCGATATTTCCACTCGAGCGTCGCTCGAGCTGGCCCTCCGGTCCTCTTCGGGTGCCTCCTCCTCGTGTTTTTCTTCCACGCTCGAATAAATTATTTCGAAATAAAATCGTACACCGCTTCGAGCGAAATTTATCCAACCGCAAAAACTCGCTCCCGCTCTCCACCCGGTAACCGTAGCAGCGCGTTCTCGCGAATTATTTTCCACGATATCGTGCGAGGACCGCTCCCTGTTACGCTGCGCAACAACCGTCCAAGGTCGAACCACGCCGAACGATACACAGTGCTTTCGTAAACTCGACTTTGCGCCCGCGCAACAGAAATCCCTTCGTGGAAACGATTTTCCGGTTACGTTTCGAGGTCGACCGGTCCAACCGTGTCGCGATCGGTTTCCGGGAATCGTTCGACCTCGATCGCGGTATAAACACCTGGATAACGCTGCTCGTTAGCGGATGCCGCGTACTCCGGTTCGTGTCTCGAACCGGACCGATCCCTGCGGTAATCGTTCCTGGATGGAAAAATTCTTGAAAATTCCAATCCCCTTTCGAACGCAAAAACTTCACCGCGTTCCCGATACCTCGTGGCTGCGCGATCTCTCGACCTCGAGATCGAAACTACGCGCTGAAAATTCGAGCACCGCTCGCACCGAGAACCCGGTCTCGCGACTCCGCGAAAGAAAGGTCCGGGCATCTGGAGCTCGTTAAACGGGTTACCTCCATCCTCGTCCGAGACCAAGGACACGGGGCGGCGGTTGGAATCGTCTCGCGTATCATTTATTTATTCCGGAGCAACGGCGCAAAAGAGCAGACACGATTTTCCGCGAGTCGCTCTTTAAACGAAGTGGAAACAACGGCTGGGAAAAATATAAAAACGCGAAACTCGAGGGATCGAGAGAGACGGAAGTTTCTTACCGGGAAACTTTTTGCCCGATGTCTCTGCTCGAATTCTGAGCGCTCCGCGCGTGTATTCCGTCGTGCTTTTTCTTTTCGAACGGCAACGTCGCTTTACATCGTGTTCCGTTCGAAAATGCACGTCGCCGATGTACTTCCACGCTTTGCGAACTTTTTTACCGCGGAGCGCAATTTTCCGAGATGCCATTGACAAAAGTCGATGCTCGTCGGACGAGCGCGTACCTCCGGTGACCTAGTCCGCGTTTTTCGATCGAAACTTTCGCCCCCTACCGCCCCTTGCCACCTTCTAGCTGGCTTCCCATCCGTCGAGGAGTTCGTCTTGTTACGTTACCAGACGTCGACCGGTGAAAAGCAAAAATGAAACCCTTTGAGAATCTGCTTCCATCGAGCTCGACTCCCGACCTGTGATTTCCCTCCTTTCGCGTTCTGCCGTCCTTTCGAGATCGAGAATCACCGTTTCGTTCTTTTTCCCCTGTTCCACGACGCGGACGTCGAAACGTACGCGCGTTCAACGTTCTCTCTCTGTTCTCCCGCCGGAAAACCGAGACCAATTTTTTTCCTCCGCGAAACGGGCCCTCCGAGTCGACGCGCGAATAAACCGAACCAAGACGCGAGCTTCGCTTACCCGCGGAAAACTCCGTGAAAACCGGAAGTTGTCCTTGTCCGTGGGCAATTTCGAGCTACGAGTTTTTCCGAATTTCGACAAGGTTCCCTTGTTCGTTGCGCGTCCGCGGTACCAAAAAAATCTCCGGTAACACGGTGGAACGCATAGGCGCACGAGGTATG
Organism: Ptiloglossa arizonensis; assembly: GCF_051014685.1. Taxonomy (NCBI): domain Eukaryota; kingdom Metazoa; phylum Arthropoda; class Insecta; order Hymenoptera; family Colletidae; genus Ptiloglossa; species Ptiloglossa arizonensis. Next base: position 27,916,766 of record NC_135051.1, read on the forward strand.
GCTGTCCATCGCAGCCAGAGTGTCGAAAGTAAACGACGCCGGTGTAGCGCCGCCGGGACGCGGTGTGACTGTCGAGCGCATTAGAATAACGTCCCCTGTACCCAGTCTGCTACTAATTACGCAGAGTTTGTATTAATGCGGACGTTAGCATTCCGCCATGGCCATCCGGCTTTCCGCATCCCGCGGCTGCCGCAGACGCTGGTTACGTGTCGACGTATCCCGCCCTCTACATCGTCGTCGTCCTGGTCGTCGTCCTCGTCGTCGTCGTCGTCGTCGTCGTCGTGGTCGTCGTCATTGTCATTGTTGTTGTTGTTGTTGTTACCGCTCCGCGTCGAGCGTGGTGTCGTCGACACCGACGCGACCACCCGCGCCCGCGCCCGCTCGAGGCCTGTCAAGGGATACGCGGCGCCGGGTGGGTTTAACTGCTCGCAGGTGGCCAAATTCGACGGGAATATCGTCGCGAGTTAAATTTTTTTCGACATCGCGCGACTCGACGGGAGCAGAACGATAAAGGGAACGGGCTCCCCTCGTTTCGGGATACCGACGATCATCCGCGAACACAATTTTGCGTACGAGAACCCGGCGCGAAGCGTTTCGAGCAAGACGCGCTCGAAACTCGTGTTTCGTTGTTCCGCGGATTGTTCACCGACACCGATCGCGCCGCGAACGGAGCAACGTTTTAAAAATGCAAAAATTGTACGTCGATTCCTCGAAATCGGAAAGGCGATGTGCCACCGTCGAGGAGGGAGGAAGTTTCGCGCCGGGAACGAGAAACCGGAAAGTGCTCCGGTGATCCCGACGAAAGCAATTTCCGCGAAGCGTTAATACGTCGCGGATAAGATTGGCAATACCTTGGATCTCGGTGGCAGCCATTACGGAACCGGTGCGATATCATAAAACAGAAGCGATTTTCAATAACGACTGGCGATAATATCGGCGGACAACGAGTCCCGGTGTCTCCCGGCATTCTACCTTTTTTCTTTCCCGTTTCTCCCGTTCCCCTTCTCCGTATAATTTTCAACACCCTCTCGATCGACGCCCTCTCCGCCCCGGCCCGCCCCGGCCCGGCTCGTCGAGGATTCCCGACGATTCCTCGCGCTCCGCCCGCTCTCAAAGAGAACCTGGAATCGAGTAAATAATATCGTGTAAATGCAAATCGGTAGTCGTCTTTGTCTCGCCGTCGTTTCGTCCTCCGGCTGGAATCCCCTCTCGGAGCGGTCGGTCGATTCGAGCCCGAACGAGCCGGCCGTTAACCTTGAAAAAAGTCACCTTCGTGCCGTAATTAGGGAAGATCGATCGCGGTCCGCTCGAAAATTTAATCTCGGCGAGTTGATCAACGCTCGGCCGGGCGTTAAAAGAACTTACTTACTAATTATGCCGCGTCTAAACCCGGCTCCCCTGGCACGGGGATGAACGAAGATTTAAGGCAGACGGGGCGAGCGGTAACAAACTAGGAGCAGACCTTCCTTCAACGTTGCGGAGTCTACTTTACTCGACGAATTTCGCAGAGGGCGAGAAGCGAGAGCTAGGCGTTCCAAATAACGCGCGCGATCCTACGCGAGGATCGTTCTTTCTTCGTTTCCACGGTACGATTTATAACGGTTGCGAACGCGCGATCCCATCGGTCGCCCATTATCCGTTTCTTTGTTCGTTACTCCGTGGAAATTTTCATCGCAGCGGCGCCCCTGTTCCGAACGATATCGTTTCGACGTCCCGATTAAAGCGCACCGTTTCGAATGAGTGGACGTTTCGTTGGGAATCCCGACGTCGTTGGTCCGCCGCGAAGATCGATACGCGAAACGCGCGGATACGTGCCACGCGGTGACGAGCGCGTTAAACGCGATCGAGGATCTTTCTCGAGGAGAGCTCTCCTTCCGACCTCCGAAACTGCTCGTCGTCGAACGAGCGTTCGAACGCTCCCTCGACTCTCCTACGTGTTATTTACTCGAGGAAAGGTCTCTGGAATTCGAGCCAAGTTCGAGCATTCTCGTTGTTGCGCGCAGCCGCGTCGCTCGTAGCTCGTCGCTCGCCCCTCGCGCGGCATTCCCGAAACACGTCGAGGAAAAAAGGCGGAGAAAAATGCAAACACCGAACGAACAAGTGGAAAAAACGCGTACCTTATCTGCCGGGCGGTCCGTTCCGAGCATTGTTTCAACGGAAGAGAAGGCGAAAGGGGTTGGTAACGGACAGAGTTACACGGTCGGTGTGTGCGTGCGCTTTTAACGAGCAAACTTTCTACAAATAAATTTCGCAAATCAGCGAGGCAGTTCCTCCTGAGAAGGAGTCGACCCGTTGCTACGTATTCGCGCGTATCTAGCGGCAAGTTGGACCGTCGTATCTCGCCGTTCGCTTTAATCTGGAAGAATAAAGCGAGCAACGTGGACGGGTCTAGAACGAGGCAAATACCTGCCTTTACGCGGGAATGGACTCCGCCGGCGTTTCTCTTTGAAACGACGATTGGGAACGGTGGAAGCCTGGAAATAATTTCTGCGGGCTGAAAGCGGTCCTACCGTGCGATTACGCGCGCAAAGGTTGCTCCTCGATTCCTGATACTGTCAAAGGGGCGGCTGTTCGCCGTTGAAACGCGAACCGAAATATTTTCACGCGGGGGCTCGTTCTCCCGAAGAAAGGGCTCGTTCTGGTCTCGCTCGTAACCGTGATCGAAGCGAACGCGTTGTTTCGGTGGTCTGCTCGATCGACGGCACGCTCGACGGTACTGCGAGCGTTCTCTTTCGCCGGTCGAAACTTCTCCCCGTGAAATTGAGCACCGTCGAGTTTCAACGGTCGCTCGAGGACCCCCTCGAAACTCGTGAAAAGACAGCAATCGCCGCTCGTAACCTATTTCGAAATTAGGGACGATCGGAGAGAGCGACTCGATTAACGAAATCGCCAAGGTAAACCATCCCCCTTTGTCGTTTCCCGCCATTTCCAGCCGAAATCTGTCCCCGGGTCCGGGTCGGATCCAGGTTAGGGTCTCGTCCGAGGGAACTTTCCCTCTTCGATTCGCTGTCTCCGTTTCTTCGCCCGTGGAAAAAGTTTCGCCGAGTCGACGTCTCGGTAACCGTTTCATCGAGCGCTCCTTAACGTCGTATTAATTAGAGGACTTTCGAACAACGACTTTGCTCGACCTCTCGGCCCTTGTTGCTCGATTTCGCGAAACATCCCCGCTCCGTCCCCGCGTTTCCGTTAACTCGATGCCGGAGCACCGAATCGCTAAACGCCGCGCGATTCGTTCCTCGAACTATAGGAGGGACGAGCACCGCACGGCCGCGTTAATCATCGTTGCTTCTGGCGAACCGTTTTCAAGGGGAACTCCCCGTCCGTTCGACGAAAACTCGCCCCCTTTGCCGGGGATTTATTTGCTCCCGGTTAATGCCGCGAGGGCGCGGCCGGCTTAAAAACTAATAAGTAACGTCCACGGAGACCTTCCACTTTGCTTCGTTCCGTGGTTCGAGCGAGGGATTCTCGCCGCCTTTGGACGAATCCTCGCCCGGGACTCCGACGTGGAAATATTTGTATTCTTCGAAGGAGTCGTTCGACGACCGTATTACGCCCAGCTTCGTACAAAGAGACGGGTACTCGCTCTCTCGGCCCTTTCGTCGGAGAGGAGCGAGCCGAGAGAGTTCTTTTCTCTTCCTTTGGACTTCTTCCGAGACCAAAATGCCTCGGAATACGAGCCAATTAATCTGCGCGCGGATCCACCCCTGGTAACGATTTTTTCGTCTCGGTATTTTCTCGTCCTTTTTACGCGTTCCGTCCCTTTCGTTTCTGTACAGAGCGTTTCGGAAACCGGTGTCCAAATTCTTGCAGATCGCGTTACGTTCGTCGAAAAGGCGAGGAAAGTTTCGCGAACGTCGAAAGAGGTTCCCTTCCGAGTTATTCGCAAGCAAGTTTCGCAAGAATGTCCGGCGAGTTCGCGAATCGTCGGAACGCGGTCTACCGTAGATACTGGGTCAGATTCGGTTCCGACGTAATCGAATTCCATATATTCGAGTCTCGCTGCTAGTGTCTCGACGACGACGACGACGTTTACCGGTCGATGATTCGAGCGTATAATCGTCGACGTCCAGATCGTAATAAAACGTATTTATCGAGCGAAGAATGGTTCGCGCGCCAAACGCGATGATAATTTCTCGAGCAAAAAGATTCCGAACGCGCCCTCGGAGAGTTTCAAACGTCGTCCCCTAGTTGAAGAGAAACGGCTTTCGAAAGTCGGTCCGCGCTTCTTTGGAAAAACTCTATACATCGGTGGCGTACAAACGGACACAGAGCCAGGGTTGGCTAATTGCTGGGAATGTGTCTTCTCCCGGTCACAAAGCTCGCTCGCGGTCGACAAAATGGCTCGACAAAGTTAATCCCTCCGTCGAGCTTTCGCCCCCCGCCCCTTTCCCCTCGGACTGGCCGCGCCCTTCGAGAGCCGAAATCTCATAAATTCGGCGAAGCTCTCGATCCGCTCCAAGATTTAGCTGAAAGAGGAACGGTGCGCGGAGAGAAGAGAAGCGGAACGGAGCGGCGGGAGATCTTTCTTCGCCCTCGTTACGCCTCCCCCTCCTCGGAAGCTGGATTATCCACTGGAATTAACTTTCATCTTGAAAAACTCTGGCCCCGGCGCTCTTCGAAAATCCTTTCCCCGGCTCGTGCCAACGACCGAGCCTTTGCTCCCGTTAATTCTTCGAAAATCTCCACGCGATTGTCCCGAGTTTGTTCGCAAACGAGTATCGCCAGCGGTTTTCTCACTTTTTTTTTGTAAATCTCGAATCCATCGGTGGTTCGCGCGTCCTTCCCGCGGCAACGATGTATAGTTTCCGTTGAAGAAATTCGACGAAACGGTCGACGATTACCTCCTCGGACGTAGTTCGGTTTCGAGCGGGGACAAGTCCGAGTTACTTTCGTATCGGTGGTCGAACGCGTGCCCCGGCCGTGAAACGCAATAAAACGAAACAATTGCGAATTCTCGGTCCGAAGCACCGCTCTCGCGAAACGTATCGATGCTCTCGGTGGAGCGAAGCAACCGCCGGGAATAAATTGCAAAAAAGTTGGGCCGTTCGGTGCACCAAGAGAAGGGAGGGTGGCAGACTGTGGTGGAGCGAGCCCTCGTATTAGTTTTTATTCGGTGTTTGTTATACACCGAGAAGGCATAGGCGTAGGCAGCGCGGCGGTAACCGGCGTCAGACCGCCCACCTACAAGCCACGGCAATAAAATGGATTTATCGATGCCACAAAATGGCGGCTCCTTGCCCGCTTTCGGTCCGTGCTCGTACTTCATTTTGCCGATATTAAATGCTGTAAATTCAGGCCGCCGCCACTTTCCCTCTCTTTTTCTCCCGGCCGAGCGTGCTCTTTCTCGTTTTCGTTTCACCGCACTTTTCCCTCGCGCCGGAAACGAAAAGAATAGCGGGGCGAGGGCTGGAAAGAAAAAAAGGAGGAGGGAGGGTCGGAAAAAAATCGAGGGAAAACTCGGCTCGCCCTTAATCCGCGTCCTCGGGAGGCCGGAGTGAGTTAAATCTCGGTCAAAAAGCGCCGAGAATTGCGAATCCTGGAGAGAGAACGAAAGTCAAGGACGGCCGTTGCGATTCGTCGGGTTCGCGGAAACGATGGGGCCGCACCGTTCGAGCGACTTTCGCGAATTTCGAAATTCCGAGGGAACTAGCCTTTCCACGGTCGCGCGATGTTGGCCCAGTTTCTCGTTCCTCCGTTCGTTTCCCTTCTGCCTCGCGACGTCCGAAACAGCGGCCGCGACCTCGTGAAAAGACGGAGAAAGAAAAGATCTTTCGTCGCTGGAAGCCGCGACTCGCAGCTTCCCTCTCCGGATGGTTCGTGCGCCGTAACTCATCCGGAGTAGTCCGATATTAGAAAGGTGACGTATCGTCGTGTATTGTGAACCAACCCTGAAAGGAACTTCAGAAGTCGGCCCCTTTCGCGCGAGGCCGCTCTCGTATCTACCCTCGCGTCTCCCCGCGAACGGTGTAACGCGTACGATATATTATTCGGGGCGGCGACATAACGAAACCGTACCGGAGCGCCGTAAAGATACATTAATCCCCCGACAGCCGCGTCCTTTATGGAAATACTCGCTCTGGAAACGCGAGAAGGTTCGTTCGTAGAGCGCGGAATTTATTTTCCCAGCCGGAGAAAATACAATACTTTTACCACCGATCCGGTTAAAATTGACCCGGAAAGAACGATATTAAGATCCGTGTCTTCGAAGAAGAGACGAGCGAAATAATATTATGCCGCTATCGTGAATTTTCCAAAGGACGATCTCCTCCCCGTTTCCTCTCCCGTCACCGAGAGAGAAACGACTCGACCCGAGGAATAATATTTCTTTTCCTCGCCGCAAGAAAAACAAATAATTACGAGTAACCGCGATAAAGTATGTACATTACCTTCCGGAAATATACCCGGGGTCGTTTTCTTCGTGGATCTGGAAAAATACGCTCGAGGAAATTGTTCGCGATCTTGACATCGGTCGCGCGATACCGCGATACGATATTCATCGTTGTTGGAAACGATACGAGAAATACCCGGGATCGTAAATAATTTGGCGATAAATCGGTCCGAACGAGCTTTCGTTGGATCGGAGCACTGTTGGTATTTTTATTCTCGTTCCAGCTTCGGTGGACGCCAATTTCGCGTTCCATCCGGTCCGCAATAATACGCTCGGTTCATCGGGACGAGCTGCTCGAAGTTGTTAAACACGTGCTCGCCGAGCGGTAAGAGCGCGCTCTGTCCCGCACCGTAATCAAGATCGTAAAAGCGCGCTTTACGATCGACCGCTTACGCAAAAACCCAATCGTATCCGCGTAAACCGGAAGCATCGCGCAACACGTAACCGCGCAACGGCATAAAACTGCGAAACGGGCACGCGAGCCGCGCGAATTTTACTCGATCCCTGTCTCTGTCTCCTGGCCGCGGGAACGGTAATAAATTTTACCGGTGTACGTTTACGCGTCCGCGTACGCGCGATCCGCAATGCCGGGCACTCGAATTTCGAGCCATCGAGCCACGAACCGAACGGAACACCATCGACGACGAGATCGCTTTTCGCGCGCTTCCTCGAGACGGTAAGGATAAGATTTTTCGCAGCGAACTCGTTGAAGCGCGCGTCGCGAGTTCCTATCGTCGACTCGAGTTCTCGGTCGAGAATAGAATCTCGCTCGAAAGAACGTGAACGCGTCGGTTTCGAATCCACCGAATCCACGTACCCCGTTACGCGTCCGTCGCGAGTATGTCGTTAGTGCCGAACACGACTCTTTGATAATTGCGATGCAACACGTTTTTCAACTCCCCCGCGTGATCGCTGTCCCTGGTCTCGCAGACCACCGTCACGTTCACGCTGAAGATGTCCGACATGAGCCAAGCCCGCTCGTGCACGATATCCTTTATCGAGACGCCGATGTTGGCCAGCATTTTGCAAAGCTCCGCGATGCCGCCCGGTCGATCCGACACCGTCACCGTAAACTTCACGAGACGACCTTCCGCTGCCAGTCCTCGGTCCAGACATCGTCCCAGTATGGTCGTGTCGATGTTTCCTCCGCAGAGCAGCAACACCACCCTGATCGATCCGCAGAAAGGAAACGGGAGTTACGACGCGTAACAATCGTGCGCGAGTTAAACAGAGATCACGAACAACCTTTTCCCTTTGAGCTCGTCCAGTTGACCGGCCAGAATGGCCGCTAATCCGGTCGCGCCGGCACCCTCGACGATGCATTTCTCGCTTTCGACCAACTTCAAGATAGCGATGGCTATCCACTCCTCCTTCACCACGACCAATTTGTCGATCAGCGGGTTCGCCGTGGCGAAAGCGTTGTACCCGACCATGGGAACCGCCAGTCCATCGGCCAGAGTGGAACGCGTATCGGTGTATATCGGCCGGTCCGCTTTTCGCGCCGCATAGAAACTGGGACACCTTTCCGATTCAACGCCCTGAAACGTCGGAGAAAAAAAGCTACGATGCACGCTCGAGAGGCGAACGAGAGGCGAACGAGAGGCTCCCTTCGAAGGTCGCGACGGAGAAATAAGACCAAAGGAGGGAATTTTCGAACGAACGAACGAACGTTTAAACGAAGAGACTCACGATGATCGTTACGCGAGGGTGAAGCGTCTTCACGGCCAAAGCTACGCCCGAGATCAAACCACCCCCTCCGATCGGAACAACCACCGCGTCGATGTTCGAGACCTGTTCCACTATTTCGAGGCCCAACGTTCCTTGTCCAGCCATGATGTCCGGATGATCGTATCTGAAACACAGTTCGATCGAATGCGTCGCGAGCGCTCCCGAATGTTACAGAGCACGCAGGAACGCAGACTTTGAAACGGAAAGCGAGCGACGATAGCGACTGCCGCCAAGTTATCGATCGCGCGAATGACTCAGAGCCCGATAAATCTCGCGATCGTTGTAACCGCTTTATTCCCACCGAGACCGAGAACAAAGTTCGAAACTTGGACGACTCGTAACGTCGGCTGGAAATAGGATACACTCGTAGCAACGCACAATAATTCCTTTCAACGAACACACTTTCGTACCCGTTTATGTAGGTCATTCCTCTCTCGTTGGCGTATCGAAGAGCGATGCGTTTCGCCTCTCCCATGTCGCGGCCATCGACGATCACTTTGGCACCGTAGTGACGGCAGGCCGCGATCTTCATGATCGGCGCCAAAATCGGCATCACCACCGTCACCGCTATTCCCAGTTGGCTTCCGTGGTAACAGAGCGCGAGGGCATGGTTGCCCAACGACGCCGATATCACGCCTACCTTCTTCTGACTCTCCGACAGCATCACGAGAGCGTATCGCGCCCCGCGCTCCTTGAAGCTTCCGGTCGCCTGGAGGAAGTCCTTCTTCAGGTAGAGGTCGATCCCGGTACTCTCCGAGAGACGCGATCGCTGAGGAAATTAAAGCGCCTCTCAATTCGCGACCAAAGGTACAAGATAGAGTTCTCGATACTCGAGTCACGGTTTCCGATACTTTGTCACGAGTATCGCGAAACGATACGAGGAATCGGTCTGTCGAAAAAAAAAAACTGTGCACGGAATGGACGCGTTCCCGAAGAAACAAAGTCGAGGACTCAGAAGTCATACCACGCAGGGAGTGTTGATTACACCGTGTTTGATCTTGAAAGCGGCGGAAATGATGTCCTCGAAGGTAATTTTCTTGGGGTCCTCCGCGACGCAGTTCGGGTCGATCAGCTGCTCTTTGTTCTCCTGTACAAACAAATTCACAGCTTTCGACGATTCTTCGCGAGATCCGATGCGTTCGATTCGATTCGAAGACAGTGTCGCGATCAAGAACCGAAAAACTCGAGACGGTTGAACGCGACGCGTTTCAACATCGATCGAACCCGGTTGTTTATCTTCGATCTCCTTCGTTTCTACGACCGGCCGATTGTCGCGAGATCTTTGCTAGAAACGGCAAAAAAAGTGGCGATTACGTGAAAGTCGGACGAGTCCAGACCGTTCCCCTGGGAGATCGGCGGACACGCGGGACCGTCGCAGCCGTCCTGGGAATCCGATTTCTTGTACAGGCTCATCGCGATCGATGTACGAAAGCACCGCGATACATTTGCTCGTCAAAAATCGACTGGGAACGATCGCCGATCGCTCGAGCTACTCGTTGTATCGTCGGTGTCGCGTATCGCCGTCCCATTGGTTATCGCGTTCAAACTTTGACCTCGTTACTCTCGATTGTCATAGTTTCTAGGCTATTACATTCGTTGCACAACGATTGTTTCTCTTGGCGTTTCCCCTCCGATAACGCGAACAGATTGGTAATATTCCGTCGAGCGCAGCGAGGAAACGGGAGCGGGAGCGGGAACGGGAACAGGAACGGGAACGATCCCGTGAATTTCCCATTTTCCGGTTTCGGATCCGTTCGTGCGCGATCCACGGTCCCAGTCGTCGCGAAATCTACCGGCCCTCGTGATCCGTAGCCAGAGATTCCGGTCGACGATAACCCCGAGCGGACCGATGGAACTCGCGCGACGTACCGGCCTGTGACGAAAGAAAATTATCGCGACAGAAAATTCCTACCGCTCGTCGTCGCTCGTGTCCAACTTGCTCTTGACACTTTGCTCGACTCGGGCACCGTTAACGCCATTGTTTACGAGCCCGTAAACACCGCCGAGTCGATAAACGGGATCTTCATCGGCGCGCGTTCGAGCGAACAACTCGAGATAATCGGCGATAAAACACCGTTCGACGGTGCGTTCCAGCGTGGGCGAAAACTCGCGGAAAACCGTGAAAACCGTGAAAACCGTGAAAACCGTGAAAACCGAGGACACGTGACCGATGCTCGGCGCGCCGTATTTGCCTTCGATGCTGATGCAAGCGTAACGATGCTTGTTCGCTGGGTATGCAGATATTCGTCGACAAAAAGGCACGGGGTGCCGGTCTAACTGCGTCAAGAGCCCCGGTCTCGTCGGTTCTTACGAATTTATGGCCGCGTGCGTCGCCCAGCCTTTTTTCTTCTCTACCTTAGCCAGCGAATATCGCATTGTGCTCGCGCCTCGATCGAGCCGAGAGAAACTGATTTATCGACGAGCTGTATTTTCCAACGGATCGAGTGAAAAAGTGCGACGTACGGATCATTACTGTCGCAGGTTATCGCCGACAACTCCTCTGCCCCTCGTTCCGCGTATACGAACCCCGCGACACGTGCGTCAGCCCTTCGCCGAAATAAAGGGCAAAACGCAAGCTGCATCGGTTGTAATTCACTCGGCCCGGATACGTTCCTTTTCCAGCTGGAATCGGCGTTATTTATTATCGTTTGTCGTTTCGCCGATCCCTTTTAAAATAAACACCGTTGTCTGGAAACGAACGACGTTCAATGATCGATAGCGAGAAATCGATAACGAGAAACTCGTACCCGGAGTAGTCGGTCGCGCGATCTCGAGACGATCGTCGTTACTCGTGCGCGACTCGGTCGTTGATCGGTGGATTGAAAGAAAACGCACAATCTCGAGGAAAGTCTTTTAATATCGCCAACAAGACGAACGACGCGACCGATACAGAGAGGTCGAAAGAGCGAAGATCGAGGAGCGCATCGACGAACGTTACAAAAATCTGACTCTACTATTTACAGGAGATCGCGCGTTGCGATAAAAAAGATACGATTTACAATTAGTCGACGACCGCGACTCGAGCGACGTTCACGAGACACTCGTTGTTCCTTTGCTACTCTCGACGATCCGTCGTCTCTCCCTCAAGAGCTCCAGGAATCGCGCTCTGGGGCTCCCGGGTAGTTTCGGTTTCTCCCTGAAACACGGAATCTCGCTCGTCGAGCACTCGACGTCCGAGCGATCCCTCGAAAACGCGGACACTCTCGAATCGCTGTCTCTAGTTTTTCGCGAACAATCGTCGAGTTCGCGGAACCATTCGCGAGCGTGGTCGATCCGAAAATTCGTCTTTGAACTCGATTTCTCCGAGGAATCGATCGTCGAGCTTCTTTCGGCGAAAAGGTTCGGCGGATCGTCGCGTCCGACCGTCCTCGAAGACACACCGTGCAACTTTCGTTCGGTGTCGGTCGCATCGACCGACCAACAAGTGCGCCCGAATCTTTTCCGAGAGAAGAGATCTTCTTCCATCGCGGTCTCGAGATCATCGTCGACGTTTCCTTCCGCGGAGTCGGTCCTCGCTACCGAGAGGTTCCCCGTGATCTCGTATCTGGTGAAGTCTCGCTGCTCTTCGTTGCTTCGACGAGTCTCGTCGAGATCGAAACTTCCGCGAACATCGCCGCGAAACGGGCGATCGTGGTTCTCTCGAAATTTCGAGTAAGCGGGCAGCTCGGAGAAACGATTCCGCGACTCGGCCGAGCTTCGACAGCGAGTCGAGTTGACCGCGTTCATCAACTGATCGAAGATACTCTTCTCCAGATCGTCGTCCTCCCCGTTCCTCCTATCGGCCGAACCGTCACTCGAGAGATCGACCAAGGGAACGTCCCTTCCGCGAGAAATCGTAAAATCGTTGCTCGCCGCGAGTGCACGGCTATCTGTGCTAGGACTCGCTAAACCCGGTCTAGCGCCAGCAGATTCGCAATCGACGCCGTATTTCTCTCGAAGCAGCTCGTTGTGCTCGTCGACCCTCCGGATACAGCCCTCCAGTCTCCGAATACCCTTCAGACACCTCTCGTACGACTCCGCGGAAACGACAAGGTCGTCGGTCTCCTTCGTTGGGACCTCGGTGTTGTCCTTCGAGGTGGGTTTGCGAGCCGCGCGATTCCGCGCGGAGAAACAACTCTTTCGACGGGTCCCGCGTTTTCTGCAGCGTTCGTGGCCCACGGACGTATCGTACCTGGGGAAAGAAACCGATCGATTTGAAAAAAAATTTAAAAATCTACCGATACCGTCCACCGTCGAGGACCGTTCGCGATCGTCCCTTACCTATCGAGCATGCCCGCGAGGTTCGCGCACTCGTTGACGGAGTTCAGATTCCTCATGAAGATCGCCGCCTCGGTAAGATACTCCTCGAGTAAGTTCCTCGTCGCTCGATCGTACGGAACGACCGTCTCGTCGTTCTTCGCGTTCTCGCAGCTCTCGGACTCGCTGCACGTGTACTCGGACGGATCCTCCGTTTTCTCGCGATTCTGTTTCGAACGTTCCCGAAACTCCATCGAACCGTGCTCTTGGTCGGAGGTCTCCTCGACGCCGTGGCACGATATCCGGTCCCTCCGATCGTTACCCGCCGCGAACCCGGTCTTCTCGTCCTGCTGAGAATCGTCCGTTTCGTCGTTCGACGATTGAACCGTACTGGACAGCTCGGCCGCTCTCTTTTTCCTCTTTTTGATGATGGACTTCAATACAGTCCGCGATCCCTGCTCGGAGCCCTCTTCGGTCCGAACCGCTCGCTTTTCGGAGACGCTGGGACTCGAGAAGGACACCTTCTTCTTCCCGGCAGTATTTCCGCGATCGGACGGAGCATCGGATTCTTCGTTGACGTCTTCGTAGCCGTAACACGGTCTGCCCAAGATCAAAGACTCGTAATCGTGTATCCGCGCGAGTGCCGTCGACTCTTCCGGCTTCTTCCTCGGTAACTCGACGCGAACGTCCTCGGCCTCGTGAACCGATTCCAGGTTCTTTTCGTCGTCGAGCGCGCTCGAGGACTTTGGGCAGTCTTTCTTGGTGTGCGCCACGACGTCCGGTGGGCACAAACTCTCCCGTTGCTCGCGAGATAGTTCCTCTTTCGCGCTCGATCGGCTCGATTGACCGGCCGCGTTGCTCTCGTTGTAGTCCAAACTGTCGTCCGAGAAGCTGTGATCGTGCTCGGTGTTGTTGCTCGTCTCCGCTACGATGGTGGACGAACACTTGCCCTCCGACGTTCCCGGCGTATCGATTACGTCGATGTCCATCCGAGATTGCCAGGACGCGGCTACGTTTTCCGGAACGGAGGCGCAATTCGCGGAGGACAGGGTCGCACCGGTAAATGGAATCTCGCGAGTCCGCGGCTGACAAGCGGCGGGCACTTGGAGTCCTTTCGCGTTCGCGGGAAGGAAAGCTGGCCAGGAAACGGCAGCCTCGGGCCCTCTTCCGAAATGAAAACCGCGCTTCTTGGTGATGAACGCCTCCGTGATCAATCCGTCTCTGATGAACGCTTCGTCGGGAGGTCCGCGCGCCACCGAGTCGGGGTTCGCGTTCTCCTTTGGCTGGGACGCGTAACAAGTCCCGAGGGAATTCCTCAGAGTAATGGAATTCCTCGTCCTCGTCCTCGTTCTCGTCCCCTCCGTTCGATCCACGATCACGTCCGCTTTCGTCGAGGGCTTGGACGCGTTGTTAGGGTCCTGAAAGATGTTCTCGATCCTGAACACCCTGCCGTCGGTCTGGCTGAGCGTCGACCTCGCTGGGTCTCCGGGACAAAGGATATCGTTGCGAACATCGTCCGTTTGAACCTCTCCGTCCTTGGTGTCGAAGCCCGGTTTCTCCTGATCGAGGCTGTCCATCACGGCGATCCTCGACTCGAGAACGTTCGCGCTCTCGATCGTGATGCTGATCGTGTCCGGCAGCGATATCGAGATCACGCTTTTCTCGGTGTTGTCGAGCGATGTACGATTCCGAGTTTGATGGACGAGATTGCAACAGTGTCGCGAACAGATCGGTGCTTCGTTCTCCGGGCTCCGTCTACGCGGTGTTTGAACCGCGAAACTGCGACTCGACGAACAGAACGTGTTGGTCGAGCTCTCCGCGTGCGTCGTCCTTCGATCCGTCTCCTGACAAAGATCGGACACCTCGGTGCTGGACAAATTGCTCTCCGCGTAGTTCTGGGTGTCGTCCGAGAGAATTCCGGAATCGTTGGGAGGGGAGTGGATCTCGCGATCGAAATCCTCGAGATCGTTCGCCAGACAGGCGACGTCTCTGCACTTGACGACATTCGTTTTGGGCTTGTCGGTCGAGGTGGCGATCTCCTTCACGCGAAGCACGGGCGTCTTTCGTCGATCGTCGAACGGTCGATGTATCTCGTGCTCGTCGGTCAACACACCGACGTCCTGACGGGTCACCTGAGGCGTTTCGGTCAGTGACGCGGTGTCCTTGGTGCGAACGGTTCGCAGAACCTCGGTCTGCGTGTCCACGCAAACCCGTCTTCGTCTGCCCAGCATCTTCCTCGAGATCTCCTGAAGCTTCATCTTTGCCATGGATTTGGCGTCCGTGGCCTCCGGTGGGGACCGGATCTCGGACGCGTCCTCCGCGGCCTTTTTACTGGCGTACAACCTCTCCGTAACCGCAGCCACGATTTCAGATCGCTTGGCACGCTGTATAGGGGTGTGCGTTCTAATGGACGACGGTTCTTGTTCGAGGGAGTTCTTCCTGTGCAACAGTTTGTCCCGCGCCAAATTCGAGATCAAGATCTGCTCGTCCTTGGAACTGCTCGAGCTGCTGTCCTTGCTCGTCTTCCGTTTCAGGTTCTCCAAGCTGGACTTTCTCGCGTAATTCTTCGATTTCGTTCCCAGCTGGCCGACAGCTTCCTTCAGACTCTTGTCCGAGTCGTTGCTCCCCTTCCTTTCGAGCTGCTCCTTGCTCCCCATCCAAGCGTTCCTCTGACCGTTCTTCCGATCCTCGATCTCTCGGATGTTGTTCAGCTTCTTGGTCTTGTCCGGAGCCACGGAACGCTTCTCGAGATTCGTCTGTGACCTCTCGAGCGGAAAAAGCGGCTCCTTCTGCTTCCGAACGATCTCGACCGAGCCGAACTTTTTCGAAGTGTGGAGATTCGATGAAATAACGGGCGACAGTACGTCCACCGAGTCCTGTTTGCCGAACTTTGGCTTCTCCACGAGCTTCGAGTCGACTTTTGAACGAGAGAACTCGGAGCTTCGGTAAACGTAAGCCTGGTTGTCCCCGTAGGCGCGACAGGAGTCGATCGAGCCGCTACGATCGTCGCGATCGTTGCCGGATTCGATGAACTCGACGTCGATCGCGTCCTCCGCCGCTTCGTCCGAGCAAATCTCCTCTATCTGCGCGGCCGACTCTTGCGAGGTGTCCTCCGGCTTGATCAGAACCGCGACCAAGGTGGGTATGTCGACGAACACGGACTCGTGGATCTCGCCGATTTCGTCCTCCGCGTCGTTCAGCTCCGTCACCCTGGCGCGGTTACAATTGTTCGCGAAACGGTCCCTCGGCGCAAGGAACTCGCACGAGCCGAATCGCTTGACGGAGAAACCGGCCTCGCACGCGACGATGCTCTCGGTGGAGTTGGATCGTCGAATCGGGACAAGGTTTCTCGAGATACCTTCCTCGTTCGTTTTCGCCTCCGTCCGATTCTCTCGGGAGCCCGCGTCTACATCTTGCTCCGTTGATCGTACAGCACCCGTGGACTCCGTCTCCTCGGTCGATCTTCGATCCTCGAGTACTTCGAGCAGGGCCACGGGCTTCTCCTTCCGACAGGAACACGACTCGATGTTCTGCGAAAAACAAAACCCCCTGTGTATCGTACTCGATCGGAGCAATTACGACGACCGATTCGAAACGAAACGCGAAAATCGATGCTCGGTCCGAGCAACGACTCGAGAGATCGTAATTGCCTCGTGGAGGCCGGGAGACCCGACGATGCTAATTAACGATCGATTACGTAATGCGCGAGAATCGAAAGATACCGTAAAATCTACCAATCCCCCGCCGATAGACCGAAATGAAAATACGGATCGCTCGTTAAGCGCGGCCGAGCTCGAGCTCGCGCTCGCGCACGCTCGCATCTGCGAACTGTATTTTATCAGCGATCGTTCGCTCGAGCAATCGCGGCGGGAACGCACGGCGGTCGCTCAATGAGTATCAAATAAACGATTCGTGCATTTCATTTGCGTAATGACGGTTCGGCGCGAGTTTATGTTGCCGGTGCTCGATAATAAACTTGCTCGATTTATCCGCGCCCCGTGCGGCTCGTAACGGGACTCGATTCGTTTTAGGCAACTGCGCGGTTTTGCGACCGGCCGATCGCAAATTAGCTTCGATTATAAATAGACGCACGCCAATTTCCAGCTATCTCGTGGGAGATTTCACCGGATGTTGGCTAATTTATTTTTCTATTTGTCGCGAACCGTCGCCGGCTGACGAAGAATCAACGTTAATATTCCTAGCACCGAAAAGTGTCGCCGTAGTCCGCTTATTTATTTAACCGCGCGACGTGTAATACGAAAAACGTCAACGTCGATAGTTTCGACGTATAGTTCACCGTTGTACGATATTACGCGATCGAACGAATTTCTACGCTCGTAGGGCCAGAGGATAAACGTATCTCGATCGGACTTTCCGTTCGGTTATCGTTCCCGCGAACGCCCGTTTTTCGAGAATAATCGAGATCGTGCACGCGCTTGCCTTTTCCAGCAACAATAATTTCAGCCTCGCCACCTCGGCCCTCAGCTCGCGAATGACTCTCGCCACGGGATCCTCGTTGACCATCGGCCGATTGACCACGCTCTGCGCCCTTTGCGCGAATCGTAGCGTGTGCGCGGTCTCGTTGTAACTTCCGCTGGCGGGTGATATCGCTGCAAACGATCATAGTAGAGAGAACTCGTCGTAATTAATTCGTTCAATTCGCGATACGTTCTCGGCCCGTATAGACACACGCCGGATTCCGGTCATCGTGCGCTATCGGAGCCTATAGATATTCCATTCGCGTTCGTACGGGGTTCGACGAATTACCGAAAAATATCTTCCCAAGATTGCCGATCGAAACGATCAAATATTACGATACGAAGAAGGCCTCGTCGGAACGGTCGGAACGGTCGAACACGGACGAAACGTTCTTCGTAAATATCGTTTAAATCGGAGCGTGGACCACGACCACGGCCACGAATCGATCCTTCGAAGCGGCGACGCGTATCATTTTTCCCCGCGTCGAACGACGATAAGCACCGCGATAATTAATCGCGGCGATTCCCCGTCGGGTAAAATATTACCGCGAATCAGTTCCCCGCCCGATCGTTTCGCGAAACGATACAATAAGACTAATTGAATTTCAGGGCGGAACGAACGATCGATTAAATAAACGTTTGTATTCCTCGCGATTTAAATCGAAACGCGAAACGTTTCCGCGATGTCGAAAAATCAGGGGAATTTCCGTTTTCGCGCGCTCGTCCCGCTTAGCTGAGAAACGTTACCGATTTACAAGAGCCGCGATTTCATTGGACAGAGCGTCGCGATGAAATCGTAGCGATCGTAGACGGGAAGAGATGGGTGATCGTCTACCGTTTCATACGCGGTCAATCATAAACGCAGACACTGAATATTAAACGTCCCACCCACCGCCCCACCTCCCGATAATAAACCCGAATGCTATTAGCAATTCAATTAGCCATCGATGATCAGCGGTTTGAAATATTTCACCGCGATTAATTATACGCATCCTGACCGGGATAGGAATATTTGGGAATTCTTCCGTTTCCGCGGCACCAGTCGAACCAATTGGTCGATCGTTTTTCCATATTCGGCATTAATTAGATTTTCTAACAAATTGGAAGTCTCCCGCCGAAAACTTGTTCGCGTACGATTTCACCGACGCGCGAAGGAGCTCCTTTTTCGCACGATTTTCGGTCGTTACTTTCATCGTTTTCGATTCGCTCCCGTACATGCACGTACGCAACAACAACTTCCACCGTGTACTTGGTATATTTTCTACGTGCGGTATCTAACTACTTTCAAATTCTACAAGATTTACGATCATTTTGTTCGCAAAAGTTTACGCGGAAGCTTTCTCGACGAAGGAACCAATATCCACCGATCCACCGTTACGCGTATTTGTTCCCGGGAGATTAATCGCGACCGGGAGAGGAGAGGATCGAAACTAAGACGGAGAGCGTGAGTCGATTAATTGCATCTACCTACGAACAATCCGCGTACGAGTATCGATAGTTTTACATTTCCAAAGAGTGACTTTCCGAACGTGACTACGGGGACAGTGCGCAACTGCTACGTCGACAAGCTGAAAAAGGTTTCGTATTTACCGATTCCCCGTTACTGCACTTTCGCGACGGTTATCGAATTTTAATCTGGCCGCGCCTTAGCTCGCCTGGAAAAGCATTTAAACCAATTACCATCCAGCCCGAGTCGGCGCTCCGGTATCGCGGGTATAATTTCATGAATCAGAGGCTCGCGATAATAATTCTCCTCTGGCAATTAACTGGAATTTATGGAAAGCTGGAGTTAAGTGGTGGATTGGAAGGGGACAGACGGGATCGAGGATGGCGGTAGCGAGGGGAGAAGGAGGAACAGGGGGTTGGAAAAGCGACGGCCAATTTTTTTGTCGCGCCCCGGAAGCCGAGTCGTCTTCCCAAATTAAATATCGCGATCGTAGAGCAACCGGGCCGGGAAAATGAGCGAAATGGAGTGGTAACTGTGTTTCGAATGGAACGGGGCGATCCGTGGAAGAATCTGGGACAAACGTAAAACGGATTAGCGACAATTCAGAGAGGAAAGAACGCCGCTCGTTGAACGTGTAAATCATCGTTCAAGTAGAGAAAGAGAGAGAGAGACAGAGAGAGAGGAGCTTTCTAAAAATAAATGCAACGCGATAAAGAGGGAGGGGAAGAAAGGGTGAGCTTACGGATCGCGAGGGTGGGCAAAGAGAGAGCAGAAGAAGAGAAGATCAAAGGGAAGACACTTACTGGCGAGCATAATGGTAGTGGCATTTCCGCCAAGTGCGTCCTTCAACAGCCAAGTAAGCGAAGAATCTCTATAAGGGATGAACCTCCTGCCTGGACCACTTCCGGCCGAGCCTCTCTCCGCAAGGGCTGATATTACGTTCCCTAGAGCCACTAGACTCTTGTTTATATTCGCACCCTCCTGCAAAGACACGCATCGCGCACAATATTCGTTTTTTTTCCTTAAATTTTTGCGAACTCTGCTTCCTTCGTCTTCTCGTTCGCGACGATCTCCGGACGATTCCCCCGACCGACGTTTTCTTACGCTAACCGGCACGAACGCGGAAACATTTTGCCTCTGGAGGCGGAATGGAATACCGATTCGTATTTAATATTCTTCGAGACTTCGATCCTCCCGGTAGGGCAAGTGCCCCCGTGAAGAGTCACTTTGCGTAACATTTTTTTTTTAATCATCGATCCGTAGAGGCACTCGTATTCGGTGGTGAGATTTATCTGGCAAACGTTCGCGACGAAATCGATCACTTCTCCGAAGAGATCGCGTCGAAATGGTCGAAATCTGTGATTCGCGAGTAAATTTTGAAATCGTTCTCCAAGATTATCGATCTTCGCGTTCGCTCGCTGCTCAGAGACGACGATATTATTTTTAGGGAGTGACTCACCTTCAGTCGATGAACGCCGCTGCACGTGGCCGCGCTCTCGCTGCCCGCCAAATCGACCAAGCGTAGTTTGCTGCCACCGCGTGGCCTCCTCGCGGAGCTGGAACCGGCACCGACTGCGACACCCGACGTCTCCGACGAAACGGCGATCGTCAGCAGAGCGTGGCTGCGACTGCTGCTCGGATTCTGCAAGGTCGACGCTGTCTTCCTGGCCTTTGTCCCTTCCTCCACGTAGGACATCAACGACCCCAGGTTGTGGACAACGTGATGGGTCAATCCTGCGAAAGGGAAAACTCGAAAGATCGAAAGAATCGACGCCGCGACGAGATTCCTGCGAAATCTGATTTTCGAACAACCGGTAGAGAATTACGAGGAGCGATTAATTCTGAGAGCATTCGGGTGGAAATAATACGGTATCCGACGAAAGAATCGAAACCACGATGTTTCGCTTAAGATCGCGATTATTGAACTCGGGGGGGTTGAGAGAAACAGGCATCTCCGATTGCCGGTACCTTGAACGTAAGGGCCCAGTCGAGGATGCTCGCGAACTCTCAATCCGCTTGTGCTCGAGGACGGCTTCAAAAGGTCTCTCACCCTCTCGTTGTATATCTCCAAGTAACTGAAACAGAATTCAGCCATTGTAACGGTTCGTCGGTTAATTGCGGTCGATCGCGTTAAATTTATAGAGTCTACCGATGGATTTCCTTCGTAACGGTTAATCTTAGACTCGATCGACACGCGACGATTTTAGAAATTTCGCTTCCGATGAACGAGCAAAAGGTTCGACGAGCGCGTTCGACGTTTCCCTGTCTTCGAACGGACCCAAGTTCGCGTCCATGGTGTCACGGTCTGAACTACGACGGTCGGTCAATCGTCCGAACGAATCGATGCTACTACGATTCTTTGCCAGAAAACCATACGGGCCGAAGAATGGAGATTTATCGGTCGACGGACGCATACTTTTCGTCCGAACGGTGCTCATGGGCAACCGCAAACTCCCGGATCCTCTTAACGTCATTATCTGCTCCGCTGTACCCGTGAAACGTCCGCACGTGCGACCGTAAATCCGCTTAACAGCGATCGGAGTTTCCATCGGTGCGCCTGGAGAAACACTTTCCGCTCGGGTTCCACCAGCTTCCGGTTCTCTCTCTCCCTCTCTCGCTCTCTTCGTTTCTACGCGAGCGTCGCGATTTTGAAAACCACCGAGCGTGCATTAAGGTCGGAACCGTTGTAGAACAACTGTTCGTACGATAGAAGGTTCGGACGGTAGAATGTTGTACAACGCGGCAGAATTAATCTCGAATTGCTCGAAACATCGTTGCGAACCGAGCAGATCGTCGAGGACCGAAAGTCAGTCGGTAAGAGCGTTCCGAGCCGCGATGACCTCGATCATCGGGACTGTTTCGAATTTCGCTAGAAGCGTTTCGAGCTGTCCATCGTTCTCCGTCCGAAAGAGCTTCCGACGTCACGTACTTCATTCACGGACCGCGCGAACCGAACAGAACCGAACTCAAAGTAGATAGGGTCGTCCGTGGTCTGGCATCTAGCCGGTGGAAGTATTCAGGACCCGCTTCGGGGCGAGCGGCGGTCTGTACTCGATTCATTCCGGGAACACGTCGGTGAACGCGCTTCCGGAAATTAGAAAATCGAACGAACGCTCGGAATCGCTTGTGTTCACGCTGATTTCCTTGACCCGAAAACCTCGATACGTCGGAAACTGAGGTCGTGCAAGCCGTGCGGCGAATCGTCGCTGCTAAGAAGCGAGTGCAATATTCGAGATACGGCTTAACGGTTTTTTCGTCAACTATCGATTGGGAAATTTCGCGATAACTGCTCGCGACGCTTTTAACCGAGAGTTCTCTGCACTCGCGATCGCAAAATTCGTAGAAAGCTGCCGAGAAACGGGACGCTCGTGTTTCGACGTTTCGGAAGAAAATTCTCCTCGCCCTTAAAGTGTAACCGGTTGCTTCGTTCACCTCGGGTTTTTATCGCGGACGACTCCCGGCCCAGGTAGAAGCAAACTGCGAAAAAGCTATTTAAAGTTTCGCGAAAATAACTTGAGCACCTTTGTCCGCTAAACGCTCGGCCCGTGATCCGTTTCGCTCTGGTTCTCTTTTTTTGGAGTTGTCCGCTGGATAAACTCGCCCGATAAACACGCCGTTAACGAACGAACATACCGTTTTTGAGTCTCCCGCTCGAAGTATTCGGGACGCTCGTTCTCTCGAGAGACAAAGAGTACGAATTAATTTACTTTGGACGTTCAACGTCGGTGTCCCTCGGTTCCGAGTTATAGGAGAGTTTCGAGTTCCCCTTTAAGAACGAAAAATCCGCTGTCTTTGGATCCGATAAACGGGGCGAGGCTAACCGGTCGGTCGATCGTTGTCGCTCGACGCGATCGGGGGAAAGAAACGAGCGGAATTCGTTGTTCGGAGAGCGTAAAGTTTTTCGAGTGGTTCGCGAGGCTTCTCGTTTTCATCGTCGTGGACGAACGAAACCGGCGTTCTCGTGCTTCTCGGATATTACGCGAACGAACAGTGTCGGAATAACGATCGATCGGCGTCGTATCCACGGAGGACTATTGCCGCGTAGAAAAAAGAGAAGGAAAAACTAAGAGAACGGACGATCCTTGAAAAACCGTCCAACTCGTTCCAAGTTCGAAGGCTTTGTCTCGGGATGCGACGTTCGAGCGCGGGGCGAGAAAGGGAAAACGGGTCGACGGGGCTCGGCTATTTCTGATAATCGATGCACGCGAAAATTGCAAGCCCCGGCGAACAGGTTGATCGTAGAAGCAACGGTTTTTCCTCTCGCTGGTTCGCGGGAAATGCTGCATACGGCTCCAAAGGGTCGACTTTATATATAAAGACTCGCAAAGGGTTGACTGACCCGGCTTTTAATCTTGCGCACAGTAGTCCGCTTTAACCCCGATTTTCCGACCTACCGTAGTCAACACTGTCGCGTGGAACCGCGAGCTCAATTATCTCTTATCGACCGGTTCCTTCCATCGATCGCTAACCTCTAAATAGGATATCGTATCGGGCCGAGATCCATCCCTCGATGCGACGCATCGAGACAAGTCTGGATACAACGGAGCCACGCCAGCCGTTCCCTGTTAAATTGGACGTTCGAACGTCTCCTTCGTAAATATCGATCACCGATTACTGGGTCACGAGGAGGAAGACCGCGAACCAGACATCCTGGAAGGTGCAAAATCTTTCCTCGTGTACAAATTGAACCCGCGAGAACCGCATTCGAGCGAAACGCCTCGCGAAAAAGAACGCGGTGACTTGTCGACCGAACGCGAATAAATCGATCGACGAACCAACCAACGCACGACTGGCTCGATTCAACGACAACCTACGAACAAACAACAGAAGCTTCGAAACACTCGATCGAATCGAATTCGCGAGCGGGGTCTCGATCGTAATGACCGGGAATCGAAAGCGTGGCTCGTAGTCGAATTGGAGCTTCCGCGCGGCCAAAGAGAGAGAGAGAGAGAGAGTGAGAGAGAGTGAGAAAGCAAGGGAAGGGGGGAGCAAGAGGGTTCTATCGATCAATCAGCCATAAGTAATGCGGAGCTTTTGATCGGTTACCGTTTCATTGCGGATGGGAAGAGCGGCACGGCATGCTATCGCGTACGAATTCGGCGACTTAATCGCGTTAAACGCCGATGCCTAATGACGATGGCTCCTGGATCAATTAGCGGCGGACGTTGGATCATTTACGTACAACCGTGACCGTTTCGGGCAACGTCGACCATTTAATGCGCAAATTGATTGCTCGTCGGTTTATAATTGGTGGAAATAAAAAAAAATTCGCCGAAACGCCGGGGCCGCGTAATCGATAATTCGACGATTTCCTCCCGTGATCGGTGCTCCGCGCGATCGTTGCTCTTCGTGCTCGGCATCGTGGCGGTCGACGATAACGTGGATATTTTTCCATCTCGTGTACGCGTGAAAATCTTGCGGCAACGCGTTTACAATGCGATGTACGATCTCGTGTCGCGCGCGTAAAAAGTTCTTTCGTCGATCGATGCTCGAAAAGTGAAAAAGAGAACCGCGCGCGAATATTAACGACACGGTAAACGTGGCAATTTTCGCGCGACATTAGCCGGTATCGCGTTCACCACGGTAACGCGTCAGTTGTAACGGGATCGTTGTTAGATCGTAAATTAAATTATGCCCGGGCTCGAGCCGCGTTTATTGACGAGTGCGATTCGCTAATGGGTATAATTAATCGCACAACAAAACCGGAATATCGATCCATC
This sequence comes from Ptiloglossa arizonensis, assembly GCF_051014685.1. Classification (NCBI taxonomy): domain Eukaryota; kingdom Metazoa; phylum Arthropoda; class Insecta; order Hymenoptera; family Colletidae; genus Ptiloglossa; species Ptiloglossa arizonensis. The sequence continues at coordinate 27,940,763 of NC_135051.1, forward strand.
TCGGTCTCTCTCTCTCCCCGCCGCGCCACCGCCAGTTCCTCTTCCGACGTGTACATATTGGCCGCGTTCCCGTGTTGCGTGTTCATACGCGGGCGCAAAAGAGCGTCGAACGCGGTCCCAGACGATACGAAAATATTTGCGAGAAAGCAGTTAATCAATCTGGAGGCCATTTCTCGCGCGAAACTAGTTTCCCCAGCTAATAAACCCGCGAACGCGTTTCGTGCATTGCTCGCTTCGAAGCGAGCCTGCAGACTTTTCTACGACTTATCGTCCCGATCTTTGTTTTTCGTTCGTCGTGAATCGTTCAATAGAATCAACAATAGAATCCGATTTACGACCCACCGCGACCGTGAACTTCGCGGAACATCGTTGCGGACGCAACGGTGCTTCTCGCGCAGCTCGTTGCGGAAAATTCATTCGAGCTTCTCCCCACTTTTTTTCTTTCCTCTTTCCTTTTTTCGCATTTCCTCCGTTCTCTCGCCCCCCTGTGTGCTTTCCTTTTCGCGCCAACGCACGCAGCCACGAGCGAGAAAATACTCGCTGCTAATTCTGTTTGCCGCGTATTTTTTGGTTCCCTTTTGTACCATCGGCGGCGGTTTGTTTCCCTTCGTCCTGCTCTTCCCATGCTTGCGGTACGTTTTAATTCCGCGGTTCTCCCGGCTAAACCAGCAACCCCCTCCTCTACTTTGTTCCAACCGTTTCTCGCACTTGTTCCGGTTGCCGGTATTTTTCCAACGCCTTCCGAATCGAGCCCCTCGTCGACTCTTCTTTCATCTTCGTCCTCCGAATTGACCATTCGGTTCTACGAGTTCGATAAGTTTGCGCGGAAAGTCTTGGAAAAGTTATCGCGACTCGAAGCAAAGCCTAGTCGGACCCTGACCGGGTTGCGTTTATCTCGAGCTACGAAAACATTCGTTATCGTTTGGTCTCTCGATACCGTTTACCTAGACTTTGGCGTTTCCGCGACGAACACTGTCAACGCCACCGATCGATGTTACAACGCGAGGTAGACGATTTAAATAGTAGCGTTGTACATCGTTATCGATCGTGCGCGCAAACGAAGATAATTGGGCGTTGCGTTTCGAATCGACCGACACTGGAATCACTTACCTACGAAATCTTATTGCATCGGGGAACCAGTCGCTTGTTTTTTCCTCGCGTCCCGGCTATAGAGATCTCGAACTCTGCCAATGGGGAGGGTCGTAGTTGCTTCCCTCGGTAAGACACGAAGGAACTTCCCTCGTGTATCTTTTTCGAGACAACGGAGAATTAAAACGCTCGTAGGAAAGCCGTAAATTCGTTTACGCGCCATTCTTCCCGTCGACGATGGCGCGCGCAACGCTCGCCAACGAACAATCGTAAAACGACTGCTGTTTCCGAGACCCGCGGTTGAAATTATTCACCGGCGAAAACGTCGAAAGGCGAGGAGAACCGGAAGCGTTTGGCACTGTCCTCCTTGCTGAAACTCTTCGGCTTTGAATACCGACCCGTTTCGACGCGAAGCCAGCCTCGTTTCGACATCCTATTATTCGCATCGTCGAGGAACGCGAGATCGACTCGAGTCGCCTCGGAGGAACTTGCGTCCTAATGGACACAACTTTCAACGAAAACACGTCCACTTTCACCGAGACAAGCGACCAAGGAGCTTTTCGCGGAGCAAATTGACGCTGAAAACGTAGCACTTCGTTGTCGAATCTCGAGCGTCGACGACACGGAACGAGAGCGAAATTTCCCACGAAATTTTTACCCCGAAAGTGGACGTTCGACGCGATAATTGAAATTGCAAAATTGTCCGGAAGGTCGTCGATGCGTTCGTCTTTTGTGCGTCACCCTCGAAACAAGAGGTCCCGACCTCGAAAGAAGACAAATTCGAGACTCGTCCGATAAATCATCGGAGCAACCGCGTACGAGGAAATTTGGTCGCCAGCGGGCCTGGTGAAAAGCCAGCTGCTTATTTATACACGTTGCGTGCAGGCACCTCCTGCAAACCGTCGTGCGCGAAACGTGTGTGGAACGCTATCGGCTTTTATCGTTCGGATTCGCGAGATCGTGATATCGCAGCATGGGTACTAATATCCGACGATACGGACCGCCGCAAAGTCGGTCGTGGATCTCCGTTGCAACCGTCGAAATTATTTCCAAGGTAATAATTTCCGCCGTAAACCACCCTTTCCCGCATAGTTAAAAACGTAGGTACGAGCAAACGTCGAAAGACACGGACTACACCGGGGAACGATGTTCCCAACGCTTCGAGGACAAAAGTGACAAAGTATACGGAAAATTTGTTTCTCCGGTGAGCGTATCTCGACCGGTATAAAATCTGGGAAACGTCGGCTTTCGAAATCGAGGTGTTCGGTCTCTTCGCGCGCTGAAATTTTATACGCATCGAAATGGTCCATCGAGGGGAGTTATCGGCGAGCTATCGGAATACGTTTTAATCTAAAAGTTATTCGAAATATTTTAGTGGGTAACCCATTAACGGGCGCATCGTAAACACGACAAACGACGGGGTTAGTTTTCGGGCGGTGACGCCGTTAGCGTACGGAAAAATTCCGCTTCCTAAATCCAACGCGCGCGCAGGGATTTCCGTCGGACGCGGGAAAGGGAACATGAATGACGATGGCGGTGGCTTTATATTCGAAGTCGACGATACACACACACCGGACCCGCGACAGCCCGCGTATTTTTGTCCACGCGCGAACAACGAGTCGCCGTAGCACTTTTAATAACTGCCGGTGATCGTATAAACGCGAATTTATAGTATTCGGGCGAAGCGTACGCGAGCTACGATTCCGTCCGTACGCCACGCGTAAATCTGTCGTTCGTTTCTTCCTTTTTTCTTTTTTTCTTTTTTTCTTTTTTCTTTTTTCTTTTTTCTTTTTTCTTTTTTCTTTTTCCGCGTGTACCGAACGTGAAACAATGGGATGATTCACGAGCCAGTTACGAACGATAAAGAGTGTAAAGACTCTCTCCTCGACGATGAATGTCGTTTCTTCGCAAAAACTGGGAAATATCGACTTTGTCTTTCGCCGGAAACAAAAGCGAACGTCGATCGTTGATTCCGATCGATTTTTCATCCGAAACCGGTTAACTCGCGGAAGAAGACCCATTGTTTGCAGGAACGCGCGCATTATACGTAACAAAACGGTCGTCCGTCGAAAAGAAGGCAAAAGAAACTCGCGATGCGTATTTTTCTTGTTTCGTCGGACACCGGGCTTCGAAACGTTAAAAACGAACAGGTTCTCGATATTCCGTCGCGAGCGCGCGGTGATCCATCCGCAGAGAACAACGAGCCGCGAGAATCGATGCCGACTGCTGTTTCCTGCCGACGTCGATGGTTACGCAAATCCACGGTATTTGAGAACGCAATGATTCGGGAGCTTCCTACGCGGCAAATAAAACGTCGTCTTCGAGAACGGGGAAGGAAAACTGATCGATCCGTCGCGTTCGAGTCACGCCTCTGACCGCGGATTTCGTTCGCGTTTCGAAAGATTGCGGGTGAACACGCGGAGAGTGAACTTACTCGGTCGACCCACCGTAACGATTTTACGTCGAGGACTGACGAGGACCGCGGAACCAGCCAAAAAGAGGAACGGTGCTCGAGCTGACCGATTCGGTTGCCCCGCAATACATCAAGCAAAGTTCCTCCCGATTTTCCGCGTTCGTGCGCGGAAAAATCCCTTTCGCGAGGAAACGCCAGGGAACCGACGCGAAGCCGCCGCAAAGCCTCGATCTCTCCGCAGTCCTCGTTTCTCATCGAGAACGTCCAAGTTACGAATGCACGCGTGCTCGAGATCGACGTCCTCGCAGCGACCTTCGAAGAATACTCGGAGAAACGAATCGTTATCGGTTTTAAGAGGTTCCGCGAACCGGTGGAACCTCGATCGTCCGAACACTTTGTCGTCTCGTCGATCACCAGACGGATCGGGGACACGCGGTAAAGCGAATCGCATAAAATCCCTCGATCGATTTTCTTTTCTCGCGGGCTGCAACCAAACATTTGTCTCCGCTTCTGGGCTCCGGCGCGTAGAGCGACGCATATTTCACGGGTAGAAACTCGATCGCGGAAACGGTTTTAACAATATTCGAAAAAGCGGGTCCTCGTTTCGGTTACACGTACGAGTCTCCGAGTGTCGATAAAGTTTGCGCGGAGCAACGCGCACCGTGTGCGGTTCTCTCCTATTCACCGATAAAAAAAGAGAGAAATCGATATTTCGTGCAACGGTAAATACAATTTTTACGAGTGCTTCGGCACCGAACGCGGTAAGTTGGACGTTTTTATTTTTTCCACGCCCGAGCTCAAGGCAATCCGGCGAGCGTTTAATGCGGGAATAAAACGGTGTTTACGAGAAAAAGCACGAACCGAAGATCGGAGGGGGAGGTTGCTATCGAAGGATTTTCGTTCTTAGCGAAATTCTTGCGTCTACGTGAACGAAACCGAGCTCACGCTCACGCGCGCGCGCGCTCGATTCCCTATTTATTCCACTTCTTCGCAACGAGCTTCGAAAGAAATTTAAAAGCGGAACGACGCTCGACGAAAAAAACGAATCTACGTTCCGGGGAGTGCGCGATTAGATCGACGCGCGATCTCGGTTAAAAGCGATCGATACCCTTCTTTTGTCCACTTTTGTTCCGCGAAATCGATCCAAAATACAGCCGGTGCTTCGCTTCGCTCGAACGGAGCGGTGCGATTGGACGCAGAGGACACAAGCGAACCGAACTGTGATTATTTTTCGTCGAAAACTCGATCGCGATCCGATCGAGAATCCAAACCACCGAGGAGAAAACGTCACCGAGTCAAAACGCGAGTAAAATTTGGGGAGGAAGTTCTTACCCAGGTGCAGCGAGCCGACGTCCGCCTAGGATTGCGAGTCACGGGGCACTGAGCTTACAAGACACATCCAGGCCAACAGCGCTAGCAAGCTCGCGACTCCTAAGCTCAACTTCAACGTCTATTCTCCCCCTTCCTACGGCGGCCACCTCGTCGCGCCCCCGCCGACACACAATATTTTCCTCGGTTAGGCGTGGTCCTAATTGCGCCAACTCCGCGCGAATTAACCGCAGTGACAGCTCCAGTCACGTGCCGTACGAATTCCCGATTATTCGGAAGTACGGTCCCACGGTCGGTTTCGAGCGTACGGAGAGAGCGAGGATCGTTCGAAAATTAATTTCTCGGAAAGAAAAGTACACGGAACGGAAGAGGATAAACTTGTCGTTCCGTCCGAGGTCAAGCCCGTAGGGGTATTCAACGACAGAGGTTTCGGGAAGCCTCTCGACGATAGGCCGCGCAAGAATGCGAGTAAAACTCAAAGCGCACGGGGATTACACGGCGATCCGTTTTGGGCCAGCGACGAATCTAATTTACAAAGTCGAAACGATCGACCACGCGAACGGGACGAACTCGAGACACGGTCCGCCGAAGACGATGGATAAAATTGGCCCGATAGTAGGACCTTGACCGCGAGGCGTCGATGCCTTTATCGATGATTGGTGCACGCCCGTCGATGTGCTCGTACACCTTCGCAAAAGACGCCGCGAATGTTAAGTTTCCCACAGTTTGCTTTTCGTTCGTACCGAGGCCGAACTCTCGCGATATTCAGGCGCCGGCTCGCTCGAACGCGACCTCCTCGCGATCGTACCCCCCCTCGAAATTCGAAACGATAAAAATAAACTAAACGCGAGATCGTCGAGACGCGTCCCGCCCTGCGAATCGGGATTCAAGTATCGATCGAGTTAACCGGATTATCGGTAATTTCCACTCCCCAAGTTCGATGCGTAACGCGGTTACAAGTATCGGCAACGCTGGCTCGTTTCAGCGACGATATTAGTTCGGAAACGAGTTCGTAAACGTGTACCCGCGGTGGTAGGCCGCGACTCGTCTTTAACTGGAAAAGTTAAAGCGTCGATCTTGGTCGATTACCTGACAGAAACGCGGTAACTCTTCTCGTTGTTCGTGCGTTTCTCGATCCTGGAGAAAAGTCCTTGGCAAAGCCGCGGCGTGAGTCCCGGATCTTCCTGTGCCAAACACACGGCAAAAAGAGAGAAGATCGTTAACTATCGTTTTCTGTTTCAGACGGCCGCAAAAAGAGCGAAAGAGCCGATGACGGGGGGAAGCGAGGGGTAGGGTGGGTAGGAGGAACGGTAGCAACGAAAGATACAGAATTGCGGTCACCTCGGAAATTACGTATCGTTAACTATCGGTCATCGGAATGTCCCGCGGCGGTCGGACGACTCTCCTTCCGTAATTGAAACCGGACGAACGTGCTCAACGTATAACCGGGACACGTGCTGAGCTTTTAAAAATCCACGCCACACACCCCACTCTAATGTGCAGCCACGGTTGACCCTCTGTTCCGCGTCCGCGGACAGCTACGAAGCCACGGGCCAATTTAATTAAGCTTCCGTTCCGTCGAAAACAATTTCAATTTACCGTTCGAAATTTTCCGCGGCGAGAAACCATACCGGGAAAAGAACGCGTTCCGATTGTCGGCCAATTACAGGACGCACCTGGCCGAGTTCGCGAGCGCGTCACGTTTCCCGCGTGTGATTGTTCGTTTGTTTCTTGATGTCGACCGACATTGACCATTATTTACCATTGGACGAGAACCTACGGTGTTTCGAGTGGGCTCCGAAACGACAATTGGCAACAGCACGCGCGAGTCACCCGTCTAAGCAACGACGCGAGGACGTGGCTTGTACGCTTTTTTCGAAGCGGGGGAACCTCCGTTCGCTAAAAGTATTCTATACTCGCGATTGTTTCTCCAACTATCAAAAGTACTGGAAAGTCGTCGATACAAAGGACCTTTGATTCGAACAAGGAAATACGATCAACGATGTTACCTAGATTTCTCTTAAGCGAACCATACGGGTCTTTTTATTATATTATTTATTTTATCGTATCTTCTTTGGAAACCTTGACAGGTCAATTCATTTTGCCTGGAATACAGGGTGAATACTTCGCGGTTAGCGGAGAAAAAGAGAGAGAGAGAGAGAGAGAGAGAGAGAGAGAGAGAGAGAGAGAGAGAGAGAGAGAGAAGAGAGAGAAAGAGAGTGAGAGGGGAATGGAGGTTACCGACACAATATATGTTATATCCTATAAACCACTGCTGTCCAACATAAGCTCCGGAGCTTACGGAATTCCCCCACTCCGTATTCGATAACATAAATCACGAACGTTAGCTGACGTCACGTTATGTGCGTATCCCACCCCCCACCCCCTCCTTTTCCTTCAAAAGTGACGTGGACAAAATTTCGTAAGAAACTCCATCCTTGAACAACGCTGCTACGAATTATGGACAGAGCGGGCGTCAATGGCGTATTTCTCGACAACTTGGAACATTGTTTTCTTTTTATTTAAAACACCAAGCACCGACGACTAACAACTCTACGCCATCGGAAATATTTTCCAAGTTGTCGAGCCGTCTGTGCAAAGATTCCATCGGCGATGGAGACGTGAATCACCGAAACGATTCGTTAAATGTTGCTTCCAACGGCTAAAATATACGGAACGATACCTTGGTTCCCATCATCGTGTACGTCTTCCCTGATGCGCTTTGCCCATACGCCACCAAACAGGAATTGTAGCCCGAAAAAACAGCGTCCAGAACAGACTGGCCGAGAGTCTCGTAGATCCTCGCCTGGTCAGCGAAATCTTCCGTCTCGGGATCGGAAGAGTCGAAGCAATAGTCGAAACCATATCTTCGTGTTCGTTCGCGACTGTCTCCGGCCTTGCTCGAGGACACCTTCAGGTTCGTCAAAGAGATCCCGTTCGAGTCCGTGCGAACGACCACCGTCGATCCTGCTAGAGTCAGCTCTCTGGATCGGAGAACGTGAATCGTTAGAATCCGGTAGCTTTCTTAGAAACGACTCTCTAATTTACCGTAGAATTTGATACGCGTCGAAACGTTTCACGGTGTTCGAATCAATTTTCGTCGAGGTTCCCGAAACGGCGAGTTTCGCCCTTTCCGGTGAGCCGGTGGGAACGCTCTCTCCCGTTTTTCTTTCCCTTTCACTCCGGAGGAATATTTTTCGGTATCGATTCGTCGAGGACCCGCGTCGACGAAAAAACGAACGCGTCGTATTTCGAGATAATCCCGTTAGCGACGCCGTTCGCGAATCACCGGTCGAAGCAGTTTTCGGATCGCTTTCTGTCGTGCGGCGCAACATTCGTCGTGGCGAGACGAGTGGAGGCGCGATTACGTGGATGCTCGCGTGCGTGTGACACACGAATGCAAATTCGGTGCTTCAACCTCGGTCCTCGCGTGATCCTATCGCCCCTATTCGATCCAATCGGTGCGATTCCGTGCCGCTTTTCGCGTTTCGCGTTTTTGCGAAATTAACATCGCGCGTCGTTGTCGAACACCAGGACGGGTGAAACGTTCTGGGTCAACGAAGCTACTGGAATCTCGTCCGAGGGCTCGCGTAATTCGTAAAAGTCGTCGTTGTCGTCGTCGGTCGTGCGAAAATCGAACTTTCTTTCCTGCCCGTTTCGATCGAACACCCAGTCTCCTTAAGCCCGATTTCCACCGACCGATATCGTCGAAACGATCCAGCAACTTTCCAATGTACCGCGGACTTGGCCGAGAACAGGGTGAACGTTTCTCCGTTTTATTTTTGTTTCAACGTTCCTTCGCAGCACCGTTCGCTGTATTTTTCGTTTCGTTCGTTTCCTCGAGGTTCGATCTCTTTGGATATTAACGCGGGATCGATCGAAACTTGTGTCTTTAACCGTCCCGTGTTCTTATCAATCGTGAGAACGAGTTCGAAAATGATTAATACCAGAGATCGAGTTCAAGCTGGGCGCAAGTTTAACTCGAAGGATCTAAAAGCTCACTTTGCGCACAGTGCAGAGTTTAATCGTGTTCTGCTTCTGACAATCTAGTCCAATATTACTCCTACGTTTTAATCCTTCGAGATAATCTTCGAAGGTAGGGGACACAAATCCGACCCGACCCGACCCGACTCGACTCTCCCCGTGGTGTTCCGAATGAAGTGTCGTAGCGGCTCGTTTCGACTTGGCGAACGACGCGGCGGTAAGCTTCGGTGAACGGAACGGTTCCCAAGAAAACCTCGACGAGGAGGTCTTGAATGAACCGGAGCGGTCCTACGAGACGCGGTACGCGAATAGCGGGTAACCGAGCCCCCGTTATTATCCGACTTCTCCTTCACCTTTCCTCCCTCCTGGTGGCAAACGCCGCGAACCGACCGGTCGAGCGTTATTCTAGAACGGATGCTCCTCTCGCTATTCTTATTCGAGTCGTTAAACCGTCGAGTCGTGTGTCATCGGCGCGTTGCGCTATTCCTACATCGGTGAACACCGCCGCGCGTACATCGCTCGACGAATCGGCGATCCTTTGTCGCGCGAACGTCCCCCGGATTGTCGAGGGTCGAAGGAAGATTCGTCGCTTTAAATAAACCCATCGAGGCCCCTTGCTCGGCCGTGACACTCTCGACCGTGTTCCCTGCTACCGGACTTGGAGAATTCGCTCGTCGATCGAAAGCCTGGAATTTTCATTTCTGATCACCTTCCGGTCGTCGATGCACTCGGACGAGACAAAATCAACGGCCACGTTTCGTTCCCGCCCGTTTTCAAAGAGACCGATTTCGTTTCCACGAGCAATCGTTCCTTCGTCTTACTTTCACGGTGCGTTCCGGCCGCTTCTTCTAAGTATAGAAACGAGTTCACAAGTACCGGGCCGAAAAGGCGCCACCGACCTATAAATCTGCTTCCAGATTTCCGTTCGCGTTCGTTTCCTGCGCAATGTCGCGACCGACTCGAAACAATTACCTCGGGCCCGTCCGTTAGCAGCGGATACACCGGTCGATGGCCAAGAATCCGGGACGAGTCGTAAAAGTCCCTGGTGCTTCGCAAAAATGAAATCGCTACGAGGAACGAATACGAGAGGTAAACCTTGACCTCTGTTGCTCCGAGGTGTACATATCCGAAGCACGAAGAAAGAGAACCGCGGGCCGACGCTTCTCTCGGTTTTTGCTCTATTCTTAAAATACACCGGCGCGTAAACTTAATGGCAAATGCCGTTCGCGAACGAACCTAGAATCCCCGACCGACTCGCTCGATGTTTTCGTCGTTACACGTACCGGCACTTTCTTCCCTGCATCGCCGATAGCGTCGATTCCTCTTCGCCAACTTCGTTTTCGGCCCTACGTTACCCTCACCTTTTCGTGCCTCGGATTCTTTTCATCATACTTACTTAACGTATTCGTTTGTACCTCGATTTTCCGCTCTCTGTGCGCAATATTTTCCACTTACCGTTACCAGAGAATCTTTACCCGTACAACGGTAATAATAATAATAATAATAATAATAATGATAACGATGATACATCGTGGCGCGCAATTACCCATCGACCGTTCCATCGCGTAAACGGTAGAAACGATCGTTGATGTCGTTGAACGATCGAGTTTCGTTAGTAGGATCGAAATCGATCCGGAGGATACTCACCTGGCAGAGATCGGTCTTACGCGAACTGCCACCTCGATCTTCGCCATATTGCCATCCCTTGGACGACGATAAATCATCCGGTACCCATCGTCGGCCGGAATGTTGCCGCGTCGCGCGAATGGATCGAACGGAAACAGTGGTTCGAGTAAAGGGAATCTTCGATCCTTGTTCTCGTTACATTTTGCACCGACACGGTGAACACCGAGCGCGAACAACGACGCGCACCGAATTTTGCCAAACCGGAGAGAAACCGCTGTGTGCGTGCACCGTGGCTGGGTGCACGTGTTGTACTGTTGCGATGAAAATACCCTCGAGTCGCTCCCGAGACGTTTCGCTTCATGGTTTACCCCACCCAAAGAACGCGACCGAACTCGAAACGTTTCCACCTAAACTCGCGCGAACCACGAGCCGAACGACGCGACTCGAGACGGTACCGAGTTTTCATTTGCCCGAAACGAGAAAGTATTATGGAACGGACATGGAAATTTTCGAGTTCGGCACCTTGGTTACTCGATCCTGGAACTAACTTTTTACATTTACTCGTTCGACGCCACTCCGGTGATCCCTTGTCAAATCGTCGCGATTTCTCCCCGTCGGAGTCTCAAAATGTTCCCTCCCTAGCTCGCGCAGCTTCCGTCTCTAGTCCTCGGTGGATCGAATCTTACGCAACACCGATCGAACTTCGATCGCATCGTTCTCGGTTTCTTACGTTCCGGTCCCGAGCGTGCGGCTACCCGAAAGGGAACACTGTATCGTTCGAACCGAAGATTATTCGTCGCTGCGAGCAAATGTTAACGAACGACTGTCCCAATTGGTCGTTCGAACGAAATTCTGTTCGAGGCTGCGTCCCGTCGCGGGGAGAGCGAACCGAACCGTTCGTCCCGAGCCTTGCGTTCACGGGGATGTCTCGAATTTACCAACGAGCTAGCTTTTCGTCGCTGGATCGATGCACGCGTCTCCAGGGAGAGACTTTCGATCAACGGTGTCACGAAATCTTGCGGAAAAACGGTCCTGCGATTCTCCTTAATCCCCTAATCGTCGAAACTGTTCCACGTGAACGGGAAACAGTGTCCCGTAGAAGCGGTTCGATAACAAGCTCGCTACGATCGCGATTATCGAAAAGATATCTGGGCACTCGGTAAACGATTCGATATCGAGCTGTCCGTAAATGAATATTAAATTACTCGTCGATAGAAACTCTATTTGCCATTTTATTCCAAAAACTTTTTACCTTTGAACATCGCACGAACTGTACCTCGAACGAGACAACTCGTCGTCATTGTTTCCAGCAGCGATCAACCCCCGAAATCGTTTCTTCGTCCCGAGCGACGAACGAGGAGGACGGCGCTGATTTTCGCTCGGCTCTTCGACGTGTACGGATATTTTTAGACTAGCGGAACAACTACGGTATATATTCTCTTGAAGTTGAGTCGTCAAGGGACTTGGTCTACGATCGTGAAGCGTGTCGTACGAACGAACATCCACGTTCATCCCAGCGGCCATTATTCCTCTTTGGCAGCCGTCAGCACCGTGAAATACGAGAACGATGTACCGAGAACCTGGAAAGCAGGTTCGACAGTCCCTTGTCAAAAGAAGCCTCCGGCGATTAACGGAGCGAAATTGCCCCTACTCTGGCGACGAAGAAACATCGGCGCCGAAATCGGCTAAAATACCGTCGAAATGATCGAAAAACGTTTCCACTCACCGCTGAAAAACTCTCCAAAGACATACTGTAAAATTTCGCCGCCGTTATCTTGCTGGGGACTCTCGAGCGCGTCATCATGATCCGAAGGTTCTGACAGAAGCGGCTGCCCATCCAGCCGCAGCTATAAGCGGATTCGCCTACCCCTTCGCTCTGTTTAGTTTATTTCCGTTATTCCGATGCAATCTTTCGGGACGATTTAGGACAGAACGCTCGATGAACGATCGGTCGAGCGATCACTTTTATTTTCCGCTTCCGGAAACCGACGGGTCGTTCCAAGCCCTCGATATCACGGGTCTTTGAACATCGTCTCGACGTTGGCCGTAACGCCGCGTAATCAACGATACGCGATACACCGTACGAAACAAACGTCGACGATCTTGGAACGACTTGGACGCGTTTTGCGTAGACGTGGCAAGGTCGAACGCCTCGAATGTGCAATCGAAACGAATCGAAAAATCCTCCGATGGAAAATGAACAATCGAATATTCCAAGACGAATTTTTCCCGCGCAAACGAAACAGCGACGAACGCGTCCACGTTTCTAAACGATTAAACGGTTGGTACTTGATTCGATCCGAATTTCCATTCGTAAAAGAAAAACGATAATGAAATACGGATTCCTCTTCGAAACACTGATAATCGAAGACGATCTAATCGCAACGTAGAGCGCTCAACGTCATCGAATACACGTTGAATCCGGTATCGCTTTGCGAGTCGTTCGTAGAAAAGTTCACGATCGATCCTATCCGATCGCGGTACTTTATCAACGTTACGCGACCAGTTTTTACGCTCACCTCGTCGATCAGCTGGTTCCCGCTGAAGCTGAACACGAACAGCTCGAGAATGGCGGAGTTCAAGAAGGTCGAATATTTCATCAGGCGCCCCTTGTCCTCCATCATCTGGAAAGGTTACTCTTTTTTATCGAGGATGCCACCACTCCGGTGAATCGAGCGGGGACGCACCGAGGTGATTTGGAATCCCGCGAAGCAGATCAACCCGCTGCTAATAACGAATTGCCCTAAAGCCAGAACATTTATGCTCCTCTCCAATGCATCCGCGTATCTGGAAACGGATCGTTTCGAGCGCTCGTGGAACGCTTTCGCGATTAACGATCGGTGGAGAAGAGAACTCTCGTGGAACGGAACGATCCTTGGATATTGTCGAATTACGACTCGATATTGACTCGATCGTGAAACTTCAAAGGTGGATACGTACGCGTGTACACGTATACGAGCGTGTATCGATAAATATTGCTAACCGCCACTTGACGCGGTTCGTTACGATTCTTCGAGATCCTCGATTCGCGAGTGTAGACTTTCGCCTTTGAGATTTCACTCGCGGGGAGGATCAACGTCCACAAAGAATTCAATTCTTTCGTTATTTAACGAGTAAAGCTCACGCTATCGCCTCTTGATGACGTATCGTGCAATCCGCGATGGCAGAAACGGGATCGGGATCCTCGTTGTTCAAGGCCTCCAATCTTTTCCGTAGAACCGCAAACTTTGCCGATCCGTGCGTTATCACCACCAGATTGAAACTGGTGGCGCCGGCAATCATACTTCCGGCAAAACCACCCGCCGTTACGTTCAACAGATAAAGCCACTCAAAGATCGGCGATGCACTCTGATCGATGAAATAATATCCCCGAAAGGGAAGCACTTTCTCTCGGCCTACGATGTAAATCTACGAGAAAAAGAAATCTTACTTGAACGTGCCCGCTTAATATCGTTTCACCTTATCCTAACGAACTGGCTCGAGAAATTAGGTCCGATCGAGGATCGTAAAGAACGAAACGAAGCCACTAAGCGGAAAGGGAGGTGGGTGTACGTACTTCGAAAATCGGAACGCACATAAATATCACGATCGTTACGGCCACGGTGGTGATAAAGTACTTGGCCAGTCGAAAAGCGAACAATGTTTTCTCTGCTAATACAGTCTTGTCATCGTGGGAGGACGTAACCCAATCCTCCCTCATAGTGTTCACCATGTAAAGCATATCCTTCTGGTGAATCGTATAAACTGTCAAACGGACGGCACAGAGATAAAAGGCCGAAGAAATCAAAGCGCATTCGGTCGCCTCGTCCAGATCGTTTAAATTATGAACTACATCGGTCGTCACCGTGATCGACATCACCAACACCTGAAAACTCAACTCTTCCAAATGACTCGCACGATCTGCGCTCAGCGCGCTACTTGCCGATCGATGAATCGAATTAATCGTTTCGTCTAACCTACGAACATTATTTCGTTTCGAGAGAACGCGTACCAAGAAAAACATACAACACCGATGAAATCTTCTAAAGATCACCGTCCTTCTGTCACTGTTCTCGCTCAACGGCCAGATGGAAATTATGCTCCCGATCAGCATTACCGGTCTGATCAATTTGTCGTATTCCTCGTTATCGTATCGTCGAAAATTCATCGTCGTTGCTCCTCGATGGTAGAAAGACGTTTCGAAGAGACTCGTTTCCTTATAAAACTAAATCCTCGTCGAGAAGGTACCTCCTCTACCACGGTTCGTTTCGCATTGGCTACGACGGCCAGAGATACGCTCCGCAAAATCGAGAAAAAATAGTCCCGTCGTTCGTCGAAAGAGATATCGATCGACAACGCGAGTAACACTTACCGTTTTGTAGCGGACGAATCGAAACAGTTGACCAGTATTCGAACTTTGCAACTCCTCAACTTTCTCCGTACCGCCCCTTAAAGTATACCTTAAAGTATACGGGTGGATGTATCGTTCGACTTTTACTTGTCGCAAATTTCCATATGCCCCTATACATTCGTACCAGTAAATGCATACCATCGACGAGATTGCTATTCCAAGTTTCTGTATTCCACGTGCCTTCTTTTATCGATTACTTTCGCAAAAATGAAACAGGAAATGCGACTATTTATTCATTGAAATATTCGTTTTAATTTAAACGCGACACAAATACCTGCTGCCACTTTCCGAAGATAACAGTGCGGCCATCGTGCGAAGCATCGCGCAAACTATTTGTGAAACGTGTATTTGGATTTTCGGACGATAATGATCAATGCGCGATATTTATCCGTCAATGATACACCGTACGAATTGCTTAGCCGCCAAAAAGGTATAAGAATTTAGAGAACAACGTTCTCTGTTCCTTCTCTTTGTACGATACTAAATTATGAAACAAATACAGAGATATTGAAGCCTAAAAGAAAAGTAGAACAAACGGCTTATCTTACCCGAGTGGTGTCGCACGATCTGAAATATCGACTTTGTAAAATATCAGTGGTTTTAGAGCGACCTCCTCGTTTACGAACGGCAATTCTGGGAACTAGTATGTACAACTGAATAATCAAAGTCGGTGAAGGTAATTGAAGTAAAAAATAGGTCCCTGTGGATCAATTATGATTGTACGAAACCAATCACCTAACGCATACTATACGCTACAAAAGTTTACGACGCTCCAATATTATATCTATTCCTGTATATTTTAAGCCTATTCTAAATTCGTAGCCGATCAGCTCGACGTTACTCGCCGCGAAAGATTGTTAAAATATATCTACAGGGACCTATTTTCTACTTCAACTACCTCGTTTTACCGGCTTTGGTTATTCAGTTGTACACACTAGTTCCCAGAATCACCGTTCGTAAACGAGGAAGTCGCTCTAAAACCACTGATATTTTACAAAGTCGGTATTTCAGATCGTGTGACACCGATCGAGTAAAACGAACCGTTTGTTTTATATCTCGTATGTGTCGCTAGTTCGCGATCCGTGTAACAAAATAACATTCCTGGCGACGTCTATTTTATATCTTGTCTATGTTCAAGAGTACCTATAATCGTTTGACAAATTCTTCCGATGCATGCTTAGTCTATTCAACGCCTTGTTTGTGGTTCTGTCACCGACGAAATGTGATACGATGTCGAATCAACAAACAGTACAAAGACATTTCGTTGATGTTCGACACAAAATTATTATTATTAATCTTTTTATAATAATTCTAATATCTATTGCTAATCTCGAACAATTTTTCTATATATAAATTTGATTTTAATATTCTTAATCTACAAGAAATTTGTTCCAAGTTTTGAATTATTCCATTAAAGCGCGCTCACGTGCAAGTGAAGATTCATTTTGACTTATGCTACCGATAAAACGTACGATTCGTAATTTAATAGAGGGCAATATATAATTCTCAAATTGTTTAATGATTACTGTCAAGATACAACATGCACTGTCAAAATAAACATTTGTGCCAAAATCAGTCGTAACAATGGCCGTGCCTCCTTCCTTTGGTGTTGGTGACATCGTGCATTTAAATGTTGGTGGAACAAGGTACAATAAATTGTTTCTTTTAATTGACGATTGGTTCTCATATATTACAATCTATTAAAATTAATTTTCTCCCCAACTATTTTTGCGTGCGCTAACATTTTCCATTACTCAGGTTTTCTACGTCGAAGCAGACACTGACATGGATACCGGATTCATTTTTCACGGCCTTGTTAAGTAATCGAATCGCCAGTCACAGGGACGAAATTGGAGCATTATTCATAGACAGAGATCCAAAGTTGTTTTCTATTATATTGAATTATTTACGCACAAAAGACATCGATTTAAAGAACGTAGATCTTCGAACGTTAAGGCACGAAGCCGAGTATTACGGTATCACGCCGTTGGTTAAGCGTTTAATGTTATGCGAGGATTTAACTCAGTCTTCTTGCGGAGATGTACTGTTTTACGGTTATTTACCACCTCCGAGTAAGCTTTTAAACTACCTTATCTTATGGTACAAAGATTAACGCAATGATTTATTTATGTTTCAAATTTTCCAATTTCAAAGGTATACCGTTGCAAGAACCTACAACTATCCCGTCGAATATAGGGGACGTATCCGTTCATGGTAGAGTTCCTGCTAATACTACTAATTCTAGGGTAGAAGTACCATCCACTTCGCAAAGTACAACCGCAAATTCTACTACTAACCACAACAATAGCGGTAACGGTAATGATCTCTTCGATATAATTTCTCTGCATATTATTACCGCTATTTAATATGAATTTACCGTAGGACAACAAAACCATAAAGGAGTGCTTGGAACGCACGTAAGAAATTCTTCGTTGGATTATAGAATCCAACAGAGAGGCTTACCACACTCGCGTACTTCGTCTCTAGATTTAAGACACGTTAGGAATAATTCAGCAGACTTAAATAAGTTATATAAAAACGACATAAGTTTAGTGTTCGGTCCCCAACAAGGTAAATAACTGATAATATTTTCCTTCCAAAATTTTCACAGACGATATTTAACAAACTTTGTTAATACAGTTTCATCGTGGGTTGATCCTTTAAGGGTTCAAATCATAAAAGCACATCACAATTGGATCGTAATTGCTTATGCACATTTTATAACATGCCATCGACTAAAAGATTCGTTTGGATGGTCGTATGTATTTACTAGTCCTCATATCGAATCCGTGATTGAAAGAGTAGCGATAACTTCGAAAATGAACACTAGCGAAGATATCAAAATGGTTGCCATTTCTTACGGAAATCAAGTAAGATTATGGAGCATTTCAATGTATGGGATAAAAACCAACATCGGTACATTTAACTTAAACGTTCGTGTGGAATATTTATTTTTTATTGGAAGTCAATTAGTTGCCCTATCTCCTACTGATAAAATTGGAGTATGGCATGCTATGACGCATCATTGGCAAATACAAGATGTAGTGCCTATTTTATCATTTGACGCAGCTGGTTCTTTTCTTTTACTGGGTTGCAACAACGGATCCATTTATTACATTGGTAATAGGAATTACATTTTTTAAACATCTATTCTGATATTTCTAATAGGTATTGCAATAATAATACGTGGCACTCATTTTCAGACATGGAGAAATTCCCTTTAAGAATGAAGGATAACGATCTACTTGTAACTGAATTATACCGTGATCGAATGAACGATCCCATTACAGCCATATCCGTTTATTTAACACCAAAAACATGTAAGTTTTCATATCTGTTTTTCTCCTAATATAATATTATTTTGATAAACGGTTTAACACGAAAATCCAAGGTAAATAATAACTAATTCATGGTTCATAAACATTGAGTATTACAGTACCTCTATTGCAGAAACACCTTTTCAAGTGACGTACAAATAAGTGGACTAAAATATAATTGTTAAATCTGCTTATATTGAGGAATGTAATAACAAACGTTACTTTTATAATATTTTTTTTTTTACATATATGTGTGTGTATATATATATATATATCATACTTTTTAAAATAATTATACTATATTTTTGATGATTCACTGAAGAATCATGATTATGAATCTCTCATTATTTCTTCATTCTTGTTAATACAAAACAAACTTCTTTCGATAGACAGACACACAAATAACTGATTTGTTACTTTGGATACAAATGTTCCAATATCTTTCTATCGTAAAGTCCAATACTGTCTTTCAATATTAATGAGAGTTTATTATTACATTCTTTGCTTCATGATTTCGTACAACTGGATAAATAGCACAAGGCAAGTATGGGTCAATATGACAATGTTCTACAATATTTTCACATTCAAGTCACAATTCAAAATGACATGTGTTTCTCTACATTTTGTATTGCATTGAACACAACACAATGATTTAAATACTAGTATCCATACCCTTCCTCTCCAGATATTCAGATATAGTACTTTATTCTGCATCAAATCAGTGCACAAATCCATATTTAAATACCGCTTTAAACGGCACTTTTAATTAAAACTTCCGTCATACATATATTTACATATATCAAAGAAATAGCTTTCGGTCACTCACTTTAAAATAGAATACGAGTATGTTCAAAAGTGAACCTACATACTCGACCATCTATAATCAAAAACATTTGAAAACAAATTTTTCTCTTATAGGTTGCACTATATATACACAGCCCCGCTATCCTTATGCGTCCAGTTGTACTATTGCAAATTATGATGTTCTCATTTTTTGTTTATTTCGTTAATATTTAATTTACACAATGGTTATGTAAGTTGCTCTCTTGGTTCAAATTAGGTTTTATTATTAGAGCTTTCTGCTTATTCCTTCCATTACAATGCATTTCCTACCAGCATCTGAGAGGGGAAGGAACTCTGCTTGCATAGTTATTCTTCGTTTTAAACAATTTCAGATGCACATAAGCATTTTTGTGTTTTTCGTTATAAATATAATCGATATAAATTACAGTTTTTTTACATACATAATAATTATTATATTTTTACGCATCTTCTACTACATATACATCAAATTTTATTCAAATCTAAATCAAATACCTTTTACTACCTAAAAGAACAATTTGCATATCTTTTTATGAATAGTCATTCTTTGTTAATTATCGCAGTATAAAGCATGTAATGTTATATTTGTATAGGTATTCCATGTAATATTAATTAAAATACACACGCGCACACACACGCGCGCACACACACACACACACACACACACACACACACACACACATGATTCTTTCCATTTCTACAGTCTTCAGTATACGTAATGTCAGTATTGTGTTATTTATATTCTTTATGAAGATATGTAGCTTATATTATCAACTTTGAATGCTTTAAACTGAAATGTTTTAGTGTAAAGTATGATTTTTTATGCAGCTCTATGTGGTAATTGGATTGAAATTGCATATGGCACAAAATCTGGCAGTGTGAGGGTCATCGTTCAACATCCCGAAACTGTAGGACATGGTCCGCAATTATTTCAAACATTCACAGTACATCAAAGCAGCGTGACAAAAGTATGTCTACATCTAGAAAATTCTGGTTTTTGTTGCGATTAGTTCACAAATTATGTACATATATATTCTATATCAACTGGATGTATTCTAGGTCACATTATCAGAAAAATATTTGGTGTCAGTCTGTTCTGAATACAATCATGTAAGAAGTTGGGCAGTAAAGAGATTTCGTGGAATGATCTCCACTCAACCTGGATCAACACCTGAAGCCAGTTTCAAAATTGTATCTTTAGAAGCAATTGAACCTTGCATCAGTTATAATGCTGGCAACGATTTTGGTGTGTTATAAAAAATAATTGAAACAATATTGATCATCTCAAAGCACAACATTTTAACACTACGTTTCACAATATAGGACCATTCGGAGAACAGGATGACGAACAAGTATTTGTTCAAAAAGTTGTACCTGAGACTGATCAGTTGTTTGTGCGCTTAGCATCAAATGGAAAGAGGGTTTGCGTAATCAAGTCGGTGGATGGTAGTATTATAAGTTCATTTTATGTACACGAATGTGAAGGATCTAGCCGTATGGGCTCAAGACCCAGGCGTTTTATATTTACTGGACATTCTAATGGTACCATTCAAATATGGGACCTTACAACAGCTTTAGAGCCATCATTTTCTTCTACCCAAAGTAACATCACTCCTTTTTTACTAAAAGTGAATTTAGGAATTTCAATCATTCTAACAAGTAACTTGGTTGCAGATGTTTCTGGGGGACCTACACCAGAAGAGCTGTGGAAATTGTTAGATCAGTGTGATTTAAGTAATAGTTATTCATCGACACCGTGTATTAGTCCCTGTCCTTCGCTTATATCTTCAGGGCCAAGTATAAAAACAAGTAATGTATTGTTTTTGAATCAGTCACAAAACTCTGAGACAGCGCCTGGACCTAGCCAAACATGAAAATACTATGAAAAGTGTATTTCACAGCCATTTTACTGTCCAATACATTTGTTATGTCATTACACGTAACCGAAGCTTTTCTAGTAGTATCTGCATTTATTTATTCGTTTATTTATTTATTACGGGTTATTTTCTCATAAGCCTACAGTTATAATTCCTAGTGTAACGATTTTATCAATACTTCTTATTGTAATAATTGTCTGAAAAAAATAGCTTCATAAGAAGTGTAATATGAAAGTGATATAGTTAATGAAGTATAGTAATATATCTACTGTAAGAACTCCAACGATAAAACAATAGGTATATTTGAAGAAAAAAATAATAGCGTCGCTTGAATTGTAGAAACAAATAATTTTTCACGCTACTTTAAATTTTATAATCTATTATACTTGAGTAAAGAATTTAATGTGACATTCAAGGTACAATGTATAATTATTTAAATGATTCTAAAGCAAAAAAGTAGGAGTCTTTCAAAGTTAACAATTGGTATATTATCAAGTTGAAAGTTTATTTATATTTACATATTCTATATTACTGTGTTATAAAATGAATGAATCCATCCATGTTATAAATTCCGTTTTTTACTATATTTCAAATATAACAATAGATTTTGTTAAAGAAATTTACTATCTAAAATAATGTAAATATTTATACAAACATTTTATTTAACAATTCAACTTATTTTTTCCTTAGGAAAAATTTATTTTATCATCAACAAATTGTGATTAATATTTGCACATCAAATGTATGAGATTAAATACATCATTTATAGAAAGCACATGATAGTGCATTGTAAAAACATTTTTTTTCAATAAGAGGATATTATCTCGATATGTAAACTCGTATATAATTCTTTATGTTTTTTACTAGATACATACATATACACATTTATAACAAATATTGTAATACTGTTATAACTGTTATCTCTGTGATTTGAATAAACAATAAGTGTATGTATTATGACGTTAATTCTTACGTGAATGTAAACATGTTTTTAGATATGTAACTAGAAAGAAATTATTACATAACTTTAAAATAAAAATACCTTCATATTTGTATTTTCTATTAGAAAAAGCATTTCCAAAGGACGAATCTTTCTAGAAATAATTTCTTTTTACTAATTCAAAATAATACATTATTTATTGTAACAATGTCATAATTCATTAACTATACAATATTCCGTCAACATTTTTTTTTTTTTTTTTTTTTGAAAATTCTGTCTAAATTGTTATTGATATTCATAATTACAACTAGATAAATTCAATTACATCTGAGGCACTACGGTGATTTTATATTAATTCTATATGGCATGATTAACTTGTCTTTGATAACACAAAAGTTTCTTTATACACAACTATAATTATCTTTATCAAAGAAATTAAAACTTTTTAAAACTTATAGTAAAAAAATTCAAATTTCAAAAAAAAATTAATAACACTGTTTAGCAAAAAAATGTCTTTTCCCTGTTTTGCAATAACCGCTAGAGGCTCTTTCTGGCGGAGTTTCTCGACCTAAACACAAATCTAAAAGTAAAATTAGTCTATCACCCTGAATTTATTAAAAATATGAGTTTTTATAAAAACGCATGATTTGAGACAAAAATGAAGTATTACGTACATAAAATTTGAAAACGTTAGAAAATTCAATTTGTTCTTAATGGATAGAGACAAGTTTCATGAATCACTACATATTTCTATTAATTTTTGTCAATTTGAATGGCTATAAATGGATATTAAAGTTAAAAAAAAAGACGATTTTTACCCAATACGACGTAATATCGAATTTTGTAAATATTTTTGAAAAGGAAGCCACCCAGAAAGAGTGACGGAACAATTTTTAATTCGGTCAGTGAAAAAATATCAATCTGAAACGTAAATATAGTGTTTTGTCGTTTTGCGGCCATTACTCGCCTGATCCGACTCGTACGTTCCGTAGCTACGTGTAATTGACACTGATAGTATCTATTCAATAGACACTTCGACATGTATAACGTTTAATTGTTGCAATATATTCTTAGATACTAATCACAGAATTATAAAAAAAAAACTTTTTTTAATCACTCTCAATTGCAAATAATTTTGATGTTTAATGCATGAGTACATATGACTTGTTAATTCAATGCCGTTAAGAAACAAATACAATTGTATACGAACTTACAAGATATTTATTAGTATGATTTTACAAGATTTAGAACAGTTATAGCAATATATGAAACTCATTAAACACTATTTTGAAGCAAAGAAAAGCCTATTTAGATATTCTCTATGAATCTTTTTTTAATAAATTGATTGTTCACTACTTTTAAAAAATAGCTCAAGATAAAAAAGTAATATAATATAATTTTGCGAGATTTAATAAAGACAGAAATAACAATTTTTATCATAGGCACTCTTTCAACATATAAACATCATTTGACGTTTCTCTTTAACATTCAATAAAATGAGAGAAGGAGTAAGTATCCCAGAATGCTACATAGCTTGCTAAGTATCAATTTAGCTAGAATTCAGTCTTAGCTTTGAAAATATTCAAAACAGTTGTGCTAAGCAGCTTAGAAAGTGTTCCTTTGTATTAAGTAAAACATGTAACCGAATTATACTTAAATTTTATAGTGCACTTTGATATTTTTTTGACTATACATACATATATGTATACATACATACATGCATACATACATACACACATACATACATACATACGCGCGCGCGCGTTAGCATTATCTGTGTGAATGTAATATTGAGTTATAATTTTGTACTGTGTAATATAATACGAAAATATACGAATTGATCAGACTTCTTTCGTTAAGTTTGCAAAGAGGTAGATCAACGTTGTAAAAACTCTACTCTATCTTTTAAGACTAAATTGAACTTTTTAGCAATTTTAGTTTTCACATAATACTTTGTTTTTGCCATGAATGTCATACATTTATATAAAAATTCATATTTCTCAAAAACTGAGCATGACAGAGTAATTTTGCTTCCGGATTCATATTTAGGACGATAGCTCTATGAGAATCTCCTAATGGTTATTGCAAAACAAAATTCGTGTTGAACAGTGTAATCTAAGTCTTACATTAAAAATATAAATTGTACCTATATGTATATAGTGTAATCTATAAAACAACCTGTCAATTTTCAAAAGTACTATTCTTTTAATAAAAAAACGTACTTTCTTAAAAACATCATGCAATATGAATTATTAAATCGATGTTAATCATTTCAAGTTAGCCTAACTTTGTTATAAAAATTATAAATAATATTTGTGACATTGTTGCAAATAAATCACATCTCATGTAAAATGTTTATGCCAAAATAGATTATTATGGAAGAATGTCGGATTTGTCATTGGAGTTAACAGAAAACACCAAGCTACTAGTCCAATGACAAACAAAGAAAATAATCCAGCTCTTTTTAAAGGATCCTTAAATGCCACAACTTCAGAAAGATCAGGAAATCCCATATGATTACAAAATGAATGTGCTGTTAATGGAGCTGCTAAATGTCCTGCAAGTCAGGAAGTAGCATTAATGTATAATTTTAAGTTCAAAGAGGAAAGAAATAATAGAATCATAATACCTGTTTTAACAAAAAGGAAAGCTGCATATGCCCCAAATAGTGCTGTGTATGCAAATTGAAAACCTGAGTAATAAATGTGCTGTTACAACAAGTTTGTTGATATACTTATATTAAGTATAAATTGCAAATAGTACTTACAAGATATAAAAAGCGCATGTTTAAGTTGCATGCCTGTTTCTATATGATATACCACGTGATGAAAGTGAGCAATCCCAAAAAATAAGGAACATACAAATATAGCAGTAGTTGGTGTAAAACATTGCAAAAGCAATGGTAACATGCACGCTCTGAATGTCCATTCTTCAGCTAGAGGTGCAACTACTTGATTTCTCCACCATGTCAATGTTCGTATACTTCCAAGCCAATACATAGGCTCTAAAACAGGCAAACCTACATTTCTACAGTTGTGAATTAAGTACTATATATATATATAGAAATAATGTATGAAACACTAACCAGTGTATAATCTCCAAAGCCCGTTAAAACCTAATACGCTTAATGGCCCTAGAAATAATATCATTGTTAATAATAATGGTATCACAATTGCTTGAATTAAACCTGGCCACCGTAGACCCAGTAACTCCCAAATTGTTGCCTAAAAATGATAAGATACAATGTAAAAGTCAATATGTAAAAAATAATATCGTTACAAGCAATTACCTTCTGGAAGACCTTCTCGTTCATTCCAAAGTATAATGAAGCAGGAGATATAAGAGATATAATAAAAACGCTAATAAATCTTTTTTTTATTATTGTAGGATGCTCTCTGCAATAAAAAGAAATTTTACTAGAGTTCTTAATTGATTTTTCAACTTCTTTTCTACGAGTGGAAACATTCCTCTTTATTAATATTTTGTCTAAGTTTGACAAAATTATGAGAAAAATGAAAAGTTTAGAAAAAAAAAAATAGGTAGATAATAAAATTCAAAGTGTTTTTGAAAGAATTTTTTATTTCATTTTTCGTCTATTAAAGTAAAACTTTTATTTTTCAAATTTTCACGTTACATTTGAAATACTATTTTATTTGCATTTCTTTCGAAGTTTACTATTCGAAATGCTTCAATTACAACTTTCACCCAGTCCTATCAACAATTTCGCATTGTAATTTTTGAACATCGCGCCAATTACAGAAGAAACAGAAAGTAAAAAGTTTCCCAGCAGAGGCGCTAGTGGATTCGATTTTTGTCCACAAAAGCGATTGCGTGGTAGGAGAACTCGAGAAAGAGTAGCATTCACGTTCACGGGGCGACGTGAATACAGTTACACTTTGTTCGTAGTTCCTTGTGGTTCACCGTTAGCAGGACCAAGAGAGCGCGTTACACGGTTACACGAAAATGGACATTTAAAAGCAACTGCCGTTCGTCGCTGATCGGCATTACGTACCTATTGTACGGGGAACTCCATACATAAAGGCTCGCGACGTACACCACCGAGAGAGCGAGACATGATAAAATCGCAGGCACGCAGAACAAATCGGTATTTCGGTCCGCGGTCTCCATAACTCCATACTGATGTTGGTTGCTTGTGTCGCGATCCACTGCAGAAGAGGGGATCGGTGTAAGGGGGTAAAAGGCGAGTGAGAGAGAAAAGGATCGCGTAGGTAGGGTAGGAGGGTGATCGGCGAGGAAAGGGGAGAAGAGCAGAAATTCATCCGATTGGCGGTCTGGCACCAGTCGGCAGTCCTACCGTCAATGAGAAGATGGCCGCTGGGCTCGGTGGAAGTGTCGCCATTGTTTAGTGTTTAGTTGTTTTACCGTTTCTCGCATAATTTTGTCGGGAAGCACGTCAAAAATGCCAAGCGCCTCGTTTACATCGTCGCGCAATTACGTGCGGAGATCCCGGAGAAAAGGCGCGAACAGGATTCCTCTGCCTTCGAGAACCACCTCGGGTAAGAGCCCTGCATCCGGACCTCGGTTCACTGCTCACCTGTCGTCTCTCGGCTCATTTCTTTTGCCTTCACCTACTTCGATATTCCCCGGGGTTAATCCCGTTGCGCCGATTCCGCGTGTTCGTGCCGACTAACCGACATCCTTCATCTCCGTTACTCATGTTTTCCGTTTACGATTCGGACGTAGAGAGAGCAGGACAGAGACTCCGTCAAACCTTACACTGCCCACGTCTCTTCTCTCACACAATTTTCTCGCAGTTCGGGATGGTCGAAAAACGCGATGGATTCGTGACTCCGATGACATTTCCTGAAAGCAACATATCACATTCGTCGCTCTTGCACCAGCCCTTCTTTTTTTGGGGACATCGATCATGGTATCGCGTATACTTCGCGATCGTCAATTTTTACCGTGGAATGTCGGCTCAAAGTCTACGCTCCTCACTCCACTTCCTCCCATTTTTTTTTTTTGTAATTCCGATTTATTAGACATCCAGCTGTACGAGCATAACGTCGGATACTCGTGCAATTTGGGAAAATAATTGGCACACGATATCTAGGCAAAAGATCTGAGGGCCTTTTTCAATCTGATGTTGCACCAGCTATAGATTCTATGTTAAATTGGTATATCGTTTTACTTGTTTGAAACACTTTGTGTGCAATAAAAGTATTATTAAAATTGTCTCTGTCATTTTAAAAATGAAACTAGGATACTCCTGTACCAAAATATGGTTTGATAATTGGTTGTGTACACATGTCGAATACACAAAATGCACTATGTCCTAATTCTTATATTATACTAGCATCCTTGTATATTTAATTGACTTGTATTAAATTTGTTCAATGTGTTAAAATATTAGTTGTCAAGTACAATCCTTGAAACCAACTATAACTTTTTAAATAGATTTTTAGTTCTAACAACTAATTATAATTTGAATGTAATATGACAAATATTAGAATAAATACAACTTCTATAGTCATACTACATATCTTTACTAAATGTAATACAAAATTCATGTCATATGTTTATTACTTGTGGTGCGTGAAATATGTACCTTTTATTAGTTAATAAATGCAACAGTGATAAAGAAAGGGACAGTTATTTAATTATGTCAAATGAATGATACTCCAAAAATATATGTCATACAAGACATAAGCATAGTCAAATAATGCTGTCTAATATAGAACAAATTATAATTGTAACAAGTATTTCATGGACAGTAGAAATGTAAACACTAACTTTGAAATTACAAGTAATGTAAGTTTTGTTCTTTTAGCCGAGCCATGCGATTTGCCATGTTCAGCGTCAAATCAGATACCTCCTGGTGGTGGAGTTGGTGGTGGAGGAGGAGGAGGAGGTGGCGGTGGGGGTGGAAGCGGTGGAAGAGGATCTTCTCCAAGTGTCTCTGGTGTTGCAGCACCATCACCTTCCCCATCACATTCTCATTCTTCTCCATACGACTTAAGGCGTAAAAGTCCACCTCATCCAGATCCTGCTCCTGGCACCAGTTCTGCTTTACCCCCTTCAGGTGGCAGTAGTATTGGTGCCACTCTTGGTTCTTCCTCCCTACCAGCAAGAAAACGACCCAGGCGGACCTGTTCATTATCCACAGATGGTATGTTTGCATATAATTAAATTTCATTATAGAGGTTATTTTAACAAAAGAATCCCCTGAATACCTTTTCATTACTTTACAGGTACAAACACAAATACAGCAGCACATTACCTTCAATATGAGTTACCGGACGAAGTGCTGCTTACTATATTTAATTATCTAACGGAGCAAGATCTGTGTAGAGTTTCTCAAGTTTGCAAACGTTTTCAAGCAATTGCAAACGACACTGAACTATGGAAGTCTCTGTACCAACAAGTTTATGAATACGACTTGCCACTATTTAATCCTGCACCTTGTAAATTTGAATTTGTATCCCCGGACGAGTCAGACTATCCAAATCCATGGAAAGAGAGCTTTAGACAATTATACAGGGGAGTACATGTTAGGCCAGGATTTCAGGATTTAAAGTTCAAAGGACGAAATTTGCCATTCTTCAATACTGTTCAGGGAGCGTTAGATTTTGTAGATGAATATAGAAGCACTAGTGGTTCTTCATCAAATAATAGCACAACCACAAGCGGTCAAGGGAATTGTTGTGGAAGCAATTCTCAGTCAGCGGAAGAAGCACCTCAACATTTAGTTTTCTTACATGCTGGAATCTACAGAGGCGAATTTCTTGTAATCGACAGCGACGTTGCATTAATTGGAGCAGCACCCGGAAATGTGGCGGAATCTGTTATATTAGAACGAGAAAGTGAATCTACAGTTATGTTTGTAGAAGGAGCAAAACGAGCTTACGCCGGCCATCTCACGTTAAAATTTACCCCAGACGTTACTAGTACCGTGCCGCACCATAAACATTATTGTTTAGAAGTTGGTGAAAATTGCAGTCCCACAGTCGATCACTGTATTATTAGGAGTTCAAGCGTTGGTAAGTAATTGGTTTATGTTGTAACAATCTTGTACTTGATAATGTTGAATTTGAACTTATAGTTACCGATGATTTTTTAATTTTTCAGTCGGTGCAGCTGTTTGTGTGTCAGGTGTAGGAGCCAATCCTGTGGTTAAAAATTGTGACATATCCGATTGCGAAAACGTTGGACTTTATGTCACCGATTATGCACAAGGAACTTACGAAGACAATGAGATTTCTAGAAATGCATTAGCCGGAATTTGGGTAAAGAATTACGCAAATCCGATAATGCGGAGGAATCATATTCATCACGGAAGGGATGTCGGGATATTCACGTTCGATAACGGTCTCGGATATTTTGAAGCTAACGACATTCATAATAATCGAATAGCGGGTTTCGAAGTAAAAGCTGGTGCTAATCCAACGGTTGTACATTGTGAAATACACCATGGTCAAACAGGCGGAATTTATGTCCATGAAAACGGTTTAGGTCAATTTATCGACAACAAGATTCACTCGAACAATTTCGCCGGCGTTTGGATCACCTCTAATTCAAACCCAACAATTCGTAGAAACGAAATTTATAATGGTCACCAAGGAGGAGTATATATATTCGGAGAGGGAAGAGGCTTGATAGAACATAATAATATTTACGGTAATGCTTTAGCCGGCATACAAATCAGAACAAATTCGGATCCCATCGTTAGACATAATAAAATACATCATGGTCAACATGGTGGTATATACGTGCACGAAAAGGGTCAGGGTTTAATCGAGGAGAACGAAGTATATGCTAACACTTTAGCAGGTGTCTGGATAACCACAGGATCGACACCAGTTTTAAGAAGGAATCGTATTCATAGCGGTAAACAAGTCGGAGTTTATTTTTATGACAATGGTCACGGTAAACTAGAAGACAATGATATTTTCAATCATTTGTATTCGGGAGTACAAATAAGGTAACATATTTTTTGATAAACAACATAATACCTTTGTCTTTTGCGCTAACTATATTTTATAATATTAGGACTGGAAGTAATCCAGTAATACGTGGGAATAAAATATGGGGCGGACAAAACGGTGGCGTTCTTGTGTATAATAGTGGATTAGGTTTACTCGAACAAAATGAGATTTTTGATAACGCGATGGCAGGAGTTTGGATTAAAACGGATAGTAATCCTACGTTGAAAAGAAATAAAATTTTTGACGGACGAGACGGTGGAATTTGTATATTTAATGGCGGCAAAGGTGAGTTTTATTTTCTACTTTCGATGAAATCTTTGCAACCTGAATAATCGTCTGTTCCTCTTTTTTTTATGTAGGTGTTCTTGAAGAAAACGATATATTTCGTAACGCTCAAGCGGGAGTGCTTATTTCTACACAATCTCATCCAGTCCTGAGGAGAAATCGAATATTCGATGGATTGGCAGCCGGCGTTGAAATAACAAACAACGCAACTGCTACGTTAGAGTTTAATCAAATTTTCAATAATAGATTTGGTGGTCTATGTTTAGCAAGCGGAGTTCAACCAACGACTAGAGGTTATTATTTCTCTGGTGCATTAATTCGAAATTTAACATACATATAGGAGATGAGTACATAATCGTCTGCTTTTTTTTTTTCTTAGGCAATAAAATATTTAATAATCAAGATGCGGTCGAAAAAGCAGTTGGAAACGGTCAATGTTTATACAAAATTTCGTCGTATACTTCCTTTCCCATGCACGATTTCTATCGCTGCCAGACATGCAATACGACAGACCGTAACGCAATTTGTGTTAATTGTATAAAAACCTGTCATGCTGGACACGATGTGGAATTCATCAGACATGATCGGTAAATAATATTGATAATTTTAGTGTAGATCAAGAGGAACTTGTAACATTGAATATGTTATAATTCATTATCAAAGTTATAAATTGAAAATGTTTAAAGAAATGAAGAGAATTTGGAGAAACACTGTAAAATATCGTACTTTGATACCAAGTTTTTTGTCATCATCCTTAATGCACAAAGCCTTCTTGTCATACAACATGATTTGTTCGATCTAAACTTGCAAAATGAATCGTTTAATTTGTGTCATCACGTCACAAAACATTAAAGAAACATTTTATGTGCACTAACCTAATACGTGCAATGCATTTGTAACTAATTTATCTTTACAGATTCTTTTGTGACTGTGGTGCTGGAACATTAAGTAATCAGTGTCAACTTCAAGGTGAACCTACGCAAGATACAGACACATTGTATGATAGTGCAGCACCGATGGAGTCGCATACACTTATGGTCAACTAGGAACTAACCTAAATTAAATAAAACAATCAAACGACATTGAAACAGCCTGTAAGTCCAACACATTGCAAACAAGGAGTAATTTGTTGCTGAGTTCTTTATTATGACACTTGTTCCTTCGCGTCCCCGTTGTGATTGTTATTTTTTTTTAATGCTATCGTTATTGTTATAACATATTCCAATTAACGACAATTTCATTATCATTATCATCATCGTCGTCGTCGTCGTCGTCGTCGTCGTCGTCGTCGTCGTCATAATCATCATTATTATCATTATTATTATCATCATCATCATCATCATCATCATTAACGTTATGGTCATGTGACCATCCACCTCATTTTCATCGTTATCGTCATCGCGATGGTTAAAGTTATCACGATCATTTTTGTCACTGCGAGAACACATCTATGATTTTGTAAACGGAAGTTCGTCGAATCGCGTTATCATCATCGTCATTATCAAGAGATAGTATATTTTTTATTAATAAATTAGTACTCTATATCGACGTATATTTTAATGCAAACGGATATTCGTTATTGACGTCCGTGATTGTCCAAATATCGAGAATCAAAAAACGAAAATCCAGATAGATCCGATGTAAAACAAGTATTATCGGGAAGAAGGAAAATTGTTAAAACTGTTTTCTTGATTAAAATCTTTTCGTTGGAAGCGGTTTCGCCAAGGTCAAGACTCGAATTCGCCTGTAATTACGTAATAAAGAACTCTGCAACGAAAACGCGTCGACGAACACGATTAAACAAGTGACAAAATGGATTTCTTATATAAATGAAATATAATAATTAGATAAACATTAAATTTATTTAAACGTGTAATAAAACAAAACTACGCGATAATCGT
This sequence comes from Ptiloglossa arizonensis, assembly GCF_051014685.1. Lineage (NCBI taxonomy): Eukaryota > Metazoa > Arthropoda > Insecta > Hymenoptera > Colletidae > Ptiloglossa > Ptiloglossa arizonensis. The sequence goes on from NC_135051.1 coordinate 27,972,682, forward strand.
TAATCAATCGAAAAACACGTAACAAACTTTCCACGTGAGATTCGTTTTATTAAGTTTCTCTAATTTTTAAGTTCGTACATAAAGCAAAATAAATGAAAAACAAGTGCAGTGAATCTGTTTAAAAAAAAAAATGGAAGTAAAGAAACACATGTGTATACGTCGATGAAAAAGGCACGTAAAGATCGTGATGCTTTGATAAGCAAAAGAGACTGTCTTTAAACGAAGAATTAAAAAAAAAAACTTGTGCAATGCCGTGGCATTGATTAAAAAATAGAAGCATTTCTAAGCTCATGATAAAGCACAGTGTCGTGAATGTAAATTGTGTATATCGTATTAAATAAATGCTGAATAGACAACAACATTAAACAAATTACTGCTTGCTGCACGGACAGGAGCATCAATACCATATATCATATGAAACATATGTTACAAAAGTTAGCACTCATAATTAAATGTAACCTAAACTAGCCAGTGTATTAAAACAGAAAGATAAGGAACAAGTGCGTATTGTATGTTCACACAGATGGAATTGTAGGGAACCGAGCATTCATCCTCAAGACAGATTGAATGAATAATTAGCAGGAATCGTGGCAATCAAACAATGGAACAAGTGCGACTTCGGTAATAAACATGTCGGATCATGGTACAAATTTTCGAAGGAAGGAAGGCAAACGTATAAAACGAAGACCCATAATGACATACTGAAACAGATGTCTAAAAATTGTGATATTGTAAAATTCACAACTGGATATAATCAAAATGGAACAGAAACATCTATGCGATTCAAATAATTGTTTTTATGTAAGTGTACCTTGTACTACACATATATAATTCTTTAACTCTATTATCTGCATTGTGAATAGTGATGGCCCTAAGTCGCCCGAGGGGGAAAGTGCATAATAATAAGACAGAATAAAAAAATGTGTAAGTAAAGTAAATTTAAAAGGAATTTACACAATGCGTATGTTGGTGTTATACCAGTGAGAAATACAAGGAAAACAAACAAAAGTTTAACGTAAAAAGAAGGAAAATGAAGGAAATGACATACTGTCCAAGGAACAGTTTTAAAAAAAAAAGTAATCTCCAATTTTTAAAGTAATCCGATTTTTTTAATATTACGTTAGCGATAAAGTCTAATCATATTATTATAATTGTGTATCTTCAAGGGCGGTGTCGCTCTTGTTATGAAAAGAAAAAGCGCCTATTAGCGATAATTTTAGACGCAGCCCGCATCCACTTACGCAAACGATGAGTATAAAAATAAGTAGACGAAAGTATCGAAATCGCATTATACGGTAAAATTTTGTTTTGGCGACAAAATTTTACAAATAAAAAATCTCTCTCTCGCATTCATTAATTGTATGTGTAGGTACGTTTTGTATGTCATTTGGTAGAATGAGTAATGGTCCACAAGAATTGCCTTTGATCTTACCGACCTAAGGTCCGTAGTATTATACACCACAGTGTCATATTATACATAGTATAACTATATATAATGTCTAACACATTATATGCACACTGAGAATAATAAAGACGTACATCAAAGACATTTCTTGTGCATACACATTGGAACGCAAACATTTTTACGTTCTCGAGTGATAATCTTTACGCTCTGTTGTTTTTGTTTGAAAGAACAATTCGCCCGTGAATCACTCTTTTTCGTTTTTTTTTGAAACTTGGAGCAGAGGAACTACAGAAAAAATTTCCTCGGGAAGTAACGAGAAAAGAAAAGAAAACGAAAAATAATAACTTTGAAAGTTATCGAGCGAAAAACTCCAACAAATTTTCTCGCGCGCTCTCTACGTTGTAACTGTAATTAGCAAAATTTATTTGTCGATCGTTTTGTCTTTTTTTTTATACTATCTGGAATATTATTTACGAACTGTTAAATATGTTTATTGTATTAACGGAAAATGAAATTATAAGATGGACAATTTTGGGACCTTTTTATGCCCTTTTTTTTTTTTTTATTCTTTTAAGCAAATTTTAATGCCGATTCGCCGATAGTTGGAAGCTAAAGAGGAACGAACGTTTTTCTGTGATTTCTATCCTCTCACAGTTTCAAAACATGTTGAATAATTCTTATGGCGAACATTGTCTCGCGCAGCAGCCGCATCAGACTAAGCAACATTTTTAGGGTCTCAAGTATAACAACATTCTTCGGTAACATCCATTTCGTTTGCTCGAGCGTCCCGAGTCTGACGATTTGTATACCAATTAACTCCTCGCAGATGCGTGGAAATGGTATCTACAAATAGAAAAATGGAACAAAATGGGGTGAACAAGTCACGTTCGGCTGCGGCACGATTTTAATGTTTCTGTTTCTGATTGTTGGATGTAGTAGATGTAAGATTTAATCAGCAATAGAGAATTGTTGTGTTTCTTCTCTCTCTCTTTTTTTTTTTTTTTTCTCCTCAAATTCAAGATTTCCCGTGTAAAATCGGCCGACGCACTCTCTGGATAGAGAGAGCTTTACTCCCGAAAAATGAAAAATATTTCAGTATCTGGAGAACATCGAAATGTAAAACTTCGGTAAAGCAAAAATGTGTCGATCGTGTGTGTATGTGCGCGCGCGCACATTTAATAAGGTGTTTAGAGTTTAAAATAAAATTTGGCAGTTAAAAATTGTTTTATAAGTTTCGTTTACGAATAACGGTCAGTGATCGTGAATTATATCGGTATCTTTTGAATCATTGAATCTTCACAATCGTGCACGATAGATAATGAAATTGCATACTCCAGGAAGAATGCAATGTACGTTTCCCTTTATTTAATTACGTTGCAATTTGTATTACATTTTAGAGTTTCGCTTCGTACGTTCGTCATTGTACATTGTTCCGGCGAATTCGTTTTTTCATTTTTTCGAATTATTGTGAGTGTGAAGTGTTTTGTTGAATCATACGTTAATTGCATTTTTATTTATCGAATCTTCCTCTTACATTTTCTTCCCCTTGAATTTTAAATCACGACACCTTTCTCATCATTTCATTCCATGTGTACTCTGTCCATCGAAAAAGACACGTCTAACTCCGATTTTTCATCAGCAAATACTTGCCATTACTACATTAGTTGCCATAGTTCTCTTGGTTTTGTTTTTGCGGTGGCGCACAGATAGGTAGATAAAAGGTTTTAAATATTAAAAATAAAAACAACGTGCAAACGAAAGTAATCGCAAAAACTAATACCACAACGTATTCTGTAAATATTAATTTGTCCATTATATATATATATATAATTTTATATATATATAAAACATTGATTATACTATTATTAAAAAATATATATAATAATTATTACAAATTGTAACTTTTATTTTTTATTTTTTTCGTATCCTTATTATCGATGGCACTGGTGATTTTCGTTGTTTGGTTTTGCTTCGTTGTATCGCTGCAACATCACAAGCGTAATATTGCCACGCTGCAATCGATTCTCGTTGCATAAATGCAAATGGAATTCGATTCTTCGCGGAAGAGAAATCCGTAATTCCAATAGTGTTAAGTGCGAATTGGACAATTCGATAACTCCCAGAAATTGCGAATTTCTCTTGACGAAATTGTAGATTTGCTGTTTCTATTTGAATTTTGCTATGCTTGTATTATATAGCAAAGATTGATATGTTCGTATCAGTTTGTGTCGCATCACAAAACATGTAGAGAACAAAGAAATTGTTAACTGTATCGTGCCCCGTAGGTATACGATGTACTAGTATGCTTGTTCACGGATGAAAACGTACGATTAAGACTATACTAATTATAAGTAAGTGGCAGACAGAATTTTGCAAACTAATAATCCAAACTCGATTTTGTTTGTTTCTTTTTAAACTGATTTCGTTTTAATATGGAGAAGGATTACATGCCATGGCCTTAAAGCGTAAACCTAAAAGTTCTAGTATACATACAGCGGTATCTAACACACATATGCAAGAGCGTGTACGCTATCGTTCAAAAGTCTGATATCTAAATTTTAATTCGCATTATAAAGATATTGATCTAGAATACGATTTTACAGCGAAGATAAGGTGAATTATAAAAAAAACCCTAGCTATCCTTGAGAGGAACATTTATTAAATCGATTTGGCAGTCCATGTATTAAAGACATTTATAAATTACGTGTCATGTAAACGCGTAAGTTCTGTATATTTCTATTACGTGTACACAGACACTATGGATTTTTCAGTTTTGGAGCGTTCTTCCACATCTTTATTCACCACGTCTCGCAAGAGTTATCAATAGTTGAGGTCTATGGTAACTCGCCCACATTCTGTGACAATTCTTTTTACTCTTTTTCCGCAATATAATATCGCAATACGAATTAGTAAGAATATCAAGCGACTTCAGACTTTCGAGCGACAACGTGTATGCTCACCATCATCGATATCTCTCACGAAGTTTACGGGGGTTAACTTTTCGAACAGCTCAAGTAATTATATATTCGAAGATTTCAGTGAAATACACAGTTTTATTAAAAGATGTATCGTTTGTTGAACTTCCATCGGGTGCAGTGTATCTCCTTCTTTCGCTGAAAACTTTATCTTTTAAAGAGAGGGCACAATGTTTACAAGCACGTATTTCAAATCTGAAAGAGTAACGTATTCCGGGTTGAACAATTATAGAAGCTGGACGAGAAACTGATCGATATTGAGAACGTATAGTGGATGGAAGAAATATAGGGGTGTTACAAAAAAAGATTGCAAACTTTTAGAATTCATTGTACTCGTCGGAACAAATAAAGGAATCTTAACAAACACGCGTTCTAAGACTAATACGGCAGTGAACTTGTTAAAAGCCTAGTCAAGATATCATAGGACTACACGATGAAAAACAACACATTTAACAGATCATACTCAGATTGGAATCGTTTTCGTGCAAATATAGTTAGTCCTGAGATGTGATTACAATTTCAAGAGCGAATTTAACGTATAAAAATAACGAAAAATGTTCGTACAGGCGTTTGTCGCATCGAACCTTATTTTCGAATTACAGTACTATTATCATAGAGTTATCCTCATCGCCGTTACCTACATCTGATTAGCTGTCGGTGTTTCTTTCGTCCCCAATGTTTCCACACTCAATCGAGCCGGAGTGATACTAATAACAGCGATTAAATGTTACTTACCTGTTTCTCAGGTTGTCCCAGACGCGGGACTGTATTACCACTTCTGTAAAGTACCGATCGTTCGTATATCGTAGTCAAATAGTTCTGTTAGAAATATGAACTTACTTTATAAATTATGAGTGCGTATTTTCTGAAATACCTGTATAACAAACATTCGCAAACACTACAGAGAGAATACGTTTCAGATACGTTGCACCCGATGGGAGATTTAAAGGAGGAAACCGAACAGTTAAGTTTGCGATTTCGCGAATGAAAACATAAACGCAGCCTTACACTGTATTTTCATATAGTACAAGACGATTACACGGATACGATAAGAATTCGCGGGGAACGTTAAGAGTCTATCCGATAAATTTGTCGTTTTTGTATCCTCGGGTTTACTATTTGCCTGAATGTAAGCAATCACGTGTTTCGATGCAGAGAGCATATAGTGCTTCCGTATAGAACGAAGATATTCATTGATTCGAACGTTTATCGATAAACTGATAATAGTGTCTTACGCACGAGCGGCACGGTACCGATGCGACGGACTCGTGATCCACACGTAATATGATAATCGATTACGCGAAACAAAGAAAGAAGAAACAACACGCTACGATGTTAGTATAAAGGGTATATCGATAAAAAGAGAGTGGACACATGTTACTGTAAGGGAGAAAAAGAGAACATCTATTTTTCACGAGAACGTCGATCGTGAAAATGTACAATAAGCTAACTCTGTAAATACGGCGCGCGTAAATATCTCACCTAAGTATAACGATATACATCGTTCGAAGCGATATTATAGGTACTCGGGCAAGGATTTCTGCTCCTTAAGAGATACTTTTTTAAGTAGACAAGAGAACGTTCAGACGATTTCATTTTCTTAGCAAAGTAAGCTCGATTTCCACGCTTTACATTATATAGAACGAACGAACCGGAGGAATGAATGTAAACGTCGAATAGGTAAACGACGACGAGAACAACAGCAACCAAAAATATAACAAAACGCGAAAGAAAGGAGGACGAATAATCAACGCGACTTTTGTATGAGAAATAAATCTAACTAATTTTTTTCACGTCATTCGCGTCACATAGATGTAAGATAACATCGTCGTCGCGACATCAAGTAAAGGAATAGCTGAATCGGCATCGATCGATGTATCCGAGAATGGAGGCAAGACGAGTATCAATCGAGGCTGAGCGAAACAATCCGATTCCGCGCGGCGCCGATACGCATTTAGGGTGAAGTTTATAGCCCGACACGGGTGCAAAGTATTATGCGAACGGGTCTGTCCGTTTAATTCTCGCTTTCTTTTCACGAGCGAAGGAACCGGTGCTATACCGTCGTCCGTTCGCGGAACCCAGAGAAATCGAAAGCGCGCGTGACAAACATCTGCATAGGAATTGAGAGCGGGATTTTTGTTCCTTTGCACAAAAGTGGTATAATTTTCGCGCGAAAAGACAACAAATGGCCTATAGATAGGAGAAAGTCGTGTCTTCTGTTACTTAATTTTTGTTCGTTTTCTTAGGCGAAACCGACGGACTGTATAGACTCTAGACTGTTAAACTTAGCCGAAACCCAGTGACGGTCAAACAATACGACAAGGAGAGCAGAATGGCGAAAGGATTCTCGAGGCGGGAAAGAGGAGGAAAACTCGCGCGCACGATAATTTAAAAAAATATTAACTCGCACCTGCACGATCTTCTTTCCGCGTTACAGTAACGCTCGCGCGGCGACGACAACTGTATTATTAAAATGTATAATAGATCGTAGTCCGTAAGCCGAATACGAAGAACTGATATCGATCATCGACTCGATCAACGTTCTATCCAAGGCGATGCAGCCAAATTTATTTTCACAGAAGCTTTATAAACGGCCAATCGAAGGGAAGCAACGCGAAACCGAAACCCGTAACTCCGTTAAACGAAATAATCAGCAGACTTCCAATATCGATTGCAAGAGATAAAAGGAACTTATCGCGTTGTACGCGCTTCGAGGATCATAATTTTGTTCTTAACCATTGGGAAGGACAAGGTAACTCGTTGAAGAAGACGAGTCAATTAGTAACGAAAATGCAACGAGTCCACCATTACGGGAAATGTCAATGGTTTTTTTCCCCTCGAAGATTGTCCGTTTCCAATTGTACCACAATATCTTTATTAAAAAGAAATTGCGTCAAATTTGTTGCGGACAAGACGAGTTAATTTGTCTTTACTCATTATTGGTTACACGGTACGTTCGGCGTTCCTGAGAACGGTCCTTCCTAGATTCATAGTGCGCAACACGGATGCGCATACGTATCTTTCGTGCATTCGCCGCGGTGAAACGGTATTTTTGAATCAAACTTACGAGGGAACTTACGTTTCCGATTGAGAAACGATACGGTAAACAAATTACCACGATCGATTCGTATACCTTTCGAATGAAACGATCGTTGAGAAAATTTTTTTCTTTCAAATACCGTAGAAACTGAACGGGTTTCGTCACCCTCGTAAGAAACAGAAATTCGCGGTGTGCTCGCCTGCCACGAACAAAGAAAAGCGAAAGGCTTTCCGGAGGATTCTCGTACCAGAGAAATCATCGTCTCTCGAACGAAGTGTCCGATCAAAATCCTTATCGTTTATCGAATAGCTCGCGAGCTCGCCGCGTCGCAGAAATCGCCAAAATAAATTGACAGTATCGCCTTGTGCACGCCTGTATTATAATGAAACGCACGAATTACCATGTGTCATATAAATATAAATATAAATATATACATATATACATATATACATACATACATACATACATGCATAAATACATACATACATACGTACATATATATGGATATGTATATGTATATGTATGTATGTATGTATAAAACAATAACGATAATAATTAAGTACTTTACACGTGTAAGCAGTATCCAAGAAAATCCGAACTAGTTGCACCAAGTGCCATAGTCCATAGGTCACAGTACGTTTAACATAGGAGGGAGACTCGTACCCATTACCGAGGAAAACGAAGAGAGAAACGTATAAAAAAGAAAACGAAACGAAAAATTAGGTCGAACTACACGCGGTTCGACGGTAGCGGCTAAGTCGCGTTCTTAACGCTTATTGTTAAGGTGAACGCGAGACGCGAGGAAAAAGAACAACAGCAGTCAGCTAAAGAACACGAGAAAAGAGAGAGGGAGTTTACGTAGTCCGTGTGACTCGAGATTCCCGGTGGGCCGGTTTCGCCCATCTCGAAGAACATTTTAGAACTTACAGACACACCAATATGACAATATACTATGAAATTAATTTCCGATCCTGTTGCTCGGTTATAATTATCCTCCCCCCCCCCCCCCCCCACTCCCAAACTATCTTCATCCACCTGAAAGAATAAAAAATAAAGGAAACTGCAGCCTCCGGACATCCGTTACTGTACATTTTGCCACGTTTATTTTTCAACGCGTTAGTATGTGATTAGACCGTGATCCCGGCTCGCAAAAATCCGTGCATTTTGAAAGCGAGGGAGAGTGAGAGGTAGAGCGCGAGAGAGGGAGAGAAAGGGTGAACACTGTAACACATGGCCAAGGATGGATCGAACGTGGTGGTGCGTGTGACCTTTGCGAGACATTATCAATTACCTTAAACGAAAAATAAGAAAAAAACTGTAGTAACGTCGCAATTGTATGTTGTAAACATTACTATTTCAAATATACTCTGTCATTATTAACAGGAGAGAGTTTGTGATTTTACCACACACAATCATCCTGAGGAGACGAAAAGGGATTGCCGTCGTGATCATTTTTAAAATCGTTTCAAGGTTCTCGATGTTTTCGTAAACGCTGCCGTCGACGAGAGTTGAACCGCTCGAGTAAAAGTAACGCATTACTTGCGAAACGAAATATTTATTCGATTAAATATTCAAAAGCATGTGGGATAAATGAAGAATTGCGATTATACGCGGAGGTTTTTAATCAAGATGATTTGGAAGAAATAACAGTGGACGTATACTTAAAAAGACTTATTATTCTCGGGTAAAGAAAATTCTCTGGCACGGAACTTTGAAAGTCGCTTTTGAACCGTGCGAATATCGACAGCGTTCTTTTCATGGACGGCACGAATCTTTTTATCGGGTAATCGTTAATTTTTCACTCTTCTGGAAGTAAAACAACATAATGAAATAAAGAGAAGAAACGGGAAATTTATCGGCTTGAAAAATCTTCTGGATTAGATTAGATTTCGAAGGAAGTTATCCGAATGTTAGTCACTGTAAGAGCCAGCTAAGAAGAAAACGAGCAAAGTTCTCGATCGAGCCGATAGTGCGCGTCTCCGCGACCCCTAACAGTGAATAGCGTCGAGAAGAGGTCGCGGTGAATCGTGAGGGTTCGTCGCTGTTCGCGGATGCTCGTTTGTGTGCGTCGCGTCGAGCCGAGCACGCTCTCGCCGTTGCTCGCGGGGCCTATATATCGTGGTAGGAATCGAGAGCGTCGAAACACGAAGCGAGATCAGACTGACTTCACGAAAATCGATCGGCGCTCATCGTCGTCGGGTTAGCGACGCCCGCGGAAGCGTGTCCATTGCAACGACGCGGTTCACGAGAAACGTCCGCTGGCTGGCTCTCCGTCGAGCTTTTCTCGCGGAACAGGCCCCCAAATGTCGAGAGCAGCCTCGTGTTCTACGAAACTCAGGAACGTTCCTGCCAACCTGACCCGAGGAAAGTGGTACGAGAAAGTGATCCAGTGAAACGGTTCCTCGGGGGTGTGTGCGTGTGTGTGCGAGTATGTGCGCGTGAGAGAGCGCGCTTGTGCGTGTATGTGTTGTACACCTTCGGAAAGATCGAACGGAAGCTGTCGAGGCTTCGACGGAGGAACGAGAAACGAGAAAAGGAAGGAAAGCTAGCTAGGGTGTATCGGAAGGCTTCCGTAATAGCCTCGCCAAGCTACGAGCTCGCGGGGAAACGGACAAAGAAGCACGGTGTCCATAGATAGATTCCTACGTCGTGGCTTCGTTGAACAGCCAGTCCCCATGAGGTACGGAGTACCCTCGACGGTGTCCTCTCCGTTATCGCCATTGTCGAAGCGCAGCGTGGTGAATTAACGGGGGCCGGTGCTTTTCCGCTCGTGAGAACGACAATAATTTTAGAGAAACGTTTGTACACGACCTACTAACTGGAAACGGGAATTTACCCCTCGGGCAGCCGCGTTTTCCGGCCTCCTATGTCGATGTAAGTAGCGAATTCGAGTCGAAATCAAAAGAACGTGTTTTTCTACGTGTAACTCGACGGTTAGCGAAAGAGAGAGAGCGAGAGAGAGAGAGAGAGAGAGAGAGAGAAGGAGGAAAGCCGAAAGATCCGTGAATCCTTGATACACGCTGCGATTGGAAGGCGATCAGCGATTTACTCGAAAAGCTCTCGCACCAGCAGAATCAATCGGTGAGCGTGTCCTGGACCCTGTCCCCTGTCCCCTGTCCCCTGTCCCTCGCTGGGGTATCGTACGTTCGGAGGACATTGCACGAGGACAAGGCGACGAAGGAAGTGGGAGGAGGCCGTCTACCTCTCGACGTGGAATGATAATAAAGGAGAGCCACAGAACAGGCCGGCGCGGGGTGACATTATGCGAGGAGTGGGTTTGAACCTAACGAAGGCAACCCTCAGACTGTTCCCCTTTGGGATGGCAATAGGAGCGCTCACCGATGTCGCGATCAAGCTCGTCATCAGCGGTTACATACTCGCCGTGGTTGTCTACGTGAACGCCACCGGTAACTGGGACAAAGACGATGACTTAGGTATGTTGCGTTCCATCGCGGTAGCTTCTATTCGTGCTAGTCGGACGAGTGTCCGACCAAGCATATGCCGTATCTCCTTGACGCGAATGCAGACCAACGCAAGTCGATGAAAACATCGACTGCCGCGTCGTTCGTTTACAAACGACACCGACGTCGTTTTTTAAGTCGCAAATAAAAACCCAAATGGTCTTTGAAAATTATAAATTACCTTTCCAGTAAATGTGTTGCATAGTTTGTGTTTATCTCGATCGGGCATTCGTCCGACAAACGATAAACCGAATCTATTCGAGTAAGTAAAGACGTACACGACTTAGTGGATACCGCGTAGCCAAGTATTAATTGAAACGCACGCGCTAATCGGGTACAAATCGGACCGAGGGTGCGTCATTTCAACTTAAATGGATCCAAGATACGCGTTGATCGGGCCCGTGTCCGACCGAGCACGTACAACATCTACTTAAATAGATATTGACATATTTCGGATTGTTAGACGTCTCGTAAACGAAGCACGCTCAAAAGACATTCTTGACCCGAATCGCACACTCACGACTAGACAGCCACTCTCTGTATCAACGATTTTCCTTTTCTAGTCGCAACTTTCGAAGTCAGCGCCGTTCTTGGACGCACCGCGAAATTGCCTTGTGACATTGAACCGTCCACGCGCGAGGATCGCGTATACATGGTGCTTTGGTTTCGCGACGATGCGGTGAAACCGATTTATAGGTAAGGAGTTTGCTTCTCGTTCGATCGAATTCGGCGAATTCGAGAATATTAAAGAAACACGAAATGTTTCAGTTTCGACGTACGGGGAAGACCGTTCAACAAAGCTCTAAACTGGTCGGACAGCACCGTCGTAGGGCCAAGGGCTTATTTCGTAACCGTCACTAAGCCGGCCGCTCTCAATCTGGAAGCGGTTCAATTGGACGACGAAGGAATCTATCGGTGTCGGGTGGATTTCAAAAATTCGCCCACGAAGAACTTTCAAGTTAATCTCACAGTAATCGGTACAATTTAATCTTTTTTATACAGGGTGAGTCGCGTATCTTGATCACCTTGATGATTTCCGGATGATTTCAGAGAACCGACTCGAAATTACTTGCGTCTCGCGTCGTTAATTTGGTTCAGAGAGAGTTAAAATTGTAGTAATTTCGATCGTGATTAATATCGATCGCGCAACAAACAGCACCGAAAATTTGTTCAGTGTTGCGATACTCCTCGCGAATACTCCTTCGTCGAGGGAAGGTGAGCCTGAAAAAAGTTATTCCATAACCAGCATCTAAAATCCCCTGAGTCAAATTGTAGGAGAGAAAAAATATATTTGTACCGGTCTTCCAACACCGAAAATAATCGTAGCTATCGAGTTACGTGGTTCACCGTACATTGATCCGGGGGTGGATTGCGTTTAACGGTGTAAAGAAATTGTTTTCAGTTCCGCCGCATCAACTCCTAGTTTACGACAGTTCCGGAGTGGAAGTAGAAAGTACCGCAGGACCGTTCCAAGTCGGCGTAGAGTTTGAACTGTCTTGCGAAGTAAGGGGAGGTAATTCTTTCTTATTCGTCGATGCTTTCTAGCTATGTTACCGCTATTACGAACACGATATTCTCTCTGGAATGCAGGTAAACCAACGCCGGTAGTGAGCTGGTTGGTCAACGAGAAAGAGGTGGACAGTAAACTGGAAGAGATCGGTCGAAATATCGTCGTCAGTAAATTAAAGATACCACAGCTGAGAAGGGAACATCGTAACACCACTTACAAATGCCGGGCTTTGAACACAAATCTTATACCTCCGTTAGAGAAAACCGTGCTCTTGGACGTTTATTGTGCGTGTCGAAGGATATAAAATACCTCTCGATAATGCTTGTCGGTTCGTTTATAACGTATATCGACGATTGATCGTTTCAGTAAAACCATTGTCGGTGAAAATCCTGTCGAAACCGACGATCCTCGAGACAGAGAAGGACTATTCAATCGCGTGCGAAACGACAGGATCGCATCCTCGAGCTCGAATCAGTTGGATGGAGGGAAACGCTATATATCATAGTGGCAAAGTAATCGACAGTAACATTTCTATAGAATCGTGAAAGATAATATCGTAACGTTGTCATTGACGAAAACTTTAACAATTCAGGTACTAGACGGCGGTAACGCTTCGGTGGTTTTAAGTACACTTATATTCTCACCGAACCCGGATGACCACGGGAAAATCTTGAAATGTCGCGGGGAGAATCCAGCATTGCCAGACGCATACTTGGAAGACTTCTTTCAATTAAACGTAGTTTGTGAGTACCGTGAACCACCGACGAGCGACCATCGTTTCTGTAATAATTTGTCGACGTGTTTCCGCAGTTCCACCTAAAGTACAGTTACACCTGGGTAGTACCCTAAACGCGGAAAAGATAAAAGAGGGTGACGACGTTTACTTCGAGTGCAAGGTTCGAGCTAATCCGGAACACCATAAAATTACATGGAGGCACAACGTGAGTAGTCCGTAGCCATTGATCCATCCGCGATTCGATAACGAGATATACAATTACAATCGTAGGACGCGATATTGACGCAAAATTACTCGGCCGGAGTAATCATGAGCACTCAGAGTCTGGTATTGCAGAAGATAGGTCGCGACAACGCGGGGAACTACACGTGCCTGGCGAGCAACGATCGTGGCGAGACCACGAGTCCAGTGGTGACGTTGCGAGTACAGTGTAAGTGGTCGAAATCGATTATCCTCTTAACGGTGACAAACGCTAGACGAAACATTCGATGGAAAGACTGTCAAACTTTCTACGTACCATTGTGTAAAATTATAAATAGACGAATTTTCGATGGAAACGAACGGTCACGCAGGTGTGTATTATCTCTGGTCTCTCTCTCTCTCTCTCTCTGTTTAAATCGCGACGCACAGTTGCTCCGGTTTGCAAAGCGAAAGAGGTATCGATCATCGGCGCATCGCTAGAGGAATCCGTGAAAGTGCGTTGCGAAGTGGACGCTGATCCGAACGAGGTGGAATTTGTCTGGGAATTCAACAACAGCGGAGAGAATTTCGAGGTAGCCCCGGTGAAGTTCGATGGCAACAACGGGACGATGAGCGAGCTTGTTTACACGCCCGTGTCCGAGAGGGACTACGGCGCCTTAACGTGTTGGGGTAGAAACGCGATTGGAAAACAGGAAGCGCCTTGCATCTATCAAATCATACCAGCAGGTAGCGTAAACCTTAACACGTAAACGCCGGTAGTCGATAAAAAAAGCACCGCGAGCTCGTAAATTAAGCAACGCGCGAAAATTTCGCAAACACGTTCGGTCGTCGAGTTATTAATCTTCCATCTTGCGTTCGGAATTACTCGGAGTACAATTAACGTACGGATACGCACCGGATTTCACAAAAGTTCGCTGTATCTTCCCCGCTAACTATACAAGCCGAAAGCGTACCATTACGCGTGAAAATCACTCGTATTTAAAATCACTCGTATCTTGGTAACTCAATCCTGGCGTGTTTACAGTGAAACCGAACCCTTTGAACAATTGCACAATGAAGGCGTCGTTAAATCAAAGTTCCGAGATCCTCGAGGTCGAATGTGTCCCAGGATACGATGGCGGACTGAAGCAAGAGTTTCGGTTGGAGGCTTACGAGGTTCTCACCGGAAATTTGCGAGTGAACGCGTCTAGCATATCTGCGGATGTGCCAATATTTCGTATAGCTGTAGCGGATCTTCTTCCAGCTACACATTTTTACCTACTCACGTATGCCGTGAACGCTAAAGGACGAAGCGAAGTGAGTTTACTAGAGGACATAATGCTGAGGGACTCCGAGAAACATACAGGTAACTCAGTATTTTCAATATCGAGTAATACTATATATCAGATACTTGGGAATTAACGAAGAATGCACAAAACTCTGTAGATCGAGTATTTTATAGAAACTACTCTAATTATTTTAAGCAACGCATTCGAATAAATCATTTATTAAATGTTTCAATCGACCGCTATTGAGATATCTATATTCCTTTTTTCAGACAGCGGGGGAAGCATGATGCCGCTTGTTTTGCTTCTTATCGGATTCCTGATAATACTCGGCGCCACTGTGTTCTCGGTGATGTTAATGATGTACCGTCGCAGAGGTGCGACATCCCCGGTGCATATAGAACCTTACATGAAACAACCGATAATCACACCACCAGATTCGAGAAATAACTCGATGCTCGACGTTACACACGGAGATCACACTTACTTTGTCGAGTACAGGTTGAAACAGTCCACCGATTACGCACTCAACAATCAACCGGACATCATACAGTCACCACAAGGTAACGCTTCTGTTATTTTTTATCGCACGATAGTATCTCGTGAACGTCGAATAATACAAAATCCCCCTTTCAGATCAGGAAAAAATAAAACGTGAACCACAATTGTTTCTACCTGTGAGACCAGATACGCTCTTCGCGGCGTACGATATTCACAAACAAGGACTTCAAACTAACAGATGCAGCGTAAGTCTTGCACGACGTCTGAAATTGAAGCAACACTTACAATTGATTTGGAAATATTTATGGCAGAATATCATTATTACATCTTCGGTAAAAGTTTCTTGTTTCATATTTCTTATTACAGTTAAACCCATTCTCTGCGAAGTCTTGGGAACCTATTAGCTTTAAGGCTGACCGTAACTTGATGAAGGAGATCATTATTGCCAACTCTATACCTGGTCCAGAAAGTTGCGTGTAAAAAATCGCTTAACAGAAAGATAAAGCAAACATATCAGAAGGACCGATCTCGAAGCCTAAACCAATCGTACCGTTGATCGTCGACCGATGATGACCATAAAAGAAACGAATTGCAACTGGTTCTGTCGTCGAGAGTTGGGCACCGCGCAAAAATTGACACGAGGCGAGCATTAATGACGCATTACACCGCTTAAAGGTCGAACGCCTCGTCATCGAAAAACGTACGGAACCGGAAACGAGCTAGGAATCATCAAGACGACTAGTTGCATACTAACTAAACGCTACACTCGGTGTATTATTCCAAGTTTAATATATTTTGTGTCAAGTCTTAGACGGTTTCCTTATTCTGCAGTAAATTTCACCCAAAAATACGACGATGCGTTCGCTGTTTACGAATAATTTATTTGGATCTTTCCACGCGCTGCGTATCTTGCAGACCTAGCGTTTATTTAAAAAGTGACAGCCTTGCAATTATTTTATTTAAATAAAATTTCGTTTAAAATAACGCGTGTTTAGCGTGAGTGTATCGAAAAGATGTTACACAGGACGGACCATTGTTGCAAAGATATGCGCGAAAATAAACACCATAAATTAATGACGCTAGCACGATGACTCCAGCGACTGACACTAGTGCGCAAATTCTTCGACGAATCTTTCCTAAACTACGTGCAAGTCTTGCTTGACGAGTCGGCATTGAACTTGACGTATAAAGAGTACGTGGTGTAACATGTGCTTTCTTGTTTATATCTTCTTTTACATTTAATTCTTGGTTCATGTTGTACATAGTATCCTGCAGACCTAGCGTAAAAATTCTTTTTGATTCGTCCGATATTGAAGGCAAACTGTACTGGGAAACAAAGTCGAATTTTTCTCATCAGTACACAAGTGTAAGTTTGAAACGCTAGATAGCTCTAGTTGTTAGATAATTTTACTTGTGTATCGTGAAATTTATGCATTTGTTGGCGAACCAACTGAATGAATTTGCATTTCTCGTGTTTTAAGCTTTTGATAAATTCATCTTCGGCATACGCGTGGCTCTGTTCGTAGAGTCCTGTGTCTAGATACTCTTTGTAGCATGTCTTTCCATCACATATCATTTTTCACCGATTACATACAATTTTTCTGTTGTAAAAAGAGACACGTTTGTTGTTAGATAATCGAGTCAATTACAAATGAAATTCTAAAAAAAATTGAAATACTAATACATCTTGACATTTCAAGGTTTCCTTTTTTTTTTCCTATAACCATATTCGTAAAAATTTAAAGCATAATCGTTACATTTTTATACTCGACATTTTTACTAAGAAAACAATACAATTTGTGGTAACAAAAGAAGCATTATACATCGCATTCGATCCACAGTACAAAACCATAAGAAAGTTTGTGACAGAATACTTCTTAATTTTATTCTATAATTGTAAAAATATGGTTGTAATATTTTTAGATTGCGTTAAACACGATTTTAACATATTCCTACTATGTACGAGCACAAAAACCTAGAAATCCTCCCCATCGTCTGGCACCTGAATGTCCTAGAACCAACGTTCGCAATGGAATACAATATAGGCACAAAGATATTAAGAAGAAACAGCTTAGACCAACGAAACCAAATATAAAAGAAGAAATTGATGATCCTGATTGTCTATGGTATAAAAGAAAGTGAGAAAATTTGGACAATGACAAAAAATATTTAACACGTCTTTAATTTTACACTATATCTAATACTAATACAACACATACCGATTCATCGCAGTTTTTATATTCCAAAAAAAAAATACAATTAATTAAAATGTTAAATGCTTGTCTTGTGAAGTAAATGCGCCATGAAAATAGAAATAATATAGCATATGTAAACTTTAATCCTTATGTATTATAGTCTTAATTAATTAACTTTTGGCTTCTTTTCTGGTGGTGGTTTCATATCTTTCTTTTCAACTTTTACTTCTTGTTTAATTTCCATGGCTAGAAATGAGCAAATAAATGTGATTTTTATATTTAAGTCTTACTTAAATAACTTTTCTTACCAAAGTAAGTACTCACAAGACTCTGTGGCTTGGTGCACTGGCTTTGGAACAGACAATGGGAATTTGCGTGTAAGTTCAGCAAGTAACATGTCTACCCTTTGACGTTGAAATAAAGAGCTAGGTTCCTCGCGAACAGGTGTTTCCTTCTTTGCAGCCATGGCCTTTCCATTTTTAAAATCCCAATAATATCCCTTACTAGGATGATACCGAGAACACGAGCTAGCTTCTTCAAAAGCAGACTGTAAGTGATGTACTGTAGATAACTGCAAAATATAGTTTTATAAATTAGAATCATATTTGTAGCTAATTCTGCTAACACTTTGCATAAGCACTAAGTACCAATCTTGAGCTCACAACAGATGCTAAATCGGGTGCCTGATACACAACACCTGCAATGATATAATAATCTGCGAGTGGTGCTGCTAAAATAGGAGAATGACGATGTTGTTTTCTAATTACATATAAAATAGGTTCTTGTACGTGTAGAAGAATATATTCAAGTCCAGTCATATTTCTAAAATTAAATGATCGAGCAATAGTATTATCATTTTATAATTTTAAATTGTATGTATCTTTATTTCAGAAATGAAACATAAACAAAACTTACTGCAATTGATCAGGACTTAAACGTTGCATTTTAACAATTTCATTATTACAAGTTCTATCATAAAAAGGATTACTTCTTTCAGAGAAGTAATCCATTATGTTATTTGGATTTAATACAGGAATCCATGCACTGTCGTGCCATGAAAGTCCTAAAGGATTCTCTGTCAATTATGCAAAATAAAAGGTTAGGTGAGGTGGAAACTACTTTCTTGCCTTAATAACAATTTTTACAACTCTAAATCAAATTGGTACGACATTACCTGTTACCGGAGGTCTTCCTGGTAACATCTTTACTTCATAAAATATCAAAACATCAAATATTTAAAGGTTTATTATGTTTATCTAAACAATATACTTGTTCTCATTAGTAAGGTTTAATGTTTTTTGTTAGTAACATTTAAAAGCAATATTATTATTTCCATAATTTGTTTAATTGCTCCAATGTGTTTATTTACTTTCAATACCGGTTACACTATAAAACTAAAAGCCAAGAGTGACATAAATAAACCAAACGTTTCTCGACAGTAGATAGTGGTTCTCAAATACTTAAAGCTACAAAACCTACTCCGAAGAATCGATAGATCAAAATCATGTGTCAAACATGTAATAAACTCTAAACGTTAGCTTTATTTCTTCTCATAAGTAATAAAGACGAAATTACCTTTCTAATTTAAAAAAAAAACCTTACAAAGTTGTCATAATTTGCAATTGTGACAGTACAGTAATGATTTGTAACAGATTGTTCCGTAACGTCATTGACCAGCACTGTTAAAATAAAGAATGCAGAACACTGTTCACATATAGAACAGAGGCTATTCAGAAAAATGGGTCAAATGCAAAAAAAGATACTCGCATTCAAAAGGGAATGGGTCATGGACAAATTACAATAGAATATGTCATGCATAAAAAGTAAAAGGATACAAAAGAAAAAAAAACAAAATTAAAACTATTTACTAAATATCTTAATATTACACTATTATATTATGAAACAAATTACAAAATTTCTTTAAAAACGAAAAAAAACATAATAAATGTTAAATCTAAAAATTTAATTTTGAATCGCCCATCTACAAATGCTGCGTAAAAACGATCTCTATGAATTTTAATAATAACGCATTTTTACTGCAATAAAGTAATTCAGAGAACATGCGACATGCGAACACGTTCAAATAAAACGTTATACCCAATAATGTTGGGTGTGGTGAAATTTTACATAAAGGTGGGGAGATGTTCAACAGAAATATCAATCCTAGCTCAACATGACAGTATTCTAAAAGCTATTTCCGCACAAGATACATACAGGTGAAGAGCCCAGTGACCTTTAAAATTGTGTGTCAAGTTCTCGACGGGCACAAAAAAATACGGTAAGGACATCTGCTCTAGACTATTTATTACACACATTGACACATGCTACTTCCTATTACTCGTTATCTGTCAATCACAGGTTGTTGTGCATCTTTCCCTACTACGGATTCAGTGAGATATTTTCAAACATATCTGCTCACTTTTCACAAGCAGATATTGTTACTTGATTCTCTTGAATTATGTATTATTAATTTAACCTTTCGTCACTCGATTGACTTTTATTTAATATGTTCATATCGTTATCCAAATAAAAATATAGAAATGATTCACATATTTTAAAAACAATACCACATTATCTTATATCTTATTACCTATGATTTTATCTGAATATATCACAAGTGATATAAGATAATGTTATATTTTTTTTCAAAAACACTAAAATTGTAGTGTCGTAATTGTAGTTACAAAAATAGTTACTTTAAGTAATATTATTGTAGAATGATTAAATAGCATTTTTGAAGTCTAGGGGACCAAATTAATTCAATAATAAAATATATTGTTGCAGAAAAATTATGACAACTATTGATAGAGAATATGTTATAATCCCTATTCATCGACGACAAGATTTAATTCAAGATTGTTGTACACTACTTAATTCTGAATGGCCACGAAGCGAGTCTGCACGGTATATTATGCTATCATCTTACACAAATGAATTTTATAATCAAATAATTTTTTTTTTATAAAACAGGTTAAAGTCCTTAAATGTATCATGCGATGAATTTCCCACATGTCTTATACTCAGTGATAAGGACAAAGTTCTTGGTCATTGTAAAATATCATTAATACCCCGATTACGTCATAGTTGTTTAATACAATCAGGTTAGTTTGATTTAAGAAAAAAACTTCTACTTAGACAAAAATAATGAAATGGCAAGATTTGATTTTTCTTTCTACCTTATAGTTATAATTGACTGCCAATATAGATCTCAGGGACTTGGATCTAAATTGCTGCGCGGGGCTGAAGAATATGTAGCAAAAAAAGGAATTAAAAATGTATATTTAGTAACTAAAGGCCAAGAAGTTTTTTACCTTAAAAATGGATATAAAACGTGTGATCCATTTAAAGCATATGGAATTAATGATGTTGTATATTCTACTGCAGCATTTACTAAAGCAAAACTTAAAGAGAGTTGTACACAATATTCTGGTCCACCACCTCCTCCAATGCCAAACTTTCAAGTGCCAAAGTTCTTTGATTTAAGTGTAATAGCCCACAGAACTCATATGATAAAAAAGTTATCATAGTAATAGTAAAATAATTAAAAAAATGCATGATTCTTTCATATTACATATATAAGTGCTTTATAATATGCATATTATTTATTTATTTAGTAAATTATTTTTTTAATTATTTATAATATAGAAATATTTTTCATTCTGTAATTCAGTCATGTGATATATATCGTACATCTCACTTGTATGTCAATACATAAATCATATTTATTTGAACAGATATTTCATACCAATGATTTTTTAAAAAATTGTACAGTCTATTGATGTGAATACAATATAATTTATAAAACTTGGAATTCTTTACTTAAAAATTTCTTATTTATTTCTATATGCTTAAACAGAGCAAGAGATACTCATTGGAACATTTTTAATTCCTTACACATCATTTAGTGCACCATCCAAAGAAGAAAATAGAATAATTTTTATTTATGTATAATCATATTTCATGTTATATTATGCAACAGTTGCAATACCACAAACTTTTTGATAATGTTCTGATTGTTGAAGACTTTCAATAAGAAAAGCACCCAAATCATGTTTAGATATAGCACGACCAGGAGATTCGTTGTGCTTCACAACATATTTTGAACTCGGTACGTCTAAAAATAAAATATATAACAATATATCACAATGTTATAAAAGATGGGTTTTCATGTATTTCTTAATATAATGAATACCAGCAATATGAGGCGGTAATAATGCAATCCATTGTAATTTACTTTCTTTGAGAAGGTCAAACATACGTTTATGATCTGCATTTAAGTCTTTAAATATAGCAGGTACTGCTTCAGGGTTGTAGAACAAGAATGCTACCAAGAATAAATTATTACTTGAAAAATCATATAAAATGTTAATATACGTTTCAAACAAAATAGTTACCAGATAAACAAACGGACACTATTTTTACATTATTTGCTTTCATAGCATCTATTATATTTTTCATACCCTGGGATAATACAGTAGTCGGACCTAAAAATATTAAATTTTTATATCTAAAATTTAAACGAAAATTTAATAATTTATATAAAGTATAATACTTACTTAAGTCATTTCGTGTTCCAAGCACAACAACTACAGCGTCTCTATTACGTATAGCATTTGAAACTTGTTCTGCATTGGTCACATCTCCAACAACCATTTCTATCTTACCTTTCAACTTTATTGGAACTTTTGCTTCATTCCTCACAAACACTCTTACATCTAATCCTGAACTTAAAATAGATTATCAAATATACAGTAAAATTAATTTTATGTATAGTTTGCACTTTAAATATTTAATTATTTACAAAACTACACATTTATCAAATATTATTAACTCTTTCGTTACGACCGACTGGCTATGCAGCTCTACCACCTGTACGGACGTAGTGTCAGCGACGCGAACAATGTGCGTTGCTCTATATTACATCATTCGTTGTATCTACGATAATATAAAGTAATAACTAATAAATTTATCACATTTTCATTTATTAATATATAAATAAATAAAACAAGAATTAAAAATATAAAAGATATACAAAAACAATCTAATTTGCTAGCAAAGATCCATTATAACGGCGCATCGTACCGAAAGAGTTAAATAAATCCTTTATATAAATAGTAAAAACTAAATAAACACCCTTATTTACAGCACTATTTAAAGCACATAATCCAGTATTTCCTGTAGCTCCAAATATAACTATTCGGTTCATGGTAATACAATTGCTATCTGACAGATACTGCAAAGTCACAATCAGATTCGTGTACTTTAAAATAAAATTTCTAAGCAAACGTGCTATGTCATCTTTACGTAGAATTCAAAATTGCAATTTAAGGGGATTGGGTGGAAGACCGTCACGTTCGTTTATGCGGATTCGTTATCCTAGCACTATAGTACGTAGTACTATACGTAGTACATAGTACGTAGTTCTTCAGTAGAACATGAAGTTAGGTGTAAATAACTTGTCACGTGACAAATTTCATTGGTTCGCTATATCGACGCAACGCAACGATTTAATCAAGGATGTACCATAATAAGATGCAGATCTAGATCAAAACTCGAAAAGACGTGACAAATAAAAATTGTCAATGAAATAGCAAGAAGTCATAACAAAATAAATGTTAAATTAATGTATCCAATAAATAATTATTACTTATCATATGAAATAACATCCCGCGTAATTTGTTGTATTAAATGAATTTTATTTATTTTCTACATATTTAGCGTTCCATGTCATGTAAAAAATAATTCAAATAACACAACTGTAATAAATCATAGTTAAAATTGTACAAGCATAAGTAACACTTTTACATAAGTTAAAAAGTAACAATAAATATAAATTTCACCATTTCCTCTTAAATAAACAGTTACGGTAAATGTATTATGTCTTCACAGCACAGCACCAAGTAATTTGAAAATTTTCTAAACGTTACGGGACTGGTTATTACATTATCGTAACTACAAAGTTTTTGTATCATAATTCTTTTCACGATTATGTTTATCATGACTATAACATTTTTCATGGTCGTCATTGCGACTTCCATATAAAAAATATACTACAACCACAGGAAACACAATATAAGTTTCAGCATTCTAAATATCAAGCATAATGAGACGGTGGCATTGTCAAATCTTGTAATACAGCTAATTGTTCTTCTGTGAAATGTTGTGCATACCCATTCATATCTTTCCATCCGTTATAATGCGTTCTTTTAAAATCATCGAGAGTTTTTCTAATAGTCGTCTGTAAATAAATAAACTTATGTTACTAAACAATATATATGCGTTTCAAATTTATGTACTAACCGGTATAGGTTGCGGATCATTCATGTGAGGACTAAGGTATTCAATAATTGATGGTACATATTTTGGTACACTATACGGATGAGCTTGAATGAATGCACACATTCCTAGTACGGCTGCGTGACGAATACGTATAGCATCGATTTTTAAATTCTTCCGTATAATCTCTGTATGAGCATGACTTGAATGTTCCCTCTTATACAATTTGGTTTTTGCTTTTTTCTTAAACTCGTCCTGAAAAATGATCAAACTTTATGTAAGCAAGCTTTATTTTGACAAACTACTTTAGAAATATTTCAAGAATACTTACCAGCAAATTTTCTTGTTCTGGTATAAATGCACAATGTAACAACCCACTAAGAACTTGCCCAGCACTTTTTCTTACTTCTAATCGTTCATCCTCCAATAAACGTAGAACTAAATCTTTAACACAATCGACCCATGTTGAATTACTTAAAAATATGCTCATATTGTGAAAAACTAATACTTGAAGAAATTGCAAGCAGGTAGATCGTGCCCACCAAGATAAATGTTTTGACATTTTTATTATTGCTTCCAGAGCTATTGGCATATCATGTGACAAGGTAAATGCCTGTGCAAGTACTGCTAAAGTAGATTTACATAACTTTGTTAGTTCTTCATCTGTCTCGGAATTTTCCAATTGACACATAATCGGAAATATCTGATAAAATTCTGACTGCAGACCATTTTGTGAACGAATTACAGTATTTGTAATCCATTTGCAAACTGTCTTAAGTAATCGAATTGCTATTTCTCGGTCTTCCACATGTATTTTAAAATCCTTTGAAGACTCGTGACATTTAATATCAGCCATTTGCGAAGATAAGAAGTTTTCCTCTTTGCCACCAACTGTTGCACTTTCATTTACAAGTAATTGCAATCTTGGAACTATTTTATTTATTAGATCTTCTATTCGTGGCGTTAACTGATTATTTGAAGATTCTGGAAATCTTAAGTCCGCACTAAACACTGTCATTAAAACAGAACCTAATCGTTCTCTCACATTTTCAAATGGACTTGCTAGTAATCTATCCTCTGTACGTTTTAATAGACGGAGGAGTAATTCCGAAACACGCCACGATTGTTCATCAAGAGACGCTTGCAACGCAAACAAACGTCCGCATTCAATAAAAGATGACTCTGATTCGCCAAAACGAGGTTCTTCCATCAAACATTCCAATAACCAATAATGTCTATTTGGATCCCTGTTTTCTTGTGCTGAGGCAAAACACACGCCCCAATCTATAACAGACTCTATCGTCAAATTAGCTAGACCAAGCCTTATAATTGGTAACAAAGAATCCCACATTTCACAAACCATGCTATATGGCCAATGCTTTGCACCCTTGATAATTCCAGCTATAATTTCTGCTGCACATCTTTGGCTACTTTCTTGTTTATCTATGACTAATTTACGTAAATGTGGTAAAAAATGTTTCAAAAATAATATTCCGTGATTACGAAAGATCCCTTTGAAAAGGATAAATTTGTAACAATTAAATGTGTCTTTGCCTTTTTTCTCCTCAAGACTGAAGAACCTTATAAGTTTTTTAATATTCTGTGTATCATTAAAAAAGCGAACGACTTCTTTTTCGTGGTTTGTTAAATTTCGTACATTTGGATCTAGACACGGTTGCTCTGATGACGGTGCATAAATTTTTATTTTTTTTGGCCATGTATAATATCCGATATACGTCTGATGGACAAATCTAGGTTCGTCCCATTGTTCTGCTGTTAAAGGTCGAGTTTCATAATTATATTGCAGCCAAACATTGTCTGGTCTTCGTCCTGGTATTAACTTCTGAGATTGATTTTCTTCCAGAAACGTTGGTGGATCAATAGTTACCTTTGAATTGAATAATTACATTTTAAACTATATCCAAGTCATTTACAAAATAAATGTTTGACCGAAGTACCCTACCTTTGGATGCTTTCTCTTCTGTTGTTTTAACATGTACATGACCACTTGAATAGCAATTTTTCTTTCTCGTAATGAATCTTGTATTAACGCTTCTAAAAAATAACGAACTACCTTTGGAGGATACATTTGATCTGGATGAACTAATTCTCGAATAAAACCCATTGCCATTAAACGATGTCGCCAATGTAAATTTTTTTTCAGAAGGGCACGAAACAGATCATCCACCAAAGCATTGTAAGAGTTAAAATTAGATTCTTCGGTCTCTCGTAATATTTCCAAGCCTTTCTCAATTTCATCTTTAGTAGGTTGAGATAGATTAGGTTGTGGATAAGTGGTCCATAAATTAGCCGCAATCGTTAAACATGTTTCTGGTAGTTGAAGTTTGATTGCAATTGTTGGAAAACGTTTATTTATAGTTCCCATTAAATTTTCCTTTAAACGAATTACAGACAATTTCTCAGACGTTTTAGAAAGTACTATAGCTGGCCACAGAGATCTTAACATTTTCCAATCACGTTTCATAATGATGGGATCTTGTCGAGGACCAAACAGGATATACAACACACCCTATTTAAAAAAAATAAATATTAACAAAAATTCTAATAAGAAGTTACTCAGTTTTCATTATTATTATTATTATTATTATTATTATTATTATTATTATTATTATTATTATTATTATTATTATTATTATCATTATTATTACCTTATAAGCATCATGATTTTCTTCTACATCCTTTTTCAATATATCAATTAACTGTGGAACGATAAACGTATAAGAGTATGATAAATGTTGAAGAGCGCGGGAGAGACTGGATTGAGCCTGCGATCGCACATTAGCATACCTGCTGGTAGCCAATGCAAGAAGTTCGAACATTATTTCTTTATGAGTTTGTGTTAAGTTGAAAACCTGTGAATGAACACGCATTTTATGTTGAATTTCTGCACATTGTAATACAACAGGTCTCAGTAGTCCTTTGTTTCTTCCTAGGTGATCCTTCCTTTTCTTCATTACAACTTGAAGATTGTTGCGCTTTGCTTCATAAGCATCAGATAAACGAATCTTTCCCAATAAAAGACTATTCCAAATCTAAAATTAAAAGTTAAAATTTGCTTTAATATCTTTCACTAATAGATTTCATAGAATGTTATATTAAAATAGATACCTTTATTAAAACAAATAAACTTTTTGTGTCATCTTCCGCATTCTTTAATATTACTTTTTGTACGTTACACATGAGTGTTACCATATAGCGTCTCACATTACTACCATCGGGCATCAGTATTTCTTCTTTCATACCAAGTGTTGGTGTAAAAGGCACCCATTTTAAAGACGATTGTTTTGCAACTAATGGTTCTTCTTCCCATACTGGTAAAACAGATTCACAAGCTTGAACAATGCTGTTTACAATATTCAAACTAGTCAGCAACTCTTCCCTGCAATCATATATCCATACATTATTTAATGATAGCTTTATTTCATATAGTAAAAGGAAACAAAATATTTGATAATAACTAACCTTGTCAGTGTACTCCAGTCTTTACAGTATTTCTGTAATTTATTTATTTCGGGCAATAGATATTTGAAGAATATCCGATTTAATGTAGCAATTTCTTCTTTACCAGGAATATACCATTTAACATTCAGAGCGTTTATATCTAAACTTTGTCCCCAGTGCATAACTTCAGTAGATTCAAACTGATATGGCATCATAGTAGATAATGAAAAGAGAATAGATTTCAGCAATGCACAAGCTAAGTTGTTTCCTTCCCTCGATTTTAAAACTAATGCACGATCAAGAACAATTACTAATGTATTTACATGTGGTAACAAATTGTTCCCTGGTGTACAAGTGATTGCAGATAACAGCAACATTGCATACAAAAGACAACCGTCTAAATTTTCTTCCTTAATAATATCATTACTTTCGCCAGTGACGTCTAAAATAGTTTGTGAAAGTACAGGTAACAATGAATGTAAAGTTTTTTTGCCATTAACATGGGCAAATATTCGACATAATCCGGCGACCAGCTGTCCAGCAATCTGAGTTTCAAGAATACGCTCAGTTATGAACGTTCGTAATTTGTGCAACGCACACTCAAAAATTTGATCGTTAACCTGAATTAACAGTACTGTACACACTTCTCTCAGCACAGTTTCTGTAACTCTTTCCAATTTACTTTTTCCATCACCAGCACGAGTTTCAAGTCTAACGGATTCCAAAGAACTGGAATCTATAAAAGAGAATACTCTATCCAGGAATTGTAAAATAAAGTCTTCAAATCTCGATATTGCTGTCTCGTAAATGATTCTCTCTTCCTCATCTATTATTGTATTTAGTTTAGAAGGGTCTATAATGGGTATGTAAGTAGCATAAACTGAAATAAGACGAAAAGTAACAAAGCATTTTTCCATATCATTTGGATCAATACCAGGTAAAAGTAGAAATAATAATGGTAAAATATGTGTTGGTCCTTCTGGATATGTATAACCTAAAATAAAATAAATAAAAGCTTATTTCTTAACAAGTAATGTTTTCAACAATTACAAGAGCAAAAACTAATAAATTCAATCAATATGCAACAAAAGTATAATATATACCTTTGTTTATATTTCTGGATCCTTCTGCCATTGGTCTGGCTATAGCTGCCATGTGACTCAATCTAGCACTCAATTGATACGGCTCTGTAGTAAGAGAATCTAGTGTTAAAGACACTCTCTCCAAAACATCTGGGATAATTAAACTGGGCCTCATTGTGACAAGATGTTGCAATGCTTGAGAGGAATCACAAACACATAACTTGCTAAGCATAGCTGTCATAGTTACTGGCATCATACTTTTAACAAATGCATCAACATCACTGTCAGTCAATTTGTACTCTTCAGGAACAGGTGTTTCCCATGTTTGCTTACCATATCGTTCCCTGTAGTGGTAATAAAACACATGTTGCTAATTTCTGAAAAAAAATTGTAAGATATTCTAAAAAATACAGTAGTCCTTACTTGCGCAAACGTGCGACAAAGTGGTGTGGAAGTTTTACAAGAAGTTTCTTTAATTTCCCCAACCATTGACCAGTATTGGCTGGATGAAAATATGTTTCTATGGTTTTTAAAAATTTTTCGAGATACATTTGGGCAGTTGAACCATTTCCCTGAAATATTACAAAATACATGAAAATACTCTTTTGAATATGGTCATAATTAGTGCCTAATACATTTAATAGTTAAAAATATTCTACCAAAACTGCTGCTATCCAGATGGCTATGGGAGAAGTACCTATTTTGTGGTATTTACATCTTTGCATTTGGTTGTACGACACTGGTAGTCTTAAGCATCGTACAAACCTGGTGAACATTAATGGAATATGTGGTTCCCAGTTGATGTACCCAATGTTATTAGAAGCCAATCTTGCCATTAACCACATCATAACATTTTCCCATTTTGGTGCATTATGACAAACTTCCCATAATGACATAAATTCATTAAACCATAATTCATGTCCGATCGAATGATATTTGGGAAATAACTGTACTGGTAAGAACCACTCTAATGTTTCCAATCTTGCAGACATCATTACGCAATTGAGGGGGAAAAAAGTTGGTCTCAACTCATCTAATATTTCCTGTGTTGCACTCAACTATCGTAATAAATTAATCTCAATTCTTCCACTGACTTATTTGAAAAAAATAATCACTTACGGGAAAATAAACTTTTACAACATGTACAAGCATGTTTAACGTATCAGATAAACAATCAAAAGAACGATACATTCCCAAGCAAGTTTCTCCATTTGCTTGTACACGATCAACTAATTCATAAAGAGGTTTCCATGGAAGTTCTAGCTCATCAGGGGAAATTAATCCTTTCTTCCTAAAAATAGTAGAACAATAAACTGAACTGCTAGAATTAATAATAACATCACACAAAATTATATATGAAAATTAAATCCTACTTACTTTAATAATAAAATTAATGCAGAACTAAATCCACGCACAAGAAATGATTCTAGTTCTGGAATTGTAACCAGTTCGTACATTAATTTTATAAACAAAATATGATCTTCTTTACTAAATTTCATCCCATATATCTTTATGTACCTGTAATAAATACCGATATTTCATATTTATATATTTTATATTCATATTAGGTAATTAGATTCTTACTGAATCTTCATAAAATAATCGCAAATACTTAAACTTAAAAATTCTTAACTTCTTTATTTATTATTATAACATTAATTGCCCATAATTATAAGCACAAATGTCAATAATAACAGCTCTTTTCTTTGAATAATAGATTAAACTATTTTTAAAAATAATTAAGTAATTATAAAAATATGTACTTACTCGCATAATCTGGTAATCCAAAGAACACAGCCTGGCTGCATTTCACGAAGTATAATAGCCCGTCCTAAATTTGCTTTAATTTCGGCTAATAAAGCCTGCGATTCCGCCTCTAAATCATTTACATAAGGTAACAACTTATTGTACTTAGGTTTCCTTTGAAATTGAATATTGATATTTTCAGTTGAAGAACCCATGATTTCTTTGTTCTTTAAACTTCTGTAGATAAAAATATCTTTATCGTCTTCGATCATAATTACTTAAATGTATTGTCACAAGAAAACGATACAGATTAAGTATGAGTATCTCACGAAAGAACGCACAATACAATGCAAATCATATGCGTTATCGAGTCAGCAACAACTTACTTATTCTTCTTGATTTTTATCGAGTCATGTTTTGCATTCTAGTGGCCATATTTAATACGTTAATTTTGAAAGGTTAGAAGAAAAACCGTTGGTATATCTGCACATGGTACTAGAAAAAAATCGATTGCAATTGTCAATATATCGATGTCCACCATCATACATTAAACTTATCGTTAATAAATTACAAGATCAATTTTATGTATTATTTACATTTTTTTTAATTTGTTTATTAAGGTATAACTAAAAAATATATCATTTTTTTATCCCTAGTTTGAATTGTTATACGATTCACATTAATTATTATTGTGCTTCTCATTAATAATATTAATGAAAAGTATAAGAACTAACGTAAATGTAGTGTTTGTATTGTATATTTGATTATTAATAAGTTATAACAGAATAAATTTCAAACGTAAACAAATAAACATTAAAAATTCATGGGTTGTAAGTATTGTTATTTACTATCTGTAATATTGTATATATTACATACTTTTATTTGAAATATAAATTTTGTGTTGCGACGAAGGATTGTCCAACTTTTTCTGTATATGTATACATATATATATATGCATACTTCAGTTTATGGGACACCACTATCCTATATCTTATTCGTGTGCCGTTTAAATCAGTGTTACCCAGATAGCGGCACTAAGAACCAGGCGTACTAGTTGCAGCACTATGGTCACTTGGTGGGGGAGGCATAGGGATATCGATAAAGTCCATGTTATCGTGTGTACAATTTGTTTATGGCGTTATGTACAGCGTGGACTTTGCTGTATCGCATCCACATGCCTCCTCCATCAAGCTATCAAAATGCTGCAATCAGACATGCCTGCTAGGGACCCCTATACGTTTCCTTCCCCTTCCAACTATTCCTTCCCCGCACAATATACCTACGTTATCAAAGAACCCGTGAAAGGCTAAAGAGACAACTATATAAACTAGAGGTTCTATCCTAAAAAAGTCCACACCCATACATACGACGTACGTTAAGTTTGATTTTACATGAAGGAAATTGCAATTTTGAACGCGACATCTATCATCGAAACGTCATAGCTATGCGACATTTAAAGTTTTCATGATGTTCAACTTCACAAAATTAAAAGTAGTGCATTTATGTCACATGAAAACTATTCCTAAGTATCACGTTTAAATAGGAGTGGGAGAATCTCAGAAATATCATGTAACTAGATGAATAGCGCTGACTTAAACATATGGCGACAGTTGCAAGTGCTAAGGTACAAGCATAAACAGGAGTGTATCATTGCCTGTCAATGTAACGTTCATTCGCTGTTTCTTATGAAATTCAATTTATATGAACCAAACAAGTATTATATTTCCTTAATTCCTGTTATTTTATTATAAACAATGAAGTCTTTTAAACAAAAATTGATATGTAATCTGTAAACGTGATGAACAACTTAGGTTAAGATTCAATTGTTTTATTTATATTTTACTTTAAACATATGGCGACAGATTTAATTTTTTCACTTATTTTTATTGTTATTAACAGTTTTGTTTAGTACAAACGAGCACTGTACTTCAATCAATTAAAGTACAAGAATGAGGACTAGAAAAACATTTGCAATTCTTGGAGCAGGCTTAATTCTAGCCTGCTGCATTATGATATATTTAATGATGGATTTAGCACTTTTTCCACCTGGACAAGCATCCAAACTTTCTGTTAATGATGTAAGTCTATAATAAATATAATATGTATATGTGTAAAATACAATATATACAGTTTCAGTAAAGCCTTTTATTGTATGCTTTTAGAATCAGTGGTTGCATTTTGAAAACAGACTAGCAAAGCTAGAAAAAGATTTTAATAAGCATCATGAAGTCATGAATGCTTTGCGGGAAGTAGCAGAAGCAAAAAATTTTGTTCCAGTAGTTAATTCCATGAATCATTATAATCATTCTATATCTTCAAGTTCCTCCCATTTAGGAAAAGTGCTCACGTGTAATTTTAATATTCAGAAAGTACCAGAAGTAGATATACAAATGTTAGAGATGTATAAACAATTAGAATTTGACAATGTGGATGGTGGAGTTTGGAAACAAGGATGGGACATTACATATGATGATAAACAGTGGCATCCAAATAGGAAGTTAAAAGTCTTTGTAGTACCACATTCTCATAATGATCCTGGTTGGCTTAACACTTTTGAGAAATATTATACATCTCAAACTCGAAATATATTAAATAATATGGTAACAAAATTGGTAGAAGATAAGAGGCGTAAATTTATTTGGGCAGAAATATCATTTTTTCAACTTTGGTGGGAAGATCAATCTAAGACGACACGTAATTTGGTTCGACGTTTAATTCATGATGGCCAGTTGGAAATTGTGTCAGGAGGTTGGGTCATGCCTGATGAATCTGTGTCTCATTGGACAGCTCAACTTACACAACTTACAGAAGGCCATCAATGGCTAAAGTATAATTTAGATTATACACCAAATTCAGGCTGGGCTATTGATCCATTTGGTCTTTCTCCAACTATGCCATACCTTTTAAAAAATGCAGGATTAGAAAATGTGCTGATACATAGAGTCCATTATTCAGTTAAAAAAAGATTAGCTAAACAAAAACAATTAGAATTTCGATGGAGACAGTTATGGGATAACGATGGATCAACAGAAATATTTACACATGTTATGCCATTTTTTAGTTATGATGTGCCACACACTTGTGGTCCAGATCCAAAAATATGCTGTCAATTTGATTTCTTTCGATTTAAAAATTTTGGATTAACTTGTCCATGGAAGATAGCCCCACGAGCTATAACTAGAGCAAACGTTGCAGAAAGAGCTAATCTATTACTAGATCAATATCGCAAAAAAGCTCAACTTTTTAAGACCGATGTAGTTATTGTACCACTGGGAGACGATTTTAGATACACTCATTTTACCGAGTGGGATGCTCAGTATACTAATTATCAATATCTTTTTGATCATATGAATCGTAATCAACAAATGAATGTTCAAATTGCATTTGGTACGTTAAGTGATTATTTTGATGCAGTCAGGGAGAAGTACAATTTAAATGAATTCCCTACTTTGTCAGGAGACTTTTTCACATATTCTGACAGAGATGACCATTATTGGAGTGGATACTATACATCAAGGTATATTTAAATACGTACTAAGTATAATTAATTTTCAACGAATATTTATTAAGTACATTTTAGGCCTTTTCACAAACGACTAGACCGTGTATTATTAAGCTTATTAAGAGCATCAGAGATACTAAGTACTGTAGTTTGGAGTAAAGGTAACAACAAATTAGTGGAAGGAACTATTGCACAGCGTTTAAGCAAAGCAAGGATGTGGCATTCATTGTTCCAACATCATGATGGTGTTACTGGAACTGCTAGGGATGAAGTAGTTATAGATTATGCAAAGAAGATGATAATGGCCTTAAATAATTCTGCTCATGCACTTCAGCAATCTGTAGTACATTTATTGAAAACTTCCCAAGAATCTAAGATTGATATGGATGCTGTATACATTTCACTTGATGAATCTAGGTTTGAATAAAATTTTTTATTTTTTCGAAAATCTACAATTTTTGTATTTATTATTTTTAATGTATATAAAATTTACTTTTTGTGTTAAAGATTACGTCATACCAGTGCAGGAGACAAACATGTACTTACATTAGGGGATGAAAATCCTTTGAAAAAAGTTATTCTATATAATTCTCTTCCAAGGCAAAGGGTGAAAGTACAAACATTAATTGTTTCAACGCCATTTGTCAAAGTTACTGATCGTATGGGTCAACCAGTACAATGTCAGATTTCTCCAATTTGGATAGGTCCTGCTGCATTAACTGCTGCTAGATATGAGTTATCATTCTTAGTAACAGTACCTGGATTTGGTATTACAACATATATAATTCATAATTTGCCTAAATCATCATTTCCACAGTATGATACTTTTTTACTTAAATACCTTTATACTTATTCTGATGATATAATTTTTCAATTTTTATTATGTACAGGGAAGTACACCTTGCAAATGTGACTGTTTTCAACACGAATATAAATCTTTCTAAAATACCAGGTTTTAATCAAATTCAAGTAGTATCAAATGCGCAAGAATTTTCGGTTATACAACGGCCAGAGTTAGCTGCATCTTTCGGAAAATCAGGTCTTTTAAAAGCTTTAAGAGTCGGTAACACAACGTTTCCTGTTCATTTAGAATTTGTCAAATACGGTACTAGAGGCTCCGGTAAAGACAGAAGTGGAGCCTATTTATTTTTACCTGACAAACCAGAACCGGATTTAGTATTTATGGACAATAAGTGTATTATACACTTAATAACTGGACCCATTGTGTCTAAAGTATTTGTAGAATTGGCACATGTGCGTCATACATGTACTCTATACAATTCTTCTGGTAGTGATGGACTTGGATTACACATACTTAATGAAGTTGATATATCAGAAACACAAAATTATGAACTTGCTATGAGATTGAGTACAGACATAGCTTCAGGAGACCAGTTCTTTACAGACTTAAATGGACTGAATGTAAGTATTAAATGACCAATATTTCAATATGTAGATCTGTACGAACTAAGAAGTATATTTAAAATCATAATCATTGCTTAGATGATTAAGCGCCAAAGGTTTCCAAAGCTTCCTACACAAGGAAACTATTATCCAATGGCAGCAAGTGCATATATAGAGGATAAAAAAGTTAGATTAACAGTAGTAACAGCACAACCATTAGGTGTAAGTTCTATGGCATCCGGACAAATTGAAGTATGTATTTAATATTCTCTTTAATGTAATATAAAAACAGAAATGTTATAGTATCTAAAATACTTGTATATAGATTATGCAAG
This sequence comes from Ptiloglossa arizonensis, assembly GCF_051014685.1. NCBI lineage: Eukaryota > Metazoa > Arthropoda > Insecta > Hymenoptera > Colletidae > Ptiloglossa > Ptiloglossa arizonensis. The sequence continues at coordinate 28,007,778 of NC_135051.1, forward strand.
ATAGAAGATTACTTCAAGATGATAACAGAGGATTGGGTCAAGGTATAACTGACAACTTGTTAACAAATCATTTATTCATGCTGGTTCTTGAAAAGAAAAAATCTCTTTGTCCATCTCCATCACCAGCAACAAATCATCCGGCAGGATTATTATCGCTATATGGTCATTTAGCACTGGAAGAACTGCTACATCCGATAATCGCAATGCATCCACAAAACTTTTTACCTTTTGATCTGAACGCGTATTTTTCACCACTTCGTTATGACCTGCCTGCAGATTTAAGTGTTGTTAGCTTTCGAGTATTTCCTATTCCCGAAGGAGCTGGTAAGGGTATAGGTATGGTTTTACATCAAGCAGCTTTAGACATGTGTTGGAACGATAATTCTTATAAACGCTTCTTCAATATTTCTGAATCTGGAGAAGTTGATTTAACAAAGTTCCTCAATCATACAGATGATTGGATTATTAGTAAAGCTCCTCTTACATTCCATAATGTAGGTCCATCTTTGAAGTCACCTATTGTTAATTTATGTCCCCACCAAATATTACCAATTTTGTTTCATAAAACACAATCCTAAGTTTTAAAAACTTAGTACTTTATTTTTACATAGTTTGATACAAAGTTAGCTCTTTTTCTTGCTCATTGATCCAGTATCAACAGCCTTACTCAGAATAATATAGTGTAACTGATCAGATACCGATGGACTGGTTTTATCCAGTTTATAACTGTAACAGTATTAATCGAAAAAAATTATGCATAAAACAAGTAGTGTAAACATCTTCAAGATTAGTAACATAAAAGTAATTTTGTTTTAATTGTACAGATCAATCTGAAGCATAATTATATTGCTTAATGTATATTTTACCATGTACAGTGAACTACCCTAGTCTACAATTTTTACTACCTAACATTTTGAATATATTTATCAAATTAAATGTAAGTAGCATTAAGTAATAAAATTGTAATTTTAGTTCAGTAACATTATGCCATTCCTACATACATTTAATAATAATCATTTAATTATAAAATTTTAAGTAGATATAAAAACTGTTTTCAAAATAATCTTTGTTTTCATTAATTAGAACAATTTCTATCAAAATATTTCCTCTTATTACTTTAACATATTTCTATATTATTTAATATTTCGATCATAAAAGAATGGTTTGATTGTAACATTTAATACATATAACCACGAAATACAGAATGATCCTTGTTATTAAAAGCATTTAATTAAGATGATTGGCACAGTAACAGTAAACTAATGTACAAAAACGTAAAATCACAGTTTCTAAGAGATAAAAATACATTTTCATACTAATCATATCAATACTTTAAAACAATGTAATTTTTTTACATCTGCAATGTATGTAAATTGCATTACAAAACATTACAGGTCTTGTAATAAAGTTAGACAAGGTAAAATATATTCTTACCGCATTTACTGATTTCTTTATTATAACTATAAAGTAAATTTCATTACCCGAGAGAATAAAAGAACTGCATAGCTGATGGATTGTGTTTAAACACAGTCAAAACTACTTTACACATTTTACTCTCCAATGCCATAGATTCAAGAGCTGACATCATGAAGTGACCAAGTCCTTTTCTCCGTACCACTGATTCCAATTGTATTTCATAGCTATATTAAAATACAGAATACTTCTTTATTTCTTACAATTTTTACAAATCGTTCATATATGAAATCTACACACCAATATAATACTCCTTCTCTATGATCTATAGAAAATCGAAAGTGAGAAAATCCAAGAAATTTGTTATTTGAAGATGCTACTAAATACCAAGCTGCTGATTCTGTTAATTCTTGTTGTTTGGCAATTGGATCCCAACCCCAATCACATTGTTCATATAGAGACTTCATATTACGTTCCATAATATCAAATATCCAAGATAAACATTCAGGTTGTGCATCTTTGGCTCTCATGCAAAAGAGTTCAATAGTCTGATTGTCTTTTATTTCATATTTATGAAAGGAATTTAAATGCTCTAAAGGATTTGCTATAGAGTTTGCTTTATCGACTAATTGTTTTGCAATAGCTTCTTTTTCAGCTAAAATCTGACGTCTTGTTTTTCTTTTCTATACAATAAAAAAAAAATTATTTAACACAGCAATCATAATATAAATATTTATATATGAAACTGTTAAAATTAAAATACTTAATTTAACTACTTTAATGTGCTATGCTACAAATACGTATTAATATCATATAGACCAAAGTAATACCTTCATGATAATTATAGTTCCCATTTATACACTGCAGACTTTAATTTTTCTTACATTAAAAATATTTAATTAATTATTTTAAAGTTTTAGAGATTTTTTCAAGATTCACATAATTTTGTTTTAAATCTGTATACAAGATGAAGTGTAAATTGTAATTTAATAGCAGAAACAAATATCTTTATTTTGGTTATGAAGAATTAAATATTGTATTTTATCACGAAATATATGTATATAATAAAAATGTATATTATTGAAAATTTTTTTTATGAAAGATTACAAAAATATTTTGTTACTTGAAAAGCTTGCATGATTTAATAGTATGAAAAACCCTGTGTGTTTCACATTGAACGATTTATTAAAAGTATGTATATATGACCAATCGTATGACACTCAGTGCAACAGTGCATTGTATGTATTCTATTGTAGGTTTGGACATTAATATGTTTGTGTTGGTCATAAGCTAAAAAATTCAAAAAGAAGAAAGTTGCGACTTGTTTGATAAAATACTTTCACGCACATATATACATTTTAAGTATTTTTACAAATTATTTGTATGAATTCAGATGGTGACATCGTAAATTAACTGAAAATAATTTCAACGGGTTGGCAACAGATGCAATTTTGCACTTTATTGTTAGTGTCCCAAAAAAATATCTTTATTATTGTATTTATTCTAGATTCATAATTATGAATATAATTGTTTTTTTTTTCAATCCATTCAGTTTTTTCCTTTCGATTAAAATAGGTTAAGTAACTTAATCGCATTTTATACGTTTTTTTTAATATTTTTTATTATCATCTATATCAATGTATAACATATGTTTGTTAAGAATAAATTAACTAGTGATTACAAAGTGTAATAAATTCTGACAAGTATTTTTACGATTTCGGAATATATCGCGTAAATTCTGTTGTTATTTCAACATTTTGTCCTTATATATATTTACATTGATATATTTTTTAGTATGAAAAGTAATACTAATAACAATTGTCTTTATCTTATTTCAGATATTGTAATCAAACATTGAGGAATGGCTGAAAATGCTACTGCGTCAAATGCAGAGGAAAAAGCTATTTCCTCAGCTATGACACAATGCTATGAAAATTATATCATAGTTGATGTTGGTGCCAATCTTACAAATAAAAAGTATAGTAGAGATTTAGATAGTGTAATTCAAAGAGCAAAAGATGCTGGTGTACAAAAAATTATGGTAACAGGTGCCAGTATTCGATCTAGTAAAGAAGCATTACGATTAACTAGGATATACCCTGGTACTCTTTATTCTACTGCTGGTGTGCATCCTCATGATGCAAAATCATGGGAAAATCCTGATACTTTACAAGAACTCAAAAGTATAGCTAATAATCCAGAATGTGTAGCAATAGGTGAATGCGGTTTAGATTATAGTCGTGACTTTTCTGATCCTGAGACACAACGTGCGGTTTTTCATAAACAAGTAGAACTTGCGTGCCAGTTAAATAAACCACTTATAATACATGAAAGAGGAGCTCAAACAGATGTTTTAGAAGTTCTTGACCATTATAAAAATTGCTTGCCACCAGTTTTAATTCATTCATTTATTGGAACTGCAGAAGAAGCACAAGTTTATTTAGATCATGGCTTTTATTTAGGAATTACAGGATATTTGTGTAAAGATAAATCTGATAGTGGAATAAGACAACTGTTAGAAAGGGGACTTGCACCTTTAGAGAGAATATTAGTAGAAACAGATGCTCCATTTATGTATCCTAATACTAGAGCCAGTAAATTACCTATACATGTTAAAGATGCTCTCACAGAACGATCCATGACATTTCTTCATCGTTATTGTACTTTTCAACGTAATGAACCATGTGCCTTGCCAGCAATTGTGGAAATGGTAGCAGCATTTATGCAAATCACTCCTGAAGAAGTCGCCTTAGCTACTGCTTTCAATGCTTTAAAATTATTTGGTTTAAATCAGTGATATTAATAATCATTTTTCATTGTCAGAAAATGGTGCTAGTTGGTGCTATTTAACATTTTAATTATTCTCTTATAAATATGTGATCCGTTTCTATCTTTTAAACGCATTATTTGTGTGTCTATACAAGTGTACCTCGTATAATAACAATACCATACATTGATGTAATTTGCTAACAAATGAGCAATTGTAGGATGAGAATGTGTCATAAAATTTTTATCTTATTTACATAGTAGATACTGCCTTCTATATATGTTACTCATATGTGTAAACATAATACTCATCCACATATTAAAGTTAGTATTGCATAAAATATTTCATTTATTATGATATAATAAAAATTTTGTAGGAATATGTATAAAATACATAAAGTTCAAAATCATTTTATTGTTGATATATTATAAATATTTTCATATAAATAAATTGTTACACAGATATATATTTCACTGCAAATTTATTTTAAATTCAAAATCCCAATTTCAAGTACAACAATACTATTACTTTAAGTTAAAATTAATTTACATATAGTAATAATAGTTACTTTAATTTATTATATTGTTTTTTATATGTTGTTACGTTTCACAGTTTTTAATTTTGTTACATTTCTGTCATTTATAATCATCTGTTTCAGATATTTTAAATTAATATCTAAAATAAATTATTTGTACAATTTAAATTGACGTTAGATTTCGATTGGATGGCATGATGAAGATGTGTTCTTTTTTCATGGTCTGAAAGCTTCTTCCATAAATTTAAATTTATGGCAATAGTACTGCATCCAGTTAATGCCTCCACTGATTTTAGCTGTATATTCCATGTACTTTGTATATATTGCAAGTTAGTAGAATATGCTGTTGTTGGAAAGGCAAATATAAACAACCTGTAAACAAATGTACACAACATATGTGTATTATGATGGATTCTTTTTATAATATAGATCATATCTATAGTTAATGAAACAAATATTAAACTTTGATGAAAATATATAATTTCTTACTTGCAACATTTTGGTGCCGATACTAAGTCTTCGGCAAATGTAATATCATTACTGCAGTCATTAATCACCATAGGAAAACCATCTGGTTGTATCACAATAGCATAGTCTGTAGTAACAAAAATCAGAAATCTATTTTAAAATTTTATATTAACAATTTTTATTCTAATTATTTATATAAGTCATTGAATTAATTTCTTACCAATAAAATGGCCATGTCTTGTCTTCAAACCACTTTTTATGTATTCAGCACCTCCTACTACTTTTTCTAAACTTTTCTTTAATGAAGGAGTCTCATTACTCTTGCTTTCTGCTATGATTTTGTTTATTGTGTCTTTCTTCAATGAAACTCGATTATACTCGGTATAAAGGCTTTTAACACACTGATGTAATCTCAAAACATTGAATATGGTATGCTTTTTATTTATATTATTGAGTTTGCAATCATATAAAGTAAAAACTTTTTCAAATAATTCTGGACTATAGCAATCCAATGAAACTAAATGAAATGCAATATTTGCTAGATAATCAATTGTAGAATTTGTATTGACTATATATTGTAATAATATTGATTCTAATATTTCCCAGGACTGTGGCTTATAATTAGCAATAGTCAAACCTCTTATTAAAACATATATTTCAAACTGTGAACAGTTTAGTAACAGATTCGAATTTTCGATGCATTGTTTTGTTAAATAGTTTAAGAAAGGTATACTACTGTAAGACAGACTATTTAATTTACTTAAGATATAGAGACCATCTTCAAAATTTACATTCGTCATTAAAATAGCATTACTCAATACATTTATAACATTTTTGTTATAAAAATGTGTATGCCTAGAAAAAAGAAAGGAAATTGAACATATTTATGGTTGTATCAGGTTAATAAAGTGATAAAGTTTGTACTAAAGATAGCAAAAATTATATACAACTCAAGTTATTTAATACTTACTTATTCATGACCTTCGAAGAGATAAGACAAAGTAAAAATTTTGCTTCATTAAATTTCAATAACTGGTAATTATTTATTATCAGATTATTCAGTTTATACAAGAGATCCATAGAAGATGCACACAGATTGGGCATGATAGATAATGCATAAAAAATATATGCTACATAATCTGAAGTTATTGTTTCTTTTTTTTTACTCAAACTATTAATAATATATGTTACAGTTTGTATATCTTTTATATTAGAAGCAAATGAAAGAGCACTTACTAAAGTTTTTATATTTTCATTAGTATCAAGTTCAATTTGTACTTGAATGTTAAAAACTATTGGCAAACCAATGAGTAGAGATTTAATCAAAGGTAATTCCTCTTGCTTTTTTAACAAATTATATATAAGTATTATTTGTCTAACTGATAAATGATTAATAGAAACTTTAATTAATTGAAGTAAAGTTTGAACTAATAGAGTATTAGGTGGGACATTAAAAGATAGTAAAAGTTGCAAAGTTTGTACAATATGATCAATGTTTAAAGATCTTACATTTTTATGTATTATTTTACATATGTGCATAAATTTTTCAGAATTTGTTACATCTTCATAATGTGATTGTTTATCTAACGATTTATATAATAAACTTAAATAATCAATTGCTTCTTTTGCATTCATATTCTGTTTATCACTGTAAATCATATCTTTAAGATCATTATGTGACTTTAAGGCAATAAATTTGTTCACATCATCTTTGTCTTTTTCCACTTCTGCACACATTGAAGTATCTACAAATTATGTATAGTTAAACAGGAAGCGTTAAAGAAAATTCTTAAATATTATTAACAAATTACTCGTTACCTCCTTGTAAATTTGTGTAATTTATTAATGTCGTTTGTGTTACTACACAATTTGACATAGTTGTCCAATTACGTAGTTTTGTTGAATGAAACATACAATTTTTAATAACTGTTTTTATCATATTGATATTGACGAAATTTATAAAAGAATTCTCCGATATGTACCACAACTTTGTAAAATTATGGCATTGCCTTTCGTAGTATTCAGGACTAATAATATTATGCATATACAAGGTTAACCATTGATTCAATTGTCAATATTAACGTTTTATTTGTAAAATATTAATAAAACACTTTTTGCGTGGTTTAATTTAATAAAAATATACTTGAGATAAAATTGAACAATACCGCCTCATTTTATATAAAGTAAAAAATGAATCACATATCAAATAACACTAGATGAGGCTTTGCGCGAAAGAAAATCGTGTTTAACCTTTGTTACATTAGTTAACTTAAAATTAGTATTTTTAATCATTTTAAAGAACAAAAAAAATTATATAGAACATGATAATCGATTGTTAATTATTATTTTAAGAAATTAGATTCTAGTAGAAAATGAAAAAATTATGAAAATCGATTTTTTATGAATACTGAATTAAATTTCATTGTTAAGCATTCAGTTCTGTTATCTCTAGGTATATATGTAGGTACATAAGATGTTGATCATTAACAGTTCATATATAGCTGAAAGAATGTGTGCATTATTTCTTTCTTCGTGCTATGTAAATTAATTTTGGAAAAAATGTCAAATCAACTAACAACACTGGAATTAAATAAATGTATATTGTCGAAATTATGGTATACATCTCTCATTGTTTATCAAGAAAATGCTAATGATAAATTTCTTCCTTGTCAAAGTGACACTGTAGATTCTGTTGAATCTCAAACATCATTCACAAATTTAATGTAAGTACAATAGTAATTAATAAGTACAAATACAATAATAACTGAGTAAGTACAAATAAAATAATAATGTTATATAAAAGTTCAACTTCAATATATGTAATAGGTTGAGTTATAACTAAATTTAAACTTAATTTTAATATTACTTAATAAAAATAGAAATATCATCTTTATTTGTTAAATATTTTTTAGCTGTTTACAAAGCAAAAGCCAATATGAATGGATTACTCAAATATTATTACAAAAACTTGTTCATAATGTAGCATCTTCAAATGTTAAAAATATAGAGAAACAACATAATTATGTAGAAATGATACATGCTTTACAATTATGTACAAATTTGACAATGCATGTACAACAGGTATTTTAATAATTAATTTATTTATTTTAGTCATTAATTATATTTTTGTTATATCTATAATACATTTTATTTTAAATGTTTCATAGGGATTATTAATGATCTATGAAAATAATTCAAACCAGACACATTCAGAAATTTTTGAAAAAATACATGAGGAATGCTTGACATTTCTAAAACAAAATATTCATAATAATGTGACTATTGTATGTTGGATCATTAATGAATTATTGTTCACGTGTATTAATTCATCAACTACTATTGTTTGCAGTTTGCAAGATTTATATTTGTCTCTTGTAAAAGAATTATTAGAATCTAAATTATGCAAACAATTAATAAGTGACAATTCTGTTGGATATGCATTATGTATTATATCAAAAATGATCATACTTGAATCTAATACAAATGAATTTTCAAAATGTTTCTTTCCTATGCTGTTAAAAACATGTAACATCCAAGATATTGAACTTGTTTTATATTCGAGACAAGAAAGAAAACTTTTTAACATGTGGTGCACTTTTTTAAACGAAGTTTATGGATATTCCAAAGTTGCTGACAATTATAATGATGTATTAAAAATTCAAGAAGTATTATTTAATTCTACTTCTATCTCTGCTCTATTTATAAATAAAAATAATCTCATAAAAAGAGTAACTAACATAAAATTACATTGGGTTACAGATATTTTGGTAAGTGATAACATAATAAATATAGAGTTAATATTATAATTAAAACCAAGATTTTTTTTCAGGACATTTGTTATGTTTTAATAATAAATGGAAAGTACAATGATGTTTCAACAATATTATCTTGTAAATTATTGAAAACTTTTTGGCCAGTTTTATTATTTAAAGTTTTAAATGATTACATTCAGGATGTTGTCTTTCCTAATAAAATTCAAGAAAATGAAAACTTTGTATATGACTCAATTAAATTTTTAATATCTAAATATAATTTTGATGTATTTTATGATTTTACTTTGCAAGAACTTAACACTACATTGAAGAAGCATGTTAAAATTGTGGAATATATTTTGAATTGCACAAAAGGAAATTTTATGACAAATGATAATAATCACATTAAAGAGACAATTAAATCCAATGGCACATTTAAACGGAAAATATCTATAAAACAGATATTCAATTTTTTGTTACATTTTAATAGCCTTTCAGTATTAAAAATAACAACAAATATGCAAGAAAAAGAGTATAATGAAATCAAAAATTTATTAGAAGACCTTTGTGAATCTGAAAACATATTTTATGCATACTGTAGCATATTAAGTGGCCTGAAAGCTATTTTATTATGCGATGCTTATAATGCAAATCAAAGCATTATTTCAAATCACTTCTCTGATATGAAATATTATGTACAAATTTTGTACCCACTCAGTTTGCGTATACAGGTCATAAGAAATATATTTTCTTTACTTTTTTTGCGACATGAAGACTTTGATAATATTCAAAAAAATTATGATGCAAGCAATATAAGTACCTCAAATGAACAATCCAGATTTGAGAACAAATGGGTGGAACAAAGTTTAAAGGGTTTTATTTGTAATAAATGTGCCATAAAAGATGTGTTATATCATTTAAAAGAAATTATATCAGGCACAGAAATTGAATTTATGAAAATGAAGAATGAAGATAGCTGTACAGAAGAAGAAGAACAAATTCAAAGAGACATATCTTCTATTAATGCAGCAATAACAGATGCTAAATGGAGATTAGAAATTTATACAAATTCACAGTTTATAGAAGATGAGAATATATCTAAAGATACAAATAAAAATGTTGTAACTAAACCTGCAGTCCAATTAGATGGAAAATTAACTTCTAATCGTTTCCAGGAAAATATAGCTTTTTACCACGATGGTAGTACTTCAGATGAATCAAAAATTAGATCTGATAGCAGCTCTGAATCAGAACAGACACATAATAATACTAAATGGCGAAAACGTTCTAAGAATGTAGTACTAACATTAGATAGTACAGCAACCAAAGATTTTACATATAAATCATTATTTGTGAACTTTATGTTAGCAACTAAAGAAAGCCTAGTTATTCAGTGTTTGTGGAAAAACGATTATGCAAAAGCACAGGATATTATAGAGGTAATTTTATTGATGCAGAAAATGTATTTATATATTTCTTATTGCAGCTTCAAATTGTTCAAATGCATCTTCTTCAAATTCAGTAGGTTCATATGTAATAAATTGTTGTATCTCCTCTTTCTTTTGTACTTCTTCAGCCAATGTACCGGGAGGATTAATTGCATAATATTGTTTTGCAAATAGAATTCTTTTTCTGGGAAAACAAACCTTGCAACGAAAACAGCAGCAACACCAACCTACAAAATAATACGCTATTGTTATAAATTATTACTACAACTGCTTTTGTTCAATGAAACCATTTAATCATGTAAATTACCTTTGTGAAACCAACAAGGAATTGCAAGACACACATAAATTAGGAACCAAATTCTAATGATTAACCATACTTTCTGTACAAACTTTTTCACAGCAGGCTTTTCATGTTCGTAATTGTACATCAAACAATCTATAGCTTTAATACCAATTTTTTTTGATGCCTCTGTACAGTTTTTAAAATTAAATAACTTTTGATATTTTCTTTTCGATATTTCTTCTAATTGCTCTTTGTTAGTATAATTTAATATTTTGTCAATGTTTGTGTATTGTGCTATTTGTTCTTCATATTCTCTTTTGAACTTCTCATAATCATAAATTTCTTCACCTAGTTCTGTTTCTCCAATATTTGAAGTAAAAGCTTTCATATTAAGGCTTGTATATTCCTGAGGTCTGAATGTTGAATCTTCTTTATGAACTCCATTGGGAGTAGTTTTAATTGTTTCCCATAATGAAAAGTCAACAGTATTTATCTGAAAAAAGTCTTCATTTTCTTTAGTTGGTGTTTGGTACAGGTGTTGCTCATTCTCGCGTTTTGCCCAAAATATTTTCTTGTAAAAATTTTGATTTTCAATCTATTATGTTCTGAAAATACGTATTGATTAGAACTACACTTTTATCATTGCACAAAGTTTACCACTTAATTATTAAACACTTTATCTAAATCTTCTTTAAAACCGGCAATAAATGGTTTATCATTTCTTTCTATTGTGTTAGAATTTTCCCATATGATTGGTTCCATTTGGGTAAGCACATTTGCAAGCTGTATTTTATTCACAATATCATGTTTATTATAATTTTCTACCAAAGAATGTAGTGGTTTGTATCTACTTTCATCTTCTGGATAAACTTCCATGGTTGCAAGATCTACAGGCTGAATCATTTCATTTTCATTTTGTTCGTCATAGTCTTTATTATCAGATGCCATCTCAAATACTTTTTTATCTTGTAAATTAATCTATACAAAACACAAGGTATGGTAGTGAAATTTATAAATAATAGCAGTTAATAACAAAAACATTATTATTCATTAATACTCAACTTTATATAGGGGTAACGAAATAATAGATACACTTAATAGCAATAATATAATTAATATTTTCTGGAATAACATGTTTATTTGATTCTTACTTTACTATATGTTTTTATATTGCAGACGTCTCATATAAAAAATAATCAATTAAATGGAGAAATTCAATTTTCGAAAGCATTACACATGTTTAGAGAGAACATATATAAAGAAGCAAATACATTAAAAGATAAAAATCAATCAAAAGAATATTTACAATTTTCTACATTAGAGGTATGTTCTACAAATTAACTAATTTCATTTATAAGACACATATTTATCACAGAAATTATTATATTTTCACAGAATATAAGACTAGTTGTACAAGAAGGTATACAATCTTCAAGATATACTAGCCAACTTGAAACATTTTTAGCATCTCAAGAAACTAATTTACGAATGCTAAGCACAGATATTGTTAGTGGGAATGAAATATTAACAATATGTATATTAGATCTAGCTTTAACTATGAATCAAATTTACCCTAGCTCAAACAATTTTTGCGATATAGCAATGAAATATTTAAAACTGTGCGAAACATTTGACAATACTGAATATGCACGTTTTTTTTCTAAAATTCATCAATTGTTATATGAAAAAAAAGACGAATTCTCAATAGAAAATGTACTCTGTGATGCAAAGATTTCATTGACTGTAAAGGAATGCAAAAAGAAAGATGACTTTTGGACTGATATTATGGTTAAATACCACGAATTTAAAGAATCACAGGCAAATAAAAATACAATCAATAAAATATTGAAGGATAGTAGTTATTTATCAGGTTTAGAAATACTTGACAGAATGGCTGTTATTTCTAGTGGAACCGAGAAATACATGCAAAATGTGTGCTCCCATTTACAACTTCTGCATAAGATTATTCCAACCAATTATCCAATACTTACAGTTACTGATTTGTTAAAAATTTCATTACCTTATTACTTTGGTCATCAAATATTTGAACATAAAATTGAACCAGATAAGCTTGAAGCAGTTGCACATAATTTACAAGTAAATTTAGTATATAGTATTCTTACAAATGCTTGTCCCAGATTGTTCTATGAAAAGAATATAAACTACTCTATCAATAATAAAGAAAATGGTTGTATCATTTTAAATAAGAAATTATGTAAATTGGTATGTATCAATACTTTGTAGATAATTTTTCTATATTTTGGAAAAATCATAGTAAACATTAAATAATTGTTACCATTACAGGATATAAATCATAAAATAAAAGCACCAAATCAATGCATTTCAGAGATATTAACAGAACTTGTGCAAATTTTGCAAAATTTAAATTTAAACCAATTTTATTTAAGCCATGACATGTGCAAAACTATTTCTAAGCGCTCTGATATTCAAGATGTATTATGTAAAACCACTTGTCTTGTAAGCTTAGATTTGAGTGAATTATCCATGGGTGATGAAACATTAACTTTCCTTTTGAATATGTGGAATCTTATATTTTTACATGCTAGTTTAACTATTTGGGCATATCATCCACCTTTTAACAATTTACAACATGCCGTTTCATTAATGTCAATTGGTTATTTAATTGGCGATTTAGGTTTAGTAACACTAGCTGCATTGAGATCAAAATTACTAAATAATATTATGTTAGACAATAAGTTCTTTCTTCAACTTGAAGAACTTAATGAACCAGAATGGCAAGATTTGGATATTACTAACGATCCAAGAGTGATCTTTCTGATGGCTAATGAATTTTATGGAACACCTTGTATCCGAGTAAGTTGTCATTCATTTTATCATTAGATTTTAAAAATCATTTACCAATATGTTTATTTTTCTAGGTCTGTAATGCAAAATCATTAAATGAAGATTTAAGCAAGGCTTTTCATGAATATCTTGATTATTATTCATCAAGATTTTACGACTCTATGCAAAACATAGAAAAGCAAAGAACAATTTTGTTACCTGATATAATGAAACAATATCAAACTTTCATTTCTCAAAACTATAAAAATAATTTGTATGACAATAGTAACAGTGAGAATATATATTCAATAGATGACTACTTTAATCTCTCTAAGAAAAATATAGTTATACAATATATGGCGCCTTTCTATTTGTATGATGTAATATTGAAGTATACAAATTGTCCTATTGTACAATGTTTGAAACAGCCCAATCAGAATAAAGACGTATGGGAGACCCATACCATAAGATCAAGTTTATTACAATATTTGGAAGGACATTGTTGGGTTGTTTCTTATCTTTTGCAAAGAATATATAATGAAAATCCAACTATTTCAGAAAACATTTGTGATAATCTAAAACGTACTGCTTGTCTCGAAAATCTCTTAAGTTCGTCATGGGTTACTGAAATAAAATCATTGTTTGAAAATAATCAAACTCTTGCAGCTATACTTGAAATGATACCAATCCAAAAAATGTGGTTTCATTTTGAAATTGCATTAGAAAAAAATGAATGGTATACTTGCTTGAAGCTTATAAATGCTCTGCCAGATGATTTGATTAAAAGTACAGAATTGCAATGTTTTAACGATAAAGTTCTTAGTTACATGGTTTCAAAAAAAGATACTACATCAAATGCAGAAGTATTGCAATATGTTTATCAAATTAAAGATGTGTATGTACTCTGCCAGACAATATTATGTAATATTAATAAATGGCAGATAAATGTTTGTGAAAATGCTTTACTTCATGCAGTACATCATGCAGATAGTTATAAATTACCTAACCATTGTAAATTACAATTAAATGAAATTTTGCACAGAGTACTCATTTTTCATAAAATGCTTCCATATTGTGTAATGAAATCCAATGGAAATTGGTATGACATTGCTTACTGCACAGAAAAAATTGATCCATTTGAAATTATCAAGACATTAATAAATGCAGATAAATTTGAATTGTGTTTGGAGTGGCTGGAAAGTCAAGCATTCTCTTTAGAAATGCAACCTTCTCTGATGCAAGATTTCTTACTAGGTCTTTTGAAAAACGAATCACAAAACTTCAAGCAGACATTAAAGGTACTTCAAAGAACATTTAAGATACGAATATATTGCAAGTTACTCAATTACTTAAGTTTTTTTTTTTTTTTTTTAGTTTCTTCAAGCATTACCTTTGAGTCAATCGGTCAAATTGTGTAAGACTGCGTTAAAAGAATTAAAGTCTATTGACTCACTTCAATTTATTACTAATTATTTATTAGAACATTGTAAAGCAACAGAGACTATAAAATATAGGAGAACCCTAATAGGAATTGATATCTTACACA
Organism: Ptiloglossa arizonensis; assembly: GCF_051014685.1. Lineage (NCBI taxonomy): Eukaryota > Metazoa > Arthropoda > Insecta > Hymenoptera > Colletidae > Ptiloglossa > Ptiloglossa arizonensis. Next base: position 28,022,795 of record NC_135051.1, read on the forward strand.
TGTTAAAGGTTCAAGAAAGACCATTATATATTCATCTCATAAAAGAACCATTATTAATGTTAGAACAGTTGTTAATGAACTGTAAGATTGAAAGTATTCAAAACATATTAAGTAGAATTGAAGACAAATTACAACAGGTGAATATTTCAAGAAGTAGTTTTGACGAAATTATAAAATTCTATGCTCAAAAATCATTAGATTGTCCAGTATCTTTACAATGTGATAATATTGAAAATAAATCAAGAAATGTACAACATTGTGTTTCGGAAACAGAAGATACTGAATTTGTTATGCCTATTCTAATTCCTACTAAAGAAGAATGGGTACCTAATGATAAGGTATATGAAGATGATGTGCAATTCTTTGGTGGTGTGTGGTATTTAATTCCTTTTACTTTTTATTGTTTAACAGGCTACAGAATGCAGTTGTTGCAAAATTGTTATATTTTCAATGTTTAACAGACGACATCATTGTCGTAGATGTGGTCGTGTTATCTGTGCTCAATGTTCTCAACATCGTATGCATGTGTCTGGGTATCCACCCTCTGTACTTGTACGTGTGTGTAACAATTGCAAACAACAAACAATGTTACAAATGCAAGTCCATCAAGGTACCTCATCTATTTCAAATAGTGAAATGTTTGATTATTGGCAATTAACAAAAGACCAAAAACATAATCAAACCATTAGAGAAGAATTTTCGTTCGAGTATGCACCAAACATTTCTTTGTGTTTGTCTATTCTTAACTTATATTCCGATCACAAAACCTACACCAGGTAATAGCTATTTCTATATATTTACATATTTTTTGTGTTTTTTTTAAAGAGATACTAATACAGAATTTATTGTTTCAGCTTTTTACTAGATCGTTGCGATGAAATAAAGCATTTCTTACAACCTGTCAAAGAGGGAAAAGTAAATCCAGAAGTAGATCATACTGTTATAATTAAAATGATACGTTCTCTATTAGTTGCTGTAAAAGTGAAATGTGCTAAACTTGGTCTCAATACTGGATTAGCCCATTGTGATCGTTTTTTATCACAAGTAGATCTTATTGCCAGTTTTGTCCAATCTGATTGTTTACATCTCATACCTTCTAACGATTTGAACGAACGTACCTTAAGAAAATTTAGGGATCTTCTAATTGAAAGAGAACAATGGATTCTTGCTCTAGATATAAGTACTAAGGCAGGATTGGATACACAAGGTATTTGGGCAACTTGGGGTAAAGCATGTTTGAAGATGGGATACTTTGATCAAGCACGAGATAAATTTTTTCATTGTCTTGACAAAATTCAACATGAAGATATTATTCATGATTTGGTAATTTTATCATATCCAAAAGACTCTGCAGTGCAGAGTAAAAGAGAAATTCGAAAATCAATAGCTGAAAATAAAATTGATGAAGATAAAGAACTTACAAAGGATGAACTATGTATAAGAAAAACAGACTTTTTAAAAAATCGTCCACTAAAAGATCCACCATTACTTTCAGAAATTCTACAAATGTTGAATAACTTAAATACATACAAACAGCATGTACAGTATTCTCTCGATAAATCTACTGCCTTACAAGAAATATTAAATAATTTTGAAAAACTGAAAATGACAAATCAAGGGCAATTCATTGTTAAAAATGTGTCCTCAATCACGCAAAACATTTATTACTATGAAAGTCTTTATTATTTACTTACTTATGGAAGCTATAATTCAATTTTAGAATTTTTTTTGAAACATGAGAAATTTAATAAATGCCTTACTTTTACTTTAGAAAATGATTTAGAACCCGATTTATTTTTCAATGCAATTTATTTATTTTGTTTAAAGAATGGAAGCACTGAAAAACTTCATGAAGCTATGAAAAACAGGGATTCAAATTTATTAATTTGGAAAAAGTATTTGATATATGTGTGTCACAGTCTAGAAAGGAGACAATACTTAAATATTTTGTATCAATTACAACTATTTATGAAAGATTTTGTACGAGCTGCAATGACATGTATTCGTTTTTATTGTAATGAAGTAAGTAATTATACAGATTTCTGTACTAGAGAAAATTTCTTACTTTCTGCCCAAAAGCACTTGGAATCTGAATTGCAAATTGAAACATTAAATCGAAAAAGAAAAAAGAGTATAGGTTCCATGCACAGCAATCAAGGAATTTTAACAATGGAAATGGAACCTTCAGAAATAGATAAACATATAAATACAATCTGTAGGCAAATAGAACTTGCAAAGTTTTTAGCAACTTGTGAAAAAGAAGGAAGGGCTCCAATTCAATTTTTAAATTTGTTTCCGGGCAAGGATTATGATACTGCTCACACTTTAGAATTACCAACTTTATTTGGCAATCAGCAGCAGAAAATAGATTTAGCTGTTCTAGCTATGCTCTGTGGACGCAATATTAAAGAAGGATTTGATGTAACGTTTAGAATAATGCAAGGTCCTTCAACAATTTAAGCTATAACTTGTAAAAGAGTATTATCTGTTCTTTTATATAAAAGATACATATTATTTCAGATTATAATCTACCACAGCAAAAAGTATATTCTTTAACTGGTCATATCTTGATACTGAGAAATAATATTCCTGCAATAGAAAATTTAATTAAATGTTGTCACACTTCTGGGACATCAAATTCGTATATTATATCAGATTATGTTTTAACACATTGTGTGAAATTGTTATTAAATCGTATACATGGTGAACCAGAATCAATTTTAAAAAATGATATTTGTAATCTTGTCAGATTAATAACTGACATAGAGCTCAAAGTAAGTTTGTTATAGATATTAATTTGTTAATCTTTTCCATATATTTTCTTAATGTTTCTTTGTTTAGATAAATGCATATATTGAATGCAAGCTATTGAAAGCCGCATACCTGTTAGCTGTTAAACATTCACGAGCACAAGATATTAGAAAAATTTTAAAAGAATCTGATAGACTTGGTCAAAATGTTATCAAAACAATGTGTATAAAGTGGCTTCAACAAGAACCAAAGTCATAATTTTAGGATGTATTATAGAAGTATGTAAAATATCTTGTTGTTCCTCCACATATATTTGTTACTATCACAAAATATTTATCTATCAAGTTATAGTTAAAAATGTAGCTGATAGGATTGTAATCTTGAGAATTTTATACAGAAGTAATGCAGAATTTGTGTAATAAAATATAAAAAATATTTATATTTTTCACGTTTATTTGCTATTATATTACAAAATTTAATTAAGTATGTATAATGTAGTTGTAGGGTAAAAAATGCAATAATTTCAATGTTTAAAAAAGTTTATTTCAATCGATTATACGTATGGTAATAAATAACATTTAAACACTTAATAAAATATATCTAGTTCCAAAAGTAAAATAATAGATCTTTTTTAATGATTTAGAATTAATGTGTTTAAATCCAAAGATGATACAAAAAATCTCTTCTTTTTTTTATACATATGTAAGAAAGAAATGACTATAAAAAATGGATATTGTCAAATAATATTGGAATGCATGTATACATGTTACATATTCTATGTTATTAGAATTATTACAAAATGTTTAAATAATTTTAATTATTTTTTACATTGAATTACTCTAAAATCCAATAGTTTTAATTATATAAATAAAAATGACAAAACTTATTATACTTTGATTGTATGCCTTCTCATTTAAAATGTAATTTTTTCTTTATTTGTAACTAAATAAAAGTTCATATTTTTCACAACACTGTAGAATATTTGAAAGTATTTCAAATTATTCAAGTTATTCTTCTATGCTTATTTATGATTTCTTTTCTTCACTCACTAAAGTTGACAGTTTCTCTTCATATTTTTCTGCAAATGCAGGATCAGTATTTTTAATCGACAAAAGCAAAGAATCTTTTTCCTGCTGAGACCAATTATGGCTCCATTCTCGAAAGAGTTTTACTCGACATTGAAATAAACTTGGAGGTCTGTTAGATCCTTCTGAGTATCCCAAATTTTCCATTCTGGAGACCAATCCATTAACAAGACCCAAGGGTCCACATTGTTCCAGAAGCACACTCAAAAAGTCACTCCTTTGCATTTCTGACCATTCTTGAAACCATTCTACTATATAACGCAGTTGGGCTTCGTTTGATAGCATAGTAGACATGTTTTATCTTTGAAAAAAAAAAAAATGGTAATTCTAATTAATTATCACCCTTGAAATTAAAATAAAATTATACAAATTATATAACAGAAACATAACAGTTAGAAGTTATTTTACATCACAACCTGTAATTTATCCTAAAGAAAAAAAGGGCAAGGAATAGAAAAATGCAATGATAAGATAATTAATAAACAGTAAAATATTGTTAAAAATTTATCGATATATGATACTGTATCAATAATTAATAAATAATTCGACATAATATATTCATCTACACAGTACAAAAAAGTTCTAGCTTTGTGATTATTGTGGTACGATTTTATGTAAGAAAAGAAATTCATATTTACATGTTATGTTTTCTCTTATCGGTGATGTAACTTTCGTTCACTTATTTTCGATTTATTACTTTCAATCATTACAAAATATTCTGAACAACAGTACTCATCAGCTGAGATGAAATGACAAATATATCACATCATATAATAACAATATATGTAAATGTTTTATTTTAAAACACCATGCAAATGTTCTATAATGACAAATAAAATAAATAATTACATTACACAATTAATCGATCAATTTGCATTTCTTAGGGTTAACTTCGATCTCCCTTTCAAAATCCGAATCGCTCTCCGACGTTAGCCGATCTAAAATTGATAAAAATTTATTAATTCTTACGAATTTTCGATGAAATCATTTGCGCGCGTTTATCTTTTAGCATTTTGCATTTTCTTTTATTTACTTTCAACATAAATAGAACCATCTTGTTTTTTCACGAGAATAGTTATAAAATCGTTAATTTTGATTTGCATGTCTTTCAAACAAGAAATCACACCGGTCAAAGTATTCGTACTCAACTCTACACTGTTATTTTCATAAACACACTCGTTACTTTCACAGATTTTTACGTGCACGCTTGTGCTATTCATCGTGATTTTGTATTATTTTCAATAATTTTCTATTCACGCGGCGAAATATTTTCTTTCACACATAAGTTTTCTATCGGTCAATATCCATAAAAGTTTGTACTATTTGCAAAGCGCGCTGGTGTGTTCATGTTATTTTCCAATGCAATCTTCTTTACATCATACTGTTTTCTAAATAATACATTTTGTATTATAAATAATTTATTTTATAATAAATGTCATTCAAACTCCTTTCCGCGTTACCGATAAAAATATAGAATATAGTACAGTAAAGAGTTTCAATGAAATTTCATAATTTTCAGCATAGAGAATGCATGAAGTCGTCGTTAATGTGTAGACTCGCCATAACATTGAGTGCGTGATCATCACGCTTGACATTTGTTGGAACTAAATATTTGAAGATAACTATACTGTTATGTTGAACACATTGTATGACTGTATAAATGTGCTTTCTAACCTGTAACGTAACAAACTTTACTTGACAGACTGTAAAGGCATATGTTGGAATTAGCAAAATGGTTCTACTGGAAAACGATGTGGTAATTTTTGTAATCCAAAGAGCTATTATTTTAAGAGTTTTATATTAATTTCAATTTTAGTTTCTAGTGGAGCTGACACGACTTTTTGATAAATCACGTATTTCTGGTTCTGTAGTGCTCACTATCAAAAGATGTACGTACTCGCATTGGTATTTTATAAAGAGCATTAAAATTAAATATTTTATCTAAATATTGTAATTGCCTTTTTAGTTAATGGACATAATAAACCAGTACCTAGAGAAGGTAGGCCTCCCTTGCCAACACCGATTGAATTTCTCTGTTTAGTAAGAGCTACTTTAAGATCCAAAAAAATTTCTACTATTGTATGTATTATTCTCTGAAGTTACACTTTATTCTTTACATGATCAAAGAAAAAAAAAGCATGAATGAAATATTTTATATTTTAGATTCATTCCAAGGATGTAAATAAATTTCAACAAGCATATTGGAATCTATTAAAATCAAACATCAATGGTCTTAAAAAATTAAAGAAAGTTAAATCTGCAAAGCCTAAAGTCCATTGATATCATAATATAAACTGTTCAACAGTTTCTTTGTAATATGTTATTATTAAAACTTTTTACATGAAATATGTTTCTCTTAATGTATAATGTGATGCTGTCTAAGAAATAAATTACGATTTATGTAAATAATACCAATACAAGTAACTCCTTGAATGTTGCTATCTGTTGGACAAAATATCATTAATATCCATTCATGATAGTCTTTCATTGTAAGGGTGTCTCAAGAAAAGAGAGTTCGAGAATTACTTCTTCTCGAATTGGTCCACATATACTGTAACACCCTGTAGAAAATCAGATGCGTGAATTCACCAATCACCGAGTGACAACAATAATATGGCATCTATAAATGATGTGTGATGATCGATTTAAAAAAATCATAACAAACTAATCAACTACTCATTTAATTTAAATTTTATTCAACCAATATTCAGTTTAAATATGATCTTCACGTAAGTAATTTCAGCAAAAACGTTTTCTCAACAGTTACATATTATTAAATATTATTAAGGTAATGAAATTACATTTTTTGTTTATTAATTAAAATAATGATAAAAGTTTGTTTAAAATATAAAGAAATGATGTTTATACATAAGAGTGTTCTTAAATTAAATTTACGTCTATCTACGGAAAACGCGTTGTTAAGTAAAAATATGGAAGGCGTGCCCCTTGACGTAGGCCATTTTATTGTGCGTTCAGTCTTACAGGGATTATCCCTCCAGGGGCCGATAGAAATGACTGAAAGAAACTTGGAATCGTAGTGTAACAGTGTCACAGGATTACCGAAAACTTCGACTTTATTCCTGTACTTTTTTAAAATAATAATTTTTTTTGAACTGTAATTATCGAGTTACAGATACAAACGTTATTAGGATATTGTAATTTATGTGCACGTATCTTAGTCGCGAACTGCGACTGCACGAGTGTATATAATTTTCAGAAAATCCCAAGCAATCTTTCATTAATTTCAATTATAAGAAGTAAAATTGATGGAGGAAATAATGGGTATTCATATTTCTTTTTCATTAAAAACATTGTACTTTCTATACCATTTGTTATGAAGCATACGAGGTATATCATTTTTGTTATAGAAATTGTGAAAGTGGAGGATACAGTGTTAATGACAAGTACAACTTTGGAAAATTTATTTGGTAATTTTCATATATAGTATCATCTGATATACACACATCTATAATAATATCTTTAACATTGTTACTTGGTTATTGTAGACCCACTTAATACCCAAGATACTATCATAATGTCCACCGAACCAGAATCTAATGACATGAAAGGTAGGAGTGATGGACATAGCCTTTTGTTTACAATATATAAAGAAAAATAATTTTACTATAATAGTTTCAGTATTTTATATTATCCTCTTTTTTCTTTCTATTTATTAATTATGGTGCTTTCTATTATGTTTTTACAGTTATTGCTCAAGGTGGTCAAATTATACAAATTGTAACAGATTATGAGTGTGTAACATGCCATCGTGTCTTTCAATCTCAGGATGTAAGGATTTGAATAGTTTATTTTATACATTGGTTTAAGAATAACACTATTTTAAAATTCAAAGCAAATAGATGTATTTTATGATACAGTTTTGATGAAACTATTGATCAATTTAATAGATGCTAAAGGAGCATTTAGATATGTGCAGAGAAGAAGATGACTCCATGAGTATTTTACAACTTAGTAATCTAGAGAATTATGACTCAGAAGAGGATGACAAAGATGACAATTCAGATTGTGCTGTTGATTCAAACATTCAAGGTATATATTAAAATCAATATATAATTTTTGTAAAGAATAAATATAACACTAATATACATTCTAAACACGGAGAATAATAATCGTAGATCCTAGTTCCAATGGTCAAAAAAATAATAATCGTAAACCAGTAATTATGCCTGTACCTGATACCCAATGCCATTGTTGTGCTGAAGACTTAAGTACTGCGCACAGTGGTGGTGAATATAAGTGTTCAAACTGTGAGCTTTCGTTCAAAAAAAAGTCATCTTTAGAAAGACACATTGTAGTAATTCACTGGCAATGTGATTCTTGTTCTTGTAAGGAATGTGGAGAAACATTTAGTGATAAAAAGTCATTAAATAAACATCGTTATACCACTCATGCTGATCGAAAAATTTACAAGTAAGCACATATTTACATATATTACAAAAGTACCAACTCATTTATACTGCCTAATATATATTGCTCAAAAATATTGCAAAAGAACAATCAACAATACAGTATAATTTAATAATTTTAGATGTGAACCTTGTGATACTTATTTTTCTCGAAGTTATCATTTAAATCGTCATATAATGCAATCTGGTTGTCATGGCAACATTCTTAATACATTTAATTGTCAAGTGAGTATTTCTACTTAATATTTAAATAAATTTTCTGTATAGTATGTAATATAGTAAATCATATTTGAACTGATTAACCACATATCTTGATAGGTTTGTAAAAAAGTTTTTACACGTAAGGATAATTTACGTGAACATTTACGTACGCATAATGGAACTGTTCAAAGGCAAAAAAAGCCTTGTAAATATTGTCCTAAAGAATTTTTTACTAGCCAACAATTGTTAATTCATGAACGTGTACACACAGGAGAACGGCCAGTTCAATGTGATTTATGTACAAAGACATTTTTATCATCTCTTGCATTAAAAAAGCATAGACGCGTACATACAGGAGAAAAACCATTTGAATGCAAATATGTAAGTATTGAATTTAATCATGGATTGACTTTCTTAGTAAGTACTTAATTTTTTTAATCAGAAATATAAGTTTAGTTTTTAAAACAGTATTTTATAATAATAATTTTCTTACATAATTTGATTCCAAGCAAGCATTATGGACAGGGAAAGTGGTGTAAGTTTTTGCTGTCATAAATAAAATGTCTGATTTTATAGTTATTACAACAAAAGTTTAGCTTATATTATACCATATGAATTCAATTTAATGCGTTATAAAACGATGTTTATCAACATATAAAATACTTCTTAATTATTTTAGTGTCAAAAAAAGTTTGCTGCCAGAGAAACTTTAAATCGACATCAAAGAACTCATACTGGTGAAAAGCCACATGTTTGTCAGTATTGTGGCAAGTCATTCATTCAGGCAGCTCAATTAAGAGCACACATATTTCATCACACTGGTGAAAATGGCTTTTATTGCGATGTGTGTGGTAAAGCATTTAATCGGAAAGCTCGTTTAAATGTTCATAAAAAATTTGTCCATGAAGGAGCAACTCCATTTACGTGTGAAGTTTGCGAAAAAAGATTTATAAGAAGAGAAGATCTTGTCAAACATTCGTTACTCCATACAGGAATTAAACGTACAATAAAATCATTTTAATTTTTATATTATGATTTTAGTAAACTGCTATATAAGTTAAAAAATTGAGAATGTCTATGTTGATCAAAAATGTTTTCTTTATTCTAGCATTTAAGTGCGATAAATGTGAGAAAGCTTTTTCTACAAAGTCTTCTTTACAAGCTCATTTAAATACTCATAGACGTGAACCACCACAATCATGCGTTGAATGCAATAGAGTGTTTATTCGACAAGATTGTTTAATGAGGCACATCAAAGCAAAACACCGTGAACTATTGGAAGATGTCATGAATGAAGTAGAAAAAAAGCATTTGCAAACACAAATGTATAATATTGCAACAATTGCTGCTGAGAAAACAAAAAATGGAGAGTCCAGAAGACTTTCCACTGATGAATTACTAAAAGCTATTTCAGATCTTTTAAAAATATTAATCGATGATGAAACTCTTCAGGTATTGACAACTATGCCCGACTACTATACTATAGACTATGGTATAGAATACTATACTATAATTTGTAATAATTTCTTATAATTGCAATAATTATCTAACATCAAATAGTATTTAACTTATCTTATATTTTATAGTTGTTTGGTTGGCCTGATGCTCCTATTCAAGATATCTTAGAAGCCGTAATTAGAAGATGCGGTCATCCACCATTAACGTCAGAAAGCGATTTACTTTTTACTGAACGATTAAGGGAAAATGTTAAACTTTTGTTTACCGTTGTTATAGAAGATGATACAGTAAAATCTCTCTTAACAACGAAGACAGTAGATGATGTCATTCTACATGTTTTAGAACTTTCAAAAGAATATACATCAAGCTCGTAGTTGTACGAGGAAAAACAAAAGTCATTAATTTTCTATTCACGCATAGTGTTCATTTTTCTCTTTTTTCATTGATATTAAAAACTTCAGTTGAAATTATTTCAAAAACAGAATGTTTTGACAAGTGCGGAATGATGGTACCAATAGAACTTGAAAATACATAGTATAATTTACTTCATATTGCTGTTATAGTGTACTATTACAATTATTAAAAAGTTGCATATAAATTTAGAATATTGTCTGATATATTTTTTTATTTGTTTACTGTTTTGCTTATACTCAGAATTATAAAATAGTCACATCTTTTTAATTATTATCATCAAACATAAATACACAGTTAAATTTGCTGAGACATTTTATATCAGAATAGTATATTTTTTATACAATACACATTATTTGCAAACTGCACTTATGTATTATTTTATACACCCTACACATATATTTTTCACGATATGTAAATGGTGTATTAATTTCTGGCTACAAAGAAATAAACAATTCGAGATGAATATTCATTAAAAAAACAGATATTCACTGACCATTCTAAATCTTTCATGTTTTGTCATTAAATATGTTTTAAGATATTTTAAAAAGAGGTTCATTATTAAATATCTTTATATTATTATATTTTATTGTAATACATGTTTTATTCCATACAAAAGTGGTTAATTATTTTCAAGAACTCTAACTTTATTTCACATAATATATAAATCGTTTATGGTTTGTTCAACCTTTATAATTATTAAAGAGGAGTTTACATTATATACACGATTTCACTCTATTTTGCATAAGAAATTATCGTATAAATAAATTATAATGTTTATCGTTGTTTTCTTAACTTTTTTTATCTGACCAAGTATCTTTTGTCAATATTTTATTACAATTACGATATGTGGTATATTTCAGTTCTTGTTCCAATCAAAATAGATAACACGTGAAAGCAGAAGACGGTGTGTGCATTTTGACAGAGTTTGTAGATATTTATTTATATTTTTCATATTTTAGTTAACGATGATTGCATTAGACACTACGGCAAAGATTGGAAAATCGCCGAAAAAACCCCAAGGTTAGAATTAAATTTTATTTTTGTATTAAAAATTTTTATGTAAGAGAAGTTTACTTTCTATACTTAACCTTTCTAAAATGATGATCTCTGGAAAGTTGGTACTAATAGAAATTCTATAAAGGAGAAATTTTATTTTATTTGGTATACATATTACGATTTTGATAATAAAATATATTATTGCAGTAGAAATAAAGGAAGATAGTGATGATAGTGATGATAGTGAACAAGATAGTGTTGAAGAAACCATGGAATCCGAAGCACAGGAATTGGAAAGTGCAGATAGAGGGTTTAGAGAAATAGAATCTGAAGAGAATGACTCTAGTACTCAAAAAATTAAAGGAAATCCAAGCTGGGCAGATGCTATGCAAAAAATATTAAGGACAAAAAAACCTAAGCGTAAAAAGACAATAGTTTTATCGAAAGCAAAAAAGTTGTGCGATGTAGTAAAGAAAGAAAAAAGCAAAAATGTATCGTTTGAAATTGAAAAGGTACAAGAGGAAATTAAAATAGAGGAGCCGAAAACAACTGAAAATAAAGTACAGAAGCCACTTGTACAGTTAAAGGAAAGGAGAAAGAACAATTTGGGTATTAGAATAAAACCAAATATAATGGATGGAGAGCGTGAAAGAATATTACAAAAAATTGCTACAAAGTAAATATACTATTGTAAAAGTATTGGAATTACTTTACTTATTTGTTTCAAATTATTAAAAATGCTTTAATTTTTTACAGAGGTGTAGTACAATTATTTAATGCAGTAAGACAACAACAAGGGGAAATTAATGAAAAATTATCAGAAGCTGGTCCACTAGAAAGAAAACGTGAACAAGTACTTAAAAATATTGATAAAAACTCATTTTTGGACATTCTTATGGGTGGAAGTAAAAGTGTCAGAGTAGATGATGATATTAAAAATGAATCGCAAGAGAATGAAAAAAATCAGAAGCAGGTAAATGTGTCTCATTTTAAGTAAATGCTATTTTACTTTGCAAAGGAACAGTAACAAAAATAAACAATTCTATTCAAAGGAAAAAGGAGTATGGAATGTACTGAGGGATGATTTTGTTATGGGAACAAAGCTAAAAGACTGGGATCGTAAAAGTGAGGATGAAGATTCTTCTGCAGCAGAAGATATGGATAGTGATAATTAAATTTGATAAAAATATAGAATGTTTGTGCATGTATCAAAGAATTATTTGTATAAAATTGATTTAAAGGTATGTGTGTCATTATTTCTAAACTCATAATAGTGAAAAATTATTATTACTGAATGTGTCAGTAAAATTGATTAATAAATTACATTTTTTACATATTTTATGTACTTTTGTCTGATAATCTAATTGTTACCTTCATATACAAATTTGTTGAACTCCCCCCCCCCCCCCCCCCACCTCCTTTTAAATATTTGCATGTTTTGCAATAGAAAAAAGGAACAAAATAGCTATCTTTTATTAAATATTTTATTTTATTAATAACTTATATTTGTTATTTCTTGAGCTACGCAACAACAGTAATAATAATGTGTACAATGTATAATTTATCATATGTTTATAATGTATATATGATTCTATCTACAGTTAATATTTAGTATTACTTTATTTATGCCACTTAAACATGGCTTAACATATTCACAGTCTGCGCTTATAAACGTGAATACCGTTTGAATATCGATTTTTATAGCAATAAATATTCTACCATATTTTCAGAAGGATATGCATTATTATCCCTATGATATACTTATATACGTTTTACATTTTTAGAAAAGCTTCATCGTCGAGTCAAAATTGCCCTGACATATGGTTAGATTAGCGGACTGTGAATGTGTTACAAATTGCGCCATAACATTTTGTTGTTAAACACTTCTTTGTTTATTTAATTCACAGTTGTTTTAGAGTAATGAGTTCAAATTTAATTCAGGGGCATGCTTGCATGTACATATTTGTAGGACTTAATATGTCCAACAGTTATTCTATACACAGCTTATTTATATATATTTTCTTTTTATCATTTTCTTAAAATGGCAATTATATTATTAATATGTTACATATTAATATGACATGTATAGATAAAAATTATAAGCATTTTGAACTAAGCTAGCATGTCAAATATTGAGCTTATTGCATTTTATAGTAAAATAATATAAAAAGCAAATATACAATAAATAGTTTCTAGCACAGATTACTAATAACATGTACAAAATATTCAACTTGATTTATGGTGATTATTTTCTTAATATTTACTGAATCTAGTGTGTAGATTAACCCCTGGACGGACTGAACTAACTTTACCTCACCATTTTCTCTCAATTATTGTGCCATAATTAAATTGATTGTACATTTGTCACATATAAAATTATCCTTAGAACTTCAATCATATAATATTTGATGATTCTGTCTGGTTATTTAAGATAACAGCTTCTAACTAGATTAGTTCAATCATTTGTACACATTGTGATAGGCTTTCTTAAATATTGTAGTTATTGTATGATATTCGTTTCTATTTTTGCATAGTGTAAAACAAACAAGTATTACCATTAATTTTCTAATTTTTCAATTTATTAAATTCAATTAAAATATTTGTTTTTCATTTTAATTTTTAAAGGAATTAGAGGCCTATTATAGGTTTGAAAAAAGTAAACAGCTACTAAATTTAATTGCAAATGATACTATTGTACAATTAATATTTATAATTCAAAAACGAATCAAAATAAGTGAAACTAAGAGTTGTACAGAGACAATATATGCTATTATCTTAATTATATATTTTTTCATGGGACACAATTATCAACATACGCATTATTAAAGAATTTATCATACTGATCATTGCTCGTCGCACATTTTTAAAGAATATTTCAAAATTAGATGTACTTCACAGATCCCTAGACTTCTCGTTATACACGACTTTCACGGATATCCGCAAGAGCTCCAAAATTCCTGGTCTCTTCGTCAGAATAATTAGACTCAGTTTCTAATCTCTGTGATCTACTAATTGGATCATCAGTGTTCCTATTCCTGAGATAATATACCGCTGGATTAGATCCGTTGTTGTGATTGGTTTCATCCATTGTCCGAGTATTCTCAAAATGTATATTTCTGAGGCTAGATTGATCCTCTTGCGTTCTCGATCTGTCAAGCTCATTCGCGATGGTACATCTGTTTTGCATAGATTGATCATTGCTACGGTCCTCAGACCGAGATAATCGAACATAAATAGCTTCATTCTCATGATTATCTCTCTGCGAATTCTCTACGTTGTTTCTACTTTCTTGACTGATCCTCGACATGCTACGAACAAGATTTCTAGTGTTCATTAACTCGTTTCCTGTGACTACGTTTCTAGGTACCTCCTCGGTACCGTTTAGAGGTATTCTTTCGTTGTTTCGAACAGTATTATCGGATGTACAATAATTTCCATTGTCAGACAATGATTCACTCTGTTGTTGGATCTCATTTTCATTCGCTATATGAAACGAAGTTTCATCGTGGTAAGTTCTAAGAGCTTCGAAATTTGCGTTACTGAACACTCGCGGTACCATCTCGTGATTCATTCGATACAATTCTAGTTCGTTGTCTACGTAGTAACTGTCGAGTGGATTGCTGATTATCGACGGATTCCTCGAAACGTTCCTTCGTGGAAAACTTTGGCTCGAAAAGTTCGCCACTGTCGCGTAAGGAAACGGTAATGTATTCATCGGATTGCCTAATATGTGAGGACAACCATCCAGGCTCTGCATTTCAATTTCCTCTTTACCGTCGTGACAATAACCGTGCATGTCTATTTCGTGGGGAAGATTAGCGAACCTGTTAAAAAAGATAGAATCGCTTCGTAGATACGCCTTTTTACAAATGAATATGAAAGATAAATAATTGAAACGGAAAATATAATGAAATTCACCTGTGTAACAAAATGTCGGAATACGATGGCGGCATATCCGATTCCTCCTTCCCGTAAATACTTTCATATGTTGGAGGTGGAAAACACCCTACAGATCCTAAACTATCTTTGCTAGGCGTTTCCGCATCCATCTCGAGTATGCTACCCTGACTGTTCTGAAGCTGATGCCGATTTATACTACGCGGATTCCTTTGCGCGCGTAGTACGCTATCACCGAGTTCCACCAGATCCAAACCTGTCCAAAAGGTACGACACAGACTGGTGAAATTGCTTAAACTTTAAAGTTATTTTCATATTAATGCTCAGTGTCAATGTTACTTTTGAATGTTATTGTACTTCCCTAAAGGGATACAGAAATAATGCAACGGCGTACAAATCAACACGTCAGTACGTAATTATGTAAAATAAAGAAATTTTGACTACTTGACATCGCAATATTCTGCACTACAATCGGATGAAAATCAATCAACCACTTAAGGCCACTTTCTCTATTGTGAATCAAGTCACAGTTCCCATTTTTATACTATGCCATTTCTCCTCTTTGTTTGCGAGCAAAGATCGTACGTTTGCGCGAAGAGATGAAAGGCAGAGTGACTAAATAGCCAAACAGTACGGAGGGGATCGCTTCTCGATGATCTTGAGCAGCCAACTCAATTCAAGCTGACTCAAATTATTCACGTGTTCTCCATCGCCGTGTAACACGTGAAAGTAAAGCGTATTGTGGAAATGACTTTCAATGAAAAGCCAATTTTTTTATATAAAACGCAAACCTATCAAAAGCCTCGAACAGTGTACGCTACAAGAACCTGAACCCGAAGGAGCCTCTATAATCTCGAATTCTGTCTTTCGTATCGATTGTATTGCAGCTAATAAAAGTACGCAAAAGTTGATACCCAGTTGCAATCTCACCAGTCGGATCAGTTTGGAACTGCGTGAAGATTGTACCGTCCACAACGAGCATCCTACCGTGTGGCAAGAGGATAATCGTCGGTGTTGCTACCATCGCCTGATCACTATTGCCAAATCGCGAGTCTGGTTCAGGATCTTCTAGTCGACAACAGCAGTGCCGTCTACACAGGGATCTGCAGAATGGCGCACCCCAGCAACAATACGCAAAGATAAAGCAAAGCACGGCGAGCATCAACAGCAGAGCAGCTACCCCTTGGCCTTGTTGAGCGGCTGCGAGGGTTGGGCCACCGGCGACGCCAACACCAACGCCAACGCCGAATCCTAACTCTCCGCTGCCACTCATCTCGCCTGAAACGTTACATTCGGTCTATTTTTACGGCAGACAGGTTTTCAATATTAGGTATTGGGAAAGATTTTGTTAATTATTTGAACAGTTCAATTCACAGAGTAAATATTAAACGAATACCGAGATCCAATTCGGACTCGGTCGTTTGAATAATATTTTTCTCTCTATAAACAATTTCTACTTTTTTCTTTCTTCTTTATTTCTATCTTTGGAAGACGCGATCGACTCTGTTATTGCACGTAAACGTCCACTTTTTTACGCAATAAATGTATTCTAATCCGCAATGCAGAGCTAACAGCGATACTAATGTTCGCGTTGCTGGCAATAGTCCAGTCTTATGCGATGAATTTTGATAAGTTTGATCTTAACGTTATTTACCAATATTTTTAACCACATTCTTTACAATTTCTGAACCACTTTGTTCTCTTCACGCTGCAATACTTC
Organism: Ptiloglossa arizonensis; assembly: GCF_051014685.1. Lineage (NCBI taxonomy): Eukaryota > Metazoa > Arthropoda > Insecta > Hymenoptera > Colletidae > Ptiloglossa > Ptiloglossa arizonensis. The sequence goes on from NC_135051.1 coordinate 28,039,744, forward strand.
TATCGTAAATTAGCGTGAATTTTATTTTGCTCTTCGAATAAAAATATGTAAAAGTTACAGTTACAACAAAATCTACTAAACAAAAGTTTCGCTTCTTAAAAGTCGTTAAACGTTGTATATACACATTTTGTCAAAGATTAATTGTTTTGTGTAGCAAAGTTTCTATGTTCATTGTTGCACAAAAATGAATGTAATTTTGGGCATTGGAACACTCTCTCTTATGCTAATACTACATAATAGAATATACGTCGTTCTCAGTCCGGAAGAAAGGTAAGGTGAAAGTGAGAAAAGTGCGGTAATCTCGTCACGTTATAACAGGCTCCAGTAGGTCAGTCGTTTTAATATTTCACGAAAGTTAATATATTCATAGCTGCGGATGAATTACAGGGATCTCGAAAATAAACGTAGTAAACTGATTAAATATTACGCTAATATCAGATTAAATTTAATCTTTACAAAAAAAGCTGCAAAATAATATCGCTTCCTATCAAAGTACCAAATATTTCTCAAGATTTTATGTAAATATTTTAATTTATTGAAAATATTCTTTAATTCGTTAAGAAAAATTATTTAGTAAAAATATTAAACAATTGGTAAAAAAGAAAAAAAAAAAATATGTTACATCACACACTCGACATATTTTTTTTCTTTAAATTATACCTTATATTTTAGAACGTACGGTAAATGTTTAATTTACCTTGGGTGGTGATGTTGTAGAGCCAAGTGGTCCCCGTTGTGGTTGCTGCTTCCGTTATCTTACGCGATCCGTAAACCATGAAAACAAATCTTTTTGTACCTCTCAAATGGATACTCTTTTTTTCTTCAACAATCATCAAATGTAATGTAATCACATTGCTAATTGTTGCATGTAACGCGTCTCATCGTGCAATTCCATCCAAGTTTATACTCGAGCTAATGATGAGGAAGCGTAATAGAATTGAATATGGCGCGCCCGTCAATCATCATTGATGCGATAGCACGGCCATTCGTTCCGTTCCAGTGGCGGTCTCATTTCACTTTCCTCAAAAAACTATATTTTGGAAATTCCGTTCTTTTTTTGTATGACGTTACTTTTAAGCGACTAATTATTGAAACTCGTTAAGTTTCGTGACTGTCGTATGAATAAATGACATTGCAAAGAAACAATGGTGTATATTACGATTTTAATGATCCTCGCGATGAATTCGCAGGAGGATCTCTTCACGAAGGTATCGAGCGTAAAGTCGAACAACGGACACTGTCATCGTGGAGATACTCTTGACCCATTTCGATATCTCCCCACTTTACATTAACCTGCTGCTTTTCGCTTCCGATGCTTCTATTTTGCAATCGACAAATCTCCTCATTCGTTAGTTCAATATATTTCTTTTTTTATCCCTTCAGTGAGCCTTCTTTTCATGACAAGGATAGGCTGGCTCTTGGCTTGCCTTCAAATTCTACCGTTACGTTGATTATTTCGTATCGACGGGATATTAATTTTATTACATTTTCTTCTTCTACGTTTTTCATATCAGTCCTACCCCTCTTTGTTCAAGTTACATAAACTTTTAGTTACTTTATACTAATCAAAGGTTTTCGTTTCAAGCATAATAACAAAATTGAATTTTACAAGAGAAAATTCGGTTATTACTACTGATCAATATCATTAGGCGTAACATGATGTTTAAGTCATCGCGGGGTTAATAGTGAAACCTTCGTCCTTTAATTATCAGAAGAGAATAACATTTACTTGTCGCGCGATAAACTTTCAGAAACATTCGATAACATCATAAATATTTCTTTTATATTCAACGTTTCAATTACTGTTAAATATATTTCCTTAAAGTAGTGTACAACCTTTTATGTTATAACAATAAATAACACAGGTTCATTCGTTGACTTTTTAATGGCAACTTTGTTCACGTTGCGTTACGGTTCTACACAACCTGTTCAGCTCTTAAATCGAATCACTGACATCCCCTTCGTTTTGTGACTCTGACGTCACTGACTGCAGATGAAGCCGCGCCATATTATTTACCATCGATACATTGTGCATTCACTCGATGCGTCTTCGAATTGTTTTTCTGTTCCACGATATTCAATTCCTGTACAATGTTTGCACATATTACTGTCATTTTATTGAACGAAAATTCATTTCACGTTAGTCAGCGTCGTAACAGTCGTCAAACACTCCTTCAAGATTAAAATTGATTAATCACAATATTGGAACAGTATCTCATTCGTAACGTAACGATATTCGACTACTATGTTACATATGATTATATATGTATTACCATCAGATACAGGAATAAAATAACATTAATACGTGTGACAGACAACGTAAATCCAGGCCAAGGAGTATGTTTCACATTCATCACGTTCAGTCTAAATTGTATCTCCGTACACTCACGATTTACAAATATTGATTTACAAGTAGTCCACTAATAACATTAACCTCGATTTTTTGTTCAAATTTTTTTTTTTTTGTTTTTTTTTTTTTTTTAAGAAATAACGATCACAAAAAATCTTATCGTTTCTTCGTTGTACGCTCGTTCGTATGTAGATTACAAGAGATATGTGAGGCCTATCTGTCGAATGTGCTACTACCCTCGAAATTCTCCACACCTTGTGGAACGCACCAACCTCTTCACGGCCTTTCGAGACACTGGGAAACGATTCGTCGGTGGTCTCCTTGGTGGCGCTTGTTTTATTTTCCCACCCCTGTGCACATCATGGAAATGATTGTCACTGTACTTCTTTTACCCCTTCTTTATCAGCCTTTGTTGCTCTAGTAGTTTCGATCTTTCTTTTTGTACAGATTCAAACAAAGTTCATTTAATGCAACTTATTCAAGACACAACATTTCGAAATTTTAATTACAAATATAATTATGCGAATTTTATATCATTTAGAAGGCAAGAAAATATTTTACTTACATTTTGAATTACAACTATAAAGTGCATTTTAATATAAATAATTTTCTATTTTTATTTATAAGATAATACGTAATAGCCACTGATATCTTGGTTGAATAAATATATTTAATAATAGGCAGAAGAAATTGAGCAAATAAAATGTATTTATTTAATTAAGAAATGTATAGTAATATTTCATATATAAATGTACAGTATTTAAATTTTTAAATTGAAAATGCATATTAAATTTTATGTTGCTTTTTACAAGATAAGATTAGTAAAAATTTATGACTCTGGTAAAATCTCTAACATCCATCTTTTAAAAACTTCTATTTCAGGTCTAGTTATTTCATGAAGCACATTATTTAATGGTATAAATTGACCATTCACTCCATATTCTTTTAGATCAGAATAGGTTTCTTGTCCCCATTTTAATGGAACTAAATTATCCATGGTACCATGAAATTGCAAAAGGGGTGGTTTTGTTCCTGAATTTACTTTTAACGACTGCAATAAGAACTACATTGTGATCAACAAGAAAAATTAAATATTGTATAAAATTTGTCTCATATGCACCTCATACACTGATGAATTTCTATTAAGAAAGCTAGACATAACAGAGCATCCAGCTAGAGATGAGTTGAATCTGTAAGCCAAATGTAAGGATAATGCACCTCCCATTGAAAAGCCACCAACAGCGATTCTATTGTATGCAATCCCATTAGAAACCTCTGTATCAATTAATTTTAATACATCGTAACACATTGAATTTATAGATTCAATATCTTCAGAAACACTAATGGCTATACTCTTGCGATTGAACCACACATTGCTAAGCTGAAATAAAAATTATTTTAGACAAGTTGTTATTGATCTTTATTTTGTAAATTATGTATCATATATCATATTGCAGCATTACCATTCCATAATTGGGTGTATAAGGTTGAGCAGGTGCTGTTGGATAAAGGATCTTTATATGTGGAAATGTTAGTTCTTCTCTGTTTAAAATATCAATCCAATATTTCACATCTTTCCCGGAAGATCCTAAAATTAAAACATACAGACTTATTTCTAACTTGTTTTTATCGTTCTATGTGAAAGGATGACCAATAAATTCAAAGTTATATTGTTAAAACACATGTAAACATGTAATAAAGATATATTACCTGAACCATGAAAAAAAAAGAGGGTGGCACTATGTGCCTTGGTAGCATTTACTATATTAATCTTCGGTATTTTAGCAATTCCTGACATAGAAATACAATTGCTTGTGGAACAGACAAATAAAAGAATAATATAAATAGTTAATACAAGTATAATATATTTGTTTAAAACTGCATAAACGCGTTGATCCAAATTTTTTTATATTTCTCGATACATAAATCTATAAACGAAAATACCATTGTAGTAAGTGACAAACAAACAAAAAAATGATAATATGATAGCTATGACAAAGATGAAGCTTCATTCTTAAGAACAAATTTTTTCTTTTCTACCATAAGTAGGGGTGGTACAAGTACAAGTGTACAATTTTTTATTAATGATAGGTAACATGAGTTAACATGAAGTACGTATAATGATAAAAAGAAAACTTGTGTATGGCATGCATATAATTGCAATAGATATAAAAGTAAAAATAAATATGTTTTAGACATTATAAATAACAAACTCAACATATTATATAACATGAAAAGGAAGAAAAAAGTATGGAAAAGTAAATATACAAAAACAATCATTTTTTCTTCGAAAATTGTAAAAATTGAATAAGCAAATAAAGAACTAATTGAATTAACAAACTGCGCACGTGGAAATAACACAGTGACCACGAAATTGTTAGGCAGATTATAAAGTATGACAAAAATACCTATAAGTCTCGGTGCAGATGAACGATTTTTCGCCTGATTCTTCAAAATAAAAACAACGAAGACAGACATATGATCATGTGATGAAAAATCGCTTATCTGCATTGAGTGTAATATGAAAGGTTTGTTTTTTGGTAAAGTAAAACTTTTTTATTACTCTCACAACTCTTTATCTGCTTTATAAAACAGTGTTAAAACTACATTACTGAGAATCACTACAAGTTAAGTGATGCTAATTAAATAATTATCACGTTGTTTATTAGCATGATTTTTGTTTAGATTCTCATGCAACATGGTATCCAACGTTTGCAACACGTAGTTCCTAACTGAATATATAGTTAAATATTCCTATTTCTTCAAGGCGGTTCTCACGTTTTAAACGGGCATTTCTGTCTTTCTTCAAATTAGAATTCTCAATTACTGGTATCCTTAAAAAACACATAATGTTCAAAGAACATTATTTTAAATTTGAAATTGACGAATAATAATGCAGATTGTAATACTAAAGTTTTGGAGACTATGTTAATGTTTGTTGTTAAATTTTCAATTCAACAATGCGGGAACTTTGTTAATTATAAAATATCAGTTGAATCTGTACAATTGCTATATTTAATGAATGAAAAGTTCGTTATGCATTCGATCATGAATTTGAACTATTTTGCGTAAATGCGGTCACCCTGATAGTCCGTTGTTCGTGGAAAGTTATTGCGCTGCGAAGCGTTGGTGAACGATTGTCATAACTGCATTTCTGCGCACGCATGCCTCGATTTCAATTCGAGTTTCTTCGAGATCGTTTGAAAACGTATGCTAGACAGACTGTCCAACTGAGTTAAGGTCGAGTGCATTGCACGGTTGTGTTGACAGACTACTGGTGTCGCGTCGATGGATACGTCGGTAGTTGTCCGCTAAAATTTATCTCACGTTCGACCAGCAGAGTTATGTTTAATGAGTCCTTGTAACGATTCACCAGAACGATGCAGAGAAGAGGTGAGTAATGGAAAGTTTAATTCAATATACGGAAAAAATGGAAATTCGATGGGTTGCGTGGACGACCATTTTGAGGGCGCCAAATTTTTGCGTCAATAACAGCGCCGTGACTGCCCGGTCAATACGGTAACCGACCTAACCTACCAACTATATTCCGTGAAACATTTTCAACTGCTTTAATTTAGCCACTTAAACCGTGTTACTGTTTTTTCTTCGATTTACGATGTATTTATACAGACTTAAAATTTAGATTCATTTAACTCCCATTATCCTGTGTTACATAATTTGAGAATCAATTTTTTGTCGATTTTTTAAACACACACACACACGCGCGCGCGCGCGCGTTGGGTGTGTGTTTATATAAAACCATTGGCAATATAATTTGATGAAAACAGTATATGAAATTCATGTTGTCAATTATCATAAGCATTTGACAAGAATATTATGTTACTGATTACTTTTTTATATATAATTGACGCTATCTCCATATGATTTGACGATAATAATTTTAATTTGTTGTTCACCAATATTAGGAAATTATATCTTTTTCTTTTCTTACGAAGATTGTAAATTTTCTGTGATTTTGCTTCTACATTCATCGTCTATTGCTACTGGTTTCATAGGGTTGTTGGTTCCTCCTATGTATCATTGTCAATTATTCAGCCGTAGACGAGTAATCTAAATAGCGTGGTGTAAATTGTTAGTTTAAGTTAAAAAAGCGTGAGATCAAGACAAACTATTTCTGAGAGATGATTTCTGTTGTCTTCCTATTTATTTCAGATATATCCTAACCTAACATAACTATTGGATGCGTATGTACAATGCGTGTAATAAAAATGATAAAGTGAAACAAAATTCGCTTTAAATTATTGAAATATCATTTAATACTTAGTTTCATGATCAAGTAGTGGTTCTGGTATTAACCAAAATTATTAAGTTATAATAATTTCAAGATTTGTTTAAAATGAAAAAAGATCAGTTAAAAATTCACCGTATTATTTATTATCAGGTATAATATTGTTAAGGTGAACTTTTTAACAATAAATATTAAGATTATAGATTTTTAATAATTACATTGGTAATATACCTATCTTTCGTTTTGTTAGTCGCGTTATACGGCACTGTCGACTAGCTTGTTTCTTTTGGTATATGTAACATTAAACTATTATTCTCCACGGGTCGGTGAAATTATATCTGTCGCGTATATACCGGACTTAAAAGTAACGCAATAATGGTACGTATGTCATCTTGTCTGGCAGTCTTTTTACTTTCTTTTCAAAAGACATACTCGTTTATTTAGCAGCGGAAGAAAGTTATAGGTACGATGAATACTCTTCCTATGGTCCTGTGATAACAATACAACAAATTCGAGACCATTTTCTTTCGACAAAATAAGTCCACGTTTCTTTATTTCGATTATTCAGAATCAATCGAACGAATAGTAACGAGCAATTATTAGAACGAAGGAATAATAGTCAATTCTATTGCTTGTTTGTGATGCATTTTAAACATGGTTTATTGTACATTTATTTGTCTGACCTCGAAGCCAAAGTTGAATGAATAGTGATCTGTATTTAAGAATGTCTCAAGCGTTTTGTCATCACTAGTAACTGTATTGCGTATTGATAGCATCGTTAACGAATATCTATTAAATATCGATAATTTATTGGTGGTTGTATATCTATCGATAATGTTGTATAGATATCGATGATGCAAGTAAGAAGAAAACGAACTAACACGTAACATACAATAAACTTTTAATATTTTATCAATACCTATGATAAACTATGAAAGGTGAATTCATTTGATATACATCATCGATATTCTTGTTGGTAGTTCTTTTATTTGAATTATCGATGTTTGAACAATATCATCGATAAGTTTATAATTATCGACGAATTATCGATATGTAATCGATAATCTTTAACAGGACCTTTATACTTAATTTTATCACATATTACTCACTAGAATAAGACTTCTTTTTATTTTAAACTTTATGTATCTACTCTGTAGCAAAAAGTTTATCAAGCACCTACTTTTATCGATTCGTTGATCAAAGTCATTATGTATGTATATTCGATACATTTGGATGCTCAATAAATTTGAAATGTCGCTTAATGTGAGGTACAATAGAATATATGCATAATTTTAATATTTCGAAACAGGAAAATTTGCATTTGCACCTTAAAAAGAAAAAGGCTTAAACGAACCTTAAGTACAGAACCGATTCATGAGTATCTATCCCACTTTATTCGGCTGATAACGATCGATCTTTCGTATTGAGGTTCAATTCGATTTCTTTTTACTTTGAACAAAAACCGTGGAAAGAGTTAGCTAACAAATATCATCGCGAAGAAGAAAATCGTGATGCACGGTGCGTATGCTTGTAGCAGTTCGACGCCTGATTGACGGGGAAGAGTCACGGCACCTTAGAACCCGCGGTGCACGCTACTCTGACCGTAAAATAGAAAGAAGGGAAGAAAGAAAGAGGGAGGCAGCAGGCCGTACGTTTAACATTATAATTGTCTCGCGCTTGGAACAGTTGGAACGAGCACTTCGTCGGCACGTGAAACACGCGGAGAGGCTCGAGAAGCCCGATCGTGAACCGCGAGAGCCTCGTCAAGATTTTAGTACACTTTCTGTATTCGACCTGTAAACACGCCGAGGGTACTTCGACCGATCCGTTCCTTACGTCGAAGCACTCTTTTCTCGCGATATTCCCTCGTCGCTTACTTTTCGCGTTTCCTTCGTACGCGGATATATTAGTGTGCATTGTGTTTCAAGGAATCGCAGTTGAATCGGATCGTACACCGTCAAAATCAACATGTTTCATCGACCTTGAAAACCGTACGTCCTCGCGTGTCTCCTCCTTGATTTTCCGACAAAATCGAAAAAAAGGAAAGTCAATCATTCGTTCGTTGCGAAAATCTCGTTTCAATTCAAATGGCCATGTACACGGTTCGCGAAGAAAACGAATTCCGTGCGTTTGTGTTGCTTTTCTCGTCGGAAACGAACAAAGGACACGCTAAAAGATAAAGTAAATATACGAACAAACCGAAAACAGATGTGTATAGTTTTTGTCTCTGGTGGGTCCGAGTGATCGACCATTGAGAGAGCTTTTCGATCCTTTCGTTCCATACGAATAGTCTAAAAAACGCCAGAACAATCGTGTTCCTAATACAATTTCAAGTTTTCCGCCGCTTTTATAGCGTTGCGAAACCTTAGCAGTTTCTTGGCTGTATCGCGGTTATCTCGCAGTGCCCAACCCGATAACACGATGAAAATCATCCGGCATTGAGCGCTGTGGTTCGTTAATTCGATCGATTATCCGATCGAGTAAAATTTCGCCAGCTTTCTTCGTTCTATCGAAATGTGATCAATTTTGTTTGAGTATTTTGCGACGAACCGAATGTTTCTAATCGAGTTTACGGAACGCGCAATCTTTGTGAATTTGAGTTTCGATTTTTTTTAACGTCCGGTAGGTATTCGGGTTGGCCATGAGCTTGGTCGCGTTTCCCGACGCGAAGAATCGCCAACGTGTAGGACAGAATTCTTAATAGGCGGCGATTATCGTTCCTTTACGACGACATTGTTCCCCAAGGGTTCAGGGCGTTTCGCTTAAAATACGAGTGTCGTTCAACCGGTGTCCTAACGAATGCGAAGAGAATCCAGCAATACTTGAGATCCGTCCACGGAATTTTCGTAGTCCTCTCTACTTTTTGCGATATCTATTTTCGGTCCGCGTCGGCTCTCCGCTCCGTGTTACCGCGATTTCAGTGAGCGCAAGCCTAAAGAAAAAGTTCGATAGCGGCGATAAAGGGGATTCGTTCCTGATGATCGAAATGGAAACTTCTACCGTGGTGTTCATCCCGCAGAATACACGTAAGCGTCTGCTTGTGGTTTCCTTAATTAATCGACAACTGTAATTCTTTCGCAAATGAATGTTCGATCTTTACCGGATAGGACAAATTGCAGTCGACTCGATAGCAATAAGAAAAGCAGTAGAGAAGTGCATACTTTGTTTTATTTGAGGCTGGTCTGTGTTTACGCTAATGTCAAATCATCTTGTTAGGAATCTATGTATTCTAAAGTCAGAGTAATTTAACTTATTTGCACTTCAGACAACAGACTGAAGACAGAATGCGCCAAGCTCTTGTGTAAACGAATGTTACAGCTGATCAGATACAATACTTCGAACAAACGAACAATACGAGTTATTTTGACCTCACCCTATCAATTGAGGGTCAATGTTACTGCAGTTTCCCCTCGGTTGCAATATTTTCAAATTGTTTAACGAATACAATTTGTACGAAATCGTCTTTCGTCGAAATGGACAAAATGCGATCAGTTTGTGGGTACATTATCGGTATTCCAATTAAATTGCTCTCCCGAAGCAGCGTTTCAGACGTACCTTTTAATTGGATTGTCACACTTAATTACAATCGTATGGAACGAGGAGCGCAACGTTCGAGATACACTTCGTGTATCTCGAAGGCTGCAAATACGAGTCAATTTTTTCGCTTGAGACACTGTAGCGCAATTGGTCAAGATCGTCTCCTTAACGGAATAACAATCGTGTTAACCCGTTACCAGTAGCGGTGTCCTCGTTTTGAAGCAAATTGACGAAATATCTTTTACGCTGATGGAACGTTTTTTTGCTTGTCTCCTGTGCATTTATCGATCAGTTCGCGAATGGGGACGTTACAAGTCTCCACACGGTGTACTTTCACGCTGCTCAAAATAATTACCCAATCATCTCCTCGAGTAACTTTAACAGTCTGCAAGATATCGAATACTTAAACAATTTTCTACATATAATAATAATAATAGTAATAATAATAATAATAATAATTGACTTTATTACATTCTAACTGATAGAATAGAGAGTATAGATTAATGGATGAGCAAAAAAATTAAAGCGAAAGAAGATAGTTGAGACGCATAGACTCTTGTTACAAATTTTAATATCAGATTCTTGATACATTCGGTACAAGGTGTTTCAAAATGAGTGGTACAACTGAAAAGCGAGTGATTATAAAATATTTTTGTACGCGGTTTTATTTAAGAAAAAATCGATTTTGGAAATATATGGAGTATATGTGCTTAAGTGATACCTGTGACTTGACTCGCGAATCTCTCTTTCATGTTTTATCACGTCTAGGTGCAAAATGTACAAAGTTAAGCGATTTGTACACGTTGGAGGTTTACTGGAGGCTCGCTCGTTCGCGGTTTTTATCTATCTTTTTTCTCATGAAAAAGACCAGTGAGAGAGATAGTGAGTAAACTCACGGGCAAACTAGTTGCATACCTCTAAGTGTACTGGTTGCTTCAATTATAAGAAAAATAATATGTCTAGTCATAAATTGTTACTTGTATACTTAAAGCGAGATCGAACCGAGTTTTGGTTAAACGCGCGCGAGCTTCAAGTGACTTTAAAATCGATCGTCTTAAAAACAGAACCTTGTACGAATAAATTTTATTCTATCTTATCAATTGTACCACTAATTGTAGAGCACCTTGTATAAGTTGATGTGATCTCTTAATTGTTTTGGACAGCGCGTACTATTATAAATAATACAATGTAGTAAGATGTGATAATACGCAAATTTGAACTCATGGTACGCCGAATAATTTTGAAGTTAGCACTAATGAACGAGGACTAAACGTTAACGATGGACTAACTTAAATTGGTCTCTTTATTCCCCTCTTTCTCCGTGAATCATTGGTCCTCTTCCTTATCCTTGTTCCTTTTATCGTGTTCCTCCTCCCCCTCTTTCTTTCCTCGTTCTGTTTCCGGTTTCGTGCGGATGTTGGACGACCGCATGCTCCACGATAAACGCTTCTACGATGATGACGATGACCACGGCGACTATGACAACGTCACATCCACAACGGTCACTTCGGGCATCACGGCAGCGGTAAGTTTCTGATAAGGCTAGTCACATTCCGATTGCCGAGCGACACGCGTGGAAGCGCGCAACGTGTTCGCCATACTAAAATCGTGGACGTGCGTTCCGTAGAGGCCTCCGGGTATTCGAATCGCACTATCGAGAGAAAACCGAATTTATTTTCATCGTTGCTCCTGCCTCGCGATTAAGTTCGACGTTCGCTCGCATTAAAAATACAATGGAACTTCGTTCTACCCTTTGATGGGCGTTCCCAGTTCAGCGACATCAGAATCTCGCGCTATTACCACTTTTCTCGAGTCTCGAGCGAGATCTTTGGTTCGAGTTGATTTATATGATTGTTTCTGACGGGTCTAATAGAGTTCGTGGAAAACGATCCGTTACATTCGATAGCACGCGTGATTCATTCTGCATTAACGCGTCGTAATCGAGATCACTGAGTAACGCACTAAGAACGCAAGGTATACTTTTTTACATCGAAGTAACAAAAGGTGACATAATCCGTGTAATAGAATTGTGATAACAAACGATTCATCATACTCGGAGAGATCTTTCGCGGGATAAAGAAGACCGGGACGTATGTATTTAGCTGTGCCGCAAGTGTTTAAGGATAACTGTGGTGAAAGCAGAGAACCAGTCGTGGTCTAATTGTTCGAAGGAGATTTTGGTTTTGGAGTGCTTACTGGGCATTCTGGTTCCGTCGTTAAACGTATTCCCGATTAAGCCGATCAAACGACGAAAGTGGAAGGTGCACTCGTTCGTGTATTTGCGCTATCGATTCGCGATTACATCCTCGTATGCCAGCGTTACACTGACACGAATTGTCGAAATTGTTACGCATGTCACAGAGAATGCTTGAAAGCTGATATTATTTCCATGATCGAATCGAGACTTGGTTTTGACGAGACGGTTACAAATTAATAAAACAAACGAGGACAATCGTTTGGACGCGATAGGATCGTTAAAATGTCAACGCCGGCGGCGTCGAGACGTCGTCTGAACCCGGCTATTCTCGCCAGATACAATAGCCGACACGCCGATTCCTCTCAACAGGTAGTTATGTTATTCGAATTATTTTTGCCGGTACTATCAGTTTTTCCCGGAAACATTACATTAATCTACGTTCCCTTGACTATCACGACAACATTAATTTTTTAACGACGTATCGGTATTCAGATACGACGGGTGCAACATTCGATATTCTAACAGTCGAGGGCTTTTAGCCCTTATCTACGTACACATTTATAAAATTATTTTCTTTCTCGTTCGAGTCACGCTACAAGTATAGTGAGTCGAAGGATAGAACGGTGAACGATGGAAGTGGGTTAATGTTGTGCTCCGGCGCATTCATTGATTTAAAATGGAAAGAGAAACTGTCCTATATCATTTTGGTATCTCGAAAGGAACGCTTGTTTTTTCAAAGATCTCGTCCCAACTGTTCTGTAACAACACTGATTGAATTGCGCATCTTCTCGCGCAATTTCATTTTTATACGGTGTCAACGATCGCGTTGATTTACCCCGGCTGGTCGTGGTTGGTATTCTAACGCGACACTAGGAAGTACGCGCAGAATGCTTGGAGTATCATTGTGGCTTCAATTGGACTACGAGCTAATAAGAACATCGAACTGTTATAACGTTGTATGCGTGAAAGCCACCTGCATTCACTTCTGTACTATTTTTACATTATGTTGTTCGAGATACAAAAAAATGTAACACAAGAGTATTATTGTTTTCAAGTCGTACAAAATCTCTTACGGTAGTCGTTATAATACGAACGAAGGCAATTCTTCTCAAAATAGTCAATCGAAAGTAGAATGCTATTTTTCTTATACGAGCCTTCATTTTCGAGAAAGTGGATGTTGAATATACATGCACATCGTATCTCACTCAAATACAATTCTTTCTAGAACGAATAATTGTATGCAAATATTTTACTATATATTGTAAACTTAGTTTTGTTTGAATTATACCGCGAATTTTGGAATACCATGTATGGAATTGCTTACGTTTTAGTTGTACCTTTGTCGCTAGTGTTCGAATTAAATAAAAATAACATATGTATTTTATTCATAAATAATATACCATAAAAACAAAAATGAAACGATATAATTGGAAAATGTGAGGTGCTTCTAATTGCAACGTACACTTCGCGCGTGCCTTTTTCTCTTGTTAACGATCGAGGGAGAAAAATCTCCAGCAAGCATGCAGCGCCACCACGACTAAGGGATTCGATTCCACAATCACATTTTATAGTACATACAAGAAAACAGCCGGTAAATAAGAGCAACGCTGCCTTATATTTGTTTTAATTACCACACGAATATATATTTAACAATATTCTTTTCCAGTGATATTATTGTTTTATCAGAATTGAAGATCTCTTACCGAATAATGAAGTACTTATTTTCATTACGAGGCTATCAGGCTTTTTGTTAAGTTAAAATTTTAAACAAATCTTTTGAAACGAAAATTAACGCGATTAAATGCAAATCTAAAAAGAAACTTGCGATTGCCTTAGCGTGGCAGCACAAGATGCATCTTCATTTTGAATGCTAAAAAGTGATTCCAAACAACATGATTCGTCGGAACACTGAACCAAATTGTATAGCGAGAACAATATGTTCACTCATCTGCCAGGACGTTCGTGCGACTGATTGCGATTGGTCGTTGTTATTCCGTAGAACACATGCGCAGAGAAGAGAGGCAGCCGCGTTGGTTATCCGGCGAGCACGAACAGCGGTGTAGTGGATTTATCCCCACTCCCAGTGGTAGCTGCGTCAGGCGTGGTCGTTCGTTAGGAACCGCAGTATATCCGAGTCGGGCGCGTCGTGTATATCGGTCCGCTATCGACTGTCAACCTTTGTTGGCAAAGCTGTATGTGTATACGCGCGCGCGCGCAAGTGTATAGTGTGCGTGTTTGGCAAAGGTCGTTTAACTTTTTCCCTCCTCGTTGTTTTTCTTCTGCTTTGCGATCGGTGGAACGAAGAATACGTCGTTTAGTTTTCGTACACAGAGAGGGCTGGTCGACGATGAAACAATGCAGAGAAAAGTGAGAGTGAACGTGGCTACGTTCGGCCGGTTCGCCGACAGCGTGAATCACCAGCAGCACCGGCGTTCATGAGCCCACGCAGCGCTACCGATGCACGATTTCTCTCTTTATCTTGCCCTCTTATACTCTTTTTCGTACCCTCTCTATCTGTTTCACGTCATACATTGTACGTATTTCTCTGTTGCACGGGAGTGCTGTTGTAACACGCGTACGCGAATTTTTCCTTTAAATCTGACACATCTATCGCGTGAAGCGCATAGTGAGTATTCGTTTTCTTCCAAGCAATTAACCCTTAACATGGCCGTACGTGCATGTGCGTCCACATATTTAAATTGTGCGTTTGTTTGTAACATTCTCAGCAACGTGTATGACCGTGATATGGTTTCTGTTGATCCTGTGCAATGAAGGCGTTTCCAAGGGCAAATCGTGGCTTTCGTGTACGAATCGAAATATCGTTGTTCAAAGGATTCTAAAATTAGTACTCTAAACCTATTGTTTTTGTATCTCTTTTTCGGTCTGTGATCAATTCATTGAAAAGATTTTTGTTAATCATGTTTGTATATTTCTTTTTAAAATTACAAATGAATGTTCAGAGCTCAAACTATTTGTAGCATTGTTCTGTGATACAGTTATTGTTGTCATTTAACTTATGGAAAAACAATCGAAATCGTGACTTAGGGCAAGGTCAACTTGTCAAATACTTCTCAATTTTCTTCCATTTGCATACTTTGTACAAAACTACTAGTACATAAGAGAACATCAATTCCTTTGTCATTTTCACTGTCATTTTTACTGTCAGTTTCACTGTCAGTTTCAGTCTGAGAAATAAGTGTACGTTTCAATATTCGGAAAACGCGTCGAGCAACAGTCTCATGGATCGCAGAAACAAATATCAAGTAAAAAAAGTAACCGCATAACAAATTTTCATCGTTATAGCGAAGGAACACTTTTTATGGTAGATACGCCCGTTTTTTTTCTTACATTGGCTCCCTTGAGTCTACTTTTATGGAACAAATTTGTTAAAAGTATTTACATTTTCACGATGCGTCATATCAATTGAAAATATCCTTATATGCACAATTGAAGCTCGACTATGCTAACTCACGACCCTTCCATTCTTAGGTAAAACAAAAAACCTTGAAAAACATGACTTAAACCTCCATTATCAGTTTGGCTGGTGATAGAAAGGACACAAAGGATAGAAAAAAGACAGAAGATTGTGTTGATTAGTATTCGCGTGAAACTTGTGGAAATGTCGACCGAAAATCAAAACGGTTCCGCTGGCACTCAGAGTAACGGCATAAAGACCTCGATCAGCGTGTCGTCCTCCACGCGGACCGCGTCGAACAATTCATCGTTCTTGTACAGCAGCAATTCGATGCTGAACCGCGATAAACCGCGACAAGTGCCGCCACCAACATTGCCGAAACACACGTACAGCTTCAACGCCAGCACGACCGAACGATTGAACAGAGATCGCGATGTCGGTGGTAGTTACAGGCTGGCGAGTCTCGACAGGCTTGCCCTCAGGCAGAGGATACTAGATGGAGAAAAGGCGAACGGCGACACCACGTCGGTAAGCCCGAGCATCTTTCCTTTTCTTTGACGACTTATTTTTCGTTACGTTTGCGCGATCTATGTTTTATGGAAGAAATACCATATACAGAAAGTAGTTGTCATTGGTAGGCTGTTAATAATAAGAGGATTGGAGATATATGTATACGTACTAATAATTTTTCTGCGTAATTAGACACATGAGAGTTTTCAGTTTCATATTTTGTACTTTGGAGGAGGATCGTTTTAGTTTGTATTGTATTTCGTCGACGTTAATTGAACTGGTTAATTTAAACAAACATAAATTTATAGTTATTGCTAATAACGAGTAATGTCGGGGTTTGAAACGTGAATTTCGTTGCTACCGATAATAGCAATTCGTTCTAAATTGCCGGAACTGGTTCGTGTGTTACATTTCATATCGATCAATTTAAATTGGTACGTTTAACGTGTTGGCTCGTAGAACTTTCAATCGTAGCTGTCGTAGAACTGCTTTCTCATAAATCTAAAATCGATAAGTCTATGAAAATAGCAAATCAACACACTTTAATTATAAAGAGATTAATTGCAACCGAAAGCTGTAGTGAATTTTAATTGCGAGTGTTTCGATTACAGAGCATATAACGTATTCAGACATTTTGTTTAGTGCATGTTTTCAAGTTAGCGTAGTTTTCATTTACATTTCTCGTGTATACCGTGAGATAAATTGCGAAATCCAATTTCGAGCGATTCAGAGTTTTTTACATGTGTACATACTTGACAATTTTTAGACGTCAAATGCGTACATTCAAATTTTGAAATCGGATATTATTTTCTTACTAATTGTCATTTTTAACTGTTTAAATGCAATTGTTTAAACGGCGTGTATCAAGCATGGATTTCGCCGCGCGAGGTCACGATTTTCCGTAGAAGTCGTTACAGCTTTCGGGTGGCAGATGGGAGTTTTGTCACGTACCTCGTGACTCCGTAACTCAATCTCGCTTCTCGAAGAATCAAATCTTATACCTCTGTCACACTGGAGGTCGCTCGTCTCGCCACTCGAAGACCCCGCATAAAGGACCCACGTGATCGTTCCGTTTATTCTGTTCTCGTGGCTCTATGAGAAAACTGGCTGTGACTCACGAGTCCAGTTAAGTCGGGTCTCGATGGCGTTCCAGAAAAACAAGAAATTACCGTTCCGATCGGTACGATACGATATATGTATACTTTAGCTACCGCCACGAAACGTAAATGCCGCAAAAACAGCGGCAAACTATGGAAAATTAGAAGGAATACTTGTATACACTGGATGTTTGTAAAACAGAGATAAAATTGTAAAAGTCGTGAAATGTTATTGTAGTTCAGGTAATTGATATTTTTATACATTTCTATAAATTCTGCTCAAGGGCTTGTTGTTGCATTGATGGAATAATTGCACGTCACAAATGAGTCAGATCTATGAGAATCTCTGTCGAGAACACGTGGCAAGTTTACTCTATGTGGTTTCTCTGTTACCGCTGTTGTGCGCAGAAGAGTGTGACAGAGAGTAAAGAGTGAGAGATTTGCCAGTAGGATCCACAAGGGAGTGATGGAGAAACACTGCGAGGGTGGAACATATGGTAGCGTTCTTATCTCGATTTTCATGGGCTTTCGCGAGAGGGACTTAACTTTTAATTCCTCTTGCCAGGTCTTTCGCGTCAAGCATGTGCTTTCAATTCTTCAAACCACGCCCCATAAGCGTGTTATTTTTACCCTCCTTTAACAATCAAATTCTGTAGAACTTACTGGAAACATTAATTCTGCGTGTCGATGCAGATAATTCAAATTGTTTGTCGTTGTGCTTGTGTTGTTTAAAAATAATTTAAGAAATTTTGGTCACATACAGAATATGTCGAATATTCGAATAATAATCTAGTTATCCAAATTGTATTTTCGAGTTTTTCAAGATATTTGGCCCGCACGAAATATTCGAATGTACTTGATCGATGATTCACTTTTCTCGTGTATCCCAGAACAGTTCCTTCAGTAGCACGAGTCACCCGAAAATTTGAGAATCACTGTAAGAGCCCACATGGTCACCCCTCGTACATATATTTTCGTCGAAGAAGGGCACAGGCTTGTGTAACCACGGGGGCGGCTTAGTCAAGGGTCCCACCCTCGTGCGTTATAGACAATAGGAAAATACACTGTAATTCGTGACTCATAGAACGAAGAAAGATATACAATTCAGGTGATGTTTAAATCGAACGCTTGTCACTTATCGCTTGTCATCTAACAAATGTTTAACACACACACAAAATTCGTAGCGATAATTCGATCATGGTTTGAATCGTGCCTTGAAGTATCCCGATTTTTCTTTAAAAGACGGGTACGAAATATCATTCCTTATGATTTTCTTACCGCATGCACCGATGATGAAACGGTGGATATACGTTCCAAGAAAGGCAGAGAGAGTGTGTCTGTTCGATAAAACGAAAATTTATTACTTCCGAAAGTACCGCCGACCTTAAATAAGATCATTGTTCTGTCTTCGAGAATTATGCCTCGTTAAAAGATTTTTGAGGATTTCTTTGTCTTCTTTTTGTATCAATCGTTAGTTTCCAAAAATTAGTAAACTTTTCAAGAATTTCGAAGAACGTATGATTCTGTTTGCGTTAAATATACAGTGTAGACTTTGTGTACTTTATTATCATTAAAGTAACATAGTAATCAAAGAATTATGTCATTTTGAAAATATAGAATTCTTTCGATTCAATCTACTTTCCAAAATATCATGTGTGTCTATGAATGCAACTCGTTAGAAACTTACACGATAAAAATATATTCCTTATTTGTAGTAATAGTGTAACAGTTTTCAAGCGTATAAGATTAGTTAGAACGGCCTAAAGAGTTAGACATGGATGAGAATTAAGGCGATCGTTACTCGACTTCTTTTTTTTCGTAAAAACCTTGAGTTTAGGTTTCGTCGAAAAAACACGAGGATGAACCTCCGGCGTGTGTGTAAATACGTCCGAACGACCCTGGTGAGATTCCGTGGAACACGAAGGGGAAACCCGCCATCTGCCCGTCCGACTCACGAAGTACCTTTTCAGAAAAGCAGGGCGCGTCCCACTTTTTCTCCCCATTTTTTTTCCCCCAAACAACGTCCGCGTTCCTTGTTCCGTGGTATTTTCAACCCTTCGTGCGGAATATATGCGTATAACTGTTTGTAAGGCGTTTCTGCGCGTTACGCGTACCGTTTTACACGAACAGCGAACGACTCGAATGAAACGAAACAAAACGAAGAGAGACAAAAAGAGGAAAAACAAAAAACGATTCGGCCACGAATTGTTTTGGTCTCCGACTTTGCAATTTTAGTTGACCACCGGAAAATGTATCACGTGTCATTTACGTATTTCTTATGAAAGGAAAAAGTTTCCGTGGATACGACCATGTGTGCGACGAGAAAGTTATCTCGCGTATTCCTGCAAACTATTTGCATTCGCTGCAAATTTGTTTGCATCGGTGATAGATGATCACTATTTTAAAACGATTTCCGTGGAACTATTACGAATCGTTTCTAAGTTATCGATGAAGCCGGTCGTTCGGTAACTGTAGCTCGGTTGATATTAGGGATTAACGAGCTGATTTCGAAGTACCTCGATGTCTAATCTTGCACGGTGGGCTCGTTTGGAACATTGGACTCCAGGGTAGTCGACGTTAATTGAACGAAATTAGCCAGGATATTGTGCTGGCACGTGCGAGACACAACGTCTTGACGATAGAATTTCACGAAGCCGGTACGCCCTTACGACAGAGCGTTAATTAAGGAGATTCGTACGAGTCGAGGACACGCGAAACGCGAAGCTGAAAAATGTAACCTTTAGCCAGTAAATTTTACGCAAATTGGGTTACGAGTAGGTAGGGTCAGCGTTCAATGTCTAAAAGACTGAAGTGTAGATGCCACTCTTGCAAATAGTTTATACCGTGTCTTCGAATACCCTGCGCAGTAGGTGTAGAATGTTTACTTTGTGGTCTCCACTTACTCCACTTTGAATTGCGATTAGTTGTACATCGAATCGAAGAATTCAACGTACGGGAGTTGAATTACGATGGGAATTATTAAATTTTATTTGCCTAGTTATTATTACTAATTAACGGAAAACGTAATCTGGAATTAATTAATACGTAAGTTCGGGTATTTATGGGATAACGTGTCGTTGATCCTTGCTTCCAAATCGATTTTTCGGTCCGTGGTCTCCACGAGAAGTCAACTATGGAACGCTGATCGGAGAGATATAAAAATTGAAGCACGATTAGAAAAGCGAACGAGCGCCGGAACGTCCGGTAACAGAGTTATTGGGTTACCGGGGTCCCTGGCACGGACCTAGTTGCTCGCATGGAAACCGGAGGGCACAAAGGCGATTTCGAGTTTCCCTTTTCCTTCCCACGATCGCGACGCGTATCGATCCTGCGGTTACGCAGCGAGTCCCACTAGTGTTTGAAGAGCAGAGGGGCGATGGTTCGTGCGCATTCATTTTTACCGAACTTGCAGCTTTATTGCAAGGTCTCTTTTATGAGGGGTCCTACAGGTGCCTCGAGAATTTTGATGAAATTTGACCGAGGTGAATCAAGAGAATGTGCGATGACATTCTGTCAAATATTTTATTCCGATGTGCATCTTTTGTGCACGATAGATACTTGAACTATAAACGTTCTTAATACAGCAACGGCCGCTATCACATATATGTGACTTTGTCAATTGGCAGCTAGATCGTTGTATCATCGTACATCTTTTAATTTATTTGAGTGAATATAATCTATACAATTATATATAATAAATCTAACAATTCTGTACGAAAGAAGGAAGAACAGTTTTGGAAGCTTTCGTTAGATTGAAACTCTGGTAAAAGTCGCCGGTGGCTGGTGTAAGTCTTTGCGTGGAACGTGCGGTCGGCAAAGTGTTATGTTTGTGCATTTTACAAGGAGGTGTGGCGAGCGAGTGCAAGGAGCGGTTACTTCATAGGAGGAGAGTCTGCGTTCGAATCCAGTGACTAAGCTACTCTTCCAAATTTTATTAAAATTTTCGGTGCAACGACAGTAGAGTTCCACGATTACGAACAATTAATTTTATTTCTCGTTATGATTATTTCTTTTAACAGCATTTGATTCCATGGAACGGTCTTCGCGTGACAAAAGAAAACGATGGAAGTATGTTACTTTAACGTTAACCTCGTTCCGTTCGAAGAAATAATTCTTTTTATCAGCGGGTCGTAGCACGTCCAAGTTCTTGAAAATCGAAGCTAATAAATTGCCGAGCGTATAGAACGCGTCGTTTACAATTATCATCGCTGCTTTAGCTTGCGTAGCCCAGATTTATAGCGTCGTGCACAGTCGTCCGCGGTTCAATTTGCGTTGAATTCTTCACGAACGATGAATCCCCGAGCTGGTCGTGTCGGCATTGAAATTTGTGTGAAACTAGTCTCCGGAAAGTTTGCCGATACGTGTTTCGCGCGCAATTCCTATAAATTCCCGCGTGCCGTCGTCGTGGAAACGAAAGAGTTCTCTTGCCCCGTCTCTCGTTCTCGTTCGCTCAAAAACCAAACAGAAACAACGTGCTTTTTGCGAAGGGCAGCAACTCCGCTTTTGAGTCGAGAAACAGTTGATTCATTGAGTTAACACGAAAGATTCGATATCTTACTCGACGTTGCGAAGATCGCTCGACAAGATTGCTTCAAGATAGTTGGGGAGGAAAGATAAAGAGCCGATAAATTCTGGAATAAAGTTCAGAATAAATCTGGAGAGCGATGATTGTAAATGGCTGGTTATTATTTTACTCGATAAAGAGTAAGCGCTTTGTCGTGACTTGTAGCAAAACGCGCGGGTTTCGTTCTAAAATAGATCAAAGCTGCCTCGTTCGAATATTTATTTATTTCGATTATACCAATTTTCTTAGGAGATGTACAAGTTGCATCGTGCAATTAGGTCGAATAATGAAAAAATTGATCTTTCTTACGAAGGTGCAACTCTATTATTATTATCATCGTCATCATTTTTGTATTTTTTTTTAAGGGGAACCGTATATTCTTTTTTACGCGAATCGATTCTCTTTGTTATCCTGGGTATAGAAATGTTACTGGACCAATTTTCTCAACCCTTTATTTAAATTTATTCGTTAGAAATATCTTGTAAGTATTCGTTTCGCGATCACCACTATCGCTAATATTTTTGTACTTAAAATGACCGCAGGAGAATCGACAAGAAGGGAAAAAAAGATCGTCCCATGAAAAATAAAATGCAATCGCGTTTCTGCGTATGTGCATTGTTATACTTCTGAGAGAACTAAGCTCATAGCGAGATAGACCTTGTTACACCATTTAACTTTTCCTCTATTATTTTTTTTCCTATCTTCAACGAAACAAGAGGTACAACGCATCTAGAGTGCGTGACGCGGCCTGAGTACAGTGCGACAGACAAAGTCTCTTCGCAGAAAGATACTTAGTGGATAAGTATCTCCTGGATACATTTCTCCTTCTCTGAAGAGCGCTTTTGTTTATAAATATGTATGAATTAATCGCTTTTAGAATGATGGCTGACAAGTGTACGCATCGGAATCTAATCTGCCTTATCTGTGCACATGATTTGCGTTACGACACCGCACTATTGCATACCAACGATGGCAATGGGATCGTAGAGCCGATTACGAAGTCTGGATTTTTTCATACTGGCAGTTGGTCGAGCGCGTTCTACATCGAGCTCTCTTTGTCGGAGTGTCTTCTTCCGTACTCGTGAACGCGCGGCGTGCTCGTAGCATTCAGAATACAATACTGCACCGGTGGAAGAGAAATATTCTTCTCTTTACGAGTCGACGACGCCTTGCATCGTCTGTTGCTCACGAATTTGTGAAAACAGATTCGCATTTGAATTTATTTTATAGTACTTGAATTATTTGACGTTGATCGAAATGGGGAAATATTTTTATTTGTTTTTTTTTTTTAATTCTCTATTTTCTAAATTTTTTTTTTCTTTGTTTTTTTTTTTTTTTTTTTTTTTTTTTTTGGATAAAGAAAAACAGGCCATTACTACTAATCATTTTCATAGGATATTTATGGTGTCGATTATAAATTGAGTTACCCTTTAGATAAACTGTGAACTTCGTCTCAGTTACTCCATAAAACTGTGACTTATATGCACATGTATGTTATCATTGCGATGGATAATACTATTGAGAACAATTGACACTTACATGATGATGCGCTTAGTAAAAGATGAGGTGTGTTTCAACAGAGTTGATCTTTGAAAACAAACTCTATTCAAACTACAAAAGAAAGTTTATATTTAAAAAACTTCTTATCTGACCTTGTTCTGATAAAAGGGTTTCATCTCACTGAAATTACATTCATGTTTCGTTAAACAGTCAATATATAAAGTATAGTAATATTTGTAGCGAATGTTCAATTGGCATTGAACACCTTGCTAAACTATAAGGTCATCTAAGCAGGTAACTCCCTTAATTATATTTAGCTGTATAGAATATTAAATCTTTCGGACGTTGGAAATTTTATTGAGCTATAATTAGAACAAAATTCCGTTTAACATACTCCAATTGACCCACCAATATATTTATCCATAAGATGTCAACATGTGAGGGCGGGAATTAGGTTTATCCGATTGATTCGATGTACAAGGCATTCGAAGTTAGTATTCTGAAGTTATCAGAAACTTGTGTACACTGTAAATTGTACTTTAGTGGACGTGTTTAATATAGTACGAAAGTAACTTCCAGTTTAAGATGCGTTTGCAGACAAAACTTACATCATTTTGCGTTTCTCATAACATATTTTGTTTTTCTTTGCTCGCTAGTACGAAATGTAGAATTCTTCTACGAGTTATCAAGGGTTCTGTTTAACATCAACATCGCTCATCGAGCTTCGCTACGCCTGGAACTTGTTCTCGACGCAGGAAGCTATTCTTATCAACAAATCGTCCACCGATTTCTGACAGATCGCAACTTTGTTATCTCGCGACTAGGGACTCTTCAAACATAGCGCGAGATGTGTAGAAAGTGTCGTGCACTCAAATTTCTCTCGTTCTCGTAGAAGAACAACGTTTCATTTCCGTTGGGAAATCAACGGGATACTAAGAATATTTTCATACGAGAGGATTTGACATTTTTTTCTTGCGTTCGGTAATGTAAAAAAAAACCAACGTTGCGGATCAAGTTATCGCAATTAACGAAAATTCAAGTTGATTAAATCGATCGCTGAATACCAGCGGCAAAGATAACGACAACGAGTCGGATCAACTAAACACCCGACCCAGTAAACGTACGACTTATCGATTATTAAGTCCAACTTTGGTCGAGAAGCTATAATTAAGAGTCACGATTAGTATAAAATTCAAGCTATTTAAACCGATTGCTGTTTGTAAATGACGAAAATGCTAATAAAAAATTGGAACGGTCTCTTGTTCAGCGAGTCACTTAAACGACCAATTACTTAGTTTATTCGAGGAGACATAGTTAACATCTGTCTTAACGCGGTTAACATCTGCCGCGGAGAGAATCGCGCGTTCGTGTCGGTTGATTTATCTTATCTATGCTTTATCTGCACCTTTGGAAAGGAACGCGACAGGTGTTCCACGATCACGGAAGCCATCTGTACTTCACTGAGACGGTCTTTAAGGTTCTATTGTGTCTATGATATCAGTTCACGAGGATACTTTTGAATGGAATCGTGAGAGGAACGAACGAAGCCATGTAGATGTTCCAGCACGGAATTGTCGAGCATCGCTTAATCACTGATTTAGCGCATCGATTGCAAACTTGTGCTTCTTCTCGTAATCGATCGCATATAAAATGTCCGGTGTGAAATTATTTCTGATAACTCGGTCTAACATTCGTTCTTGAATCGAAATAGCCAAAGGAATAAAAAATGTCGCGTGTGAATTGCATCAATTTAACCAGAAATCGTATACAAGGTAACATTGGGTGATGTACTACTCTAGGTACAATGTTTCTAAGGTTTGTCTCACCATTTCTCAACACTATCTTTGTTGCGCGTTAATTTTTATTTAAGATTCAATCACGATAAAGGTCACTCTTTCTCCTGGAATAAATTAAAAATCTCCCAAAACTGCGAATATTCTAACAACAGGATAACTCTTTCTGTGAAATTCGGTCGGTCTCGGTCGGAATTATTTTATTTCTCGCACGATGGCAATCTGTACAAATCATATGGGATCGGGCAGTCAGCAGCAATGGCGGCAGAATCGAAAGTAGAGTGCAGGTCAATAATCTCTTGGCGAGTCTCCGCAGGGCAAGTCATCATCGTGGAATAGTCGATTGAATCGATTCCCTGGAAAAAAGCAAGAACGTTTCTTCTCCCCGTCCGAATCCCTTTGTTCCGGACCACTTCGATACGAGTGGCTCTTTTCATTTTACATAGTCCTTGTGACTCTCGGTTGAAATATAACCAGTTAATTAATGACAAATTTAATACGAGCCTTTTGACTTTGGCGTAGCGATTTTCCTGTTCTCCTAACCGACATTTTATTCCACATAAAAATCATAGATTATTTATTCGCCTATGAATTACCGCACAGGCTCGAATAAAAGCAGTGAAGATTGCGTTCTAACGGTGACGTTTATTCGGATCAAATACTCTTTTATTATCTACAGTTCCCCGTTTACACATTAACTTCGTACAGATGCTCTTCACGATAAGATGAAATACCTTGAAATGGGTCACACTCCCTTTCCTTTTCAAGGGAAAGCACCATTCGGGTTGTATCGTGGTATTTTGAGGCAGTTCACCCTTGCTTGGTAGAACGTGTTGTGACACACGTATATTTCATCAAATAAGAGGACAACGAGTAAACATTTACTTTCAAGAGATGACAATGTCAACGAATTATTGTGTACAAAAGTCCGTAAAGGATTACGATAATTCATGCTTTATCGATGCGCGGATTCGGCATATCGTTTGCGACAGTAAATACAGTTTAACGTTTATTTCGTGCTACACATTTTCGTTGATTGTACCGACACCGGTTACGCAACGGTCGCCAACCGTATTGTTCGTTTGAAAGCTCATCCCACACGCGAAGGGTGGGAAGGAAAGAATTTTCCGAAAAGTTTCTTTGACTTTTCGTTCTTCCGTGTTTTTAACCGTAGAATTAAAAACTCGAGATTTAAGAAAGGAAGGCAATCGCACGGATAAATTGTCACAATGTGTTCACCGTCTCCGCCACCACCACACTTAGATCTTTCAAGGGATTTCGGAATGAGGCTGTCTCGTGGTGCAGTCTCATGCGCACTGGACCGGTTTCTGTTCTACGATGCTGCACTCGGTTCGACCGCGTCTCCGATTCCCAGAGACTTCTCTTGGATACAACGCGTGTACGCTCTTTGTTACATTGTGTTATAAATAAAGAGCGTCTCAAGTAATCAACGTTCCTCCAGCCTTTTCGTGGAAATGATTCCCGAAGAGAGAGAAAGGCCACTCATGATCGACGCCACTCGGCGTATCCCAAACTAGTTTGACCACGCTGTATATTTTTAGCTGCCACGAAATACGCGTGTCTGACATGTTTTTTACTTTGTTTCCTGTACAACAGCTTAGTCCTTTTTTTTTTATAGAGTGACTCTAGCAAAGCGTAAGTTTCCGCGTTCAATTTATCGAATCGAAAAATTCGTCCGTTAACGTGCAATAATCTTCTCTGTTTCGCCCGAAAAAAATACACTCGGTGCTGCTACCTCGCGTATGCAGTCTGGCATTGCCGATTACTATTTATGTATGTGTAAAACACCTTCAAAGTGCAATCGTTCGTACGTTGACTCTGCACCGCTTCCGTAAGCAAAGCGTTTCAGCTGAAACACAGTTCTCGTGTGTGCGACACTTGCCCGGCGAGAAAAGCTTCACCTGCGACGCGGTCGGCAAATCGTGAAACTAAAAACTCTTTTAACGACCGTATGATATACGATGCGCGGCCTGTGTAAGCGACACGAGCGTATTACCGCCGTCGATAATAAGAAACGAACGAGGGATGAAAAAAACTAGTAAGCACATAAATAGGTGCATGCCTGCCTCGGTATTTTATTCGGTTCTCTCGAGGAACGAGAAGAAAGTCTCCTGTAAAATAATTGTATTCTAGTTGTTCAACTTATTTCCGGACGAGAAATTGGTTTCTTTTGAGTTGCACCATGTGCTTCGGGACACTTTATATGTTTGAACAATCGTTAAGAAAAAGCCGTTTAATCGTACTTTAAATATGTACCGGAAAAAGGTTTCGCATTACTCACGAGACGAGCAAATAAAAAATCCGGCGCGTCGTTCGTTTCCGCCTTGACCTTACGCACGTTCCGCCGCGCCTTAACGAGCCCGGACCAGCTATACACTTTATATTCTCAGCGGGGATAGGATCGAATCGTAACGGAACGCGTAGCATATTACGATTCTCTGCGCGCGTTCTTCCTCTACGCTTCGGTATTAAACCGCGGCGTAGGAAATTTTTCACTCCTTTTGTTTTGTGCTCGTCTAGCCACGAGAGCGCCTCTCTTTGACGCCACGGAATGCAATGAGATCGCAAAAGGTTCTACCGCGCGCTTCGCACAGAAATGCTTTTGCGAGCGCGCTCTTTTCAGCGTTTCTCGCCGACCTTGATAAACATACGGAACATAAAATTTCGTCCGAACCGATTTATTTGCACGTAATACGTTCACGTTCTGTATTTGGTAGTGGAAACGGAAATAAAAATAGAACTTCTCTCTATGGATTTAAAAGTTTTACAAGGACGATGTAGCATTCAAATCCAACGCGGTGAATGTGTTTATATGTTTCCAAACTGCACGAACAAGTTACCACTCGTACATTCGTCTTCGTCCATCTGTACAATACTATGTTTCACGCGACTTATGTACCTCGACTTGTCGAGCATATTGTGGCCTGTATTTAGTACTTTGAACAGAGTCCACTTCCGGCCGGAAGTTCATAAGACACTAGAGCACTCGAACCTGACCATAGCTTGTTCTTACTATATTCAAAACTTATCGATCGCAAGCAAACAAGCGATGCAACATAATGTATCTTTACCCTGTTTATATTACGATACCATTGCTTTACATGCACAATAAAAAATGAAGATAGACAAAAATCTGTAAAGCATATATATTTACTCTTTACAAACATTTGCCTGAAAACAGTTATTCTTTATAAAAAGAAATCGTTATCGTTTACAAAGAGATGTATTAAAATCAATTATAATCGTATAAAACTTACAGATTGTACCGGATAGTCTATGGAGTTACTTATTTCGAATAATTCGGATCGCGAATGATTAAATCGTAGCTCGAGTACTTTCTCTACAAGGTATCTTAAAATATTCAATGCAAGAGAATCGAATAATATTATCTTCGCGTGTTAATCACGGCTGTTGGAGCAGATGAATATTTATTTTTTATCGAACGAAATTAGTAACGTAATACGAGAACGAAGGCCATTGGTGTACGATTTTTGTCAAATATCCACTATTAATAGGCATATATGTGTGTCTCTTTATTTTCAGATACAGGCGAAGCGTGAGCTATTCTTCAAAGGTGACAACGCTGGAATAATATCATCACCGTCTGTGCCGTCGGTACCGCCACCCCAACCACCATCGCAGTCCCCGTCGTCGGTGAGCACGTCATCGACGACGACTACGACGTCCACGACCCTCACTTCGCCTAACACAGCGCCATCAGCCTCCTCGACCGTCTACACTAGCGTCACATCTTCGGCACCTACCTCGAAGCCCCGATTACCTCCGTCCACGGTGATCTTGAACCAAAATGATGCGTCAGAGGACAGCAATAAGCGGGAGTCTAGCAGAACCAGCGACACCAACAAAGAGGCCACTGTACTCCATCATCCACGGCCAACGCCGCCGACCAAGTCCAAAGAACTCGACGGATACGTGGGGTTTGCAAACCTACCCAACCAAGTTTACAGAAAGGCCGTTAAAAAGGGGTTCGATTTCACGCTGATGGTCGTTGGTTAGTATGCTTAAATTTGTCAACGAATCCAGTTCGTTGCGTATCTATCAACAAAAATTTTGACGTTTACCATCTTTTCATTAACTTGCACCAATACTCGATCGACCACTGAAACTGATCGAAGTAATTGCAGTATCATCTATAAACAAACTTTGTGTATTCCGTGTGGGTTTTCCACTCAAAATGATCTCTACGTTTCATAAATAGTTTAAAAAATCGTACATTATTAACTATATATAGATATAAATCCAAGGTTTTACGATTATCTCGATCAGTATGCTACTAGTAGATTTACTTGATGTGGTTCCCTTACTTCGCGTACAGATTTTGAAAAGAATACGAGCATCAAATGAAAGGATTGCGCATGAAAGTAATGGCCGTTAACGTAGGGGGACACATGTTTATTCTTTTTATTCTGGAGTGAATTCGTTTTTGCAAATGGGATGCGAAAAATGCATACTATGATTTCGTGCGTCTCCCTTCATTAATGTCCATTGTGCAAACGAACGTACAATGGATGTTTGTTTTCTTTTTCTGAGCCTCCCGAGATCGAAAGACAAAGAGATCCGTATCTCTCCGGTTGGTATTTCAATTTCGTAAAGGATATTGCCTTACGGACTTCCATCTGCTTAACATGTGCGAAACACTTTTTCATCCGATTAAATTAGGGCCGTTTTCGAGTAGTAGAGGTTCTCATTTTTACTCTCTTTTACCTTCTTATATTAATCTTACTTTAGTTAGTTTCCAATTATTAGACGTTTAGAGAATATTACAGATAAATTGAACATTTTCTCTTTCTTTTCAACATTTGTTTCTTCGTGCATTTAGTTACACGTAATAGTAAGCACAATGGTATGAAAATTATCGCGATAAACGTTCACCGAGACGAAAGTTGGAAATTTGAGAATATAGGCGCAGTGCCGCTATTATTAGTACTGATATAAACAGAATCATTTCTCCGTAAATAGAGCAATTGAAACGTTTATCCTTGAAAGAGAAGGCACGGCACTTTGGTCAGTTCAAGGTACGCGACTGAAAGGTCAGGGTACCGTTTGGTGTTTAGAAGTAAATATCTCGAAATGGTTTATTAAAGAAACGTTGCGCATCTATTGGAACTATCGCTAATTGTCGATTTTTAATTTCCGTTTTTTTTTTTCTTTTGTTTGTTTGTTTATTTAGGGGAATCGGGACTAGGCAAATCAACTTTGATCAATTCAATGTTTCTCGCCGATATATATAGTGCCGAGTACCCTGGACCTAGTCTCAGGGTTAAGAAAACCGTAGCTGTAGAAACTAGTAAAGTGCTGTTGAAGGAGAACGGCGTGAACCTTACCTTGACTGTCGTTGATACACCTGGTTTTGGCGATGCAGTCGACAATAGCAATTGGTAACTTTATTTATCTATTTACTCGTAATTAGAAACAAAAGCATAGATTTAATAAGGTGTATATTCTTATTTCAGTTGGGTACCAGTAATTGAGTATATAGAATCAAAATACGAGGAGTTCCTGAATGCTGAATCTCGTGTAGTGAGAAGGCAAATCCCGGACAGTCGGGTACATTGCTGTCTTTACTTTGTCGCACCTTCTGGCCATGGCTTAAAACCACTGGACGTTGAGTTTATGCAACGTCTTCACGATAAAGTTAATATCATACCTGTCATTGCGAAAGCAGACACCATGACGCCAGACGAATGTGCTCATTTTAAGAAACAGGTATATATTAATTTATTGCTAATAAGATGTATTCAGTAACACATGAATGCTGGCAAAATGTACTTTTCGAGATTAAACAATATAACAAAGAATATTACATATATGATATAGTGTAGGGTTATTGTCAGCCAGGGTTATTAGTGCAGATCAATATTTATATCTTTACGTTTCGGCATTAAATCACGACGTAAGAAATTTTTCATTCCTTTTGTTACGAATTCGTCTAGCTACGCCTCTTTTTAATACCATGAAATTCTACCGTATTATTCAAATTTGTTTGTATACAAAGAAGAGGTAATTATGTAATAATAAACTTGTAAAAGAAAAACTGCTAGCACTCATGATAAAAATTTGTTACAGAATGTACTATTCGTGTCAGGAATTCAACATTTTAACATTTCAAAATCACGGTGTTTGTTTTTAATTATATAGATTTTAAATGAGATAGCGCAACACAAGATCAAAATCTACGAGTTTCCAGAAGTAGAGGAAGAAGAAGAAAGTAAACTGCATAAAGTTCTTAGAGACAGAGTGCCGTTTGCGGTAGTGGGTGCAAATACTGTCGTTGAACATGATGGTAGGAAAGTTCGTGGAAGAAAGTATCCTTGGGGAATCGCGGAAGGTGCGCAATTCTGTAAATTTATAAACGCTCAAAATGTAATTTCTTTTTAAAACTTCCAAAAGAATCATGTCCTTTTTCTTTCAATAGTGGAAAATTTAGAGCACTGCGATTTCATTGCCCTTCGAAATATGGTAATAAGAACACATTTGCAAGATTTGAAAGACGTGACAAATAACGTGCATTACGAAAATTTCCGGTGTCGCACGTTAGCAGGTGTTGGAGTGGATGGAAAGCCGACAAAAGTTTCAAATAAGTAAGTGTATGCTACCGTTTTCAATATATAACGTTTCGGTGTTATTTCATCAGACAGAAAACATCATATACATATACTTACAATATAAGACTATTAAAAAATAAATATGGATTTTATGAATTTAAAACATGGAATTTAAAATGTGCATTTAGGTAATCGATAAGTACAGAACAAAAAATACAATGTAACACATAAACAATGATATTCCTGTAATAAGTTAATTACAACGATTTCTTTTTTTTTTTTTTCTTTTTTTAACGCAAATGATTACAAAAAGCTTGTAGCGTTTTGTTTTTGTTTTTACTATGAGAATTTAAAAAAGCTTGTGCATGCAAACTATCAAAGGATAAAGATTACCTTTGTAAGTCATATTTTAAAGTCAAATAATATTAGAAATCTTGTTAAGACATATTATAGTTTAAGCTAGAGACAAAAGTGATCCTGAAAATACATTTTTTAATAATACATCCGCTACTTGAATTTTAATGCTGATTTCTTATTGGTTAGTTTGTGCCCCCCAGGAGTGATGAACAGTTTCATGACAGTGTGGTAAGTCTTCTAATAAGCCCAGGGTCGTGTAATATAGTTTTGTGTGCACAAGCCTTGTCCAGTTTCTATTTACTGCGCATTAGTTTTTGATGCATTTATTTAGTTATGGGGGGTTCACTCCATATTATTTAAATTTGTTAGTATACAAAAGGAGAGAGGCCATTACGTATATCAACTTGTAAAATAAAAACTGCCAACATTATAATAAAAATTTATTATTAGGTTGGATAAATAAGTAGATTATATGGATAGTGAACCCTCTAATTAAACATTTAGTTTTTGTGAGTAGTTCGCAATATAAAATGTTTTTTATATAATTTGTACTTTCATTTTAACAAAAAAATAAGTTGCTAGCTATATTTAGTATTATTAGGTATACTATAAGAATATGCTTGCTTTTAGTACACATTTTATTTTAGTATTTTTCAATAAATATTTATCCCTGATGTTGACCTAAACAATACAATTCTAGTTCTGTTTCCTTGTTACATCCATACTCATATATAAGTTCTGTATATCAGAACACAATTTACATTTTCAACTAAATGGTTAGTAAAAGAAGGAAAAGATTTATAGACAATATTTATATCTGTATACAATTATTTTGAATTTGGAATTTTCATGTATTTTTTAGGAATCCTCTGGCTCAGTTAGAGGAAGAAAAGAGAGAGCACGAGAATAAAATGAAGAAAATGGAAATTGACATGGAGCAAGTGTTTGAAATGAAAGTCCGAGAGAAGAAACAAAAACTTAAGGATTCAGAAGCAGATGTAAGTATCGGAATTCTTTTAATGTATACGCGTTTCCAATCATTCAAGCAATAAAATATCTGTTCACAGTTGCAAAGAAGGCACGAGCAAATGCGACGCTCTTTGGAACAGCAAGTGCGTGAATTGGAGGAAAAGAGACGAGCATACGAGGCTGAAAAGTTAACGTGGGAGCAACAAACTGGACAGAGTATTGAAGAATTACGTAGGCGCAGTCTGGAAGCGAATTCAAAAGAGTAAGTATTGTTTGACTGTAACAGGTCTGCTTTTGGTTGTTTATATTTTTATAATCATGTTATACATTTTTCCGTGTTAAAATGATTAAAAACAAAAACAATATGCTTCTTGCACGAATGGAAAGGTATTTTGTAAAGAAAATGGACGAAGTGCTTCAATAAGCTGTATACATAGTAAACAAATTATTTACAAACATTTGATTAGAAGTATTTTCAAGGTGCTTTAAGTCTTTGCTTCTGAGAATCATTCAGCCAAATATGTACAATAAAAGCATTTATGATTCAGCTTGCAATATAATTAATTATATTTTATTACAATTTACCGCTACTAATCTCAATAGTATTGGTTATAATCTTTTCCTATTATCGTCTGACAAATTTAAGCGTTAAAAACGTCAGAGATGAATACAAATAGAGTAGAGTAGAAACTGTTCCATAGCACAGCCTAGTCTAATAGCAGGAAATCACTAATAATTATTAATAAGTGTATTCATCGTAACAATCTTTTTAAACTTAATTGAAATCAATTCAGTAAATATTCTTATACAATGTTGTCTCATTCTGAGGTAATGAGCTAATAAGTTTTCGTTATAGTATACAAAGATCGTTTAAATCTGTACAAATACGTGATATTCTAAAGTGCTTTTGTTTCTATATTCATTTTTTCTAATAATGGATGTGTTCCCTCATTCTCGCTCATATAACATAAAGAAATTATTACGGACATGTTTTTTCAAACATCATTTCGAATATTCGAAAAAAGCGTAATTACTATATGTTCTAGGTTGTATGTTATGTCTGTTCGATATATGCACCACGTTTATGTAAAATAAAAACAGTCATCGAAAATATCTTTTCTTCCCTTGCGCTTTTTTAAAAGCTAGCACTGAATGTCTCATGTATTATTGTAATAGATAGTATATAGATAGTATATGTATATACTATCTATGTGTATATATCGAAGATAGCTTTTTACGAACGAATGTTATGTCATGCTTGCGCTTGTTTGTTTGTTGTGTGTATACCATATCGGGGTGTCCCTAATTTAGGACGGGATCAGTGTCCTCCGAGGGATCTGGCGGTGGCGGGGGTACATTGAGGGGTTCCCGAGGGATAGGAAGTCTCCTACGCCGTCACACCAGTTTCAAATCACCTCAAGACAGCCCTACACAGATACAGCTTGTCATACAACATCCCGAGCATCCTTAGTAGATTGTAGAATTTGTCTACATTTACTCACAAAAAAGCTCCACGTCGCTGTGTCCAAGGACTAAAATTTTTAATCCAAATTATATTGATCTCATTTTATACATTTGATACGCATCTTACTTTATTATGGCTGTAGATGTCAATATGCGTATACGTAAATCTAAAAACTGATTACGTAACAAACACGTTTGTATACTATTACAGTTCACATTTCTCTACGGTTATTTTCGTTTAATGATTACATGGACGTTATCATTAAAAAGACACTACTTCTGATTACCACTACTACATATTAAATATTTTGGTTTCAATGTAAATAACAAGTATCTTTATGACTTATATTTTTTTTTATTTTTAATATTTTAATAATAAAAACGATAGTTTAATGCCGAAGCATTCTGAAAATCCTTGAACACAAAAGTATGAACATACACCTTAAGTAATGATAAAAAAATCGCCTTCATTAATTGAGAATCAAACTGATAAATGATATTTACAATTATCACTTGTTACACCGATGCTTGTCTAATTATCAAAGAACTGAATATAGATAACAAATTTTGCACCACTTTAATGTTTGATAATTAATGACATTTCATTATAAAACAAAGAAAAAGTACGAGAAATAGACTTTTTATTGTCGGAGAAGATGAATTTTAGATTAAAGTGTAGGAGGAAAGGTCCATATCAAAGAAAAATTTCGATACTAATCTAACATTAATCTTGTAGATATATTTAGATGGGCATATTTTTGGCACAAAGTTTGATAAACTTTATGTAAGAGATGCAAGAGACCTTTATATTCCTATGAATATCACTGTTTTATATACATTACAATGTGCATTACACTCATGCACATGAGTCTGCTATGTATAAACTCAATAATGTCTACATTTTGTAGAGTACGAAAAGTTATTGTAAACTCTGAACAAGCTGTCTACTTTTTGATTTCGTTCATACATTCCAGTTTGTATGTCTTGACATTCCCATTACTTATAAATTAGTATTTCTCTCCAGATATGATTTTTCTGGAAAATTTGAATTCAATCGAGAGACAGCTTGATAAAGGGTAATGCCACACATGCCCAATAGTCATTATTTGCAAACGATTATTATACATTGTTAACTTCATCATTGAATCTTTTTTCTTAAATAAATGTATTGCTTTCCTAAAACATTTACTAACCATTTTCGTCGTCCTTATTTTCAGCCTTTATTCGAATAAACATAAGTGACATAGATAGATGCTGGAGAAATGTTGTTCGTTTATTTTAATATGGCTTTAAAAACAAAACACTTTTCTCTAACATCTTTTAGTGTTAAGCTTCTCGTATTAGATTATTATGTTTATTTTTATGAATTGCTGTCGGAAACAATAATTTTGTTTGTTTATTCCTAAAACTTTTGTTTTGTCGCAATTTTGTCTAAGAGCGTAAAATACCTTGTTCAATATGTATACCTAGCTCAATTTGAAAAATATGCTACACTGTTTTAATAATTCATTAATTGATGTTAACCAATAAGTTTTACTGCAGCAAATAGCTATCTTAAATATAACAATTTTGTGCGAACATTTGCTCAAAACAATGTTTAAATATTCTTGAAGTATAATAAGCATCACATTAACATTCAGATATCAAAAAGTAAAATGATAACACTTGCAAACAGCATGCGGCTTAATGGTCGTGGCCCATAAAAGGGTATATTTTTGGAAGCATGATTTTAGCATGATTAGATTTTACATTGCTGTATTTACACAAGTACATATGAAAATGCACATAAATCCATGTTTTTTCGAAATAATTTTGTTTTGATAAACAATAAGATTCAAAACAGGTTAAACTCTATCTAATTATGTACATATAATTGTGCGAGCTTACTTGAATCAATTTTTAAATTTAATTAACAAATAAATATTAAATATATTTCGTAGCAAACTTATATTTAATTTTAATATCTTCGTATTCCAAATAACCAGATGGTAGTATATAGATAATTGTCAATATTCTTTATTAAAAAATTTGTAATTTTTTAACACTGTAAATTATGTTACCATCTAATAACTGTAATACAATTATTTCTTTCTACAGACCCTTTAATTGTTTTCAGGGCCGTTGATGGTAAAGATAAGAAGAATAAGAAGAAAGGACTCTTTTAACTCGACTCGAAAAAGGCAACATGAAGAGTGAACTTTTCTTAATGTAGTCAACGGCAATTCTTTTTGTAGGCGATTGTATGGAAAACATAATTATCCCTATAAAAGCGGTTGAAAAAAATAAACAAAAAACAATGTTTTCCCTTGATAAATTTGTTAATAATCTACTGGACTACTGCGCATTTAATACTTCCATTTTAGCAAACAAAATTTCAATTTGATTAGTATTGTTAAATACCGGTATATGTAATACCACATAAAATTTGAAATCACTAAAAGCAAAGCGTGGTTCGGGAGATCTGTTAACAAATTAAAAGGCAAGAAATGGATATGTGTTGTGTAACCTCAAGTTGATATGTACACTGTGTATATCACTCTACAGTTATATGACTTCCTCAGTTTGTAAGCATAATTTTATGCTTTCAGGAGTGAGATGAAAGAGTGTTTCTTCTGTCGTGTTCGCCTATGCTTCTTTGCGCTTCCTATTATTATTATTATTCAAGAAATTATACTAGCATAATTCCACTTATGATATTGTACAAAATATAGACATAGTTTCACAAGACATCATTTTCTTTGACAAGAGTGATCAAAAAGATATTAATAGAAAAAGTAAGAAAAACATACCGTTATAAATCTCCTTTTTTTAATTCTATACACCTTATTTTATACCAATTTTTATATTTGATACTTCCACCTTTAATATCATTATTGTATGATATTCTATTTGAGTTGCACTTGATATTTATGTCGATGCCTCCATATCACGATTACGTCAATAGAATTGTATAATATAAATATTAACAATATTATCTTAAACACAAACCAGTTTGGGAAGGAACTAGTTACAATGATGGGAAAATGTTGATCACTCTTGTACAATAATGTGTGTGTGTAACATACATAACTTAGTAACAACTACAGTTGGTCACGAACTCGAATGCCGTTGCAGAATCATTTTATTAAAGCAGAAGAATCTCTTTCTATAAAAACTGCAAACGCTTAAAATCGGAAGATACGGTACATTATCAAACATAATATAGACGTGAACAATTACTCTGTCCAGAGGTAGGGTAAATTACATCAGTGTCTGAATATATATTCATATTGTTTGGTATAATTAGAAAATAAAACGTTTAAATGTAAACAATACTTGTCCTGAGGGAATGAATTGTACAAAGAAAACTTTTGCATTAATTATTATCTTCCATTCGATATCCGCGCAACGCTTATAATGGATTATCGAATTTGGTAACATCAAAAGACTTTCGAATATGCGGAAACAGTACAGAGTGTCGCTCGTAATTGATCTTTTCGTTCAACGACAAACTCGTCATTCTGCGACGGAAGGTTGAATGTGATTTTAAAATAAAGCAGTGGCCATATATATACATATAAATATATATTTATGTATAAATGAATCGACGGAATCTTAAGGATAAGTCCCATTCGTGTAAATTTAAGTTGTACCGATAGCAAAACAAATCGATCACGGTAAAAATAAATTGTATAAATAAATCTAAGTGTGTTGGATCGTCGCGATTCGAGACGATGCATGTTATTGTTTCGTTTACTGTTAAACAGAATAATAATAAGTTAAATGTCTGATACAGCTGGGTGACGCATAATTATCCGAAGAAAACGCACCGTCTCGAATCTATCCAAGTATACGTCGGTCTATATCAAGGATGGGCAAACTGACGGTGTATGCGTTACTTCAGTATTTTTAAATTATGTTGCACACTTTGTCAATTGAATTTCCATCTCCATAGTCTATTTTCATCAGAATATTTGTAAAAGATACCAGTTTGCCCAGTCTTGGATTCGTATTCTAAGCTAATTAAATTACTCGTGTGCCAAGACGAAGAGAATAAGCATTTTATAACGCTAGTACGTGATTCTTCGGTTACTGTAAAATAAGATACACGCGGTTTTCTTAAATGCAACTGAATTTCGTCTCAATTCATTGGGAAAAGCCACGTGTCACATTCCTATTTTGTACGCATTTTTCTAGTTAACTCATTAACTCGACGTTTGCCGTTACCGACAATCCGCGAAAAAGCTCAAACATTAGTCTCTTCGATTGCATGGTACGACACATCGATCGTTTGAAAAGCGTATAGGAAAAATGAAGACAAGATATAAAGCAATTTAGACTTGATAATAAAGCGAAAAAACGAAGGCTTTTCGAAGCATCGATGGCGCCCGTATACGAGCGAAATTTTAAACAGAGAAACGCCTCAAATTCGAGCTTTCGATATCGAAGCAGTAATGAATAATGTTTTAATGATGAATGCTTTATAGACGGTGATCAAACGATTCGTATTTCTCTGCACTGATAATATTAAGCTCAATTATTAACGTTCGAGATTCACCAATGATTCCCACCGAGTCACATTATTTTCATATAATCATATACCGCTTACATATCTCGAAACACAATTCTCATTTACATGTATAAATTCAGTTTTCGAAACAAAAGTCTCAAATAACTTGTCTGAAGTTCTCACTTTCATGGAAGTCGTAACGCGATGATAAAATCCATGCGTCCGAAGTACAAAGATACTATAACAAAGGCCATTTTTCGATAAATAAAAACGTTTAATATTCTAAGAGCGATACTTCAGCTTTCTATTTTCAAGGAACGCTAAGCAAACGAAGAGTTCATGGTAGAGTACTTAAATTTTGCTTGGGTCCCTTGATTCTTGACTCGCTGTCGTCAATGTTACGAGTCGAAAGTCATTTATCAAAGTGAATTTTCATATGATATGGAAATTGTAACAAGTTAAGATTCTTCGATGGTACATTTACGTCGTAAAGTAATGGGAATGGAAAAGGCTAGTTTATCTCGTCGTTGTAACGATCTTATGTGAACATATGATCAATATACGAACAACGATCCCCATGCGTATGCTTAGTTTACCGAACGAAGTGGTTTATACGTTTCAATGTTCTATCATCTTGTAGCTATTAAGATTTCGGAGATCGACAAAATGGAAATGTATTAATTACTGTACGTGTACTTTAATCAGTGACGCTTACTAATAATTAATAGTTAATCGCCAAAATTATGTCGAAGAAACGGCATCACGATCTCCAACGCTCGATTGCACGCATTACGCGTATATATGAGTCACAAAGAAGGGGCGTAAGTAGGTAAAAACAAACACAAACTATATTTTGCCGTGCCAGATGAAAACGAAGCTGCCGCCGCTACTTGTAGAACACGTTGTAATAATAATAATATTAATAATAATAATATTAATAATAATAATAATAATAATAATAATAATCATGAAATCACAATTAGTACATTATTATACTTTAGGATTATGTATTCAGTAAATTATACATAAAATTATCACGAGTATTGTTACGTTTTAAACCCAAATCACGTTTACTACCTTCACTCTTTCGTGTCTAAATATTGATTTTTTTTTTTTTATACGTATTATAACGAAAATGAAAGTACTATAGGTTGAAAGAAATATAACAAAAAAAATAATAAAAGCAATAGACCTTGAGCGACCAAAATCTTTAGTATCGACTTCGTACACATAATGTTTATGATATTACAGCACTCTTAGAACTCTGTACTTTATATTTTATTGTTATCTTAACGCAACGAAAACATGATTTATTTCGATTAGTATTACTGTTGTTTTTCATATTTATTTTTGTACAATGTTATCTAAGTAAACTACTTCATAATATCGAATTGATTATCTAAACTCTCTGCGGAATTTATCGCACGATCTTCTCTACCTGGGTACAGACATCGAAGGTATAGAATGATAAAAGGAGGTAAGCGACTTTTGAAGTTCAAACATTGCACTTTGACCCAGACACAACGTTGAAATAAGTGCTTATATTCATTCGCGACGATTTAAATGCAAAACGAAACGACAAAGTATAAAACGTTTTTTACTTCCATTGAATTATTTATATGGAATTCGTATTCAAGGATGCGGGCATTTTTATCCAAACTAATAATGTTTTGCTAATTTTTCTTTTATTAACTCACATTATTTTTTTATATTTAGATACCAAACTTA
Organism: Ptiloglossa arizonensis; assembly: GCF_051014685.1. Classification (NCBI taxonomy): domain Eukaryota; kingdom Metazoa; phylum Arthropoda; class Insecta; order Hymenoptera; family Colletidae; genus Ptiloglossa; species Ptiloglossa arizonensis. The sequence continues at coordinate 28,080,550 of NC_135051.1, forward strand.
TATTAACTATAAATAAGTATTAACAATCGTAGTTTCTTCGCTTCTAACAAAAATGTTCATTACGCGTCACGGAAAATATCGAACGCCATTAAAATCGTACAGGTGATAAATATTTTAAACGTTATACTTTTTACGTCAGTGCGCAATGTTCACTCAATTAGAAAAATCTTACCGCACTACTACAGATGCACGATCGCCGTATATTATTCTCATCTACTCTTACGCATCATGTATATTTAGGAACGTACTCCTTCATTAGCGGCGACAGTACATCTGAATAGTGCGGTCAGATTTTTTTTACCAAATGTACGACATAGAGTACAAATATTATGACGTAAATCAGCGTTCATTTATCATAAGAGCGATAAAAACACAATCGAAAAACATTTCGTTTGACCCTCTTTTATGGTTGCAAAAAGTTACATAGATTTAGTAAAAAGTTAAATAGTATTATTCTCGAGAATTCGTTAATCACACATCAGGAATGTGTCATGGAGTCATTTTCCTTTAAGAAACTGTTCACATACACGTGTGTAAAACTAACACGAAAAGTGAAATTTTTGTTCAGATCATCTAACAATGAATTGTATTTTATTAATACACATATGCTCGTACCATCATCGTACCATTCACTCTTGCGACATTCATTCCAAACGATGCTTATTTTCATTTGTACCGTTATGTCATTTTAAACGTTAACAATCCAACTTATGTTGTACACAAATCTATAATTATTTAGTGAGTGAAATTTCTTGCAATACAGTATAGAATAATATAGGAAAAGTTTATGTAAAATTCCTCGATCGACTATCCTAAAATTGTTTTTAAACATTCAAATCTATTTTGCTATTTCTCAGAATGATATACTCCGCAGTAAATGTCTGTAAATTTAAGAAAAAACTCAAACTGTACCGAATAATTCTAACATAAAAAATTAATTTATAAAACCATCGTGACAAATATAATGTATCCGTGAAGAAGATAAAAGAATTTGTTATCCCCTCCAAGTGATACAACGACTAGTTCAATAAGTGGCGGCAGCTCAACGAGTAGCATTTGCGCGTGGAACGTTCGTTTGTAAGTTTGATTCCTTAAAAGACTGATTTAGTCGAACAGGTCTAGAAGCAGAAAGGAAGGTCAAACGAACTTCAAAGCACGCGATAGGAAGTCATTCGGTGACCGTAATTTTCACCTGTGGAGTTTCACTTCTAACCTGAATTCATTAGTGGGTTTACTTCTAGTAGTAGCGCGACTGCCCTCGAAGCACATATTTTCTTGGGTTAAAGATCAGATTCGATGAAAGTAAAGTCGTGAAGCACTAAAACATTAAAAGATATCGTTCTTGTCTTTCCGATATTATTATTGATATTAATTGACAAGAAGATATTATATAAACGCAACAATATTTGGACAACACCGTTTGATGAACCGGTATCACGTGTATCTTCAAGTCTGAGTCAAAGTGTTTCTGTTTTACGTATTGTCATGAGTATACAATTTTAAGGATCACGAAAAAGCAATAGTACATCAAGAAAATTTATACAAACCCGGAAAAGATAGTCGTAAAAGGATTGCAAAGTATAACGAAGTCGTTTAATTAACATCAAGCATCATGTGGCCAAAAGACGTTGGTATCAAAGCTCTGGAGATGTACTTCCCTGCTCAATACGTCGACCAAACAGAGCTTGAACAATTTGATGGTGTAACAACTGGAAAGTACACTATTGGTTTGGGCCTAAGCAGAATGGGTTTCTGTAATGACCGTGAAGATATTAATTCATTGTGTTTAACAGTGGTGCATCGATTAATGGATAGGTATGGTATAAAACCGAAGGAAATTGGTAGATTAGAAGTTGGAACTGAAACAATATTAGACAAAAGCAAATCCATAAAGTCTATCCTTATGCAACTGTTTGAACCACATGGTTGCACAGACATGGAAGGAGTAGATTCGACCAATGCCTGTTACGGAGGTACAGCTGCTCTTTTCAATGCCTTGGATTGGATAGAAAGCAGTGCTTGGGATGGCAGATTAGCTTTAGTTGTTGCTGCTGATAATGCTGTATATTCGCCTGGAAGTGCTAGACCAACTGGTGGTGCTGGTGCTGTAGCAATGATTGTTGGTCCAGATGCACCCTTAGTAATTGATCGTGGAATAAGGTCATCGTACATGAAACACGCATATGATTTTTACAAACCAAATTTAAAATCAGAATATCCAATAGTTGATGGACAATTATCAATACAATGTTATCTCGGTGCATTAGATCATTGTTATCAGACTTATTGTGAGAAGGTTAAAAAAAAGTACAAAAAGTGTATAACTATGGACAGTTTTGATGCATTTTTGTTTCATTGTCCATATTGTAAATTAGTACAAAAGTCATTCGCCAGACTAGCTTTCAATGATTTCTTGAACACACCTAAAGACAAAGTGTGCGAGAAATATCCAGATTTAGTAAAATTCCACAATGTCAAGCCTGAAGATACATACACTGATAAAGATATTGAAAAAGCATTTATGAGTTTGAGTAAGGCAAACTTTACTGAAAAGACACAACCTTCTTTATTTCTACCAAATCAAGTTGGAAATATGTATACACCATCTGTATATTCTGGATTAGCATCCTTACTTGTTAATAGATCTATAAAAGAATTAGCAGGTGCTAAAGTAGCAGTATTTTCATATGGTTCAGGACTTTGTTCCACTTTGTATTCAATAACAATAACAAAAGAAGCAGAAGAAGGGTCTAATTTAATGAAAATTATTACGTCACTTTCGTACATAAAACCACAGCTGAATGCTCGTCAAAAAGTTTCACCAGCAGATTATACAAAGGTGTTGGAGTGGCGAGAAAAAAATTGTCACACTGTACCATTCAACCCTCAAAGTAGCATTGCTAACATGTTTCCTGGAACATATTATCTTGAAAAAGTGGATGAAAAATATAGAAGGACTTACAAGAGAGTATGAAACTCGTCATAGATCGCAATATTTAGCTTACTGATAGTTAATTTACTTAACACGGTAACAAGGGAGTAATTGGGGGCCTCATCAATCATTGAATAAAACTCTTAATGGTGCATAATAATGTTTATTTATATAATTTAAAAATTTACTATTGCATTAATACTTTCTTAGTGCTAAGAAACAATACAAAATTGTACCAATATGCACTAAGATTAGTATAACTATGTGTAAGCATAATTTTTAAATTAATTTGTAGATTTTAATGCTATTGAAACAAAGTATTTGTAACATACATAAAAGATACAATTTTATAAAAAATACAATGTAAAAAATATAGTAAATATTAGTGTTATTCCTGCAAGAGATATTTGTTTTATATATTTGTTTATTATGTACATTTCCCAATGTATGTATTATGTATATTATATATTTTTTGTGAAAAAATATTGAAATCAGTGTGTTTTACAATAAATAATTGTAAAGCATGCAATACGCTTTGCAGGCAAATTGTTTGTTTTGTAAAATCTATACAAATGTCAATAAAGAGCTGCTGTTATTGAATATATTATATTAACATTCTTATAGCTCCTTTGCATCAAGAAGCCAAATATTTCGCACGCGATGTCTGAGCCCGGTCACGTTACCAGACACAGATTAATCCGCAGGTGTTGAATCACATATATCGCCGAATATAAAACGATGCTCAAGTAGTGTAGCGATTTGAAAAAAGTGATATTGTTAATGAAATGTTGATATCAGATCGTGACATATTTAGATTACTGACGTAAGTGAGTTTTTAAGAGACCATCGCTTGCGAAATTTTCCGCACTTAATGATATGGGTAACTCATCGCATTTCGCTTCTTCATGTAAATGGATAAAATATCAATCTTAAATTTTGTATACTTTGGTTGTATAATAAATCAATACAAAGTATAAAGTAATCAGATATTTATTAATTAATAAATTATCCATACAGTAAGCAATGAAGGAAAAATATTTATTAAATCGAAAACGTAATTGAAAATAGAATATCATTGAGATTTTATTCTGATAATTTTAATATTACAACAATATCCAAAAATAGTACAATAATGAATTATTTACTTAAAAAAATATATTAATATATTATTTCTGTGTTCAAAGATTCATTTCATTATAAATAAATATGAACATCTATTCTCAGTACATTTATAAATATTTGAAATACACTTTGCAGCAAAGTTAAAGGATCATTAATTTTGGGTCGAAAAATTGTCGATATTTAAACTACTATAATTTTATGAGAAAAAAAATCGTACAACGGTATATCTGGACGCATTTGAAAGGAGAGAGCTTCTATTTTTTCATCCCTGGATTGAATCTTCTTGAAAACTTTTTTATACATGGATATGGGGCAAAAACGTGAAGATGATTATTTTCTCCGAAAATTGTTCAAATTCAAACGACTCGATGGCGTTTAATACATTTCTTTTTGTAATTCGTTTTACACCTTTCCTTAAACCAGGATTAAGAAAGTAGAGGCTTCCCTTTTTAAAATAAGCCTAGGTAGGTACACTGGTGTATAATTTCTTTTGACTCAAAATTAATGATCCTTTAATTTTGCTATGAAGTGTACATAATTGTCATAGAATTATTATATAGAATCTACGAGTTTATATTTACAGGAGTATAAGCTTAAAACATTCAATATCAAATATATGGTAAAACTGTAGATGCACCAATAGTTTATCAGATTAGTACAATATATCTAGTGAATTATTGTTTTAAAATTAAACAAAAAATTATATAAAATACTGGCTCGTTACCATGATTATTTTTCTTTTGTTATTATCAACAACATAATTAGTTATTTTTTGTGTCCCATTGTTAGACACTAGATATATCAAATTTGAAATTTGTTAATATCACATTACTTGAATTGTTATAAAAATATTGTACTTTGTTTTTCTATTTTATGTACAAGTTTGAACTTGGAAGGATATGTAAGTTGTTTATTTAAGAGCCATCAATTAAAATATTTTGTACGAACAGCCAGAGCAGGAAGACAATTTTCGTCCTGTGCCAAGTTTGACAATTTCATCTTCATTAGCGTTTATTTGTCGATTTTCATGTCGTCTCTAAAAGCGAGTGAAAAGATTTATACTACTTATCTGTTAAAATACTTTTTATCTTTCACCTTTATACCTCTTGTAATAAATTTCTAAGATTGGTATCTCCTTCTTTGTATTCTACATATTACTCTGTATAAAAATTGTACACTCACTTTAAGTTCAGATGCCAGATAAAAAAATACAGAATCTATATTGGTATTTTCTTTGGCTGACGTTTCTACTACTTGTAACACTTCTGGGAGATATTGGCAAAGAGCTTCTGCCTCTCCCTTCTCAACTTCTCGTAAACTTTCTAAATCACATTTATTACCTAAAAATGGTACACACATAAATATGCCACAGTCATATATTATGATTTAACATGATATACAAAAGTAGCTTACCAACTAAGACTAACAGCACATGTGATGAAGTATACCTTCTTACTTCTTCAACCCAATGTTGTAAACTTAAGAAAGTTGACCTCTTTGTAATATCATAAACTAAAATGCACTCGAGTTATCATTTAGGATGAATGACTAAGCAAAGCAATATATAAAAACATCAATTTACATACCAACAATAACACCATTAGCAGATCTGTAATAACTTTGAGTTATTGTACGAAATCTCTCTTGACCAGCTGTATCCCATATTTGCAACTAAATAGTAACAAAATACTTTTAATTTAATCATCCCATTATACAATATGCACTATATACTAGGAAGTGTTTTAAATGAAAATTAATCATTAAGAAACCAGAATGATTTTGTTTAAAGTAAAATGAAGGAATAATATTATTCATTATAGCTGAGAAGAACACCTGAAACATCTATCTTTCAAAATATTTTTGTATAAATATACTCAGCCTATAAATTATTACAGTAGGTTGACAGTAGTAATATATTTTATATACAACGGAAATTTATTTCAAACAAAAAACACTTTATTTGCACCATTTGCATTACAAAATCATGCATTTTCAAATAGTTTCATTACAAAAAAGTTATAAATATCGCGAAAATTTATGCCCAAGTTACTGTTAGGTTAAATCACAGAAGAATTAAAAACTCTTAGTACGTAATCGAGCATAGATCGAACAAATTTACCTTGACTTTCTTGTCATCGATCAGTACAGTTTTCATGGAAAAATCAACGCCGATCGTACTTCCGTGTCTCTCGATAAATGTACCAGATCGAAATCTTTGAACGACACACGTTTTGCCCGTTCCACAATCGCCGATGAGCACGATTTTAAATAAGTAGTCAAAATTTTCATCGTTCGTAGCCATCAAATTGTCTGGATCGCGGTTCGACATTTCTTTTCAATCGTCGAAATAGTTTGGCAAATCGACGATACTCCTTTTAACCGCAGATCCAGACGTACTAGTTACCTACGCCATTGCTACACTGAACCCAATCGCTTAAAGAGTATTCTTAATGGTCTGTGCATAAAAAGTACTTATTGTCGTCAAATCACTCGACGCTAATTTACTTCGTTTAATTCAATTTACCATGGATGCTTAGTTCTTCCCAGATCATCGATCTACTAATATATTTTAGATGCGCATTATTTTAATAGTCAAAAAACTTTGAAAAAAAAAAGGAAATATGATGTATTTTATTTTCAGATACCAATTACATTAATAACAGAGTAACGGGAATATAATTTATTATTTTTATTTTGGCATTATTTAATGAAATGGAACAAGTACACTAGATTATCATATACATTTGTATGAAATTCTCTTAAATGAAAATATTCTATTACTAAGCAATAATAAATACAATGGAAATTAAGATGAATGACATATTATTGCCCAGAAGTGAATTTTGAAAGACCTTCCAGCAGACTAACATATGCTGAGTGTTCATAGTTCGTACTGAGTTCCATTAATTTTTCTGCAAAATCGTTTGAGACACCTTTTTCTTCGAGGTAGTTCATCAGCAAATCATACAAATACTGGAACAAGTATTATGTAAATTTAGTGCGAATTAAATACTAAGTAAATTGCATTCAGAATATTAAAAGTAGTTTATAGCAAACATTTTTTTGTTATATCCTCTCACTTTGATTTCTTCACCAATGAAAAAATCAATACAGAAGAGCATATATTGCTTTTCCAAAGATTAATGTTCAACATGGTTACTAGATGATACACCATCTTGTACTCAACTCTTTGGATAGGATAAAATTTATAACCTACTTTAAGCGCGGAAAATAATTATAGTATAACTTACCCCATCAATAATTTCACCAGCAACTGCATATGTTTTGTCATTGTGTTCACCTTTGAATAAAGTAATTTCATCAATGCCAAAGATATCATCTGAAATAGAAAATTTGTACAAGAAACAATGTACCACATTATTCAATTAGATACACAAGATAACATTAAGTTGTTCAAATTATATGTACTAGGTTGTTCAATAAGTTTTGTCGTTTTTTTCCATTGTAAAAAAATATTATGACACTTCAACTTTGAACAACTGTACATATACGAATAAGTCAACACATCTACATGAACGACAAAACTTATTGAGCAATCTATTTCTGTAAATCATAATTTAATCATACTTACTATATTCATCACTGGCACCAGATGCTCCAGGATTACTGTTAAATGAACAGGTAAAACTAAGAGTTTGATTTCCTCTCATTATATTTATCACGAAGTTTGGTTTACTTTTCATTTCGTTTACATCTGGATTAGATTTGTTAAGTTCAAAGTCTGGGTCAGTTTCTGAATCAACAGTATGGTTTATATTGAATGAAATTTCAATTCTGCAAAAAAAATTAATATTAAAGCAAACAATATATTTTAATATAAAAATATTTAACTTTCATGCCCTAGAACTTTGAATTAGACTTTAATCTTTCTTAAAGGCTTTCTTACGTCTCATTATCCTGCTTTTTTTCTAAAGTAACTTCTGCACCATTCAAAGATACTTTGAATCCTTCTAATTCAGTAGGTATAGTTTTTAGTTTTTGTGCCTTCTTTTCTGCTACTATTTCTTCTGCTAGAAATTCTACTAGATCCTTCTCAGCTAATAAAAGAGATTGAAGTTCGAATACCTACTTTAAAATTTATTTAATAAACAGACAAGTGTTTTAAATTTTTTTAGAGGTTATGTGGCAAAAATCAAACGGACAGTATAGTCTTATACCTTGCATTGCACGCAAAAACAAAACTTTTATATTATTATTTACATCTAAATCTTTCATTATCCTAGTATAAGACCACTTGCATAGAAATTATTAAAAATATTTTCATCGTATGTTGAATGCTCATTAAAATATAACCTATATATTATCAACGTGATAACATATATTGATAATAGAATATTGATAATGAAAAACAGAACTATTTTAATTTATAAAACGTGCCCGAATGCATATTCTATATATGGTACAAAATAAAAAATAAATTTTATTTATATGAACTATATAGGGCAATATAGGAAAAATATACAATAATATGTGTACCTTTTGTGTGAGCGCTTCTGCAACAGCCACACTTGCAAAAAACATTTTGATGTTTAAATACTTTTGCCGGAGCAACGGTTAGAACTACAGTTTGTCGAAAGCAATTATTCCACAATGGTCTTAATTGATTATTCACCGTTCCCATGCTCGAAGTTGGCGAAAGGAAATTTCTAATTACTGACGTACGTAATGTGTTTCTTATAATACCGTTCATTTTAACTTTTTACAATATATATCCGTAGCACAATTTAACCGGTACGCTACACAAAATGGCTTTATGTCGAAGAGAGCACGAGGGCAAAGAATGATTGCGTCACGAAATAACAAAATTCTCATTTTATTACCCCTTTCACAACTTCCGGTAAAATAAAATCACTATATATTACTCCGTAAAACAAAAGGCTCTAGATTGTATGAAATAATGGTGGTATAAAATATAACGAAAAATAACTTGAAATACCATTTCAATCTTTTAGATACAGTAACATTATTTGCAATTAAATGAAATATAAATTTATTCTAAATAACAATAATTTTAAATAATGAAATGGTTTTCCTATACTTTTCTATATTTTTAATTCATTATTGATTATTCATGATCATTATTTTATTTTTGATCAATTTTTTATCAACTTTTATCTTTACAACAACATATTTCTATTGCAAATGTGAAACAAATATAAAATATAATAACGTGTTATTTGAAGTAAAATTTCAAATAACGCTATCTTAATAAATTTACATTGAACTTCTTCTAACACGATGATTGGATCGAATAAGTACACATTGTAGAACTTCTTCACTGAATGGTGAACGATAAGTACTTTTGTGTACCTTATTTTTATACATTCTCGGTTGATACTTTCTTATGGAGAGTAAGTTGCTTTGAAAGAAAGAAATTCTTCGATAATTTCATTTTGTATCGGTGAAAGTATCGTTATTTATCTTTGACATTCCACAAATTTGTTATAATCTAAAATGTACTCACTTAGTGAAGGATCATTGGATGTGAGTTTCTTTAGACGTAGTAGATTTTTATGCGTAGGATAATATTTAATTACGTTTTTTGTTTCAGAAAATTATGAATGGCATTGACATCGATAAGCCGGTACTTCAAATATTAGTAAGTGAATGTTTTATGTTTGTAGAAGCCTTGTTTGTTTGTTCTTCCAATTAATTAAATTACTGTCGCTGAAAAAACGTGCTCGTAGTTCGTAATAAAATCAACGTTAAGCGTTAAAAATTATACATGTTTTTTAACAATAAAGAATATTATATTATTACTTTTTAGGGTCATAAAAAATTAGCAAGTTCAAGTAGTGGGGAACGTTATAGGCTGCTTGTATCTGATGGAAAAAGAATAAACTCTTTTACAATGCTAGCGACACAGTTAAATTCAATGATAACAGAGAATGAATTAACTGAATTTTCTATTTGTCAGATAAATAGATATGCGATAAGCATGGTAAACAATGCTGGAAAACAAAAGTATTTAATATTTCTTTTTTATACAATTGTAAAACCAATGAAAGTATAATGTGTCAAATTGTACCTTTTTCTTTAGACGTGTAATGGTAATATTGAACATAGAAGTAAAAGTTCCTGGCAATGAAGTTGGACATAAAATTGGAAATCCAAAGAATCCTGAAACTGAAAATGATTCTAAATCTGTGCAACCTGCACAACCTGCACAACCTGCACAACCTTCCGCTCAAAACCAAAGTGGTAATACAAGTTGATTTCAAATCTTTATTATGAACTATGAGAGTTATAAGTTTTATTTTTTTTTGTTTCAATAGACACTTTAGTGCAAAAGCATAACACACATCAGTCTTCTACTAATGATATATCAACAATTCCAATTGTTGCCTTGAGCCCTTATCAACATAGGTCAGTTTAATTTACTCAAAGTTCAACATTACAATTGTGTAATATTTTAAATAACAATAACTTTCACAGATGGGTAATAAGAGTACGTGTTGTCAGTAAATCTGATATCAGAACATGGAGTAATTCACGTGGTGAAGGAAAATTATTTTCAATGGATGTAATTGATGGGAGTGGAGAAATTAGATGTACAGCATTTCGAGATCAGTGTGATAAATACTACAATATGATCGAGGTATCACATACTAGCTATACACCCGTTGTTTAAGTTATAATATTACATATATATTTATTTCAGGTTGGAAAAGTATATTATATTTCTAAAGGTACATTAAAAACAGCAAACAAACGGTTCAATAACTTAAAAAATGATTATGAGATGACATTAAATCCAGATTCAGAAATCATTCCATGTCATAATACAGAAGATGATATTCCTTCTCTTAAATTTAATTTTGTACCAATAAACAAAGTGGAGATAAGTGAGAAGGATGATATAATCGGTACTTAAAGGCACATACAATTGTGACTAATTTGTAATATTTATTTGTTTATATCGTATTATTTATTTATTATAGATCTTTTGGGTGTTATTAAGTCCTCTGGTGATTTGGTATTCATAACATCGCGAACCACAGGCAGAGAAATGAAAAAGAGAGAAATTAATCTTGTTGATGAAAGTAATACTATGGTAAGAACTTTATTTTTTTTGAAAAAATTATAAAATGTATGGTAATGGTAGATTCTGTAATTATTTGTTAGGTATGTCTTACATTGTGGGGGACACAAGCTGAAGAATTCGATGGATCTAACAATCCAATTTTGGCTGTCAAAGGAGCACGCGTTGGTGAATTTAATGGAGGGAAAAGTCTGTCTACTCTCAGTGCAACAGTTCTTCAAGTTGACCCAGATATTCCAGAAGCACATAGGTTCAAAATACTTAATTTTTTTAAGTACTTGAGAAACTTTTTTGTTATGATTAGTGCTATTTTTTAATTTAGACTGCGTGGTTGGTTTAATACGGTCGGTCGTAACATGGGAGCTAAGATGCTTTCAAAAACATTTGGAAGTGTAGGTGATACAAGTGGACCATGGATCACATTTGCAGAAGCAAACGAAATGAAACTAGGTCACAGAGGTTTAGATATGTTCACGGTAAAGGCGACCGTGAATATGATTCGAGTTGAAAATGCTCTCTATAAATCCTGTCCTAATGACACTTGTAAGAAGAAGGTAATTGTCATTTCTGTTTTATAACGTAGGAACCTAAATTTGGTTAATTATAGTTATACCTTATAGTTGATCGATCAAGCGAATGATATGTACAGATGTGAAAAGTGTGATAAAGAATTCCCTAACTACAGATATCGTTTACTTGCAAGTGTAAGTATAGAGACGCAATGTTTTTCATTTTATTAATGGATATGCAATTTATTAATGTTTCATTTGTTTTAGATAAGTTTAGCAGATTGGACAAACAATCAGTGGGTTACAGCGTTTAGTGATGAAGCAGAAAAATTATTAGGTACAACAGCTCAAGAACTTGGAGAATTACGAGAAAATGATAACGATGCATACTTGGAACAATTCAGTCGAATAACATTTAAGAGTTTTATATTTAAGCTAAAAGTTAAAGTGGAAATATTCAATGTACGTATATCTCACGTGAAAAGTAATGGTAAAATGTATCTTCAGGTCTACAAACGATTTCTTTTTTCAGGATGTAAAACAATTGAGAGCAACGTGTATTGGCGTATCCCCAATAGATTACAAAGTGTATAATGATCATTTGATAACTCAAATCAAGGAATTAGCTAACATCGGGAAAGCTTGAAACTACCATTATCATACTATTTATATTAATTTTGCATGAAGTTATTTTTTTTAATTTCATTTTCATAAATGTAAAGCGAATATTTTTTTAAATTGTCAATTCCTTGTATAAATAATAAAAAAAACATGTCTTTATGTAAATATAATTATGATTATATGCTATTATACACAAAGATATAATAGTTTTTGCCGTTTAACCGAAACATAGCACACAGTGAGATATAAACGGTATACACAAGTTCATATTTAATATTAATGTTACGTAACTAAAATTTGAAGTTGCCGCGCTAATTGGATGTCATTTGGTAAATTTTGGATGAAATGCAACTTCTCTGCTTTACTAATAGATGGTAGTCTAAGACGGTGGCCATATTTATAGGGCGAAACTATACACATATAGTAGCAGTGACAGTGTTGCGTTCTCTTGACTTGAGATTTTCCGGTATAAACTAGGAGGAACAGTACAAAATACTTTATGAAAGAGTGAGAATAACAAATGTTCAGTAATACCATTGAGCTATATTACTGAAATAATAAACGTCATTTTGTTATTTTTATAAGCGGAGCATTAAATAAATAGTCAAAATGGGTAAACGTCAACATCAAAAAGATAAAATGTGAGCTGCAAAAGTGTTACTTAGGTTATAACACAAAAATTATTTCTAAAATTGTTTTTTTTTTTAAATATGGATTTATGATCTTTATAGGTATCTAACATACACGGAATGGACAACATTGTATGGTGGAAGAAAAGCAGGAACTTCTGAATCAAGTGAAGATACAACATTCCGTCGTTTGCCTTATGATCATTGTTGTTTAACTTTGCAACCTTTCGAACATCCTTACTGTGATCCACAAGGAAATATTTTTGAACTAGAAGCGTTATTAGAATATATAAAAAGATACAAGCATAATCCAGTTACAGGAAAGTCATTAGATCCAAAGACTTTAATAAAACTTAACTTTTTTAAAAATATGGAAGGACAATATCATTGCCCAGTACTGTTTAAACTATTTACTAAGCATTCTCACATTGTTGCTATTGAAACAACTGGAAATGTATTCTCATATGAGGTATATATAAAAATGATTCTTAATTTTTTATAGATAATTATTAGAAATTGTTTAATTTATTGTCATTGCTCTTTTAGGCAGTAGAGCAATTGAATATAAAGACACGTAATTGGAAGGATTTAGTGAACGATCAACCTTTCACAAGGAAGGACATCATTACAATTCAAGATCCAAATTATGCAACAAAATTTAATTTATCTACTTTTCATCATATTAAAAATAATATAAGAGTTGAAGATGAAGGCAATATTCCATATTTGAATCATTAAAATTTATTTTATTTCGATAACTTTGCACGAATTAAAATTAAAAATAATATTTCAGAAACTATAAAGGAACGAAATAATCCAAATGCAAAATTGAAAACTGTATCTATGGAAACAAAAGAAATTTTAGCTGAATTGGATAGAGATTATAAACAAGCTGAAATCAGAAATGAAATTTGTAAACCAAAAGCAGATAAATTTAATGCTGTATGTATATAAATATGAGTGTCTTCTGTTTTAATATAATAAAGTGTGATTTATGTGTAGGCCCATTATTCTACTGGTGATGTAGCAGCTGGGTTTACTTCAACAGTAATGCCTACAGAAACTAGGCATCAAGCAGCAGTTATTGCAGAAGATTTGGTACGATACGAGAGAGTTAAAAAGAAAGGTAAACAATTTGTACATTGTATTTCTTCATTTTTAATTTAACTATGTAATACTTTTTTTTCAGGATACGTAAGAATTGTTACAAATTATGGTGCTTTAAATTTGGAACTTCACTGTGATCTTGTTCCAAAAACTTGTGAAAATTTTATAAAACATTGTCAGAATGGGTATTACGATGGAACAAAGTTTCATAGGTCTATACGGAATTTCATGGTATACGTAATAATTGTTTTTCATGTAAAAATTGTGAACAATATCAAAATTAATACCAATTTATTTAGATACAAGGAGGTGATCCTACAAACACTGGTAATGGAGGAACATCTATTTGGGGTAAAAAATTTGAAGATGAATTCAAACCAAATTTAGTTCACCAAGGGAGAGGAATTCTATCAATGGCGAATTCTGGACCAAATACAAACGGATCTCAGTTGTATATATATTATTACATATTTATACACTTAAAAATACAGTTATATTAGTATATAATTATATTATATTTTTTTGGATTATAGCTTCATTACATTTCGATCATGTAGACATCTGGATCGCAAACATACCATCCTTGGAAAAATAGTAGGTGGACTAGAAACATTAAATGCCATTGAAAGAGTTGAAGTAGACAACAAGGATAGACCAATAGAAGATATAATAATACAAAAAGCTCAAGTTTTTGTCGATCCATTTCAAGAAGCTGACGAGCAATTGATTGCAGAGCGTGCGGCTGAAGCAGAGCGATTAGCACGAGAAGCAGCGAAAAATAAATCCATTGATAATACAGAGAAAAATGAGTTGAAAGTATATCGATCAGGTGTCGGAAAATACATCAGAATAAATCAAGGGGAGAACAAGTAATGTCAAATTATATGTAGCATTATAAGTATACAAAATTTGATGGTATTAATTATTTAAGTTTGTTTACAGAATGGAAAAGGGGGAGTTCAATATCGAGTCTGTGGTTAAAAAGAAAAAAGTCATGGCAAACTCATTTAATGACTTTTCTTCTTGGTAGAATATGTATGAATTTGAATTATTTAAAATTTTTTTGAGCAATTCTAAAATATTTTAACAATTATGTTGCAAATTGTACAATTATTAAACTATTGTTTACAAATTTTTGTTATTTCTGTTACTGTTTAAAAAATGTACATGAAAAACATGTGTGATACAAATACATCTAAATAAATATAAATAAGTTAAGTGTAAATATTGCTCCACACTATTAATAAAAGTAATATAAATCTTTGATTTCTATTGGCTTGATTAGTATAAAAGTTGTATTTTAGTATTTTATTTAAATTGAGCGGGAATATATCGCATGGCGTAAAGGTTAGACAAGATTACTGGAAGTTGGTTGTTGAGGATCGGTTCTCCATATTTGATATTTAGTTTGCCCAACCCGGACAAGTTGGGTCTCCGGTTTTAACGTGTTTTGTTACCGTTTCGTATCAAAATCGTTGAAGTTTGAATATAATTTGTGTAACAGTGCTTACACGGTTAATATATATTGAGCATGGATGATTTAGGTAAGTAAGTTTGAAATTAATCACACCAATTCATAATCTAACCTTAAATTCAAATTACTCTGTCAAAATCGTCACAATATTCGATGCATACGTATACACACCTATAGTATTTGTATTATTACGTTACATACGTTTTATTTCAATTTCTTATTACCATATATTTTTAAAAAGGTTTCGAAAAATTTCTAAACAAATATTTGTGTAACATCCCTTTGTTTATAACTTGAAATTTCGTAAGCGCAACATTGACGGATTAATTTTTATTTATTTATCGACATCATAATATTTACCAAATGCATAATGAACAAGAATTATTCATGAAAGTTAGTCACCGAACATTAAAAGTACAGGTAATGTAAGATTAGTTGTGAAAGGGTACGATAATTGTCGTTGTCATGAATTGTGTGAGTGCGTAGAATTTGTTTTAAAATTGATTAGCTTTGTGTTTAATTAAGAAATCCAGATGGCACATTATGAAGTTTTAAAAAAAACTAGGGAAATGCAAGCGTGTAACTATTATCTCAATTTCCATGGTGACATCTCCGTTGCCTCACCGTTACGTTCGTTGCAAACTAAGTTCGACTCTCGTTGTGCTTTAGTTGCTTGGTATTCCTCTCCTTAGTGTCAAATTAATTTGTTTCTTAAATTGAATGTTCGATTTAAATTCTTCCGAAATATCAGTTATTACTTTTGGCAGTAACAGTTTATTGTTCGTTGTAAGATGTATTACAAATTCGTTACGATCGTGTGTACGTTTACACAGTGGATTTATACCAGATTTATTTATATCTTCTTTGGAGTCAGAGTTCGCTCGTAACGAGTGTTACCAATTTATTCGATCGATCGTTATTTCAAGGTAAACTTACCGTAATTCTGAAACGTATATCGTTTTCAAGTTTTGATTCAAATATTACGGAACTGATAATTGAAACTTAATTACGAGTAATATCAAAATCTTCTAACGTTTTAATCTAACGTGAAATTTCAAATTTTGATTTTATATTTTATTTAAAAGTCATCGATCAGAAAGAAATCCATCAAGAACTAAAATAAACGTATGTATATATTGTGATCGATGAGCTATACCGGAAAAATTGTTCTTAAGTTGTGCGTAATATCGGGAAGTGTACTCCGAGGTGCTGCGTGCCAACGATTCTACGTATTTTTAGTGTATTTTGCGACGGCGGGTGCCTCGTGTTTTCGGCTATGTGGGGAAGAGAATCGACGGGCCGCAGATGCGGGCGAACGCTTGAAACATACTTGTACGTTTGAACTTGTTACTTTTTCTTGGTCAAGCACGGCCCATCGTATAGTCGTGCTTCGTGTTGTCGTCGTATTTCAACGAACGGTAACCCTATCAAGACACAAGGAACGTATGCTCCTTCTTGCATAAAGTTCAACGTTAGATTAGCACATGGGTGCGCAAATACATAAAATCTAACCGCGGGTATTATGAGAAACTATGTAAAAGTGAACGTGAACAATGAAACATCTCACCGAAATAACGATCGATCGAATGTAACCACTGTTCGTCGAGTAATATGTATCTTTTTTATGAATAAATAGACTAACGACCAATGTACTCGCATACGCTTATACGTATAAAATTCGCAGACGGCATTCAACAAGTGGCCGTTCGGTGTGTGCTTCAACCCCCCTTCCCCTACCTCTGTCATCGATCGATCGTCTACACAGCTCGGTCGCTCGCGATAGACCGCGACGAGAAGCATTGCCGCGGTAAAAGTGCTGCATAATAGTATACGTATTTGTATGCGTGTACATGTACGCGACGAATTTGTGGTTTTGCGCGTGTGAAAAAAAGTTAATGGATATCGGTGCGATAATTTTTAAGTGGTACGTTAACAGAAAAAGAGTATGGCGATGGATCGATCAATGTATGGAAAAGTAGATCCAGGCGCTATCTATCAACCCTACAAAATCACCGTCAAAAAGGGTTCGTCACCTGGATGTGAGTTTGAGATCATTCATTTTTATGTTCAATATTTTTGCTGAATTTTCACACACAATTATATTTTTAGATACAAAAATACGAAAGACAACGAACGTTGGATGATTTGATTCTTATGATTGCGAATGCGTGACTGCATTTACGTGTCCTCTTTACATACGTAATGAGAATATCGGTCAGAAATATGAATTAGAAATTAATCTCGATAACCATTCTTTTCTGAAAATAATATCGAAACACTTTTTACTGCATACTTCGTCTATGTAGATTCGTATTTGCTTGCATGTTTCACGCTCGCGTGACTTTTGTGCGCGATAATGTATAGTGACGGACTTTTAAATTAAGATCAATTGCTCGTGATGGGAATTCTTTTTTTGTTGGTTTGGAACGCGCGTCGCAACATTTAAAATTAAGCAAGTTAATTGGGCGTCTTTTACGCATCCTTTTAATACTACGCGTATTTATTAATTCAGTTACGAATCTGGCGGTACAATATTTTTAAAGTTCAGTAATATGACAACCTTTGAATCACTGCAACCTATCATTACTTAAACGCCTATCTAATTCTATTATCTATTCGCACCGAGAGTAAATGCTCTTGAACCGCTGTTGAAATTATACTTCTGGCATATTTTCAAAGGTTAACAGGAAAACTAACATTGAAATTTACGTAATTATGTGATTTATAAAACGATTATGTTTGTGTGCATGTTGTCTCATTGATAATGGCTATACAAAATTTATTATTTGAAACATGCGTTACAAAATTTATATATGTATATTAAATATATACATTAAATGTGTGTCTGTATCTGTGTTCAATATGCAGTTTAATAATAATTTCAGAATAAATAATATACTACTTTGCAAATTATCTCAAGCTGCACATTAAATCCTGTCCAAAAGGATGACTCATATTACAACAGTTCGCGCGATTTTTTTTTTTTTTTTTTGAATACCTTTCACCTACAACGTGGGTTGCCTTGACACTAAACCTTCTGAAATAATTGTTGAAGTCATTATTTACCGACGATCTCTTTATGGAAATGTATACTTAAAAGTATGTGGTAGCCGACTTGATCTCTACGTATCGATCGAAGTTTGAATTGAAAATATGATCTGATTCTTGAAGTTGTGCCATCTATTAGATCATATTAATATCGATTCTAAGGTAGAGTGTTACTTTATCGATAGGAGAATTCAACATTATCGACAGAAACTTTCATTGTCAATTTTACATAATAATAATAATAATAATAATAATAATAATAATAATAATAATAATATTCAGATTCCATCCATTTTTTCTAATTTAAATTTTTATAGAAAAATAATTAGGTGTGATTTTTTGAATGCGGAATATTGTCACTATTTATCATAAAATCGAGGAAAGTTATCTTACGAACTAGTTTTTTTCTATTGCATAGATTTCCTCTTAATTTCTTAGGTGAAATGTTTGAAGCCCCATTGTGTCTCATTTTGAAGTCTTGTTACTTCTAGACATACTACTTGAGCCATAGTTAAAATCGCGATCAAGTAAATACAGTAAATATATTGTGAAAACTAACAATAAGACCTATACGTAACACGTTACCATGATTTATTTTTGTCGAATGAAAAAACAATACCGCAAGCGTCTGTGGCTCGACAAATCGAGTTCATTTCGAACATCAAATACGACGGATAAGTCCAAATATAGTAATGTTTATTCGTCACGATCGATTTGTAACGAAAAAAAAGATGTGGTAGTTTGTCATACTCTCCCATTTTGCGACGATCGTAAATATAATTGCAAAGTGATTAAGAAAAATCGGTGGTCGTTACAAAATTGTTTACAACTATTTTTAAACAGTGCTGCATTGGAGAATAATTCTTGAAACAATTTCCTAGGTTCGTTCTCGATCGACTTTCCTTTCTCGAATGATAACATTTGTTTAAGGTCGTGTAGTTTGTGTACCTGTACATGTACCCTGTTCTAAAAGTTTTCTGTCGCTGTACACCGCGCTTTTAATCGTTGTGAACCATACTGTTGAAACCAGTCTTTTTTTAGACGTGCACGGATACCGTAAATTATCGAAGATCATTTAGCGATCGAAGGTAAACATGCATAGGCATCCATCGCTTCTTCCTTGATCGAACGTCGACTGATCTACGCGCATCCATATCGGGCACGAGATTGCGCGATTCGATTTCCTACGTGTTCGTTCGACGTACCGTGCCAGTGGATTCAACTGGAACCGCTGCATTTGCACGAACTGTTCGTTGATCGAGATTTACACTCGTGGTTTCAAATGATTCGTGATTTTTACTTTTGGTTAACGTAGCGAAACTTTTCGGATTCGAGACACAAGTATCTATAATACTGTCTCTCTAACAAAGTTGACGAGAGGGAGTTACGAACAGGAACAAAGGGAAGGAGGGAGATGAATTCACGTAACACAGATTCCTCTAGATGCAGCCCGAGAAACAACACGTGTGCTGTCAGTTCTATCTGATCCCGTAGCACATATCTACATTGTATGTACGTGTCGCTTCTGTCGATAATCTACTAGCGTTTATTTACTTTCGATACTTACTATACACGTGACAGGATACCGAGAAGTTTTCTAATTTCAAATTATCGCTAGTTATTCGTTTCGTAACCGTTGTTGCTTTTCCTTAAATGGTTTCTCTTCGTTTAAGCTGGCACGAGATGATTCCATCTCGTTCTTATATTTCTCTATAATCGTATTCTTTTTTCTTTGCGAATCTATCGAGATTCGTTCGATGCACACAATCGAAATCTTCATCGCCGTGGTTTTTCGATTCTACGCGAAGTCCGTAGTAAATGTAATTGGCAACGAATGATATTTATTTTTAACGTTTCGTCCGTTCAAATTGCGATCTCGTAATCGTCGTTAACCTTCCTCTGTGTTTATATCTACGGCCATAAGACCCACGGAAATCAGTGTCTGGTGATTTCGAGACTTGAATAGTTGAAAGTGTCGTTTGGAAGTACATATTTTCGTTCAGGCTCTTAACTCGAGCGAATAAAATTCGTGCTGTTTGTTTGGATAGAATTTGATGCCGTACTACCGAGAGCGTGGTAATACGACAGACATTATGAGACCTGTATCACCGATCACACCGGTTCGTTTGGCCACTATTCAAAAACACTCACGTTGGGAACAGTACATCAGTAAGTAAATTACTAACGTGGTCGGTCTCTGCATCGACGACATCGATCGATGAACCGATATGTTCGACTTTCAAAATACAATCGTGTCGTTGGTCTGCCAAAATGACAACAAAACCCGAAAACCTTTGCTTTTCGTATCAGGCGCATTCATCCATTGCGATCATCCGCTTTAGATTTGTACTAGGGTTAGATTCGAGTTGCAATTCTTTCGCACAATTTATCGACCATGGTGCACCGTTATCAGGTGTCTAAGGCTTCGGTTGTTTACAACGAGAGTGCGTTACGCGTATCGCGCAAAATATTGATGTCCGAATTGATCGCGTATGATTCAGCAGTACAAAATAGATTCGAGGAAGCTCGGTCGACAGGTTGCTTACCAACGTTGCGTGTCATTCAAGCGCACGATCACTGTTCATTCGACTCGTTCTGCATATAGAATAGGATAGTACGAGCGTTTGTTTTTAAGAGAACCACCTCTGCCCGAATCGAACGAGAATCACCGGAACACCCGAGAGAAAAGACGTAAAATGTACGTCAAACTATTTGACAATCTGTTTTATCGATCGAATAACGGCTCGTATCGTGAACAACGAATTAAAAACACTATTACGTTGGTTCTAGCTTCTCGCGAATTTCGTGGAATAACCCCGTGCGATCATTTAACACGATTCAGGGAATGCTACCAATTCTACGAAAAACCGCCTGTAGTTGCTCGATTCGGGCTTACTGTGCACACAGGTTCCGATGCGACGCGTTTCTTCGTAGCCCAGTCCGTAAACCCGACTAGGCTGCTTTTCCTTTGCCTCGAAGAAGCATCGTGTTTCTACTTCCCTTGTTATGAGAATACTCCCTCCATCTCCTGTTCCTTCTCCTTCTCCAGGCCAGCTTGCCTCCTCCAGGCTGCTATCCTCCGGCCACGAAGCCGGTCACTTTACCGAGAACTTTATCGACAATCAGTACCGTTTTGTCGATCATACCTAACGCGTTCACGCGTACGAATCCTTTCGATATTACGATCGGCACGTGACATTGTTCGTTCTCTCGCGGGTCCTTATCGACGCAAAAGTACGATTTTATCGTTCGTTCTATGAACATTTTTCACGGACACGGACGTCCAACGTATTCGTTATCGCGAAAGTCTTAAAAATTTTCAAATGCGCACGAGTGTACGTTATCGTCGATCGTGACAATGCTATTCAAATTCGTTTGTTAGACCGTACATCGGACTGGCATTTCGACGTTTCTCGTAACAACGATTTCGTAAATATCTTGCTCGTGGTTTTGATTCAACCGGAAATCCGTAACGAATTCGGAAGTTCGACGTGCTCGAAATAGTGGGTGTGTCACGCGGTTCGACTCGCGATGGAAGCAGGATGCGAGTCTCGCACCGAAATCGACAATCTGTACGAAGTGTACAACACCGAGAAAACGGAGAGAAATCTTCTTAGCCTCGGTAAATGTTTGCGTCGCTAGGGCCACCTTCTGTATCAATCGCGAAGCTTTGCTCGCTAGACAATGCTCCCGCGTCATCGTTCGTTTTATTTTTTCGTTTCACCGTCGCAAGGTATTGGAAATGTTTACGAATATACGTATAGTTTCGTTGCAACGATAACGCCAACACGATTGTCGTTTTGAAAATTTCCGATCGGAGCACAATTCTAATTGAAAACTGAGAGGGAAAGTGTTTCTTTGCTTCGAGGAAACTATATATCGCATCTAATACCTAAACAAATATCGATCATAGAATATAAACTACATTAACAGGTTAAGGGGTAAGAAAAAATATTTGGATATGTATATATTATATATGTAGTATATGTATATTCTTATATATTACTAAAGTACATTATCGTAGCACAATTGACAATGTATAAACGTTAATGTTTGTCGAGAGTTATACGTACGACGCTATTTATAAATACAGCGATTCGAGAATTGATAAATTTGGAACAATTGCGGAATTGCGAGACACCTGTTAGGATAAGACGATATTATTGCGTAAATGGGTCACAGACTTTCGTTTCTCGCTCTTAAATAATAAAGAATACTTTTACGAGTCTCGACGAAAAGATCATTCGTTCGATTAAATCTTCTCGAGATCGTTAGAAATAATCGTAGCGTCGAATTTACTGATTTCAGATGCGCTATTGGCAGACCTACAAAATACCGTGTCGTCGGAAGGAAATCATGTCGGTAGTAACGCGACTCCTGGTTATGGATCATTGAACGGCGCACGAACGATTGCGTACAGACCGTATGATAATCGAACTTCTCCTCTTCCGCCACAATCGGTATGTAGATTTTGTTTACGTTTTACTAACCAACGATCGAACACCAGAAATTTCATCGCACCGCGCAGCTTACGCCAATGGTCCGTTTACTAAAAGTTAGTCACCGACGATAACGAACGAACGAACGCGATTAAATCGTTGCTTAAAACGTACCGTATACCGCGCGCGGGAAACAGTTTTCGACGGTTGTGTTTTTGAAAAACTTAGTGCGACGTGTATCTCCACTGCGTCGTAGCGGGTTGGAAAAACGTAAGTGTCGGTAAAAACGATAAACGTTCGATTATCATGAAATACAACGATAAATTCTTTTCGTCGAATCAATTTTGGGAATCAGCTTCTCTCCGATGTCGCAGCGTTTTATCGACGGATGTCTGGAGTTCTCGGTTATACGTACAAAGTGTAGCGTCCTGGGATAGATGGCGAAGGTGACACGTAGTTCGCTCTTTACGCTTTGCGTTGTTCGCGGGACCGTTTTAAATCTCGCGGTGACCTTCGCTCGATTTTCCATAACGTCTCGAAATAATGCGATCGGTCGCAAAACGCCTACTCGGAAATATCCGCGGAAATCGCGAAAATGTATCGCGCGTACGAGTAAGTAGGCTTCCCGATTGTTTTTCTTCTGCGAAACTCGTATTTTTGTCCTTACTTCGTATCGATCTTGCAAAAATATTTTTAGCGTCGTCCGTAGAAAGAGCGCCGCGTGCACTCGTTTGCAACGTCGACTCGAGTCATCGCTACTCCTACGCGTTCGAAAATAAAATCCGTCGTTTTCTTCCAATTTCAGAGGAAATCGAGGCCGGCTCGCGCAACCAAGTACCGTGCAAAATAGATACATTCCAGACTACGCGTAGATGACGCAAGAGATAGGTTAAAATTAGAATCGATATTGCTTCTAGAGCCACGATTGCGTCGCCGAGCCGGAAAAAATCTTAGGTGCGTGAAAAAAACGCACGGATATACGGAGAAAAGTAGGTTCGGGTTACCCGTATTCGATTCGTATTCACCGTATCTCGCGTGCGACGACGATTTCAAAGTTTCGAATCGAGGAACTTTGTTTCGTTCGGAACGGAATTATCAACGATGAATTTTACAATATTTGAACTTGGATTCGAGCCTCGTCACCGATTCGCTTTTCCCCGCTTAATCGACCGTGAAGTATGTTCCGTCACGATGACGAATGGCGTCGAATTCCTTGTCGCCCGTTTCGATCAAAGACCATTAACGAGAAACGTTCGATCTTCTCGAGCGAAATTGACTTATTACCAAAAATCTATTCTTCGCGATCTTAAATATTGTACATACGTGAACGAATTTTTGGCTCATTTGGGAGGACTCGGGCGTTAAAAATACCCGGTGGAGTTGTCATTGAAACGAACGGAAAAGAGACTCGAAAAGAAACACGGATACATCGAGACGTTCGTGTCCTAACTCTCCGAGGTCTTTGGCGATTACGTTTCATTTCGGACGGATAAAATAAAGTACTCGAAGGAGAAGCGAGTTTAAACTTTGATCGATCGTTTCCCGTGAAACACCTGTTACGTTCTCCGCTGCGCTATCGATCGTTCTGCCTAGAAACGACCGATGTTTATCTATTATTCAGGTTTTCGAGCGTTCGACCACGGCCGTAAAAATTTCCCGCTTCGCGTGGAACGCGGACTCGTGCGAGCCAAATGCACAGTGGAAACTGCCAAAACCGATACGTTACTAGAAAATACAACTTCATCCGAAACTCTTCTCTTCGTGTCCAACGTCTCGTTCGATCGTTTTAAACGCTCCTTCGTTGCACAACAATCGACGTTGCCCGAGTGTCGGGAAGTCATCGCGAGAAACAACTGTGTCGTTATTGGTACATTTCACGCCGAAGGGTACCCAACGCGCGCAATTATTTAAAAAGAAAAGATACAACGCACAAGATACAGATACAAGCGCGAACTTGGCCCATACATAGACCGGGTGGGCAATCTAAGATAAACGGGAGATTACTCGAGTGTGTTCGTCGCTAATAAAGATACGAAAAGAAGATGCGTGGGACGAGAATTTTTCGGTGTACGAATAAATCGTACGAGACACACTCCGAGCCTCGGAGCGCGAGTATCGATCGCGAAGAATTAGCATCGTGGAGCAATATTTAAAACGGGGTTCGGCGACCTACGATCCGTACATCCGTACAAAGTCGTACAGATTTTCAGCAGATCTTTCGATAATTTTTCAACGAGTACGGAGATTCGTGTTCGCTAGATCGGTTTCTCGACTATGGATAGATAAATCTAACCCGGCATTCGCTCACAGACACGGCCACTCGCTCCGGAACAAGGTTGCCGACCCCTGATTCAAACTAGATATATTCACCGAATGCTGAACAATTCTTCCGAACGTTCGATTGCAAAGCGTTTAATAAAACTCGTTCGCTTTCCGGTCATCGAACACGATCGATTATTGTAGAGTAGATACGGTAGAGATTTTTTCTCGAATAAATCTTTTGTATACTTTTACTCGAACCTGGAACGTTTCTCAAGAAGTAGACACGGTCTCGGTCAGATGCTTTTCGAATGTCTTTTCGAACATCTCCGATGCTTTGATTTTTCCCGAAAGGTAGTACGTTCCTGTTGAAAAATCCTTGGAAAAACGAACGTCGACTAGGTTCGCGAGAAATACTACGCGCACCGCTTGTCGCGTCCGCCGGGATAATTGCTTTCATGGTTTGACGAACGTTCTTGGCGTAAATCATAAACGGCGACATTCGTGTCGCGTTACTCTTCTTGGAACGATCCACGGTATCGTGACACCTTTCGTCGCCAAACGTCGAACGTCGAGCGTCGAGAATTTCAACGTTTCGGACGTTTAAAAATCGAAGAAAACGGTCGACGATGGATCGTGGACGTTATCGAAGGTCGGGCCCATCGAGTTTTCCCTTCGATTCGAAATTGGTACGGAACGAAAACGATATTCGAGGACGTCGCGTATACCGCGCGTACACAGTGCACGCCCTCGTGTTCGATCGAGAACGTTTTTATTCGATTCAATTTTTCGACTTTTGGAAGCCCGAGTTCGGGCTGTACAATCACGCGCAATCGCTCGACCTTCGATCCTAATCGCTCCCGCTTTCGTAATATACGAGATCGAATCGGTTCGCTTCGATAAATCACGAACATAGAGGTTCGTTTCTCGTAAATGTTCTCAAATCGTCTCTTTCTTGTTTCTTCGTTACGTTTCTTCAACGTACACACGCGCGTATCGTCTGTTTCTATCGAAACGAGTCACGATCGTATATTCCGTCTTTGAAAGTTCTCGATATTGTTCTCGATTCCGCTTCTCGTCTTCTCTGCCACCGAAAACTTGCGCGCTCTCCCTCTCTCCCTCTCTGTCTCCGTACTCTGTTCGGTTACTTGAATTTTGTCTGCCGATCTTCCCGTTTCCGTTTCTCTTTTTCCTCTCGTAAGTACGATCGTATCGCTTCCCTTCGCTACGAATTCGGCCGACTCGATGGCTACCCAAACATGGATCTTACGACTCGTCGCTCGGTGTAACGTATCTTCCATTCCGATACACTTTCCATTTACCTTGTACGATACACTCGAATTCCGAATTTCCACGTTAACGAGTCCAACGTAATCCCATCTGTTCAATTCTATCTTTCGCTCCGTCAAGTTCCACGGAGTTCTTTCTCATAGGCCGCGCCCCGCTATTTCAATCTTTTACCCGATGATACTCGTTCACTCTCCGCTATCTCGCTTCGGCTATACGTATAGTATATCGCTTTGAAACGAGCGAAACGAAAACATTTATCCCGAACCATTTAAACTCTCTTGTACCGACTAAATTCTTTTGAAATTCCGTGTCTTCTTCGTTGGACGGCTATTATTAATATTTTATTTTGTTTCGTTTTATCGATCATCGTGTTCGTTACCGTTAAGCGGAAATGTATACAATACATATGCGCGCATGTATGTAGGTTAGGCTTTGTAACAGCCGAGCCTTTACACCACCGTCTGTGTTACGCAATTATACACGGTGTTGTAACAATTGGTGTATTCTTGTAATCTTCCTCTTTGTAAGGCACTCGACGTGCAGGAAATTCGATCGACTTCCATCTCATCGGTGAACCCACGATTTATCGGATTGCGCGTTTACAGGCCCGTGTTTATTTTTTGATCCGGCGCAACCTTGAAACGCCAAACGCGCCGCAGGGTACGATTCGAGATTCGAAGAACGAAATCGCGCGAGAGATTTTAACCAGGGTGCTCGCAGGATTCGATGTACCCACCGCCGTGACATGTTTCGCCTATGGATATTTTTGGACCGACAACTCACCGAGCAACCTAGTTTCGATCATATCGGGGTGTATCGTCGTGCCGCGTTATCGCGAAATCTTTATATCCTCGAACCCCATTGGTCGCTGGTCGTTGCCCGAAACCGTACTCGAGCACGCTTTCGGCGGTTAATTAACCGAAGCCGAGGATCGAGATCGAGATCGCGTTCGCGCGAGATGGATTCGATTGTCCTCCTCGCGTTTCCGCCGGTTGGACCCGCAGTTTGCCCCGATAAGTACCGGGACGGAGCAAGTCCGAAACGATTCGTCGCGAGGATTTTGCAACGAACGCCGCGAAAATCTCCCGATGTCCGTTTGGCGGGCAGGTTTCTATTAAAAGTGTATGACGCCTTGTCCTCCGCACCCGTCCACCTGATCGATAATGTATTTACAAAAGCCGTGCGGCGTCTAGTGACATCATGTTTTGAAATAATGTGCTTTCGCGAGAACTTGGCAGAGCGTTCGAAGCGTTTTTTCACCAACCGAGACGCCAATAGCGCTCGCATTCTTTTTCTTTTATCTCTTCGTGCGCGTACAGAGAGACTCGGACGCATCTAAATTTACGAGACTCGCTCGACGACGGATAATTAGTCGGTCCTTGTAAAATATTACCATTTATTACCGTAATTATTTACGTTGCTGTAAATGGAACGGATAAACGGACGAATGAAACGGTACACCGGGAAGGGGGGAAAAGTTAACGTTAGATCACGGATACGGGACCGTATCGAAGATATTCGTTTTCGGACGATAAAGGTTTTATCGCGGATCGATTTCGTTCGAAAGGAGAACTGTCGATGTCGTTTTTTCGAGAACGAACCTCTTAACTGTTGGGCCTCTGGATTGCTGGACCGTTGGACACGTTGAAATTGTTAACGATACAATGGAAATGATACCGCGTGTATCGAGGGGAGAAACGAAACAAAGAGGAATATAGGGGTTCGATTGTACGGAAGATTTGTTCGATTCGTTAAACATTTTTCCAACTAGCTGGTTATTCGTTAACGACCGTTTGCGTCGGGATGGCTTGTTGCAGCCGACTTACCAGAATCGCGAGGCCATCGAAGAGACCATCGCCAAAAGCAGCTCCGGCGGGAAAATGCCCTCTCTGAACAACAACCTCTCGGAGCTGGACACCCTGCTCCAAGATCTGAGCAACGCTCGCTACAATGCGCATTATCAGGAAAAAGGTCAGCATCCGTAGTTTTTTCTATTCGTTTCGCGAAATGGTCTATCGACGAGTCGCGATCCACTCGATCTGCGGTTATCAGACGAGGTTAATCAATTCTCGATGAGAGGTTAGAGAACGCGAGGTGGCTGCGTCGAGTTAAAGTTGACTTTGAAATATCGATGATCTTAGAGAATCGCGTGTCCTCGGGAGGAATGAATGGAGACTCTAGTCCGATGCTTCGTTCCCCGAGTAGCATGTCAGCTTCGAGGCCCACCGTCGACTCGTTGCTCGAGGAGCTGAGCACCGCGGTGCCGAACGGGTGAGCCTTTTGATTCCTACCAACGAAGACTACCTACTCTCGAATACTCGGACTACTCGAACGGAGTGGCGACTAAGTAAATCCTCGATCGAATCGAGTTTAACCACGATTTTCTTGGTTAGGGATTACCCTTCCGACGGAAGGGTTAAGGTTACCATTCAGGAAACTTCCACCGAGATCCAACCGGTCTACGACGGTTATCCTTCCAGGCAGCACGGATCGTTGAATCGCAGCGAGGTGCAAAGAGGGTATACCAACGGTCATACGGCGAGCAACGCTACCAAGGAGCTCGACGATCTGATGGCTTCTCTCTCCGAGTTTAAGGTACAATTCGAATCTTTTACGAATCTCGATTGCGTAATCGCTGGACACCCGATTAATGGACACGGGTGCAATAAGCTTTTGTAATGTTTGCTTACTATTAAAGCCACTATAGAATGAGAAAACAGCGCCGTTAAAACTACTCCTGCCCATTCTTGGCTCCCTAGGTTACCAAAATAACTTCCATTCCGCCATCTCACCACCCAGTCGACCGTCAGTCTACTCCTCCCTCTCTCTCCTTCGGCGTCTCCTCCGATTTTCCGTGGCATCGGGGAGGGAAAATATAGAAGGTGGGGGTTAATAGTGATCCACAAAATCTCTCAAAGCTTTCAGCCAGTCTGCAAACTCGCCTGTGCCATTCGACATCGGTCGACTCTCGCGGCTCCTTTAAGATTCTTCGATTATCGGTACCTTGACATTCCGAGGCTTAACGTCCTCGATACTCTAACTCGCTCGCCGATATTTTCCCCAGTTTCCCATCTTCCCGTAACTTCGAGCAAACGCTAACAAACTCCTTCTACTTCCTCTTTACCTCGGTTCGTTCCAATGAATTTAAAGATATTTTCTCACTGTTAAACACCGGGCCCCCTTACGTCCTACGTTTTACAGATCAATAGCGGTTCGCATCAACATCAAACGGTGACCGACTCTCCGTACGCGAAACCCAACAAAGCTACCAAGAGCTCCCAGAGCCCGCTGCCACCCGAGGGCACGCAGACGCGCATTCACATTACGGAAACGCACACCACCCATCACTATCAACAGCAACTCGGAGAGCCTTATCCACCGCAACCGACGACTACTCAGACCAAACAGAATCAATTGGATTCTATGCTAGGGAACCTCCAAGCGGACATGAGTCGTCAAGGTGTAAACACTACTCAGAAGGGATGTTGCAGCGCCTGCGAGAAACCTATCGTGGGACAAGTAAATAGAACCCCTCTGTGAACCATTGGCGGATATCGCGCGTTAACCGGTAGAAACTACGTGCCTTTTTATCTCTTTCTTCTTTCAGGTGATCACCGCTCTGGGAAAAACATGGCATCCGGAACACTTCACGTGCACCCACTGTAATCAGGAGCTGGGCACGCGGAATTTCTTCGAGAGGGAGGGCCAACCTTACTGCGAGTCCGACTACCACAATCTTTTCTCGCCACGTTGCGCTTACTGCAACGGCCCCATTCTGGACGTAAGACCGTTGCGCGACTATCGCGTCCCAAAGAACCACTCGGTCTACCCGAATAAGTCGACCGTGTTACGCGTTCCATTGTTATTTTCAGAAATGCGTAACCGCCCTGGAGAAAACTTGGCACACGGAGCACTTCTTCTGCGCTCAGTGCGGCAAACAATTCGGCGAGGAAGGGTTCCACGAGCGGGACGGGAAACCTTACTGCAGGGAGGACTATTTCGATATGTTCGCTCCGAAATGCGGTGGCTGCAATCGCGCCATCATGGAGAATTACATATCCGCCCTGAACAGCCAATGGCATCCCGACTGTTTCGTCTGCAGGGTAGGTTCGGATTTATGGAACGTTAATCGTGTAACGTGTTCGTTTCGTTTGCAGCTCGAAGATTGGATTATTGGCCGAACGCTTGAAACGACAGATAGCCTTAAATCTTGGAAAACTTACAGGATTGCAAGAAGCCGGTCTCTGGGAAATCGTTTTACGCCATGGAGGGCAAACCCGTTTGCCCGAAATGTGTCGGCGTTGACGATGACGAGGAAGAGGAAGAGGAGGAAGCATAAACAACGCGGCAGCCGCGCGTTGCGTTGTTTCAATTTCATATGTAAAAAGCCCTATTGTCCCCACTGTGTATGCTGTCAGGCTCCATGAATGCGGAACCTGTTCCCCCACCCGGTTTTTTTAATAGGTGATTTTTAGGCGGTCCAATGGAGAAATAAACCGACGAAACTTCGTCGTCGTGTTTATGTATTCCACTTCGAAATTCTCATTGATTGCGTATACATCCACCCACTCACCCACACACACACACACACGTACACCAGTGCACGCACACGCGGGCACGCGCACGCGCACACACACACACACACACACACACACACACACACATGCGTACATACACGAACACGCGGATAGATGTACAATACACAAGAGTAACAATTAGGGCATTCTTGAGAGTCAATAGTGTTCTATCGCGAAATTTGTTCGAATATCGGAATTAATTTCAAATTTGGATAAAATTTTTTCAACCTAGGAAATTAATCGTAATTAACGATCGATCGTGCGAGCTTTGATAACAGTTGCTAGTATTGTATGACGAATAAAAATAAACTGGGAAAAAATGAAAAATAAAATTGAAACGAAAACATACACGACACAAGAGTTAGCCTTCGCTGACTCTGATGCTGCTCTTGCCACGTGTCTTTGTCGAGAACGATTCTGGCTAGACGCCATCGTTATATGTCATTTAAACGATGATTGTCACGACGTAAAACTGTTTCAAATCGTTGTCGCAGATTTTGCATAGATTTTAGACATTGATAAGGTAAAAGGGTAGCTTCTACACGATTCTATATGCATACGCGTGTACGTGATTCTAGTTTGCAATGCTCGCGACTGTTTTTCTACATTGGAATCGTTCTGCTGCAGAATACTTCCATAAACGAATACGAAACCGATGGATAGCAATTTATTAGTAACCACCTTACACTTCTTATTTACGTTTCACGGTCACATCCAATGAGTGTGCGCAATTTTTAAACTTTCTTAGCTGAGATAGGCCCTTTTTTTTTCCATTTACAGGACTGTAGACAAAAGTTCCAAGGAGGCTCGTTCTTTGACCACGAAGGTTTACCGTATTGTGAAACCCATTATCACGCTAAGAGAGGTTCCCTGTGCGCGGGATGTCACAAGCCGATTACAGGTTTTCGTACATTCTTTTGCATTTCCAATATTTACGATATCGTTGAATTTCAACGATACTTGGGTATTAATAAACGTTGTTATTTCAGGTCGTTGTATAACCGCGATGTTCCGAAAGTTCCATCCAGAGCATTTTGTGTGCGCATTCTGCTTAAAACAATTGAATAAAGGTACCTTCAAGGAGCAAAACGACAAACCGTATTGCCACGGGTGCTTTGACAAACTGTTTGGTTAAGATCCACCAGAAAGTATTCGAATTTGTAACATAATAACAAATAACAAGCTGTTTCGCTCGATATCATTTACAATATTGCAGGCTGGTCGTATGTATTCCATGTGCAAAGAGCACGTAATCGCTTTAATCGTACGAAACAATATGTACTTTACGATATACGCTTGTTGTTACGACTCACAACAGCCTTTTCAGATTTTCCCGAACATTGACGTTCAGTGGTGCGACAATTCAATTAATATATCTACGTATCGTTATGTATTCTATCATAAGAATAAGGTAATAGGGTATTCGCAGTCATCGTTATCTTCCATTGTCCTTAATAAGGACTTGTTGCTAATATTTTCAGGAGTATTTTATATCACGTACTTTACATTGACCGTATGATCTAAGAATTAATAAAAGGTGCTAATTAGTAGCTTGTTTTTACTAATAATCTATCCGTTAAGGAGTTATATCCGAATGAAATAACTGCTACGTGAAAAAAATATTTATACAAAATCAGAATAATATTAAATAACCCCGACTATTGCGTTAAATTTGATACACACGATTATAGAATATTTATATTTCCAACTGGAACACATATTGCGAGGGTCAACTTCATCGGTCCGTGTTTGTTTCTATATCGTATTGAGATTATTATTTACCGAGTTTACGTTAGATACGCATAGAAAATACACGATAAGTTCGTAAGTCTACTAAAATAATCAAAAACAAAGTATTTCACAACTTCATAATGTAGAAGCCGTGAAAATATCAAATTGAATATCTTCGATATACGTCGGTTTCTCCGAAACAAAACTGTTTCCGAGTACTCCCTCTATGGTATATAAATAATGAAAAATAAACGAAGAGAATTAAACTTTTTATATTTATTTGGCATACTGTTGCACAGCAATACTCCAGTTGTTACCTTACTAGTAAACATTCAATAAATATTATATACATTAACATTCTATTGTTTCGAATAAACGTGTCTACAAAACTTTTACGGCGAATTAAAAAAAGTGGGTGATCTTTTATAAATTAAACTTAACATTACGAATAAAAATACGTATATAATTCTACATTTAATTGTACGCGCGTGCTATCAGTGTTACGATTTGTGCCGCATTTTCTCGTTTTAAAACACGTGACACGGATAAGTCTCGAGTCAAGTAATTGATCGAAAGTAGATGCTTGGCATCCTTAAGCTCGTTTTAAATGTATCACAGACACAACAGAGTCGATCCAATTTTTTTCACTTTATGTTAACGAAATTGTCAGGCTAACGTAGGGAATAATTCGGAAAAACTTTCGTGCCAAAGATCTGACAGAGCTACTGTATTTTTTTCATTGCGTATATCGGGCGTCGGAGAACCATGCGACTCGTATCCACAGTCGGACGCGTTGGAATCTAATTTCGTTTGTACGAAACCAGTATCCGTGTCTTCGGAATGTATGCTTGCCGGTGACATAGAATCCGTGCACGTGTAGGACGGTGAAAATTGATTCGAATAATGATTGGGCGGGAAATAAGACGAATCCTCGGTTGAGCAAGCACCGTCTGTGCTCACTTCTTGCACGCACTCCTCGATACCCACGCTGCTTTCGTCCCCTGGATAAATAATCGTTATGGAATTGGTAGTTTCGTCGTAAGTGCCGTAAACGGTCTCCAAATCGTGCGTATCGACTTCTTGTTTTACTTCGATTTCCGATTTTATTGGTACTGGTGTGCTTGTGTTCACGATACAAGGTGTAGTAACTGTGCTGGAAACAGGTTGCCACGATTGATACGTGCTCATGCTTCTAGAGGTTCTACTGGTTTCCACATTTTTTGATGTCTGCCCCACCACTCCTTTCGAATGGTCACATTTCTCAATGGTATTTTCCTTGACTGACACCTATGCAAGATACAATTAGTATGTCGTTAATGAAGAGAAGACTGAGTTGTAAATGAACAATATTACTTTAGAAACGAATGAAATGTTCGCGATAGTCGAAAGGTGTACATTCGAGTGCACAAGCGTAATAAGTTTGTTTAATTTTCTCGCTCTATCTAACAATTCATTCGTTCCTGTAATATAGAAAAGATTAAAATATTGTTTTGCAAAAGGTACCACGTAACTCAATGTACTCGTACAAATTTGTACGATAATAGTGAAATACTCACTTGTTCGTTTGTTCTATGAGGATTTGCTTCCACTTCTGCGGTAACCTCTCGCAGAAGGCTTTCTGCAAGTTCTTCAAGTCGTTTGATGTAATCGTCCCCTTGGAGGTCACCAAATAGTTCTTCAAGAGGAGGTAAATGGTCAGAATCTTCAGAAGAGTTGCTGCTCCTGGTGTTAGCGTCAGGGACGGTGCCAGCTGTGTTGTTCCACCCTGCTGCAGAGGGTATGTGGGGGACACTGTAGATCCCAGTGAGGACACAGCACAGCCGACACGACTCTGACACATCGAGCAGATCGATTCTTCGGCATTCTTCGTATCTCTCTCTTTTCTCAACCGTTTCGTTTCCGTGACCAATAATTCGTTTTGTGACCTTAACATAGTGCACTCTTGCGTCAACAATTCGTTTTGTTCCCTCAAGGATCTAACAGTCTCTTCTAATTCGTCGAGTTTTGCCTTCTTACGATCCCGAGAAGTCTGAGCCGCTACCCTATTTTTTAGTTTCCTATAGAATAAAATCGATGATTGAAATATTATATTTAATGACTACATTTTTTGTAACATTCTCGCATCGAATTAAGAATTTCTTAATCAACATCGTCGTCAACATACTTTCGTTGTAGTTTCTCTTCCCATGTTAAGTGATCCAATCGTCGTTTCTTTCCGCGAATGCATACGTCCGTCTTGAACAATATGCTCTCGTCCTGAATCTCTTCGTGTTTAGTGATTCTCTTCGCATCCATCTTCAACTTGTCGGTCAATAAAGAGGTAGTAAAATTAAATTTCGCCAAAGATTGCGATAATTTTTTGTTGGAAATAACGCCAGGCGTCCTAGACAAGCCCTTAGATAGCGTGATGATAACACTCTTCGATCCGCTCATAATCTGCCATACAGTACAGAATGCACTTGCTGTCACTTGTTTCAGAAATTCACTGCAGCGTTGCTGCTTCTACACGTTCTCATTCCTTGAAGTCTCGGGCAACGACTAATCCGATACATAACACTCGTCGAAAAGAAATTTTGCGTCTGTACTTTCTACCTGATGCAATCAAACTGACGGACTGCAGCATTTGATCGGTCGAAGAACATTCTAGACATATGGCTTGCACCAGACTTTAACGTGACTGGTCGACAGCATGAACGTTACATGTGG